>NC_142863.1:5630000-6255000 GCF_061612785.1 Hesperophylax consimilis | reverse complement strand
AGCAGCAGACACATACCTGGACGGATGACGAACCTCGTGTTGGTACTGTTGGTGGATGCGGTAGTCTGTTTCGCTGCAGCAGCTGGTCCAGTTTCCTCACCACCTAGGATTCTTGCTACAGAGTCTCCATCCTCTATCTTCGTCGAATGTCACAGCGGTGCTGCCAAGGTCTGGAATCCATGAGAGGACATTGTGTCAGCGCTCTATTAGCAGCAGACACATACCTGGACGGATGACGAATCTCGTGCTGGCACTGTTGGTAGACGCGGTGCACTCTCTCGCTGCAGCAGCTGGTCCAGTTTCCTCACCACCTAGGATTCTTGCAGCAGATTCTCCATCTTCGTGTCACCTGTTTCTGTACTTCATTTTATTTGACTTAATTTCAATTTCTATTTGTAATATTTATATATTTTTTGTAATATCTGCATTAACTGTAAAGCGCCCCTGAGGTGATATCTCACAAAAGCGGCGCTATAAAAATCATCCAATAAATTAAATAAATAAATAAATATCCATCTAAGGTCACGGTCAATTACGATTCCTATATACTTTATTTGTTCTGTTTTTTTCTAGAGGAGGTTTTTGGTGTTTTGGTTTTTTAGATATTTACAAAATATTAGCCGTCTTCCAAGGGTTAAAAAATATGTATCATAGAAAATCTTCGATGCTAAGAGGTCAACTGTGCGATAGTTAAATCTTTATATATATATTTTGTCGCTGGTCAAGTGACGCAATACGGAAGACAGATATTCATATCTCAGTTTTGATAAAAGTTGTTGAGCGAACCAGACATTATGTTGAGTGTGTATTTAATTTTCTCAGTGACAAGTTGACATGAGTTATTTAAAAAGAAGTTCGTTGATTAGTGCGAAAATAGTTTTTATATTTCTCTTCATTGGTAAGTCTTCGATGGAATATATAAATAAAATGAGCTATTTAATTTAAAAAAAAATAATAATTAATTAGCTTAGGAACATTATTAAAAATATTGTAAAAATAATGGTTTATTCTCTCGGTGTTAGGTACTATGTTTAAATGCGAATACCGCAAAAGAGTCCCAATAGTTCGCAACCATAGAATAAAGAAGAAAACTAGAATTGCTTTCCTTATAAATTTGAATGAAAACAAACGTACCACTGACTTAGTACCTTTAGGAACTAGACCGTTTAGCACGCAGTATGTCTCTTTTACAGTTGCTTGTATATAATATAGTCCCAAATCGGACATATATTTGAACCACGAAACACAGTACAAAACACACAACAAAAGGCACTTCTTGTTTTCTTCTCGTAACGGTTTCTCTCATGGGCTGTCGTCTTTGAGCATGCTGTGTGGAGGGTCTTTTTGAGGGAAGGAATGTGTTAAAATGAATCAAGAAGAGACTGATGTTATAGGATGGCGGAAAAACAGCGGACAGCAAATCGTTCCACAGCCGAGCTGTTGAACTCAGAACAAATCGACGATTCTGATTTATTGTGTTACCAACATCAGTCTGGATATCAATCATCGCTACCGTGCTCGGGAAATCGGTATAAAATCATCGGTAGTAACGCCTATCGATGCCTGCTAGACATTCTGGTCGATACTGAAAGTATCTACCACTCTGGAACATGAAGTATACCTACATTCGCAATTAAATCATAATAAAAATATTTCCAAATAAGTGAAATAAGAAAATTAAACTGAATCAACTTTACTAGCAAACGCCAGGAGTTGAATATGTTGTAAAATCATCAAACATACTGATTTCGGTTGTGTGTCTGTCAGTAACTCTGAACCAATAAACTCTAGAACTCGGATTTGATTTGAATCAAGTTTTATATTAAAAACGAGCTTATGTAATGTCTCAGTCTGTCTGTAAAGATAAAGAAAAAATGGCGCGTTGCTTTTACGTCCTATGCTGTTAAAAAAGACAGGTAACAAAAAAGCATATATGTCTGTCACAGGTGACATTTATGTAATACACGCGTATACGAATACAACGTTTGGTCAAAATTCAACCGCTGAAGAACTATCGGAGATTTAAGATTTTGAACAAACGAAAATTTACGTTTTTATTTGTATATATAGGATCTGAAGAAAATGTTCATATTCCTCTAAAAAAATATTTAGCAAAAACATTATTTTAATTGTCTTTTTAAAAATAAAAATTATAATATCTTGTGATTCTTGACGGATCTGCGCTAGTTACGTAACAATTGTGTTACGTGACATTGGTTGGTGAGATATTGCTCATGTTGATATTGCCTAAAATATGAAAGTTTTTTATTTCTTATCTATTATAAAAAAATATTACCGAGAATCCTATTAAATAACTTTGATTACAAAATTTAAGAGAACTATTCGGAAACTAACCGAACAGATGTACGTAAATTCGCAGTATACAAAAAAAAAAAACTTTAATATCATTATGTTTTTTGGTATTATTATTATGGTCTTTTGTTTTCGTTTATTGTGTATGTATTATCTTACAATATATATATATATTTTATATTTTTCTTTATATATATTCTATGTATAATATGGAGCTCGTGGGATTGCACCACCCTCTTCGAGATCTGGAATAAAAATTAAAAAAAAAAAAAAAAAAATTAAGCTGGAAACTGATGAATCTACATTAAATAAAGAACCAAACAAATATATGTATTTATGTCATAAGAAGAATAAAGCGTCAAGCTGGATTAGTTGTTTTCCATTGAAATATAATTTTTTTGTTGCAGCTAATGGCCTTGAGGCAGCACCGCAACATGAAAGGTATTAGTTTCCCCAGGGCTCGCATCCTGGACCACTTTTATTTAATATTGTTAAAGCTAACATAAGATACATTAATGAATGCTTTCAAAATAGTAGCTTTATTTTATTTGCAGATGGCATGAACATTTTTGAACCTATTAATTTAAATGATTGTTCGGAATTAAAAAGCAATCTTGATGGTTTGTGCGCATCATTGTATGAAACTGATTGTCCTTACGAATCTCAATTTATTAAAAGATTTATTAAAAAGTTAAAACTTCAATTATGACGATATTTTAGAGCTAAGTAGTGACAGTACAAAGTACTAAGAAGTTCAAAGCACTAAAAATGATCACTTACTTAAATTACGTATTTTTTCTTAATTAAATATTCAGTAGTGGTTTAACTTATCAAGTAAAACCACAAGTTGTCATATTTTATCATTAAATTTAATGTTAATAACTCTCAAACGATAAACTTTTTTTCCATAATATTGTAATAAAATAGATTAAATCCATTACATAATTGTGTAAACAGAACAGAAATGTTACTAATGACATGTCAGAAAAATACTATTTTCTGGACATAAACGATTTTTATTCAGATCGCTATTGAAAATTTCCACCTTAGATATTACGTTATTGTAATTATAAAAAAAATGTATGGTAATTACCTTGTAGTTACACTCGACATAAAACTACAATGGAACACACACATTAATGAAACATTAACGAAAGCGAGACGGACAGCATGTGCCCTTTACCCCCTTATCAGCTACAACAGTAAACTCAACCTAAAAATCAAACTTCTCTTTAAATATCGTCAATCGGACCAATACTTACATAATATGCAATTCCCATATGGAGTACATCAAACACAAAAAGGCTAGAATCATTCTAGAATGCGTTGCTCCGACAATTCACCAAAAGTCCCTGGTTCGTCAGGAATAGTATAATTAACACTGGCTCGAAAATTCCTCCACTCCAAAAACATAAAATAGATTTAGCAAAAATCTCTTACTCTAAACTAAAATCAAATCCGAATCACTCCATCTCCAACCTCGGCCGCTGGAACCCCAGCACCAACCACCTCCATCTCCGCCCGAATTCCATCCTGGTATATCCTCCATTACCGCAACGAGCAGGTTTGTATAGAAGACTGCCATAAACACAAAAAACAGGACATTTTGCTATAAAAATGTTGTTATAAATATATATACAAAAAGCCCTAATGTAGCAAAAGGTATCCCGCTCACCGTGTAGAAAAAAATATCTCCTTATTCATGCACCTCTACCCCAGTTGAGCAGGAACAGGGAGAAATGTTCCTGCGAAACAGAAATGTTGGCACTGTATAATATTTTTTTATAATTCAATATATATACATTGTCTGTTCGGGCAAGAACTCTGTTTACAGTTTGTTTTGCGTTGATCCAATTTGAAGAGGACAGACGAGCGTATGGAGCGCACTAATTTATATAGGAATAATGATTCTATGTGATGCCTTCGTACATTCAATTAATCAAAATAAAATGATTTTGTCTAATGCTAAGTATGCCAAAAATCCTATAACTTAGTCTAAGATGCTTTGCAGACGTCGTTAGCCAATCTGAGAACTCAATTTTGGAGAAGCTCGTAGTCACTGGAAAAATGGGATGTAGGAGAAAGAGAGAAATCTCACCAATTCGTTGAACATATATAAAAGTTATACAGTTAAATAAAACGGAATGGGTATTGGATTAGCTCAGTGATAGAATAAAGTTCTGGGTTCAATTCTTAGATGCGACAGAACATTTTACTGATTTTCTGTTCAACATTTTTCGTTTGAGAGTTGTTACTATTATATCGGGGATTATTAAAATTAAAAGACTGTTGACTCAGACCTATGACGTTTATTGACACTACGCACACTCGTTCTAATCTCCCACGTGACGCATCAGGACTGCCAACATGGCCATACATAACATCCTTTCCTCCTTTAATTTTTTTTTATTTTCAAACAATTTACAATACCAAATAAAACTTAAACATAATCACTATGACTAAATCTGACAGGAGGTTTCACCAATCTGCCAGCCCTAGTTACTACATCAGTTTTCCCACTAGTGCTGGGTAAAGGCTCACTAACATTTTTATTTTCTTGACTTCCCAAGTCATACCATTTATCGGGATTTTCATAATTTGATTTAAACTTTATACAACTTTTTTTATTTGGTTAACATGGACCTTTTTTACCTCTCCTCCGATTAAAAGAATTAAATACACATATAAACTTAATAGTTCCCTGAACCCATTTCATAGGACCTTTCACATGTCTTAAGTATACCAATACATTATCATTTTCCTCATACTCTTTCAATGCATTTTTACTTGATTGCTTACTTTTATTTACATTATTTTCTTCTGTCAAAATATGAAGAGGTGTACGTGGCTCATACGAAAATATTTTAGCCATAGGAGACAAACCCGTGACAGAAGTAGGGGTGGAACGATAAGTATACAAACAATCTATTAGACGTTGAGCTGGTGACAAAAATTTAGAATTTTTTGAAAACATAAATTTAATTAAAATCTTTTTGAATGTTTGAACAGATCGTTCTGCTAATCCATTTGACTCGGGATTATATGGTGGAGAAAATAATAATTTACTAGACTTTTCTTTACAAAAAATAGAAAATTCTTTACATGAAAATGGAGGACCGTTATCACAAACAATAGTTATCGGAAACGCAAATCTGGAAAAAACTTCACTTGATTTTGATAACAAATCCGAATATTTAGTATTTTTCATATAAAAACATTCTATCCACTTTGAATATGAATCACAAACTAATAAGTATTTGGAACCTTTTAAGTCAAAAAAATCCAAATGGACTCTTTCCCATGGACTTTCAGCAATAGGCCAATTATGAGGCACATTTTTGTTAGCTTTTTGTACCGACTGACACATTTCACATCTAGAAATAATATCTTCAATATCTTGATTCATACCTAACCACCAAACATAAGAACGAGCAAGAATTTTTGATCTGACTATACCAGGATGACCATAATGTATTAAATTTAAGACTTTAGACAGAGATTCTGGTATGAAAATTCTGTCACCAAATAAAAGACATTTTCCCTTGACCGACAGTAAATTTCTGAACTTGAAATATTTTTTAATTTCTGGACTTGACAAGTTTTCAATCCAACCGATTGAAACATACTTAATGACTTTAGATAACATTTCATCTTTTTCAGAATGACTTTCAACTTCTGAAAATGGAATTAAGGGTGTTGACATGTATACAAAATTACATTCCTCTACATTAAATTGTTGTTCACTTGGCAAACGTGATATTACATCAGCTTGAGGAATTTTCAGTCCATTTTTAAAAACTAATTTATAATTGTACGCGGACAATATTATAGACCATCTTATGAGATGTGATGCAGCTAAAACGGGGACTTTTTTATCTTCGGCAAATAAAGACAACAATGGAGCATGATCAGTATATAAAGAAAAATGACGACCAATTAAATATTTATGAAATTTCTTGATTCCAAAAATAACAGCAAGGGCTTCCTTGTGCAATTGGCTATAATTTCTTTGAGCTGAATTTAACGTTGCAGACTCAAAAGCTATAGGTAATTCTTGATTCTTTACGACATGACTTCACACATCCGACACCGTATGCACTGGAGTCGACTGTAAGACACAATGGTTTTGACGGATCAAATAAAACTAACATAGTTTTATCTGAAAAGAGAGACTTACTATTTATAAATGCTTTTTCGCATTCATCAGACCAACACCATTCTACATTCTTTCTTAACAAATTATGGAGTGGTTCTAGTACAGTAGGACACATAGGAATAAAATTCCTATAAAAATTCAACATTGACAAATACGATTTTAGTTGAGTAACATTTTCTGGACACCCAGTAGACATAATTTTCCTAACTTTCGACAAAGACGGACTTTTGCCTTGACCTGACAAAGTAAAACCTAAAAATTCAAAAGAAGATTCAAAAAATTCACTTTTTGACACATTAATTTTTATATTAAACTCATTTAACTTTGACAAAACTTTTTCTAAAGTATTACAACACTCCGTTTCATCTTTACCACCTACACAAATATCATCAATGTATGCAGCACAGTTTTTTATGCCTCCCAAGACTGTATCAATGACCATTTGAAATGTGGCAGGAGCCGATGACAACCCAAAAGGTAAACGATTGTAAACATATAAACCATTACATGTATTAATTGTAAGTAATTCTTTACTAGAATCTGACACAGACAACTGTAAATATGCATTTGTTAAGTCTAATTTACAAAATACTTGACAACCTGAAAATTTATTAAAAATATCCTCTGGACGTGGAATAGGGTATTGATCAATTCTCAATTGTGGATTGACTGTAGATTTTAAATCTGCACATAAACGTATTTTTCCATTTTGTTTTGGTACACAAACTATTGGAGAAGACCAAGTACTATATTTAACTTTAGAAATTATGTCTTCGCATTCAAGACGATCTAGCTCTTGGCATACTTCTGCACGCAGTGCATAAGGGACCTCATATGCTTTGTGGAAAACAGGAGTTGAATTATTTTTTAAATTTAAATTTACCGAAAACTCTTTAATTGGTATGTCGTTATTCGTTTTAGAAAAAGAATTTAAATATTTTTGTGACAATTTTTCGACAATGTTTGATTTATTTTTTCCACTGACAGACACTGAATTTACAGTATTATCATTACCAATATTGGACATAAAAGAATTTATAAATGTATTTTCTCAAGACGGATTCAAAACATTTATCCAATTCCTACCAAGAATAGCTTCAGACGATAGATTTTTAATAACTAATACTGGTAAATCCACGACCAAATTAGAATCATCTTTTACACTTACTTTTGCAATAATAAATCCAAAACAATATAAATTTTGACTATTTGCTGTAAACAAATTACCATAGAACTGACTTAATTTACAAGTTTTGAAAAATTTTATGTACATTTTGTGACTTATCAAGGTCGATGAACTCCCTGTGTCAATCATGAAGGACATTTTCCTACCGTTTACAAACAAATCAATATTAGCTGTTTCAGACACGGACATATTTAAAACATTTATATTACTCACACATTTTACATGATTAATAACAATTGATTTTACACTAGACCAAAATTTTGACGTATGACCGTATGTATTACACTTGTAACATTTCCAATTTCTTGACGGACATAACTCTGGTTGATGACTGATAAAACACCTTTCGCATCTTTTTCTGGGATTTCCACGTGATGGAGATGAAAGACGACTTGATGACATTGAACTCCTTTGACCTTGTTGCGGACTAGTACTCCTTTGACGTGACGTTTTCGGCTTTACTTGGAAAACTCCCGGTGAAAGATCTTCTTTGTGTAATTTTTCGGCAGAACAACTTACTGTCTCCATATTCTTTACATTTTTTTTTGCTTTTTCGAAACTCAGCGATTCATCTTCAGACAGTAATCTTATAGTCATGGCTTCATTTTTCACACCGCACACCAATTTATCCCTCAAGGCTTCATCCAGAAATGCTCCAAAATTACATGATATTGACAGACTTTTTATTTCTGAAATGTAATCATCAATTCCCTCGTTCGACTGTTGCTGATGATTATAAAATTTATATCTTTGGGCGATCGTACATTTTTTTTCTTCAAATTTATTTTGAAGTGTTGTTACAATCTCGTTATAAGTTAACTCTTCAATATTTTTCGGATGAACTGTTTCTTTTAAAATTTTATATTTCTCCGCACCAATAATTATACAAAGATATCCAATTTTCTCTTTGTCCGTAATATTAATTACTTATTTGAACACGCTCTAAAAACATTCCGAAGGTTTCACAACTCGACTCGTATTGCGGCACTGGCAAAGTACTCCTAGACATGTTAAAATGATTGAAAAAACAAAGACGAAATCACTGTTTTACACTGGACTATTAAATGAATATTAATCGTTTTTAATTTAACTTTTTCGATTATCCTCGTCGCCAATTATTATATAGGGGATTATTAAAATTAAAAGACTGTTGACTCAGACCTGTGACGTTTATTGACACTCCGCACACTCGTTCTAATCTCCCACGTGACGCATCAGGACTGCCAACATGGCCATACATAACAGTTACTATTATCTTTACTGGCTAAATTAAATCGAGGTTGACTGAACTTAACTTTGAACCAATCCATTCATAACCCCGAGCAACGCAATGTCACGACTTGTGAGCTAGTTGGTAATAACTATGGTATCTTTACAGTGAATCCGACTACTTCTACAAAGACCTCCAACTCTTTGAAGAAAGTTCTGAAGAGGTTGATGAACCAGTCCCATGTGTCCTGCCCGAAGCCCCGAGCAACGGACGATACACGGTGATCAACCAGTCAGGAGAGGTGGTACCGGGAAGTGAGATAGACACCTTCTCTTTGCTCCTGTATTCGTGTGACGAGGGTTACAGCAACAGCCTTGGGGAGCCGTCCTCCGAGTGCCAACGCGATGGGACCTGGTCATCGACTCCTGAATGCACGAGTAAGTCAAATCAACAGAATGATTAAAAGCGATGAAAAAATCATATAAACCTAACCTATCTATCTTATGAGCATCGAAGTTAAATTAATATTGTTTTCGGCGTTTAGTTTTGCTGGTTTGTGGATTTCAATGGCCTCCGTCTTTAGGTATGCTCGATACAGTTTGGGTCGTCAAATCTTCAGCAACAAATTAAAAATAATGGGGTTTAACTAAGTGCTCGTAGTAAAGGTGCATATTGTATACCGCACAACGGTTTCCACTGTCCGGAACCAGTGGGATTATTGCTTGCCCATTATGGGAAATATTGTTAAGCTGAAAGGAGTGGGGAGGGAAAGGAGATGATAAGAGTAAGGCGGAAAAGTGCCTGGATATTCAGATCTAGTCATCAAACACGGATAGTGCCATTTGAAAGAACGCTTAGATTTTGAATTGTATATACTCTTTTAATAGGGCAATACTTAAAGATTAGCTACCACTCTAGAAAATTCGAAATCTTATGAGCACTAAGGAGATAAGCCGATAGAAGTGAGTCCTAGACGTGTTCGTGTGTCTAAACAAAGCTCAATAATTCCTTACTTCGGTGAAAAATATGAACTTGCGGTACTTGGCGGCTACACCAAAACGAAACGCACAAAACTATTTTCATTTAATTTATTTTTAAGCTGAACTATCGGCCCCAAGAGAAACGCAACACGGCATAATAACACTAAAATTAATCATGATAAAATTATTACTTCATTTTAACTGTCTGGAGCCTCGAGTCAAGAGGTATTATTATTTAAACTTTTGATTTCAGTTTTCTTCAATACTGCCGTCATAGGTAAAAAGGCAGCTGGGAATTTGCAATAGTCACATTCTGATATACAAAACCTTAACATATTGATATAAAAAGTACATCAGAATGCGACCTTTGCAAATTCCTAACTGCCTTTATTTATTTTTTTTATTTTTTTTTTATAGTGAATACCTCACAAGAGTCCCAACTGCTCCCGTCTGGAGCCAGTGAGACTATGGCATCCCCAATTGGGGGATGTTGTGAGGCTGAAGCTAAGTGGGGAAGGGAAAGAGGAAGGTGGGGAAGTACCTGGCTATTCAGATCTAGTCACTAAACACGGCGAAAGCCATTTGGAGCAACGTTTCAATTCTGAATAGTGGTCTTACACCAGGGCGATACTGGTAGTATCTTCCACTCTTTATGCTTATGACGTCAGAATAGATATTATATTATTTCAATCACCCTACGCATTTCTTATTATTTGATGCCCAACTGGCATTTAAAATGGACTGAAGGTAAATAAAAAGAGAAACTCATGTTATTATCTCAAAGAAATATAAGGAGAGAGGAAAGGAAGCAATTACCTGGTGATGATGTTGTTTTTTTTCAGTCCTGCTAGTTTCTTGAATATTCCGGGGGTAACCCGCTAAACTGTCAAAGCAGTTTTTCAGCAGGTCAATATCACAATATTAATTATAGCACTAAAGCACACATATAACTAGAAGCCACAATATAAAAAATAGATACCGATGAATAACATTTTAAGTGACTAAAATACACAAAATACATAGACAGATAGATATAACACTGTCAACATACTTATAGGCATACACACACTCAAAGGCACACAACGTACTTGATCACACATGCAGGCATATTTATACTATCAATGGATACTAATGTATTTATAAACAATATCAATATAGAAAATATCGATCAATTAACCATTATTTTAATCATATGCGAGTGTTCGTTGCCCGTATTTATTTGTGTTTTTTGGAATGGACACACCTTCATTTTGACAAAATGTTGAATGATTTATTTTTGGGGTACTATGCCATGTTGCGCTTCTTTCTTCTTTAGCCAACGTTTCTGACTGCATTCTTCTTCTTCTTCAACAATGGCGCTACAGCCCATTTCGAGCCTTGGCCTCCTTTAACATGAGCCTCCACCGCCCTCTGTCCTCGGCCGTCGTCTTCCAATCTGCAACATGGAGTAGTCCTCTGGCATCTTTCCTGACATCGTCCTCCCATCTCAGCCTAGGTCTGCCCGCCTTTCGTTTGCCTCCCGGGTGTCCTGTTAGAACCTTCTTTGGTACACGTGTGCTTGGCATTCGGTGCACATGTCCGGCCCATCTTAGTCTTTGGAGCCGTAAATGAGTAGAGAGTCTGGGAGCTTGGTAGATGTCATATAGCTCCTTATTGTGGCGGATTCTCCATGCCTCTCCCTCTCGCACCGCTCCTAAGATTCTTCGAAGTACCTTTCTTTCGAAGGTGTCCAGCCGTTCTGACTGCATTATAGTGTCAATCAGGGCAGATGTGTCACATCTGCCTCTAGCACATGGCACATCTGCCTTGATGATTGACACTGTAATGCTGTCCGAAACTTTGGCTAAAGAATGAGGAAAACCAACACAGAATAACACGACAACAGTAAATCACTATACAAAGAATTATAGTGATTTATTATATTTATTTAGAAACACTCTGAAAAAATCTGAAATTTTCTGCGAAATCGGTCCAGTAGTTTTGAGTTTATAAGTCACACAAATACCAGGGTGCCAATCTGCCTTATCCTACTGTCGTATATATGGAGGTTTTAAAATCCAAAAATAAAATAAAATTTCTCTTCAAACATCGTTTTTAGAAAAATTTTAGGCAGACATCTCAAATCACAAAAGGCTTACATAGCCTCCTGTCAAATATATAACATACCAACAATTTGCTTTTTCTGTTTATAGGTTCAATTCCCGATCTAACCAACACTCAACTAGCAGGAGGAGAACATAATATAACAATGTAAGTTGTAATTCCTATCACTGTGATATTAAATGTAATAATGTAGTTAACCCTTCAAGGCTCGGAAGGACAATACTAGTCACAAACATAATATTCCATTATAGCCTCTGAAGGACAGATCTGACCGGGGCGTCAATACATTATAAAAGATTTTTTTTCTACAATTCGTAGATTTGTGTTTTGTTTGTCATTGGAATGATACATAATTATTCTTCTTAGTTTGTCTCAAATATACTAATTGGCGAAATTTTTTCATTGACATTTAAAAGTTAAAAAAATATTTAAATATTTTGTTGTGTAAACGGCATACAAAGTGAAGTGACAGTTTTCTTACTAATTCCTTACACAAAAGTAATGTCTTTTATACATATCTAATTATTTCAAAAATAATGAACGTTTCGAGTCAAAATGTCCCGATAAGTTGTTTAAATTTTAAATTTTATTATTTAGAAATATCAGTGTTTATTTCAAATACAAACATTTTCCTAAATTGTACAAACCCGTATTAAGAGGAAGCTATAAGCCAAAAATGTGTATATTCTTGCTATAACTTATATCGTGGGTAATAGGCATTAAAATCACTTGACAAACGGAGTCTAGAAGCGTTCGATTTCAAGCAAAAAATGGTTTTTATTTATTTTGTAAATAATTTTATAAGAAACAAAAAAAGTTAATCAAGTGAAACTGTCACAGATAATCTTAGCTATAATACTGTATTTTTAAAAGGTGTTTCCTTTACGCGTTCATACATTTCTATTGAAAAAATATTTTTTCTAGTAGTTTGCATTCATATTTTTTATTACAGATAATCTTGGTACTTAATACAGTATTTTTTTAGAGTTGTTTCCATCATGCGTTCATACGGTGACCGGATAAATCATCACAATGATAATTCATCACAACTTTAAAAAGTTATATAAAGTCATGGAAAGTGATGAAAAAAAAACTTTATTAACTGGGTTAAGTAGGTTTGGTTTGGTTAGGTTAGGTTAAGTTAGGTTAGGTTAAAAAAATTTTTTTTTCATCGTTTCTAATGACTTTATATCACTTTTTAAAAGTGTGTTGAATTGTCACTGTGTTGAGTTATCATGGAACCCGTTCATACACATCTATTGAAAAAAAAATTTTTTTTAGTAGTTTGTATTTATATTTTTTATTGAGTTTTTTATTTTTTTTATTTGTAATGTAATCGATAGGAAAACCTTCAATTTATCTAAAACATATTTTTTGGTATTCATAATGTACACCGATTCGTTATAAAGATTAATCAAAACAGTGATTTGGTATTAAGTACTTAAAAGCCTTAAACTTACGGTGTTCAAAAATACCTCGTCCTCCGGTGCTATACACTCTGTAAATATTTTGCAATAAATAAATGTACTGTGGAGGAATACCTAAAATTCGAACTATGTGTATATAGTATATTTACACGATGTTCACTCAGTTGATAGCACCGGCAAGGAAAGGTTAAACCACGCCCCTGATGGGTTAAGTCCGGTCAAGTGTCAGAATAACGGAAGATAAATTTACTAGCATTTAAAAACTTTTAACTTTTGCTATTATTAGAATATTGGACGGGTTGTTTCGGAGAATTTGAACAATTCATCAAATTTCAACGTTCATTTTCGGGTTCTGTGAAACTCTTATTCAAGTTCTGTTATTATATCATTGTAGGCTAGTTGCTTGACAAAACTGAAATAAAAACAGAACTTGAAAAAATCTTTCACAGAACTTGAAAATGAACGTTGAAATTTGATGAATTGTTCAAATTCTCCGAAACAACCCTTCCTTATTCTCTAAATTTGTTTTTATTGAATTTTGTTTGCAGTTCATTTGAATATTGGATTATGTTAATTTGTATGTTGAATTACGTTTGTAGTTATTTAAAAAGACTTATTGTTTACACATCGTCTTTTAAAGCGAAGCTTAATGCTACCTCATTATGGAACCTCAAAAAAGCTAACAAAACTCATCTATTTCTTCAAAAAATTACGAAATATCTTGTCAACTACAGATCTAAAGAGAGTATATTATGCTCTATGCCACTCTCTACTGGAATATGGAATAATAGGATGGGGCTCAGCATCATCAAACCATATTAAACTACTAAAGAAAACTCAAAATTGGATCATAAAGACCATATTAAAGCTCCCCGTAAGGACGCCAACTACTGATATTTTTAATCTGTTTGATGTTCCAAGTTTACAAAAAATCTATGCTAAAAATATTCTAGTTCATCACTTAAAAAATAAACCAGAGGCAAACCCCTCTCACGATCATAAAACCAGAGCCAAGCAAACAGACATGCTAAATATTCCTAAATGTAATTCTACCTTTGGACAAAGAAACTCTGAATTTTTAGCAATTAAATTATATAATAAACTCCCTCTCAACATCAAACAAAGGAAAACGAAAAATAACTACATTAAGGACATCAAATCTTGGTTTAAGGAAATATCGTAAGAAGAACTAGCTAATATATTTAAAACATCATCTTAGTTGCTGTAAACGTATACTAACATATATAGTCCCCCTCAGCACAGGATCTCCTAGTGAGGAGGACTTCAATGATCTGTTTTAATTTTATATATATATATTTAATTTCATGTGCCATACAAAATGTACCTAATTATTTAAAAAAGTAACTAAATAAAAAAAATAAAAATCACTATTTTCATTAATCTTTATAACGAATTGGTTTACATTGTGAATACCAAAAATATGCTATAGATAAATTGAAGGTTTTTCTATCGTTTCGCTTTAGTAGAATACAAAAAAAAATTACTCAATAAAAAATATGAACGTAAACTAATAAAAAATATATTTTTTCAATAGAAATGTATGAACGCGTAAAGGAAACAACTTTTAAAAAATACAGTATTATAGCTAAGATTATTTGTGACAGTTTCACTTGATTAACTTTTTTGCTTTCAAAAAATAATTTACAAAATAATTAATTTCAGTTTTGTTCTTGAAATCGAACGTTTCTAGACTCCGTTTGTCAAGCGATTTTTATGCCTATTACCTACAATATAAGGTGTACCAAGAATATACACATTTTTGACTTGTAGCTTCCTCTTAAGCATCATTTTCTTTTAGTATATACTTACTCCTACCATAAACACAAGCTCATGGATCTCACTTTATGGAGTAGTAGAATAATTAAGAAAAAAATATTTATCTAGCATACAGGTATCATTTTGTACAAAATTAATTTAAACAAATATGCGCAGATGTCCGGGTGTGTTTGCGTGATTTCCACCAAAAGTTGACAAAATGCATTGTCATCGACAACGAGTTTAGCTGACAAGACAAAAGTGAAATTCTAATAGATTTGTTAAACATCTCAGGCCAATTTGTTTGGTTTTGCAAACAAACAGTTATTAACCGTACTTGTGGGATTATTAGTACTCATTTTGGGATCAGCTCCTATCATCTCATAGAAATAGTTGTCTCCCTTACTGGCGTGGTTAGAAATATGATCTGAACGGTGTTATAAAGAGAAAATATAACGCTTTATATTCAAATCTAAGAGTTAACCAAAGAATAATCAAAATGTTCAACTCTATGAAATCTTAAGTTCTGACCAAAATTTTAAAATTATGAAACTGGAAATTTTATGAATTATTTTTTAATGAAACGCAAAAAATGAGGTGACGATAATGTTAAGAATACATTTTGATAAAAAAAATGTTTTTTTTTGTCCGTAATCTTAGTTCAGTCGAAAAAACCTAAGGCGAGCAATTTATTAATCTTCTTATTATTGATTTCAAAAACGGCATGTCTATTTGTAATTATAAAGTTAGAATATTATATCACCTTTCAAAAGCAGTTATTAGTTATCAGGTACAATCAGAAATGTCCCATTTAATTTAAATTTAGTGCGAAGTGGAAATGTTCAGAAATTCGGAGAAGGAATATATCAGTCAATATGCCAGAGGCCTGGGGGGTAAAACAGTAAGAATTTCAATAACCGTCCTTTTTTTCAGCCCTATGACATGTCCCCCATTACCAGACCCTATGTATGGATGGTTTGAAAACCAATTATTTGATGAAGAAGAGGAATTAAGCAGTTCCGCGGTGAACCAGACGTTGAGTTTCTTTTGCGATGACCCTTACATTGCTTCCTCAAACACCACAACTTGTTTGGACAATGGCGAATGGTCAGAAACTCCCGTTTGTTACAGTAAGTTTACACTATTTAAGCTTCTAGTATCATTATACATACTTTTCTTTCTACATGTTTTAAAATTCTTCTCGTCATCTTGTATCGAGATGTATCGTGATTATATCCTGTCCTTATCCTATATTCCTCTTCCCATTACTTTTTTATTAGGTTTAAGGCAAAATAAAGCTCTTATCAGTTACTGTAACGTATTGATGTTTACAGGTTATAGAATACTGGGCCCTTAATCTCCAGTATTCTATCGAGGATAGGGATCTGGTAATATCTCTATTAAAAGTCGTAGATTCTGATATACGGAGGTTGTTTTAATCGTAATATAATATACTGACAATACAAGTAATAAGTAGCCTAAAGGCCGTCTAGCGAGAGAATGACTTCGCGCCAGCCGACGATGTCATACAAGGCCTGTAGTAGCGTTCGGTTATCTTCGGTAGAACCCGAAGCTACCCGAGCGCAAACACCAAACACTACACCTTCCCTCCTTCAATTCTGAAGCTACTTACAAACCAACATAAATATTTCACATATATATAAATCACAATATAGATATTCATTTTATATTACATTTGGTTTTAACAATGATTCTTAAAGATAGACAACTTAGAAATTTAAAATATTAAGCACCAAACACGATTAAATCATCAATTGAAGTTATTACATTTGCTAACAAATAATCCTAAGACTAATAACCGCGGTGCCTGGGTCAAGTTGCCCCGTTTCCTCTGGAAGATGTGGGTGTCTCGCGTCTTGGCCGCAATCTCCCCGACCATGGTCTCTGTTGCCGGGCCTGTGTCTGCTCCGACACCACCTCCTCTGCCGCCAACCTGAAATCAGGAGGAAAACCAGTGAATCCACGCAATAAGGTTGAAGTCTCTAACTCATGAGGCTCATTCCTCGAAATTTCAGACGCGGGATGCTGTGCACTATTGCCATCTTCCTTCCGGCTCTCTGACACTTCCCTCATTTGATCGACATGTCTCTTCCATGTCACATCTGTGTTCCCTATCTTAATAATATAAACTTTTTTACCTAGCTTCCTAGAGTCTACTCCCTTAGCCCAAACTACTTTATTATCCTGACGATAATCTTTTGTTAAACACTTTTGTCCAACTTTAAAAACCCTTGTTTTAACCCCTTTGTAAGACTTAACCTGATCAGATTGAGCTTTAGAAATGTTAACGTTTGCTTGCTTGACTTTTTCCGAAAACTCATCACCATTTTTCACTGGAATTAAATTGTCGAAAGTAGAACGCAGCCTCCTTCCTAATAACAGTACCGCTGGTTCAATACCTGTCGAGCAATGCAAAGAATTTCTATAGTCCATTAAAAAATTTAATAACTTGACATTAAATTTAGTGGGAATTTACCGTTTACTAATAGTTTCTTGAGGAACGTTTTCGAAGTTTTAACAGCGTTTTCCGCCAATCCGTTTGACTGGGGGTGTTTCACAGGAGAAGTCATAAGTTTAATATTGTTCTCCTTTAAGAACCCTCTAAATTCCTCACTTGTAAAAACTGAGCCATTGTCAGACACAATAAACTCAGGGTTGCCAAAATTTGAAAAAATTTTCCTCAATTCCAAAATCGTATGAGTTGAATCTGCTTTCTGTACTTCAATACAGTCCAACCATTTCGAGAATGAGTCACACACCACGAGGAACATCTTCCCCGCTAAAGGCCCACAGAAATCTACGTGTACCCTACTCCAAGCTTTACCTGAATTTGGCCAAACCGCCAATTGACTTTTTGGTGCTGACTGTTTTGACAACGCACAATCTGAACATGATTGAACGACTTCCTCCAAGTCTTTGTTCAGAGCTGTCCACCAAAAATATGCTCTAGCTATTCCCTTCATTTTAACAATACCAAAATGTGACCTGTGTAATGAATCTAACACTTGCTTTTGGAGAGAAAAAGGTATAACTATTCTGTGTTGCCAAAACAAACAATCTCCTACGATAGAAAGTTCGTTCCTTTTTAGCCAATATTTCCATATACTGCTGTCACGATTTACTCGTTTGGGCCAGCCCTGCCGCAAATACCTAAATACCAGCTGTAATTCGTTGTCCGCTGCGGTGGCTACCACAACTGCTTGAAAATTTACATGCTCACAATTTTCAATAAAACAGATTTTTTCCTTGATTGATGAAACCGAATTATTCATCACAGGAACTATCTTCAGATTAAAAATCTCCATAAAATCCCTACCCACTATCAATTCCGTGCCATTAACCACAACAGTAAATAATAAATTATTTTTAAGATTATTGTATTCTACGGTAAAACAGGCACTACCTACAATATTAAGTGGTTTGCCATCGTATCCTGATAAAGAACGCTTATCTGGTGACAATGTTACATTTCTAAAATAACGATTGAAAATAAAATCCGGCATGACCAACATGCTTGCCCCTGAATCAATCATAGCAGCACATTTCACTTCGTTAATTACCACATTTGACCTAAACGGATTAATGTATGAAATACTATTATTCTGGGATTGTTCAAAAATCGGATTAACCTTGTTATTCCTACAAAATTTCTTCAAATGCCCTACCTTGTGACAATTAAAACATTTTGCGTTCTTGAATTTACAATATTTTTCTACATGATATTCACCGCAAATCGTACATTTTTATTCCTCGGTTCGGGGCTCTTTGAACGAGATAACCTTGAAAAACCTTGAGTTTCTCCCAAACGCGACGAATGTCCCCCGGGCGAATTTGAACGATTCGAAATGGCATTCACATCCGAATTCCCTGCGGAAAATTCAGATTTAATTTCCGGAACCAGATTGTCTAAAACTGAAACCGTTATTGCTAACTCTTCCATCTTGTTAAATGTTAATTTAGTTCCCTCTAGAAAAATTTTCTCCTTAGCCCGGCCTGGTAAAATACCGATTGCAAAGGCATCCGCTAAGCTTTCTGGCAAGCGCGTTCCAAATTCGCAAAAAGAAGATAAACCCCTTAGACGGACCGCGAAATCTCTAACCGATTCCCCATGCGATTGCTTGGCTTGATAAAATTTTTCTCGTTCCTTGAATACCGATCGCGGTCTGGAACAATGTTTCTCAATTAATTCTATTAACTGATCGAATGCCACGTCTGTAACTTTAGCAGGGAAACATAAGTTGATCAAAAGAGTTAATGTCTCCGCTTCCAGAAGATTCAGCAAATAAGCGTGTTTCTGTGAAGCATCTAACTTAGTCGTTTTAATGTCATCACGAATTAGAAGGAACTGTTCTAACCTCAAGCGGAATAGACTCCAATCTCCATTAACGTGGGAGAACCTGGAAATTCCGCCCGATTCCATGATTGCAACGACAACAACACAAAAAAAAACCCACCCGGCAACAATAACACCTTCCAGAAACAAACAAGAAACAAGACAACCTGACTCCAGGAACCGGCGCCGATGCAGTCCAGCGCCCAGCCGCTTCCCGGAATTCGAAATCTTCTTCTTCTGTAAAACTTGTCTGGTCTTTGTTACCCAGGGCCACCGATCTGGTCTTTGTTACCCAGGACCACGTGGTTATTTATTCTTCGCTGGATTCTTCGTCTGGTCTTTGTTACCCAGAACCACGAAATTATTGATTCTTCGCTGGATTCTTCGTCTGGTCTTTGTTACCCAGAACTACGAAATTATTTACTTCCAATTGTCCTTATTATGCCCAGTTTATCTCCATTTATTGTCACCTTGACAATAAAATCCCGGAGATTTTTTTTCGCAAGTCACTGGTGTGAAATAATCCGACTTGCCGGCAATCCGAAAAACTGTTTCCGTATACTCCTTTTTTAACTGCGCCACTGTAACGTATTGATGTTTACAGGTTATAGAATACTGGGCCCTTAATCTCCAGTATTCTATCGAGGATAGGGATCTGGTAATATCTCCATTAAAAGTCGTAGATTCTGATATACGGAGGTTGTTTTAATCGTAATATAATATACTGACAATACAAGTAACAAGTAGCCTAAAGGCCGTCTAGCGAGAGAATGACTTCGCGCCAGCCGACGATGTCATACAAGGCCTGTAGTAGCGTTCGGTTATCTTCGGTAGAACCCGAAGCTACCCGAGCGCAAACACCAAACACTACAGTTACCAACATTACAATAACCTAACTTTTTGACTTAACTTTGTCTAACATCCCTTGTATGTTTACTCTGGAATTTTATAAGCTTATTTTTTTTTTATTTTGAACGTTTTTATTTAGTTATAAAAAAAAATACATTTTTATATCTAGTATAAACAACTTATGTATATGACATTAAGGACACTGTACAATACATCTAAAACTTATTCTTTATAGTATTTAGGCATAACCCATGAAAATCAGCAAAGCTTTTAGCTTCTTTAACATCTGTCGGTAATTCATTAAAAATCTGAAATCCTTTAAAATAGATATTATTTTGTGTTCCAGACAAATTTGTTTTAGGAAATCTAAAATCTCCACAGTTTCTCGTGGGATAGCCACGTATTGTGAAATAAAAATTAAAATTCTTAAACATGTATTTCTGGAGCATCTTATTTTTTAGCTTAAATATAAATATTATGGTATTGTTAATTATTCGCTGTCTCACACCTAACATTTCTAGTTTTTTTGCACAATAATTATCTTAGAATACCTGCTACAATTCAATACTGCACGCACCTCTACTTTGAATTATGTATTTGCAATTTATTTATCTGTTTGATTGCGCAAGAAAAGGCCACTAGAGCAGTAATTTAAATCAGATGCTACTATACAATTAAAAATTAATTTTCTTTTATTTACATCTAATTAATTCCTTATTCTTCTTAATTTTTTTTTTACCTTTTTTGCATTTTCTTATCTAATAATTCAAAGTTAAGAAATTGGGTATGCTGGGGCTTAACATTTACCCAGTGTTAGTCGAAACGGCTGAGATTAGTCTTCTAAGCTGGTAAAAAAATGTATTTAACCCTAGATTCATAACCATTCGTCACACAACCCGCGCAAAACTTAAATTTGTTTTTAGTGTCTCGAGTGAAAGAGATAGAATGATGACCTCTCAAGTACCTTCCTAGATCGCTTGTTCATTAGTAACGCGGCCGCGCGAGTGCGTTTGGCTCACAGTGAAGTCTTGTGGACAAGTTATAGACCTTTGAACGTCTGAGAGACGAATGTTTATGAATAGTGTAACTTTTGACGAGACTGCAAGTTATTTTGACAACATTGTTTTTGATGAGTTCTGGTTATACAGAGTAAAAGTAAGTAGATGATATTAATCTATATGAGTTATTATTTATAGTTACATCTTATTTTATCGTTCAAAATGTATTATTGTGTGTATTTTACATCAAATCTTTTTATTTTATTTTAGAATGGATGATCAGCAAATGATGACTATTTGAATCGTTTATCTGATTCTGGTGATGATGATTTTACCAGTCAGCAAAAGGATGTAGAAATCAGTGAGGTCGAAGATCATGTGGAATTAGATGAAATGGTCCCGACAGATTCCGACAGTGATAACGACATGGTTACGTAAAAGACACGAAATTCCAACTTTGAAGAGATGCCTAAAAAGGAAAATCGCCGAAGTTTTAGATGAAATGCCTACCATTGCCACACCTGGTCCAAGTGGTACTCAAAAAAAAGTTTGAGGTTATTGTGATTATAAAAAACGGCATATGACAAAGTTCCAATGCAAGCAATGCAAAAAGTATATGTGCATGGACCATCGCGGCCTCATGTGTGTGGAATGTACAGATGAAATTTAATTTTAACTCGTTTATTATTTTTTTTTGTTACCTAATTAAACATATTAAAGAGTGCCATACTTAATTTATTTATTTTATTTACAAGTACCCCAAAATTCGTCATTTGAATTTAGTCTTCTGTGAGATGAATGTTTATGAATAATTTTCCTCTTAGATAAGGTTATGAATCTAGGGTTAAATATGTTATTTATAATTTGGTTTTATTTAAAATGATATATTTTCAGATCCGTGTGAAATACCGCCGTCATCAGATTCTATGGAAATTTCGTGTCCTCTAAGTAATGAAGTTAATTGTACTCTGGACCTAAGTCCCCACGGCTCACACATACAGGCTAGTTGCAAGGAGGGATTTAACTCGTATCTGGGAGACAACCAAACCCTCACTTGTCGGAATGGAAGTTGGGACAATATTACATTGGAATGCGAAAAATGTAAGTTCATTAGGCTTTGATTCTTTTGCCAAGACCGAGTTGTTGGCGGTCTGTCCTTTTTGCCTACCCCTGTTAAATATAAAGTTTAGTTAGTTAGTTAAAGACTTGTCACAGGGACCATTGAGTAAGGACGGATTGTTTCACAGAATTTGAAAACGACATCAAATTTTAAAGGTAAAATTCAAGTTCTGTGAAAGTCCCACTCATATTCTGTTACCAAGTAATGTGATATAACCGGCCCATGATACAATAAAAAAATAGAACTAGACTATAACTTATACATTATGAATTGTTCAAATTCTATGAAACACACGTCCTAAATGATGTATTTTTTTAGTAACTTGAATGTACTTTAAACAATTATTTCAGAATATTTATTATTTCAGTTGCAATCACATCAACGGCAATTCCTGTCCAAAAGCAGTAAGTATATACTTCGGATTTTTATTTTAAAAATTATTATTATTACGATTCTTTCTTGTTATGGTTATTATTTTTTTAAGTTATTATTATAATAAGCGTTAATTAGTTAATATTGGAATCTTTACTTTTACTAACCATATTATTATTGCTAATAGTTTGTTATTATTAATGTCGTTATAATTAATTTCGACTTTATGTCCGGGTTAAATCTTCCCCACCAGAAAAACTAAACCCTTCCACACACCTTTCCACAAATGATCATCTAGTCAACCAACATTATGCAAGTGCATTATATAAGCAAAATAAATACAAAACCATACAAGAACAACACGTCAACCCACCAGAGATCAAATTGGAAAATAATTCACCGACTCCAGATATTTTCATATCAGAGGGTTCGGCTCGGTAGAACTTCTATCAGGGCCTATAAAACTTACTGATCCCTCAGTATAAATATTTAAAATTAATTAATTAATTAAAATCTTTCGTAATCCTACATGTATTTAAAATGACTTTTCATATATAAATTCTTTGACAGATCTAATACGCCTAAATTTTGAATGAGCGAGCTAGGTATAATGCCAGTAGCCGAAATAACAAATGGTAATATTTTTATATTCAAATTCTTTTACTCTAATTTCTTTATTTTTTAATTTCTTTATTTTTTTATTATTATTGCTGTTATATTTGTTATTACATTATAATTTGATTATCATAATATTTTTGTTATTATATTATTAATATAAATAGCTGTACGTCGCCACGCGTTGCCGTGGTCAATACAATGGGAGATACAATAGGGCGTGTAGCTTTTACGTCCAACAGATGGCGCTATTAAAAGAAAGGTTTTTTTACCTGTCACAGGTGACATGTATAACGTATGAAAATACGCGCGTATTTGAATGCAAAATTGTGTCAAAATTTCAAAGCAATCCGTGAAGAACTTTCGGAGATTTAAGATTTTTAACAAATGAACATTTAGGACGTGTTGTTTCACAGAATTTGAACAATTGATCAAATTTCAAGGCTAATTTTCAAGTTCTCAAAAAAGTTGCAAAATTCTTTGAAGGCTTCCGTGGTCAGGGGGTAAGGCTCTTAACACTAATATTCGGAATTGAAAAGTCGCATGGGATGGCTTTAGCTGTGTTTGGTGAATCTGAATAGTCAGGTACTTTCTTATCTCCTTCCGCTCCCACTACCTTCAACCTCACAACATACCCCAATTGGAGATGGCATAGTCTCACTGGCTCCCAACTGTTGGGAGCAGTTGGGTCTCTTGTGCGGTATTTTTTTAGTGGTCTTATACCAGGGCAATACTGAGAGTATCTTTCTATCTTGAATGAGTCACAAATGTATTATTTATTATTTTAAACAAATACATTGTAAAATAACTCAAATAAATCAATTATTTTATTAGTTGCAAGATGATATTGTTATTTCCGTATTTGAAATATGAGATCAATATAATAACGTATAATAATACGATCCCAATGGTCGAGAGGTTAAAGAAGTTGTCCCGGTAAGACAGAAATCCTGGGGTTAGATTCCCAGTTGAGACCGTTATCTTTTTAGTTTTATTTGTATTATTTTCTTCTTCAATAATCAATTACAATTTACTTGCGCACCCCGGGAGTTATACCTGCGACCTTCAGATATCTAGTTGAGTGTTGATTGCTATAATAATTGTACCAGCAATCTCTCGTTGAATGGCTGTCTAATGCACGGAAGCTGGTTACCCCATAGCTGAAGGTTTCCAACCGCTTTTGAGTTAGTGCCAATCATCTAAGTGAATTTCCTGGACTTCAGAAAATCTCTTGTTTCCAGATGCGACCTTCCTAAACAACCTGAAAATGGTAGATACGCAGTCACGCTCGGGGAGAATTACAATAACGAACTTCGCTTTTTCTGCAACCAAAACTACTCGTCTCCTATTACTGCCTCCCAATGTGTGGATGACCGATGGACAGAAATGGCGACATGTTCTAGTAAGTGCTTAAAAACTTAAATTTACTGTTAAATAGGAACTAGCTCATTGAAATTTACATATTAAGGGTAAGTTGTTCAGTTCCGACCGTTTGATAAAAGAATCAAGATGTACGAAGAATGGAATCCTTGTGACATTTATAGCTCTATAAAGTTTTATATTATCGTTGGGGATGAGATATTTTGAGATATCTTGCCAATATCGTCAAATAAATAAAATAAAAAGGAGTGGTCCCAAGTTCGATCCCTGGGGATCCCCGGAGTTGGTTTTGTATTCGAAAGAAATATGGTGTCCGTTACTGATTGTGAGAAAAACAGATGACACTCAATTTAAAAAATATATATGATGGTCGTCTTTGTCAAATGCTTTCTCGAAGTCTGCATAGTTTTTTTTATTGAACAGTTTTAGTACAACGCGACGATCAAAATAAAAAGGGAACTTTTAACATTTCAAACAATTTTGACATTACTTATCGAGATATCTTTCACTTTTTAGAATTCATATTAATTACTTATATTCAGCACCCTCGATACAAAGTTGCGCTTGGGCTAAGTTATTTTGAAAAACTATTCTGTTACAGAAAATTGCGAAATGGTATCTTCAAACTCCGTCAACTTTGATTGCTTATCTCACCTGAACCAGAGAATACTTTGCGAAACCAGTTTGCCCCATGGTGCCATTCTCGTTTCCACCTGCAAGATGGGGCATCACTCAGAGGACTTGCTGAATTATCTTACTTGCCATAACGGAAGTTGGAATAACCCAGTACCAGGATGCAAATTGCTACAGATGGAAATAGGTATACTCGTAATCTTATTATTCTGAAATATAAAGAAGATTGTCTGTTTTTGTCTTTGTGGCTTTGTTCCGAGCTGGTTTGGTGGAGTAAATTTGTATAAAAATGATAATTAAAATTATACACTTGACCTTCGAAACAAGTGGAAGTTCTCTGTCCACAAGAGATTTATAAAAACCACCACATCCCATTTTTGGTGAAATTTTGCACAAT
This sequence comes from Hesperophylax consimilis, assembly GCF_061612785.1. Taxonomy (NCBI): domain Eukaryota; kingdom Metazoa; phylum Arthropoda; class Insecta; order Trichoptera; family Limnephilidae; genus Hesperophylax; species Hesperophylax consimilis. The sequence continues at coordinate 6,229,131 of NC_142863.1, read as the reverse complement.
TGACATTCAAAATAAGAGGATAATTACCGTTTAAATCTGATTTCGAAAAGCTTTGCGTAAAGTTCCGAGATCGCCGGAGACTATATACTACTCAAATACTGTTAAACATTTTGTTAAATCAGATATAAGCACATCAACAAAATGCTGCCTGCTCATTAAATAATAATCATTATTATACATTCATAATCAATATTTTTGTATGTAAAGAAATGTCCTGATGTGGCTATCTTTTTTATATATACAAATCTACAGTTTTATTTCGAGCTCTTCAAACCAAGAGGAAGGTTACTGGCGACCTACATACTACATCGCGTCAAAAACTGGAGCTAAATATGCAAAGTATTCTACAAAAAAGTTTCGATGTGTGCGCAATGCGCATTCAAAGAAAGACTAGTTTGGGTTAGTGTCGAAAAAGGCTGTGCCTTTCGGTACAAATCACAAATGTATCAACCAGTTCCTTGTGTTGGTATCTCATTTAATTACTACAATTTTAGTAACGATGTAACAAATTAGGTATATTGCTTTTTCACTGGAAAAAGTAATTATTCATTTTAGTCAACATATAGAGCAGAGGTTCCCAAAATTTTTTGCCCCGTAGACCACTTGTCAAATTTTTTTTCCGTAGACTCGTTGCCGGCCGAATATTGAATTTTCCCAAAACTATTAACGTCCCGTGTGATAATCATTTATTTTTTCGTAAAAAGATTCCCTTCCCTTGCCTTTCCATCAACCGGGTGGCGGTATAGTTCCTCTGTCTTTACACTGTGCAGACAGGGGTGCCCTTGTGAGGTATTACACCAAATGAAAATGAAGCAGAATAAGCAATGGGAATTTCTTTCTGTAGCTGGCCCTACAGAACTGCTCCTCAAGTTCTTTGTCAGTGCTTATTCCGGTCAGTTCTTCTTGTCACATGATATTCGATTCTTCAATGTTCCATTTCGAAATGAAAATGAAGCAGGATAAGCAACGGGAATTTCTTTCTGTAGCTTGCTGGCCCTACAGAACTGCCCCTTAAGTTCTTTGTCAGTGCTTATTCCGGTCAGTTCTTCTTGTCACATGAAATCTGATTCTTCAGCGTACCATTTCCATAATCAAAATGTCCTCAAACTTAGTTTTGAAGTCTGTGTGAAGTGCATTTAAATGTTGAACATCATTATTACCCTGGACGTTTTTCAAAAACAAGTTGGGGAAATAGGAAAATTCGCGGCTTCCAATGTGCAATGTTTTGCTTGAATATATTAATTCTGACGAGAAAAGGAACGTAGAGGTAAGTTTTTAGATTTTCACGGCCAAAAGCATTGTTGTTGTTTGTTTTTGGGGTGTTATGCCGTGTTGCGCTAACTCCTTCTTTAGCCGACGTTTCGGACAGTGTTGCAGTGTCCATCATCAGGGCAGATCCGGTAGATCCGAATCTTCAGCGCAACACGGCATAACACCTCAAAAACAAACAACAAAAAAGGAACGTAGACTCTATTTATATAATATATAATAATATTTGGCTAATTTATATAGCGCCGTTTTCGTGAGAAATCACCTCAAGGGCTCTGAAATATATCACAATTAACAACTTTACGAAATATAAAAATACAAATATCAAATAATTAATTTCTCAGTCTATTATATTTGTGTTAATTCTATTGTGTCATTTACGGAACTCCTAAATGTTGACTTGAGGTAAATGGGGGTCCGCTCGTATGTACCCCCATTTGAATCCCGTGGACCCCCAAATTTTTTCTCGCTGACATAGACCACCAACAAGCCGATATCGACCCCTGGGGGTCCATATAGACCACTTTTGGAACCCCTGATATAGAGTTTACGTTCATTTTTTACATTGGCTCCACACAATTTGCCATGAGGAAAATAATTTCTCACAGGACCTATGTCAGCTTTGGGGATATTTTGGAAAGAGATAATGTATGAGCAGTGAGTGTTAATTTGGGTGTCAATGTGTCCAAGAGTGACAGACGTTTGAATCCATCACACTCACTGCTTTGCAACGCGATGGGTCCTGGACAGACCTGGACACACCTAACCCTATGAAGTTTTTGATTTTTCAGGTTTTGGGTACTCTACAATTATAGTTATTTGTACTTTCACTACCCTAATTGTACTTTTCCTTTAGGTGAGAATGCAGTCAAATTTTGCCACCATAGCTCTCGTAGAAAGTTCGATTTCTGCCGAAACTTCAGCCGAAGTATGTTCGATCAACCAAACTTCGGTATTGGAGGATCTTGGTCATTATTGGATGGGATAACTAGTCTTGGAAAAGGTAATTTAAAAAAATATATATTCGTTTTATTTATTCACTTACAAGGATGTTAAAAATCAGTGTCTGTATAGGTTAGTAAGAGTGTTTTGTGATAACCTCACAGGAAGAACCTGTGCTGAGGTGTTCGCATGTTTAAGAAAAAGTGTTTTTATGCTGTCAGAAGTAAAAACACAGCATCATCTTTGAAATTATCAAGGAGGAAACTGTAGTTCCACCCATGGCTTCCGAATTGTTTACACATTAGGTTAGAAGTCGTAACATTACAATATTACATATACATATATGTCTTAATTATAAAATCCCTGATGTGATTTTACATGATGTAGTAATGATACAGAAACAACGAGAGAATTTAATTTTTATTCTTACGAAGCAGATACTTTGCGATGTGACATCATAATTTAATATAAAACAATTTTTTTACGTAATGCCGACCAGGTTTCGCTACAACGGAAGCTTCTTCAGGGCAGTATAATGCCGAACAAAAATCTATAAGTAACATTTGTTATCAATATTTTGGGTGTAAGCGGAGTGTTGGGAAGAGGTAGCTCTGTGCTCTGAAAAAGCAACGGTTGTAGCTTTTTCAGAGCACTAAATTACTGTTTTATTAAAATGTTTACTAAATTACTGTTTTATTTAAATGTGAATGAGTAAGAGCATTTTATGTTCATAATATATGACAGACATAAAGTGTCATTTAAATGTATTTGATATCTGAATTTGCATTTAAATGTATATTGTGGCTGATTTGACATCGCGTTTGGGTTCCACCCAGGCGTGGTGTGTTCAATTCCTCGGCTGGAATGAATGAATGAACGAATATTGAAAATAGTGCAATAATAATAATATAATTACACTACATATATATATTATTCAGTTATCTCTTATATGTAAATCGATATTTGTTGCGAATTTGCCTCAGAGTGTATGAAGGCGAGAAAAAAGTGCATACATGTGGTAGTTAGTCAAGGAATTATTCTTACAGAATAATATAATTTTCCTGGTTGCCGATTTTGTACTTAGAGTTGACGAGGTGTAGGAGTTACAACAACAGTCTAGTTCGGAGTGAATACTTTTAAGGCGAAGCTTAGTGCCAAATCACTATTTTGATTAATCTTTATAACGAATTGGTGTATATTATGAATACCAAAAAATATGTTTTAGATAAATTGAAGGTTTTCCTATCGCTTCGCTTGAGTAGAATACAAATAAAAAATAAATTACTCAATAAAAAATATGAATGCAAACTACTAGAAAAAATATTTTTGAATAGAAATGTATGAACGCGTAAGAAACACCTTTTGAAATACAGTATTATAGCTAAGATTATCTGTGACAGTTTCACTTGATTAACTTTTTGATTTCTTATAAAATTATTTACAAAATAAATAAAAACCAGTTTTGTGCTTGAAATCGAACGTTTCTAGACTCCATTTGTCAAGCGATTTTAATGCCCATTACCTACAATATAAGGTATACCAAGAATATACACATTTTTGGCTTGTAGCTTCCTCTTAAACAACAAAGTTATCAATCGCTAAAACAAAAGTGAAATTAAAAGCGATGGATTTAAAAAGAGACAAGTTTTATTGTTGGGATTAGAAAATGAGAAAATCAAAATGCCTTCAATGAATTAAGTGGACGTAATATTAAGTACGACAAACTCAAGCACCGGGGCATGTCAAAGGTTTATTTGTAAACGTACTTTTTCACGTTCATGTTCTCAACAGCTCGGCTGTGAAATGATTTGTGGGCGTCTGCGTTTACAGATGTTAGGCTTTCCGAGTGGTTTCGGCGCCAAATAGATTAAAGATTGTCCATTTGAACTTATGTCGGTATGTTGAGGATTCCTTATTTTTTATTAAACATATACTATAAATAATAGTTTTGTTTTATTTCAGATAAAACATTTTGGCCAAATTCCAATATAAGGTAAAAAAATATTTCAATTATCTTTTGAAAACTATATGTATGAAACGTCGCACATGAAGTCCTTGTTCGCAGTACGCAGGAATAAAGCTCCATTATTTGAGTCCCCTCTTAATAAAATCAAATACATAGAAAAGGTACAAAAGAGACTTGTTTGTTCCCTTTGTATTATAGAATATGATCCGAATGCTCGATTTCAACAACTTAGAAGCTCGACGAAAAATTTTGTTAGGTTGTATATTTTTAAGCTAATCACTGGAACTATACTTAATCCACCTATGTTGAAAGGGTTAAGGCGATGCCATACGTAGTAATGCAAAATCATGTGTTCTTGGTTTGAAAATTTGGTCGCCTAGAAATGTTTCAGATGCTTTAATTAAATACCGCGAGTAGAATACATCTTGGCCTTTGAAATAATCGAGTATTTTTTAGACAAGTCTTTTTATAAGCCCAGAAAAAAATAATGAATAAGGTCTATGAAAACTTCTTTAAAGTTCAAAATCTCGTACTTACGAACCCATTTTCGGTTATGATTTTATTGTATAATGTGGCAAATTAAGTTATTTATAAAATGATCGAAAACAAATTAAATATTTATGCCTGAAAATCCTCAAAATAAACTAAAAGGCACTTTTTGGCCATGTTTTTTTCTTGCATAAATCAAAACAGGCGGATGGTGTTAAGCGGGAATTTAAACCTTATCGCCATCTACGTAAGGGTTGTTATTGATAGCGGCTCAATTTAAAATATTACCCGACGTAGTGCATCGCCTTAACTTATATGTGCCTAACAAGTATACTCATGGGAGATCCCGTGCACTTTTATATGCTCCAGAACCTAACATTCCTGCAATCAACTGCTTAACTGCTTAATGATTCTGCATTGACTATCGCCATTTCATCCTCACTCATAGACAGTTCAGAAATTATCTTTTGGCGCAAGTCACAAAATAATAAATCTGCTGAAAACATTAGTAAATGAATTAATCTGTGCGCGATGATGAACTTATCAAGCCTACTGGAACCACTACAAATCCAAGCTTATGTTGGGAACAGTGCCAATCGTACATCATCGGTCGCTTGCGGTAATACGTATATGTAGTGGATTGAGTGAAGAGCTGAAGAGCCACGCGATTCGCTTTGCGTGGCATACGAGGACCTTCGGTCCAGCTCGTCAGCGCTACGTCGTCGGCTGACCGACAGTACTCGTTGCACTATTTCCAGTTAGAGTGGGCATACAACTGTCGTATCCGGGTCTGTCCTGTCTGAGCGTGTTTGCATAACCGTTCTTTGGAGGTGAATATTATCTATTAGGTCAGATTCTTTGAAGAGAGGAGTATGGTGTTAATATGTAATTTGTTGTTTTCCAGCACTGGTTGTTTAATACCATCGAAACCACAAAATGGCTACATCCTTGCAAGACAAGAAGGAAGAGTCCCAGTATCCTCGGTAGTTTGGTATGTTTGCTATAAGGATTACAAGAATGTATCCGACACTATGATGGTCTGCCAGAAGAATGGAAACTGGACATCGTTACCAAATTGCAGAGAAATACTCGGTAAGCTTAAAACATAATTTAAAACAAACTTTATAAATAAAAGGTCTAAATTTCGATACTTGAACCCACCCCAATTTTGAAGTTTTACCACGATAACCACACTGATCCAGCTGATTTTGGGGTAGCTATTAAATAACAATAGTACAAGTCACGAGTGTGTCTGACTTTAAGTTACTAGTTTCAGTCTGTCACAGCCATCTTCAGACTGGTAATTCTTCCTTCAACTATTGTATATATGTACGCATTTATCGAATAGATATTTTCAATTTTTTCCAGATTCATGCCGTGTTTCAATTGGTAATACTTTTACAACCGATTGCACTTACCAGCCGCTGAAAAGACTTAAAGCGATTAATCAATGCAAGGACAGCATGCCACATGGTTCATATTTAATTTCAACCTGCGAAAAAGGATATCATGTCGGAATAACTGACAGCTCATTGAAGATCCATGTCTGCAACAATGGAAGTTGGAGTTATCCTATAAATGAATGCATTAAAGACGAAAATAAAAAAGGTTTGCTTGAACGTTTATATGTGTTTCAATCAATAGCTATCATGTATTGGGAGTTTAAACTTTTGGTGCAACGATACAAATGAACTGTTGCACCAGAACTGAGACTTTTTATACGTAATCTTTCAATCCGGAGAGCTTTTCTTTTTTGTGTACTCCAAGGATCAATCTGAAGACCACTTTCATTTTCTCTTTTCATCAACAATGAACCTTGAGTAGCTTGCATCGTGCGTTTTGTAGTAAAAAAACATGACAATGTCGAAGGTGTAATTTATACTTTACTTTATTACAGAGACGACAATTTTAACGCCTTCATTACCTGAGAGCCCAGTAAGGTAATATGGTTTTTAATAATGTAGTAAGATTTTTTATTTTGATTTTCAACTTGCCTAGAATTGTTTTCATTTAAAAAATATTTACAGATGTGGAATTTTGAATGCTTTCGGTTTTTCTAGACCTTATTGTTTGGTGCCAGTAAGTCCAAAGAATGGCCACGTCAATTCGAAAAGAGGAAAAAGCCTCCGAGAAGGCTCCATTGTTTCGTATATTTGCTCTAAGGATTACATAAATGCCTCTAACACTAGGATGCTCTGCCAAAATAATGGTACTTGGACGTCATTACCAGAATGCCAACAAAAATACGGTGAGTACAGAATAATACTTGTGTGTAAATTAATTCCCGCTTTAACTCGAACGTTTTGAATTTCGTCTGTAAATTTGTTTGTACGTTCTGTTCCCGGTTTAGGATGGCGGCTGTTTTAATGGGTCGGTAAAGATTATTTTCAAATGTGAAATCTATTTAAAAAATGTTATTAATAATTTGCTTTTTAATTAATATTAATTTGCATAATGTTATTAAATTACGCAATTCAGATTTAGTTATAAATATGTTATATGATAATTTAATTAAGAAAATTGGATAAGGAACGTGAGATATATATGAAGGGAGATTAGGTGGTTATGATTAATGTATCCTTATCTTCCTTATCCTTACGAGATGCAAGGATCCTTATTTGTGTTTTGAAAGTATGGATTTGGGATTCGGTTTTTAAGTTGTCAGGGAGAAGGTTAAAGATTTTAGGAACTAAGTAGATGAATTGTCGTTGTGCTGATCTAATAAGTAGTTTAAGTATACTGTGGTGTACTCGATCCCGATGAGTTACAAAACTCATTGTAGGACGGGAGCTTACAATACATTGGTGGGAGTTAGTAGGAATAATTTAACCTTGGTATTTTGATATAAAAATTATATGTTTCATATACAAAACAGTACAAAAATAGAAAAAGCGAGGTTTAGTCAAGTCGAGGTTAACAAACAAGAAAAAACAGACATGGATATATACATCAGCACAAAGCCAAGGAAGAAATTTACAAAAAGGTACTTACCAACCAGTACAATGGTAAAAATAGATTATGCTCGATTACAAATACAGCGGATAGAAAAGGAGAGAAAAAGAAACAAAACAAAACACAACACGAAAAGAATAACGGATTTTAGTTTTTATATGACCTTAAAAATAGCATTACTTTTATTTTTTATATGCTGGCTGATAAATCAGTTCAAATTTTGTAAATAACATTTAAATTCAAAACAAATCCGAGTTACAATCATAGGCACACCCACAGCCAAAATCAATATGTTTGATGATGATTTGATTAAAACGTTGCTTTAATAGTAGTTTTCAGATACCAAATCTGGATTGTAGGGTACCTTGTATTTACATTATTTGTTTTAATTTTAAATTGAACTGTTCATTACACATTTTGTGTATGCAGATGAAATTATGAATGCCAAAACACTCAAATTATGCACATAAGATCTCCACGCGCCAGATTTAATGTAATGCCTTCGCTATACACACACACATTTGACTGCATACATTAAAAAATGCATAGCCCTGCTCATGTGGAACCACTGATTTTGTCAAAAGTTATGTATATTTGGGTTTAACTATTGACTGCTACATGAAATGAGATTTAAACATTAGTAATGAAACCCAACTATATATTCGTAAAATAGATTATGCTCGATTAGGGGATAGAAAAGGAGACAGAAAGAAACAGGACAAACTACAACATGGAAAGAATTACGTATTGAGTTTTATATGCTGGATGTATTGTTTATATATCTGGTGATTCTGGTGATATGATTGTGCTGTAAGAATGTTTTTGTTGTTGTATTTGTACAAGAAATGGAGCTGACGTTATTTAAAACATTATACTCGATGAAGAGTCGAATGAAGGTATATCTGATCAGTTACTTGTCGATAATTACCATGTTTGTGCTTTTTATGGATGATATACTTGAGATATGTTTTTTTATTCCAGTACCATGCTTGGTTCCATTTGACGATACTTTTACAACCGATTGCACTCGCCAGCCATTAGACAGTCGTAAAGCAATGAACCAGTGCCACTCCAGCATGCCACATGGTTCAAATTTAATTTCAACTTGCAAACGTGGATATCATCGTCCAACAGATACCATAACGAAAAACCATACTTGCCACATTGGGAAATGGAGTCCTCCAATCTTTGAATGCACGAAAATTATAACAGGTCAGTCTGAAATTTATATTTTATTAATTTGTCAAAAGATTGATGTGTCTTATATGTAGTTGAAATCGACCAAAAGGGAACAGCCGCATTTGCAATATTGTTTTAAATATTTTAAACTTAAAATAGGTTCACTTCATGTAGTCTAATATAAATATAGGAACATTTTTACAGTTTAATTAACAAAGTTTGCTTATTTATAGTCCTTATAAGTAAGCAAATATAAAAAACTAAGCTATACATTTGGATGCCCACACAGTACACAATTATTCTTTTTTTTGTATGATTTGAGAATTTCAAAAGAATTACGGTGATTTATTTGTGGGGTATTAGGGCCTGTTCAGACACGGCGATAACCGCGCGATTGATAAAATCGCGCGGTTTGAACCGCAAAAATGTTGACTGTTCAAACATCGGCGGTTAGTTCGCGATTAGCGATCAGTTTCAAGATGGAAGTCGAAGAGAAACTAGCGTGTCTGTGGCTGCTCCAGAAAAAAAATAAAGAAAAGAAGGAAAAGGCAGTATTGGGTGCATCCAATATTAAGGGATCGACTGACACATGGCCAATTCGTAAAGCTATATCCCAATTTAAGAATGTTTGAGAGGAAATTTTTTGACTATTTAAGAATGTCAATAAAATCTTTTGATGAACTAATTAAACTAATCAGGGAAGATATTTCGAGCTCTGAAACACATATGAGGGCAAGCGTGTCACCAGAAGAAAAACTCGTAGTAACTTTGAGGTAAGATATTTATTATATTGCGCGGTGCCCGCAACGCTACTGAACGCTGAGAAAGATCTCCATAGTAACTAAATATAGCACTTAGTGCTAGTTCAGACACGGCGGAAACCGCGCGGATTGAGAATCGCGCGGGAACCGCGTGGGTCTTATTTACGCGGGTATTTATATCAGGTATAATAATCATTCAGACATAATCGCGCGGTCAGTCCAACCTTGCGATTACCGCCACTCAACCGCTAGAAAATAGAATCGTGCGGCGCCCACGCGGTTTTATTACTATGACTTTTATTTCTTCTGGTGACACGCTTGCCCTCATATGTGTTTCAGAGCTCGAAATATCTTCCCTGATTAGTTTAATTAGTTCATCAAAAGATTTTATTGACATTCTTAAATAGTCAAAAAATTTCCTCTCAAACATTCTTAAATTGGGATATAGCGTTACGAATTGGCCATGTGTCAGTCGATCCCTTAATATTGGATGCACCCAATACTGCCTTTTCCTTCTTTTCTTTATTTTTTTCTGGAGCAGCCTCAGACACGCTAGTTCCTCTTCGACTTCCATCTTGAAACTGATCGCTAATCGCTAACTAACCGCCGATGTTTGAGCAGTCAACATTTTTGCGGTTCAAACTGCGCGATTTTATCAATCGCGCGGTTATCGCCGTGTCTGAACAGGCCCTTACGCCGTGTTGTAGTACCTCATTCTTTAGCCAAAATTTCTGCCTTTAAACATCTGCCCTGCAACTGTTGGTTTAACCTAACCTAACCTAACCTAACCTAACCTGAAACTAAAGAAGGAGGTGCTGCAACACGGCACAATACTCCAAAATCACAACAAATTGTATTTTTTATTTGTTTAATCTTTGTTGTATAATGTTTTCTTTCTGGCTTGTGGTGTGTGTGTGTGTGTGTGTGAGGGTGTGTGTGTGTGTGTGTGTGTGTGTGTGTGTCTTTATTGTAATTTAGTTTGTCTCTAAAGTAATTTGGTAGTAAATTTTTAAAAACTTTGTCGGCCAGTCTTTGTTTAACAAACAATATATTTCAATTCTTAAGCTTTTCTATTTTGATAAATTCTGGAATACTTGGAGTATTTTAAGCGGCCTATATTACAAAGACAGAGAATACTACAACATGAGTCTATGTGGGATCGTCCAAGTATAGATACCTTTATGGTCATTTTTTAATGGACATTTTATTCAATTGAGGTAGATATTTTTCAGTTGAGGGAGATATTTTTACCCCTCCAGCAGGACCTATATCTCCTATCGACCTATCGCTAGCACCGCAGTTTGAGGGATGAAGTTTGACAGTTTGTCACTGTATCCCCAAAGAAGACATAGGTCCTGAAAGAATATATTTTCCTCAGAGCCTTCTGTGTGGAGCCAATGTAAATAATAATGTTCTGAAGCAAAATGTCACATGCTTGTATGAATATTGCTTAAGAATAACATCTTCATATAAATTCTGTTCTTTTATCAGGGCCAGTTGTTATACATAATTTGAACACTCATCATTATTGACAAGATCTTTTATTTTTTTACCATGGGTCAATTGTTTCACAAAAACCGAAATACTAACAAAACTTGACTAGAACTTTCAACGACCTTGAAAATTAACTTTGAAATGTGAAGAATCGTTCAAATTCTATAAAGCAAATGGTTCGACTGTAACTTAGCTTCTTAATTTGTGTTGTTTTTCCCCGTTCCTGTAATTGAGTGGGTAGTTTAGGGTAATTCTAATGCTGATAATAATAGAGAACTACCGAAAGAGCACTCTTAACCTATAACAATAATAGAGAACTACCGAAAGAGCACTCTTAACCTATTACAATAATAGAGAACTACCGAAAGGGCACTCTTAACCTATTACAATAATAGAGAACTACCAAATGGGCACTCTTAACCTATTAAAAAATGGATGTACAGTAATTTAACATTATTCTGCTTTTTACAGATACTCTACCATCTAAAAGAATCAGGTAACACCTTTTTTAATATCTTATATTGAAATCGTTGAAGTTAAGTGACATAAATTTTTTTGATCTTATATTTTAATACAAAATAGCTGTACCCCGCCACGCATTGCTGTAGATCAGACTGTCTGTGCAGATAGAAAAACATCTATGTAATATATTAATATATAAAAATCACGTATCACTGTGTTTGTACACGGTAATCTCTTAAACTACCCAACCGATTTAGAAAACAAACTAACTAACCATCACGCCGTTTCCCGGCAGGGGTAGGCAGAGAGGACAGACCGCCAAACAACTCGGTCACACTACACACTTCTTGCCTCATTCACATTCATACATTGTCTCATACATACTCTTGTATTATTCTGACTCTTGACATCTAATAACCCAAAAAAAAATTGGAAAGAAAGATATTTTTTTCAGATTTCTCATACAAAAATACAAATAACCACAAAATTTAACTTCCCTGCATAGAAGACGGTCTGTGGCAGGATAACGTCTTATATTATAAAATGCATCCAAATGGTTATATTCTAACTGGTTTCTATCGGCGTTTGGTTGTTATCGCAAAATTCGAAAAGTAGTCAACCGATATCGCTGAAAATTTCAAAGTTTTTTGTTGTTAGTACCAGGAGTGTTTAGAGATGTTTAGATGGAAGCAAAAGTCGGGGACCCCCGAGTTATACTAAACGCATTATCTCAGCACCGTAATGAGATACCGAGTCGAATTAATATCGATGTAATGTAGTTTTTTAACAGTCACATTGTGGTATACAGTAGTGAATGGTGGAAAGAAAGACATTACCAATAGAAAAGCATTGCGGGGGATCCAGCAGAAGGTATATAAAAACACACTCGTATTCGAATGCAATGTTGTTCCAAAATTTCAAAGCAATCGGTAAGAACTTTCAGAGCTTTAAGATTTTGAACAAACGAACATTTACATTATTATTTATATAGATTATAAATGATCAGTTGATAGCCCTGATTTATTATGTTTGTTTTATTGTGACAATTATACTGTGGTTTCAGGCTACATTTATGTTATAATTATAATTATTTCTGTTATTATTCTACGTTACCTGATGTTATAAATAGATTAACTAGATAGACTCCTATTCTAAGTAAGCTGATATAATAAATAGATTAACTGTTATTCTGTGTTAGCTGATGTTTTAAATAAATTAAAGTTCACAGCTCGTGTCCGCGAAACTCGACGGACACGAGCTGAACACCCGTTCACGGTTGACGTTAGATTAATGAGAACGGGCCGTTTTTACGACTCGTTTTTGTGTAAGTCGGCTCGTATGTGGAACGAGCTACCGGCATCTGTTTTACCTCCCTCCTATAATCCGAGCCTCTTCAAGGCCCGCATTAACAAATCGCTTCCTACAGCCCCTACCTTATTCCACCTCACAACGCCGCCCAACTGGGTGGTGACATAGTTCCCCTGTCTGTACACTGCACAGGCAGGGACGCTCTTGTGATAGACTACTATTCTAAGTTAGCTGATAAAAGGAAATTAACTCACTTCCCGATATCCGATCGAATTGAAATTCGGTACATACACTCGTTGTCGATGACAATTCATTCTATCAATATCATATTTTTTGTGGTAATCGCGCACATTCACGCGGAGGTATACTTATTTCTCTGAAATTCTAACACATTACAGAAGTTAATATACGCAATGAATGTCGGTCTTATCCAATCAGGATTTGTCTCGGTTGGTAGAGTTGTCGACTTCAGTTCCTGGGGAGGAAGGTTCAATCCTCAATCAAACATTTTTTTGTTGTTTTTTGTTTTAAGTTTTAATAGAAAAAAGATATATTAGAGAAAAAAATTTGAGTGGGTTGATTTTTTTGGTTTTTGTTTTCCGTAGAATCAAATATAAATATTTGAGACAAACTGAAAACTTTAATTATATCTCTGTCCAATGACGAACAAATCGTGTATAACCATTATGGAAAAAATTATTTAAAAGCCACAGAAAATATAAAAAATCTATAAAATATGGTTTGACTAAAACCTACTGTCATTAAACAGTGATAAAACATGTGTTATCCCATTTGAAATGAATACCTACTAACAATTTACCTTCAAATCTTCAAATAATCTCACATGATCATTCTATCACACAATACGACCCTAATCACTGTCCACCAACATGTTTAATTCTCAGAACAGCATATAAATTTACATTTCTAGGTCAAAAACCAAAAATGGAAAGATCACATCTGTAATACAATAAAGAAAATTATAAATTTCTTATCAACGAAAAATCTAGAAGCGATATATTACGCATTAGTACAGTTTACTCTGCAATATGCCATAATCAGTTCTAAAACTCAATTATTCTAAAAAAATCTTCAAACTTCCCCACTGAAAAATATATCGAATACATCTTACAATATAATAATCATTACACTGAACGAGTATTCCAAGAATTCAAAGTTCCTCAACTTTGGATGGGTTGTTTCAAAGAATTTGAACAATTCACCAAATTTTGAAGTTGATTGTTGGCGAATTGGTTTACAAAACTGAAATAATAAAAGAACCAGTCATTAAAAACTTATTTGTTAAAAATTCAATTATTCAAATTATTATAAAAGAAAAAGATACAAACTCCATCATAACTGAATAATAATCGTACTAGACTCAAATATAAATTTGAATAGCCTGAAATTAACACGTATTTTGCCCAACACCGTTATACGCACAGAGGAAAATGTTTTTTAAATAAATTACCAGATAAAATCAGAAGTATAAAAATAATAAAAATATGCCCGGTCAGATCTGTCCTTCAGAGGCGCTTGTGGAATATGATGTTTATGGCTAGTAATGTTTTTCCGAAGCTTAAATTATCTCCTTTCAGTTTCGGTTGTCCGCTGCCCCCGGCTCCAAGCAACGGCAACTACACCTTGTCCAACTACCATGACCCCATCGTGCCTGGAGATCTGGTGGATCAGTACACCGTGCTGACACTCTCATGCATCGGGAACTCCGACCCACCGCTTCAGTACTCCTATTGCCAGGAAGACCATCAATGGTCAAAGATGGTGGACTGTATCAGTAAGTTGAAACACTTGTTCTATCTGTTCCTCTTCAAGTTATTCATCTTGTTTTTCTGTGTCTTCTTCTTATCTTCAGACCTTCTTTGCTACTCTAATCTCTTGGGTGCAGCCTCTCCAATCTTTTTTCAGTCTACCTCTAGTAGCTCATTGCTATTCACTTAGTCAAATTATTTTGTGAATCTGTATAAGCAATCTTTCAACTTGTCCGACCCATCTCAAATGCTTGTAACTTGCATAGTTTTATTGTATGGCTAAAAAATTGCCCTCCAGATCTTCCTCTCAAAAGAATCGCTTTTTAAAATTACAAAGTAAATTATTAAACTACTCTGAAGAAGCTGCGGTTGTAACGAAACCCGGTCGGCATTAAATATAAAACATCAAAGTGGTGTTTACTAATTTATTGTTTTATTTTCAATTATATTGTCACATCAAAAGTATCTGCTTCATATGAACAAATGACAATTTTCTGTTATTAATTTATATTGATTTTTTTATTTTCAGGTCCAGAGGCGGAAAACGAAAAGTAAGACATTATCTATCTCTCTCTTTCCGACTGCAATCTTTCTATGAAGCGCAGTAGGAATTCTATGTAAAGGATATCTCATCACTAGAACCCATTTTGTGACCTTTGCCAATACTATCAATACTTTACTATCATTTCGGCAACTTGGTATAGCCGTATATCGCTTTCTGTATCACTTCAACTTTATATCGACAAACGTATGTATTTTTATAACTAACTAACTAACCAACATGACATTTCACCGATGGGGTAGACAGGGAGGACGGACCGCCAAACAACTCGGTCTTGGCACACTCCTTGCCTTATTAGGCAATGGGCCAACTCAAGTATCTGATTCACTTGATTGTGCCATGTCTTCCTTGGGCGTCAACTACTTCATCTACCATTCATATTAGCGTCATACATTCTTCTTACACTGATTTCTTAGTTTATTCGCTTTACGTGCCCAAACCATCTAAGCGTCCTTTTCTGAATCTTACTCATTGAGCTTATTATTTGTGGATCTCCACATTTCTCACACGATCATACATGGTTTTACCACACATGACCCACAGGGATCTCATTTCAGTCTACTTTCATCCTTCCTCTGCCAGTTCCAAAGTGTTATTTCTAAAGGAAGCTACTTTTTAAAAAATGCCTCTAGACCCCCAATGTCCAGGCATACATTGTTAGTATGGAGCATGCGAGTGCGTATATATGTTGTTAGTTATATAACTGGATTAAATCTCATCTCCGCCAATTAGTGTTGCTGCAAAATTTTTATTAAGATGAACATTAATAAAAAAAGTTAGAAGAATTATAAGAGAAATATTAAGATGAGATTGTGACTTGACCAAAGCGGCTAAGTTCTAGTCGTCTTTCAGTCCTGCCGAGAATGTGCGGAGCGATTGGACCAGCAACAAGCGAGACTTGGCACCGAGCCCCTAAGTCAGCTTCCCCAGTAGGCCCTCGAAAAATGTATTCAAATTCAAAAATTTAAAAAAAATATTTAATGCACAAAAAGAGTACAAAGGGTATAGCTTATAGGTTACATCTTATTTCTTCCAGCTAACCTAACTAATACACATTATATTACATAACCCAACAATTACATGTTAACAAATGCATGTAAATAAAAAATAAAAAACAGAGGTATTTAATTTATGTAAGGTATTCATTTAAGGTGTAGTGACATTTGTTTAAAATAAATGTTTTTAGTGTTGATTTAAATTTAAGTATGTCGGAAAATAACTCCAAAATTCTAAGGATAAAAGCAACGTTTCCTCTATTTTTTTAAATGTATGTGCGGCACATCAACTTATCTGTGCAAAATATAAAAGGAAGTTAGAAGCAAGTGGGCAAATAGGCACATTACTTAGTAGATAAAATAATAAATCATGTTATTGTTAGGTTACAAGAAAAACTGTTTTCTAACCCGATAATGTTCCTTAATATTGGAGTACTGCAGGTTTATAGCTACTATTATGCATTTGTGTAGCTACTATTGAATAGTATAGATTTTTTTCTCCGGTTTATGTCGATTCCTTACCGGCCCATAAGGGAGGGGTGTAAAGCTAACCAAATAAAGACTGACGAATTTTACTTGAAATTATGTATCGCTTCGATAGAATATGCATTATTTCTCGCCACACAACAATGGAACAGTCACAGTAAAAAGAGAGCTCAGTTTATATTTCTGTACAAGATAAGCAATCAAAATACACACAAAATAACATGATGACCATCAAACATGGGATATTTTCGTATGCGTTGATTCAAAATATGTAACATATGATGCGAACCCTACGAACCTATCATAAAATACCGTGAATACACTTGCTCAAATCTGGTGACACGTTCCTTTCTTCGAAATGTGTACGGAGGATGTAAACATGTGTGCGGACAGTTTTTAATATGTGCGACCCGCACACTCTAGAGGGAACATTGAATAAAAGTGAGTACTCCAGTACCTCTCAGTCAATCTTCAGGCCCGCTCATAGCGACTCCATACCTTACTGTCATTAATCAGGGTAGTGTCAGCACTCCATTGTGGACTGATTGCTTCGCTTCTTTGGAAATTTCTTTGCGTTCAGTCCTCCGTTAATGAAGTTAATTACTATATTTATAAAAAAAATACTAGAATGTTGACTGTGCTAAATCGCTTTTCAGTTCTGGATGTGAGCTTCCTAGTTTTCCAAAGAATGGTGAGTACGCAGTGTCGGACCTTGAAGGAAAGCTGGTTCCGGGAAGGCTGGTGGATTCCTTCACCGCACTTTCGTACTCCTGCAACAAGAACCATGATCTGTCAACTGAGAGCATCGTATCTGTTTGCTTTGAGAACAACACCTGGTCAAACTCACCTTTCTGCTACAGTAAGTAATTTTTGTGGAACATTTTTTTTCGATTGCCTATAAATTGTTTTGGAAGTGAGTGACAGTATAAGTGAGAAGTTTTTTTGAAAAAGTGTTTTTTAGGATTTCCACTTGCTGATCTCACTTTCGTTGACCCACCAAATAATTTCCGTCCATTTCTTCCACGAAAAGCATCACATTTATTTAAGAAGTTTCAGAAGTTTTTTTTGGAGTTTTAGTTGTTGGAATTAGTGAGTTGTCTGATTTTTTTATATTATCAATTAAAAATTAACTCCACTCCGGGCTTATCAACTTTGGGGATGTTGTGTGAAAGTTTTTTTAATAAAATGAAGGAGTGGAAGTTCTAAAAAGGAAAAAAAACGTTTGAGGGTTGGGTAGAAATCTGGGGATCAATGAGTCGAGGAATGACGAATGTATAAATCCATCGCTAACACCGCAGTGTAAAGCAATGGGTCGAGAGACTCCTACTGGAGACGTCAAGTGGTTTATTTCCACCGGTCTCTCCCGGTCCGGCCTGCCACACAGCTGTTGGGCAGACGCATCGGCCGCCAAGACCTGGGCCTACCATCTTTGGGATGCTGTGTGATGGGTCTTTTTTAATTAAATGAAGGAGAGGGGAAGTTCTGGGAAAGGAAACACATTTGTGGGTTGGGTAGGAATGTAAATCTCTGCTTATTCACCAAATGTGGTGAACCATTTGGGATGACCTATGGCAGAGGTATTAGTTTTCCAATATATGCTTCAATGGGTGACGGTTCCCATACCAACTTCTCAAATTGAAATTTTGAACATTTTCAAAAGTTAGTCCAATGTCATGGTTATTGAAAGAGATGGTACAAAATTGCATTGTACAGATTAGCTGTGAATGGTGAATTCTTTGAAAAGATTATCTATATTGTACTTATCTTTTTCCAGAAAGGTGCGTATTGAAAACGTCCTATACCGTGAATCACGTTTGCTACACCTCTTCCCACGCTAGGATATCGTGCCGTTCACCCATTCCGCATGGCTCCCGCGTCCATTCCAGTTGTAAACCTGGACACGAGCCTAGGACTAACCTTGATATTGTGACTTGCCTGGAAGGACAGTTTGACATCAAAAAGCCAATTTGTAAACCAGGTAAATACTATTCTAACTAGACTAATTTTTTCTTCTCTTTTGTCTTTCATAAAAACATCTGATACTTCATACTTCGTGTGCTATATTCTCGTTTGAATCCTCCATATATGGATTATACAGAGAGTAACTGGATAAAACAGAATAGTGATAAAATTGAACAGGTTAGGTTCAGAGAGGCTACGTGTGTTGTTTGTTTGCTCTTTTGCTTCACTCTTTCGTAAGATTCTGTTTTGGAATTGATTGTGGTTGCTATTTCAACTTTCATTACTTCACCCAGCCGTAGCGTAAAGAGTTCAGGCAACACATGCTCCTGTTGATTTGTTGTTTAGTGTGCGGTATGGAGAAATCATTCGCCATCAAGCACATGGTGAACGCTCCCGAGGTCATTCAAAGCACGTTCCCCTGGCACGTGGGCATCTACCAGTTTGACTCGCGCACCAGGAAGATGAACCAGATCTGTGGAGGAAGCATCATACACGTTCGCCTCGTCATCACGGGTAAGACTTAAGCTTGCTTCAAAATTATGTTATTTTACCGAGCGAAGAAACCAATTATTTTTTATTATAAACTAAATGATATTGGCTAATCTACTGTTCAGCTTATTAAAGACCTTGGTGTCACTTTAGATAAACAACGTGATTAAAAAATATCTTAAGCTATTTGGCTTCATAAATAGAATCACCTCTGATTTCAATAATTAATTTAATCTAGAATAAGCTTGCATTATTTGGTCTCCATTCTATGATGTTCACATTAATTATATCGAATCCGTACAGCATCGCTTCTTAAGAGGAATTGTTTGGAGGATAAGGCTAAAAAGGGGCGTTTATTAATACGATGAAGTTGAAGTAACATTGAATATTTCTTCTTTTGAAAAACGTAGGAAGGACTTCGATCTCATCTGCATTTTCAAAATGATTAACTGTACGATTGACTTACCTACTTTGTTGCAACTCATCCTTTTCAATATCCTTTCCAGTAGACTCAAAAATAATGATTTGCTATTCCTTAATCAGTACTCCACAAATTAATTATACCATTCACCAATGTCCAGAATGTCCAGACTTGTCAACTCATGTCAGGACCTTATTTTTTTTTGGTATAAGCCTAAATGATTTCTATCAGTCACTACGCAAGTAATATTTTGTATTGATATGGCTGAAGTCGTGAACTCCATCAAAACGTTGATCTTGTTTTGACTTGACATTATCTCCATTGTTTTTGTGCCCTATTTTCGTGTAATATGTAATGTGGTAATTGGACTTGGTCCGTTAGTAAATAAATACATAAAACAATTTAGGTAAGCAACTGGCATATGCCATAAGTAAAAAAGCTGGTATTATATTTAGTCATCAATTAATTTAATGTTTTTTCTATTCTGTTTTATATTGTCAGTTTTAAATAGTATATTAGTGTTGTTTGATTTTATGTCTGGCAGCCGCGCATTGTTTTTACAACGAGCAATCAAAAAATCCAAAGCCGGCCAAGTATTTTCGAGTGGCCGCTGGGAAATTCTACAACGCGTGGGACCATCAGCTGGAGAAGAACAGCAGCCAAGTGCAAAAATCTGAGGTGTGCTACCATAAAAAAAAAAACCCACTAACCATACTCCATAATATTCCCAAATTTAACACATAAGTGTTGGGCAACCATGATTCAATAAAAGATTTAATGGCATGGCAAATACAATAAATAATTCGCAGAACAGTTTACTTTACAAAAGGATGAAATATTGGCGCAGTTGGAAACTATAAATTCTGCTCCGATTGGTAGACTCCATATAAGATGGGTCGTAGAAGCCACATTAACAATCCCGCAGCCAAGTGGGGGAGTTGGTAGTACCCAAAATTACTATCCTCCTTATATTAGCTTAAATATTTGACATATAATTTTAGTATTTTACGTATCTATGCGCAAATACATAAGTTACCATTAATAATTGTCTGAATAATTGGGATTTCTATAGTGTAAAGGCCCATAATACGGATGGTTACGGACGTTTTGTTTGGCATCTTGGCCTGTCAAGAGTTAAGCAAGAAAAAGCGTAACAGTATGCAAATTAGTCATTTGTAATCTTAGACGTACATTAATTATCAATGTTTATATGATTTATGCTATTTCTTCTTCCGTATTGAATGGTTTTTTTGATAATCTTGCAATATTCTCGCCAGATATATTGTTGTTTGCATGATCAGATCCTATCCATGTATGACATTCTGGCTGAGATAGGCATATGTATATATTCACCCGAGGCTGCCAACAAATGCTTCTGATGCTTCCTACATGCAGAACCATTTCATGTTGATATACCTGTGAAAACTTACTACGTTAGCTATGCCTCGAAGTGAACATAGTTTTTTTCCACAATCATGACCACCTGAATTTTTTACGAAATGTTATCGTTTTTACAATACGTGTAATTTTTAATAAATGTTTTTAGGTATTCAAGATACTTCTCCACAATAAATACAAGGGCTCCGAGCAGCACTACCAGGACGATGTAGCGCTGGTGATTTTAAAGAAACCCTTTGACTTCAACAACGCGGTGCAGGCTATCTGTTACGACCTGTATGACGCGGAACTCAACAGATACCAACTGGCACGCCACAGCGTCGGGAAGGTTTGCCAGTTTATAATTATCCCGATTGAATTTTTTGGGTTGCCATTTAGCTAACATTTCAGACAGTGTTGTAGATGTCCTGCATGTCCTGCAAGCTGCAGGTCCTCTCATCTGAAGTTCTCTCTACATGACAGCCCATATCGGTTTTTGAAATCTGCGGAAACCTTTTTTAACACGTTTTTGTATTTCAAAAAATGTTATTACTAAAATTTCTTTGGTTTCATGCCTGTTTATTTCTAGGTTATTTTTTTGTTTGTCTATATTTCTTTACGTGTGAATAATGTGTTCATAAAAATAAATTATTTTCCAGGTAGCAGGCTGGGGATTGAGTGAAAAACAGGAGATTTCCAATGAGCTGCAGACCCTCAACTTGCCAGTTGTAGAGCGAAGTGAGTGTACCAAGGAGCTAAGCCAATATCACTACACTGGATTTCTTACTTCTGACAAGTTTTGTGCCGGCTATCTCAATGGTTCGTACGTTTTGAAAAATTTATTACGCGAACTTTGGTAAAAATTTACAAAAATTAAAATTACAAAAATTTAAAAAAAATAAAATTTAAGAAATTTAAAATTTACAAAAATTTATAATTTACAAAAAATTAAAATTTAAGAAATTTAAAATTTACAATTAACATTAATTTAAAATTTACAAAAATTTTGAAATTTACAAAATTTTGAAATTTACATTTATTTAAATTACAAATATTTAAAATTTACAAATATTTAAAATTTACAAAAACTTAAAATTTACAAAAGTTTAAAATTAACCAAAATTTAAAAAATTTATCATTTACAAAAATTGAAAATTTACAAATATTTAAAATTTCCAAAATTTTAAATTCAAAATTTTTGTAATTTAAAATTCACAAAAAAAATATGTTTCAGGGTCCGCCGTGTGCCATGGTTATAGCGGTGGAGGGTTGGTATTCCCCTTGAGGTACACCAAGCGGAACCGCTGGTTCCTCCGCGGCGTGGTCAGCAACGGCCCCCTAAACGAGGACAAGAAATCCTGCCGCCCCAACACCTTCACCGTCTTTACAGAGATCTTCAGTGTGCGGGACTGGCTTAACAACACCCTGAAACCACTGATCGGATACTGAATCGGAGGCCCGACAGCATTCACCATCAGCCTTCCACTAGCGAAAAAATGCCTGAAAATGATTCAATAGGAGATCTAAGCTATAAAGTTCAAGAAAACGTTTTATTGAATTTTGAGTGTCATTTTTATCAGGGACTAATTGATAAACCAACTTACAGAAAACTAACTTATTTTGCAATTATTGAAAAAGTGTAAGGTAGTATTAGATGAAAAGTCTTTTCTCGGCGTAGGTAAATTGATAAAATTCTTCCATTTTTTAATTAAACTTTATCGTCTTTAATTATTTCCTCTCTTTTTTGGTGTGATACCAAAGGTGTACCTGAATATTATTATGTTCTAAGTGGTATCTTGGATATATTCAACCGATTTTATTTATTTGTGACATCTATTGACTTTTCGATACATCTAGAATGACCATTTTTATTATTAGGGATAACTTGCAAAAGCTTATAAACCTTACTGAAGGAGATGATATAAACAATTACTTAATAAAAAAGAAAAAATATATTTTAATATAATCATTATCTGAGTTTTTGTCATGCAAAGATATTTTTATGCCTTTTGTGTTTAGTGCTTAGTGATTTATGTCATTTTATGTAACAATTTTTTTTTGTGAATACCCAATTAAGAACGGTATAATCTGCCGGAGCTAGTGGTACTATGGCGTTACTATTTTGAGGTATGTTACGAGGAGATGGGATAAAAGAATGTTAAACAATGGGTATGAGATTAAGTTGCTATGCTGTTATTTGAATGAATACCTCCTGTTCCGTCACGCCGATTTGCTTTTGACAGGCCGTGTGCTGACGAAAAGTATGGTCAGAATTTGAACTGTACAGTTTGAATTCACACACGTCAACTATAATCACGGAGTGCCGTGAGACGTAGAATCGCATTGAAACGTTCGTCTTGTCAAAACCAATGTGTGTACTCTCGCCAGTTATTTATCGGAATAATCCCTTAAACGTATTTTATCGCAACTATCGCAATCCAATTCAACATAAGGAATGCTTACGTTTGTTTACAGGTGAACAAATATAATAAGCGGTAATTGTTGATTGAAGTAATAGTACATATTGAATTATTTGGCGTATTGGAAATAGCCGACGTAGCTCAGTGGTCCAGAACACCTTACCGGACATCAGAAGGTGCGGTCTCAATTTCC
Organism: Hesperophylax consimilis; assembly: GCF_061612785.1. Taxonomy (NCBI): domain Eukaryota; kingdom Metazoa; phylum Arthropoda; class Insecta; order Trichoptera; family Limnephilidae; genus Hesperophylax; species Hesperophylax consimilis. The sequence goes on along the minus strand of NC_142863.1, from coordinate 6,205,635 downwards.
CGTCGGCGGCATTTATTTTTACTCGGGAGATATTTTCAATTTGTATGAATATTTCAGGCGACTAATTATTGCTTATAATAATATGAAAATGTTTGTACAGTATAATATATATCTTTACGCTAAATATTGCAAAAATAAAAGATACATTTTGAAGAAAAAAAAAAAAAAAAAAAAAAATCTCTGTAAAAATTAAAAATATAAATTAATCAAATTTATTGAAACTTTAATAACTATTTGAACGAATAAGAACAATTCGTGTGACATGGTGAGTGTAACTCTAGCGCTTACCAAACTCTTAGTTTTCTTCAAGATGTAGCCTTATTTGCAAATTTTCTATAAGTGCTTTCGGCGCTATTAAAAATATCTTCTGCATGTTGGTTACGAATGCGTAGTGTAAGGGAGTATTGACATTATTATTGCTGTAAAATATATCTTTATAGGTCGCGTGACTCTGTTAGGAACATGATTTGAAATCGATTGTAAAGCGCGCTCTACACTCGCGGCGCGAACGGCCGCGAAGGCCGCGAAACGCGAGTGTGGATCTTGTTCACGCCTTCGCAATCTTCGCACTCGCGCTTCGCGCCATTCCCCGATTTTTGTCGGTTTTTTGGCCCGCGACAAAGGGTTTGCGGTTTAAAGTCGCGAACAAGACTGAAGCTTTGCGAGTGTGGATGGACACAGTTCACGCGCGGATCGCGGCGTATATTCACGACGTGAATTCACGGCGCGACTTCGCGCGTGAGTGTAGAGCCAGCTTTCGGGAATTCATGATTTTAAAAAGAATAATGACGTCAGATGCCAATCTTTTGTAGAACATTTATTTATTAAAGATGTTTTTTAAAGCATTGATTTTGATAAAAATATGTTTCGTTAACTGTATACTAATGTATATTATTTAATCTTCACACATCTGACCTGATGGTGAAGACTGCAATGCTGTCCGAAACGTTGACTAAAGAAGGAGGTAGCGCAACACGGCATAATACCCAGAAAATAAACCACTATAATTATTTGTCCTTTTTTCTTATAAAATCTTATATTTTCTTATTTTTTCTTTCTATATTGTGCTATGACTGTCAATAACTATCATTTATGTAAATGGCAGTTATTTCTAAACACATAAATAATTGGATCACGAAAGAAAATGATCAATTTCAGCAGAATAGCAGACACGCCCACAATACACTACTGTCGGTATAACCTCTTCGGTGAGTATTGCAGAAAGCCTGCGGCGGAATTCCGCAAGTCACATGCTCAGGCCACCACTATATTCTTAAGTATTAGGAGGAGGCGATTAAAACACCGGTCAAACAGGTATAACTTGACAACTTCCAGAGGCAAAAGGAACTCGAGTCACATTTTTTAACTAGTAGTTGTGCGAACAGTAGACCTTGCATTAAAAAAATACCTATACCCCAAAATTTCCTTTAATCTTACAAAACAGGGAGTGCAATTCTCCCGTCTGGAACCCACATTAAAATATTCATGTACAAGCTGTTAAAAGTGTACAACATAAATTCTTGCGTTTTCTATGTTTTAAAATGGATATTTCAGCAATCTTATTGGATTACACCACTCTTTTAAATTAAATTAATAACTAACCGTCTACGACTGATTAAAAAAAACCATTTTCGGCTGTATTTTCTCGAAAAAAAAGCTAAAATCGAAAAAGTCAAAAACTACAAAAATTAATTTCAAAAATTATGTATGTATATATAATGTACCAGTTTCCCTCTTGTAATATGAGTTTCCGGATACCATTTATTAATTGGTTGGTTACGATCCTTGGTTACGAACACGGATGTCGCGTGTTCAAATGCCGACCCAAGCCGGCAAAACTTACTTTTATTCGGATAATTTGCATTATTTCACAATTATTTACTCATTAAAAATAACATGAAGTATATTTGCGGCACTTTCCAAAATGGTAGATGCAGTATCGCCCTTTCCAGAATGGCAGATTCTGGAAAGGGCGAATAAAAAATAAAAATGGTAAACATTGTTATTTGTAAGTTGAATCAAAATAATAATACCGTTATCGTCGATAAACCTAACTACGGCACTGACCTTTAATTACCTCGCCGCTCATCCCCGCTATCTCACAGTGGCAAGCTTGCAACCAGTCACTAGTTCTGTATCAACAAATAACTATTGCAAATAACCGCTTAGTGTCAGCAACGCAGTTAACGAATATTGGCATCAATAGTAAAAAAATAGTTCGTCAGTTACGCTAAAATATTCCAAGTTGAATAATAAGCTCAAATTAACGAAGAAACGTGCAGAGTAAAATATCTTTTTTGTGAACACCGTAAAGAGTGCCAACTGCTCCCAACCGTCTGGAGATTATGAGAATATGGGATATGTTGTTTATAAATAAATAAAATGATTTATTAATTTTCGGGAAATTACAGTTTACATTTATTTAAGTTTGTACATCAGTATTATATAGCCAAAATAAAACCAATTATGGATTTCCTCCTTGTGACTTTACCTCTACTGAGACAGCATAATAAGGATTAAGTAAATTATATTTGTAAAAGAAAAAAATAATATACAAAACAAAAGATTATATAAAACGAAAAATTTACAAAACAAAACATTTATAGCCATGGAAAGAGGTTGTAGATATAAATGAAATTATAATTAAAATATAAACAATAGAGACATAAAATTATTCACAAACCATCAGAGAAATATTCTTTTATGGACCTCTTGTATTTGATAAGTTCGCAACTGAAAATATCCACCTTGGATAATACGCTATTGTAATTATTGCATAATCTACTCAGGCAAGAATTCTGCTTAAAGTTTGTTTTGCATTGATCTACCCTGAACAGGACAGAGGAGCGTGTTGAACGCGCAGGTACATTGAATAAAATCTTATTTAGCAACTCTGGGCATTGAATATTATTGTTAACTACTTTATACAGGAATAGTGCATCCTTATGATTCTTCCGTACACTCAGTGAATCAATTTTAAAGTATGAAGCTTCCTCTGCATAATTATTAAATCTCACAAATGACTTGTTACAAAGATATTTTAGGAATTTGTTTTGAATTGCTTCGATTTTGTATATGTGGATTTTGTAAAATGGAGACCAAACAAGTGATGGAAACTTCAAATGACTTCATACATAGGCAAAGTAGAGTTGCTTAATGGTCTATGCTATTAAGAAGTTTTGTGTTTCTTATGATGAAGCCTAACATTTAAGCAGCTTTATTTCTGATTTGATGTATATGAAGGTTATATTGTAGTTTACTATCAAGGGTTGTTCCAAGTTCACGAGTATCTGGGACTGTTGAAATGTTGTTGTTGTTTAAAGAATAATTAAATAATATTTTATTTTTATTTCTCGAACAGACAATGTGATGACATTTTGAAACATTTAGAAATGGTTGATTTTGTGTGGCAATAGGTGGATATTTTGTTTAAATCATGTTGTAAATTGATACAAGTATTGAGAAATTTACAAAATTGATCAAATCATAAATATATTAAATTAAAAAAAATGGTCCAGGATGAGAACCCTGTAAGATCCCAGAAGAAATTTCAATGAAATCTGATTCGAAGCCCTTTATTGCTACTGCCTGTAATCTGTTGAGTATACAAGATGTAAATTACCAGGCCTACCTAATGACCAAAGTTTTCTTAGTAATAATTTTTGATTAATTTTATGAAATGCTTTGGCAAAGTCTGTATATACTAGTATGAAGAGGCAGTGAGACTGTGAGGCTGAAGGCAGTGGGAAGGGAAAAGATATGGGGAAGTGGAAGGTGGGAGAATATGTGGCTCTTCAGATCTGTTCACCAAATACGGATTTTCAGATCTGATCACCAAACATAGCCATTTCAAGCAACGTCAACGTTTCAACTCTGAATGGTGGTCTTACAACAGAGCGATACTGAGAGTATCTATCATTGGTTTTGAAACATGTCGATCATTTGATAAAATAGTGGTGCATAAAACGTATTTTATTTTTTTGGAATGTACTTATAATTATTTCACAAAATACACAATATATTTATAAGAATATGTAAATAAAATACTCAGCACAGGAGATCCTAGTGAGGAAATCATTATCTATATTTGTTTAAAAAATGTAAGATAAAAAACATTTATTATTATTGTTTTGTAATAATATTTTAGTTGAATTTATTCTACAACGTTATTTTTAACTGTTGTTGTCAACGGTTACCCGTTGATTAACGGTTCTAGAAGTAGCAACAACTCTCTGCCAACGGTCAGTTGTCTAAATAAACTGGTCGCCGGTGAACATGTTGCGCGTGGTAACTGCAATATTAGTCCTGTTCCACTGCGGTAAGCGTTCTCACTAAGAATACATACATTTCTTTAAATCCGCAGTAATAAATTGATCTCCCGATGCACGGGATTTAATGAAACTGAAACGAAAAGTGCTAATAACCGCATTCATTATTGTTTATTTAATTTAGTGACACCGCAACTAAAAAGTGATATTTAACATTAGGTGATTTCAAAAGAGTGAATATGTGTCACTCAGACAATGCGCGTGATTTTCTGGCCCAGTCGTAGAATGAAGAAGAATACAAGAAATTCCTCGTGGACGTGTTTCGTGATCCAAATATTATATATGAAAGTACCTGACGTGTACCCGGCGTCGCTTTATTATCATTAGGAGGTAGACATATATAATGGCTCACTTTTCTGTAGGCCTTTTTAAGATATACAATTCCGTAACACATTATTTTGATGTATCGCCTAAGGTTTAGCCAATTTTAGCAATGTAAGCGACCGAAAATATTATTGCGACCTGATTACAAAACATCGACTTTCCTCTACTTTCTATAAGTGTAATTATTATGCATGTTTTATACAGGGTGTATCGGCAAGTACCCGACAAACTTTAACCAGCTATTTCTCGGCACATTTGGAGTAAAAAATTTTATGGGCGCTTTGCTGTCCGGTAACATTTTTTTTCCATTAAAAACAAAAAATAAATAAAAAATCCACACTCCGTCACTGTCATTTGAATTGTTTCTCGCGTTCAACAGCTGTTATTAGCAAGTGTGTCAAAAAGTGTCCTCGCTCTTTCGTACACACTCAATAATAATAGTTAAAAATGAGACGAATGGTGCCGTGCCATTTCGTTGTGATTGTAAAAGCGCGCCAACGTAGGTACGTACGTATATTATTCTACGAAACTCGAACAAAATATTGCCAGATGGGTTTTCAAACTTTGACAAAGGATAAAACATTGGTGACATGTGGTGAAAATATGAATAGTACATTTTTTATTAAAAAAAAATGTTACCGTACAGCAAAGTGCGCATAACATTTTTTACTCCAAATGTGCTAAGGAATAGCTGGTTAAAGTTTGTCGGGTACGTGCCGATACACCCTGTATATATAAGGAAGAAATTCTTTAAATGATAGTGATAACCCTATCAAAATCTGTTGCGTAGTTTATATGATGTAAGCGCACAAACAGACAGACGCGGATAGCGACTCAATTTTAACTATTTAGAGATTAGAGATATGGCCAATCTGGCCTTATCAATATCCCATACAAAACTGGGAAATTAAAATGTGTTGGTGATCCACTATATTAAGAAAGCGTAAGAGAGACTAGTTTAGAACCAAAATGTACTATGCCAGTGGTGTTATTGGTTTCCATTCAAATTTGTTTGGGAATCAGTTCTAGTTTTCTTCTATATTCTATGGGTCCAGGTTCAGTGGACATACTATTCTTTGAATGGATATCCTTTTTATATGCGGTGCTACATTTTTTGTTCGATTAATACGAAAATAACGTGTCTTGTATTGTTTCGATAGCTCTTGAAAAACTTTAGCGTCTTTGTCGGGTGCAAATTGATCGATATACGGGAACGGGAATAGGAATTTGAGGATGCCACCAGAATTAAGGGAAAGTCCTACCTTGTACTGGTATCTCCTTACAGCCTCCGTGGTAGCACCAGCCTCACACAGTATTAATCTATTTCCGTCACTAGATATCGACCACGAAAGAAATGTCCATTGAAATGTATGACCCGAGACGCGTATCGGTAGGTGGTAGAAATTGTACTGGCGCGCGCCGGTCAGACGAAATCCCTATCTCCCGATGGCAAGGTGGGAACAAATAGGATGTAGGTAATAAAATAATTATAATTTATTAGCGTTATGCCCGAACATGTATTTTTGAAAAACGTTCTGTTTGAATTTCACTTTGATTGAAGTGAAATCTTTACCTCTTGGAAGAGGAAATTAACCCACTTCCCGACATCCGATCGAGCTGAAACTCGGCAGATAGACTTGTCATTTCTTGGACGACATTATAGCACGAATAAATGTCGGTCTTATCTAATAGAGTAGAGTTGTCGACTCCAGTTCCTGGGTAGGAAGGTTCAATCCCCAGTCAAACGTCCTATTTGGTTGGCCTGACTTAATCTGTTGATTCTGACCTCACGGGTCATGGAAAAAGTGCACAATATCCATACTCTGGTTTTGTGTAGAGACTGAACCAATGAAACTCAGGTTGTGTTTGTATTTAAAAGATTTCATTGTTTTTGTTTCACAGTGTTCACGGAAGAGAAACATTGTTTAGGCCCTTAATAATTAAAATCCGGAAGAAAAATCACGTAAATCGGTTACATTCGAGGATTGTTACACAATCTTCCCATCAGAGGCGGCTCTGTTTAGAAGCAAAAGGTCAATCGAAAAAAAAATGTTAATACATATTGCTAATGAGTATTGAATATTTTAAAAACGCCAATGGATATAATTAATTTTCCGATACTCAGATATTCTGAAGCCAGTAGTACAATATCATTTAAGAATATTTATTTTATTATTTACACATATAACTAATTATTATTTTTTTTCTTTTGAAATATCTTTTCCTCCTAAATTTTTTAAAATCACTTAACCAACCTCAGTCCATTGTTTATCAGTTATTAGATTTAAAAAGTAAACAATTGAAGCAAAATAACTTATACGTTCATTTTGATTCCATGATAACTCAACACAGTGACAATTCAACACACTTTTAAAAAGTGATATAAAGTCATTAGAAACGATGAATTTTTTTTTTAACATAACCTTACCTAACCTAACCTAACCTAACCTAACCTACATAATTCGGTTAATAAAGTTTTTGTTTTATCACTTTCCATGACTTTATATAACTTTTTAAAGATGTGATTAATTATCATTGTGATGATTTATCCGGTTACCGTTCATTTTATTGCACCCGCAAAACCACTGATATGAATTATAACTTTTCGTTTTTAACCTCTTTATTTTTTTCTTTTGTCTCATAAATTAATTGTCACTTTATTTGAAGATGTGTGTCATGATTCAATGAATTGTTTGCGATTTCTTTCAATGCATTATCCACAGAATTTGAAATTTTATATTAATTCATGCAAATTACGTCAACAATGATAAACTAATTTTTATTTTATTTTTTGTTTATTGCAGAAACAAACAGTACATAATTACATAGATGACAATAGTTACAAAATTATAAAAGTTAGTACAATAATTGGTACCAATGACATGTCGCTGACATATATGCATATGAGGTATATTATACATTTTACGGTTAAGTTACATTTTTAAGTTAAGTTAAATTAGTGTGCTGGGGAAGGAGAGAGGTGTGTGTGAGTGTTTGTGTGTGTGTGTACGTGTGCATGTGTGTGGTTGTATGTGTTATGTGGGCGAATTCAGTGTGCTAAAAAAGTTTTTCTTAAATAGAGGGAGAGAATCAAAAAATATATCGGTATTTGTGCTTGTTTGTATTGAGTTGAATGTTTGAAGGATGCGAGAAATAGGGGAATTGGCTGCAGCGTTTGTATTATTACTAGTTGTGTAAAAAAGGTTGGTGTGTCGAGTTCTTTTAGATGGGGTGTTAAAATTTATTTGGGATAGAAGTTCTGAGCAGTCTATTTCGTTGTGTATTATTTTATGGAGAAATGTCATGTCAGCTACCGTATCGACAAAATTTAATGTGACCTACGCTAGGACATGCAATAGCTTCTCATTTGGACGCTAGATGGTACTGGAAAAAATCGAAAAACGTACGAATCTGCATGAATAAAAACTGAAGGTAGTTTTTTAAATCATTTTTTTTATCAATTAAAAAGAGGTCATTGACAAAATGACCTTCTTAGAAGAGCCGCCCCTGCTTCTCATAGTTGTTAATTAGTTAAGCGGTTTCATAACAAGACATATTTATATTCTGATATGCTAACATAATTACGTGTATGGTATTATCATTGTTGATTATAATAATTCTAACAATATAATATGTACTACAATGGAAAAATTCTACAAAATATCATTCAATTTAATAATAAAATATGCAGTTAACACGCCTTAGCGTAATGGAATTGTAAATACTATAAATTTGCAGTGAACATTCATTAGATCACCAAAATTAAACAATTGTACTTGAATCGAAATGATCCCCACAACATAATGAAGCTGACCTAAGATAAAGAAGCATTTATCTTATTGATGGCCTCATACTATTTTTATTTATCTATTAATTTTAACGCCCCGATGCGCTTTTACACTATACAAAATTTTACTGCATAATATAGTGCCAAAAGAAGGTTTTTATTTAAAAAAACAACAACAAAATAAATAACCAAAAAATGTACATGGTACATAATATAATTTTCCATTTAGATGTACATAATATAAGAAAAGGGAAAAAAAACTGTTTAAAAGTGGAGATGGCATAACAATACTCGACCGGTCGGTGGCCGAGTCGACATCGCGTTTGGGTCCCACCCAGGCGTAGTGTGTTCAATTCCACGGCTGGCTATGTCCTCCATCACAACATAAGCAACATTTTCAGCTTACTGTGGTGGTAGTAGGAGATTTTCAAATATTGTCAGGTTATTCGTAACCCGGGAATGTTTCTTTCTTCAAAAAAAATAAAATAATAATAATAAAATTAGTTAATAGAACAGGTTGGTAATACGTAATTTACAATAATGACATATGACGCGAATGCGAATGGTAGCAGAAGTCGGGGACGTCCGAGAAAGACATGGCACGATCAAGTGAATCAGATACTTGCGTCGGGCCATGTCTAGAGTCAGAATAATAGAAGAGTGATGAGACGATGTATGAATGTGAATGAGGCAAGAAGTATGTGCCACGACCAAGTTGTTTGGCGGTCCGTCCTCTCTGCCTACTCCTGCGGGGGAACGGCGTGATGGTTAGTTAGTTAATAAGAAATAAATGAAAAATAAGTGTAATCGCTCCTAGGCGATAATAATGTAGGTAAATTAAACAAAAACATAATTTAGGTATTTATTATATAATGATAAAACTATATTGAATATTACGTCCGATTGGGTGTTTTATGGAACTTTATATTTACAGAAATAAAAATGTATACAAAGACAAAGTGTGCATGTAAGGAAAAAGACATTTCGTGGATAAGTCAAAAATATTCTAATATATTGTTTTTTAGTTTGGCAGTGACCAAATTGGTGGCCTAATTAGGTGGAATAATTATTACCTAGTCTGTGTAACCTCAAAATTGGCAAATTTCTGAAATAATTATTAACATAACGCAGGTTTGGGAGCGGTAACCCGTGTATTTTTTGCAACTTTGTAGAATACAATAACAGTAGCGATGAGATGCTGACATTTTATTTGTTCTTCAATATTAAAAGCGGTTAAAGTTAAGAATAAAAAAAACGTCTGGACTCTCGACGCTGCCATACAAAATACTGTGTTTGTTGAAACAAAGTTGTGACTCAGGTGACGTCACACATACAGTTATTTGCAATTTGGGTACACCCGAAAAGCTAAATCTTTGTTAGTTGTTATGTATCTGCACAGACATAGGAATTAATAGACGAGAAGATAATGGCGAGGGGTAAAATCAACTGTTGAAGAACGAAGGGAGTAAGGCTGACTGTGATTCGTCAATAAATCAATCTGACAGTAAATAGGCATCTCGCATTATAATATCACCATTTACTTCTTAAAATTAAAACGTGCTTTTGAATGAATAAACATTTTTACATGGGAGCGCAAATTACTCGCCACGTTATGAACAAATTTGCGAAGTCCAAATTCGGCAAAAAAATTCGGTTCTATTTTCAGAGTCGAATATTTCGTTTAAGTATTTAGTTAAGACACTTTTATAAATGTTCATAATTTACTTCCCAGCAACCAACCAGCTTTGTGTTTCGCGTCCAGACGTTTCTCGATGTGATAGTATATGTTTCTAAAACTGATCTATATTATACGATGTGAATATGCTTAAAATAAAGTAAAATAATGCTTATATATGGAATGTAATACGACAATTGGGTTTATTCTCTTTTTCACATCTATTTTTACAAGTTTTCATAGTACAAGTCAACATTTTGCCGTGTTATTTCGTAAAATGAACCGATGATGCTTCGACCATAGTTCGCACAAGAATGATGACGTCACGTTTTCAAATTTCACTTGAGGCCATACGTGAGCACAGCCGGCTCCAATGGAACCGGTATGGGGAGTGGGGATAATACGCTTTTAATCACTTAGGGCAGGTCTACTAATATTCATATGTCTATGTGTATCTGCCTTACTTGCAGATTTATGTGTTGGGAACTCTTTGATAAAGTAAAAGGTTCTTTTACTATAATTGTGTTTATTCACGTAACAATTAATAAGTCTGGATTTAGCTACACTGTTCATTACCCGAGGGTTGGTAATTCTCTTGTTCGAGAAGCTTGTTGTCTGGCAATAATATCCCGCAGGCAATTGCTACACTTTAGCGACATCTGTCGGACTCTGGAGTAAGATTTATGACTAGTGCCATCTATCGCTTGAATACCCAACTTATTATCATACATCACAATAATTAATTTAACTATTAAAATTTTATGTACTGGTATTTAAATAAGAATTTAACTAGCGACAAAACAAAATAAAGAACTATTCCTAATTTAGTTATTAAGAACTTTTATTTTACTATTGTATATAAATGAATTTAAAATATCTCATTAAAAATATTATGCATAAAAACGTTTTGTTTTTCATAAATATTTCTATGTTTAATAACTATTACGTTATTTTTATTTTGTAATTATCTTTCTTATTTTCTTAATTATATTATGTTATTTAAATATATCATCTAGGTTAATTTTACACCATATAAACCACAATGATGTCACTCACTAATTCAAAAACGAGAATTAATCTCAATTGAATTGAGCAGTTTCGTTAAATATTTTTTTTTTTCGCTATCAGCTTTGAAATATCTAGACTTGTAAATTATTGTAATATTTTATTTATTTACTACTGTAATGCTATCCAATTTCAGAGTATGCGTGATTGCCACCAAAAGATGATAAAATGTATTGTCATCGACAACGAGTCTAAATGCCGAGTTTCAGCTCGATTGGATGTCGAGAATTGGGTTAATTTCCGCTTTCAAGATTTGCGTAAATCTATTACTGAAAACAAACACGAAAATCGAATAGACATATAAAAAAATAAAAAAAAGTACAACTACAATAGAAAAAAAAACCTTCTTAATAACTTATCCACCTTTATATCATCGCTTAAGAGGAAGCTACAAGCCAAAAATGTTATATTATTGGTATACCTTATATTGTAGGTAATATGCATTAAAATCGCTTGAAAAGCTTAGTCTAGAAACGTTCGATATCAAGCACAAAACTGGTTTTTATTTATTTTGTAAATAATTTTATGAGAAAGCAAAAAATTGATCAAGTGAAATTATCACAGATAATCTTAGCTGTAAAACTGTATTTTTTAAAAGTTGTTTCCTTTACGCGTTCATACATTTCTATTGAAAAAATATTTTTTTTAGTATTTTACGTTTATATTTTTATTGAGTAATTTATTATTTTATTTGTATTCTACTCAAGCGAAATGAAAGGAAAACCTTCAATTTATCTAAAACATATTTTTTGGTATTCATAATGTATACCAATTCGTTATAAATATTAATCAAAATAGTGATTTAGCTTTGCTTCGCCTTAACTCATATTTGTAGGTTTGACTGTTAGCGGAAATTTAAAAATAAATTTAGGTAGCCTTCACTGAAGGCCTGGAACTATGAGAACTAAATATGGGTAGTCATCGTTTTACTGGTTATTATTTTTATTGCATAAATTTTAAACTAGTCAAGTATACGAATCGCAGAAAAAGTGCAATCGAATACAGCACAAATTTGTGAACCAACCAGTACCTACGTGTTGTTTGGCTCAACTCGAATTGCGCGATCTATACTATATGTATATTATCATCTCTGCTAGAGTGGCATAAATAACTCAATACGTGTTATTAATCACACCAGGGATGGAAATACCATTTTGCGATTACGATTACGATGTTCTCTTCATCAGGACATTAAATATACTAAAAACTAAATTATCAATTATAGAAAGACAGGCGTGGGTAGAAATCGAAGTAGGGGGGTGGAAGGGGGGGAGAGGCGGAAAGGGAAGGTGCTAAGAAGATCAATCCACTTCATTACATATATATACAATACCATTCCACAACCCACTTCAATACATATATACACAACACCATTGCACAACCCACTTCATTACATATATACACAATACCATTGCACGACGCACTTCATTACATATATAAACAATACCATTGCACAACCCACTTCATTACATATATACACAATACCATTGCACAACCCACTTCATTACATATTTACACAATACCATTACACAACCCACTTCATTACATACAACAGTACCTCATAATATTTGCCGATTTAAAAAAAAATTCATTACCGCCACTATCGCTGTATTCTATTTTATTTCGTCTCAGTTTTATTTTATTTTTACTGTTTTTTCCGACTTTATGTCCGGGTTAAATCTTCCCCACAGTAAAAACTAAGCCCTTCCACACACTTTTCCACAAATGATCATCTACATAGTCAATCCACATTATGCAAGTGCATTATATAAGCATAATAAATTCAAAGCAATACAAGAACAACACGTCAACTCACCAGAGATCAAATGGGAAAATAATTCACCGACTCCAGATATTTTCATATCAGAGGGCTTGGCTCGGTAGAACTCCTAACAGGGCCTATAAATCCTACTGATCCCTGAATATAAATATTTAAAAAAATCTTTCGTAATCGTATATGTATTTAAAATGACTGATTCTTGCATTTTTATATATACATTCATTGATAGATCTAATACGCCTAAATTTTGAATTATATAAATTTATTGAAGACCCCAAGGCAAGAAGTTGTTTACTTACATTTTCGTAAAAAATGAGTGCTCTCTAAACTAATTCGCATACGCTCTTTCCAATGAACACCATGCCAGAGCTTAAAAACGGCAAGAACATGCTTAAATCAATGTGATGAACATGTTAACTACGTGTTTCTGTGACATTAAGTTGATAAAATCAGGGCAAGAACTTGTTAACTACTAAGTTAGCAAGTTCTTGCCGTAATTCTGTAATTAACAACTTCTTCCCATCTACATTGGTTTAGATTTTTATGGTTAACATGTTATTCACTCACTTTGACGTTTACCTTGGTGGTTTTAAAAAGTTTTACGGTGCGTGTTTTTTATTTAAAAATCATCGAAAATGAGTTCCAGAGGTGAAAAAATGGTGAAGATGTGTCAAAAATTGATCAGGGAATCAGGTAAGCTGTATAAAACATTATCGTTCATCTTTATTTATCCTTAAAGTAGTTTGAAAATGGGTAAATCATTTTTGTTTTGGTGTTTTTCTGTCTAAAAGTCAACAATTTTTTATTGTAATGCTTATTAACACGTAATACCCGGAGGTTGAAAATGAAACACATGCGGCGGTGGTGGTTCCAGATTGACCCGGCTGAAATGATGAAATTAAAAGGCTTTTTATGCATTTTTCGTTCATATTCTTACTTTTATATGATATTATTGTAGTTCCCCATTAACTCATAACATATCCCTTGTGTTTCTTGTATGAAGATGGAAGTTTTAGAAATTAGTATTCCGTAAATTTTGCGGTTCGTCGATACACAGCGGCGCTGACATCCCGCGCAACAGCTAATCAACGACTGAATCGACGACGGCCCTGACACGGCCGAGCGGGTGCCGGGTGACGGTCAGGGGAATGAGGAGGGCAGTGCGGGAGGGGGGGGACAGGAAGCGTTCGTCAGCGGAAACAAACATTTTTATTTCTATAATTATTAAAATTTTCGATGGTGTGCATTTACAAGAATATCGTGTATTATTTAAAATACCAGAAATAAATCACTTATTTGATAATTTACTTGTGGCTGTACCTCTAATAGAAAGATGTGTAAAGAGAAAATAAATTCAGTTTATAGCCATATTAAACGATGATTGCTTATGCAAATATTAGAAAATATTATATAATGGCATTCAAATTCAAGTTGAGTATTTACTTTCCTCACACATTTATTTGTCACAATTAAAACCATTGAATGACACACATTAAAAAATACTAAAACTTTTATTTTTCAACAAAACAAATTTAAATTAACAATTTTTATTTAAAAAAACGGAATAAAAGCAATATTCTAAATACGAAAATACAAAAATGATTCGACGATTAATAAAATTTATATACATACACAAAACACCAAATGGATTTATTATTACAAATTCAGCAGCAAAATAATTATATAGCACTACCAATTATAAAAAGTTGAACAGTTTTTATTAGTTAAAATATATTAAAAATGCTAAAATTCACAAAAATAATTCATCGACATATTATATCATTCAATAAATGTCATCGAAACGTATATTGCTAAGAATATAGCGGAAGCGATCTCTAGATAAAGCGGAGGGGAAAAATGCTGCCGGAATAAATCCTCGGTAGTCCAAAGTTCGCTTAGTTCTAACTTTCAAAGTTAGAAGCCAAAAGAACTCCAAAAAATGCATACATTTCTGTCTTCGTAATTTTAGGAAAGCTGGAATTTTTCGGATTGAGCTGACAGAATTTATTCGTATTTTCAATAATTTCCTCCACCATTTCATTTGAAATAAACAAATCAAAAGCATCTCTGATGGATACTATGTTCTGGCTACCGTTTTTCAATCCAGGGGTAGAAGAAATAATGTTATGGCTTCTGGTACGTGAGCTGGCTGGTGGCGCAGAATTCCATTGGAATCCAGAATTCGACACGTATAAATGTTGATCTGCAACGGATTCATTCGAATTTCCTACACTAACTTCATTATCACTTCTTTTTCCACTTTCAGATATTTCCTCTAGTAATATATCTTCCGGATCACTTTCAAATTCTGGATCTAATGTTTCGAATTCCAAGTCGCCATCATCACTGATCTCACTGTTCGAACTGAAGTAGCTTTTCGATCTCATTATCAGATAAATAATTTTGCTTTGCCATTGCGTTCGTACGCTACGAAAAAAAAAAATTAAAACAAAGTCACAAACAAAAATCACAATACTAGAAATGTGCCCGAATGGTTGACAACATCTGCGCGGGACTGTGAGAGACAAAGACGGAAGGACAGAGCGAGAGATATGCTGTTTCGTCGGTTGCTCGAATTCAACTAAGAAGAAATGGAGTTTTTGCGTGTTTTTATACACAATTATTCTTATAACTTTTTTAAAACGTGTCCGATTTTAATCATTTTTGAGTCGAAATGTGGGTAAATATTTGATGAAAGAATAGACAAAGGGAAATTAGCCTAAACGAGATATTTGCGGCAAAATCTTTTTTTTTTTAAACACTGGGTCAAACCAGACCCATCACCGGAGTCGAGGTGTTAATTTGTTTCAGGAAGTGTTAAAGAGTCCACTAATTTAGTACAACCTGAGAAGCATTTAGAAATACCTCAAAATAATGTAATTTTAATGGATGGTAAATGCAAAAAAAAATGTTTTACTCTGTGACTCTGAATATTCTTTTATGTTTTGAATTCCTTCATTAATGCTTTGCAATATTTCGTTTCAGAAAGTGTTCAAGACTCTTTGACTGGTGTTGAGTTTGGTATATTATTAGGAATACCTCAACATGATGTCATGTTAATGAAAGGTAAACTTAAATATATTTTATTGTGACGCTAAATTCTTTTGAACATTGAACTAAAAATGATTATTTTATTGTACTTTGTATTTTCACAAGATAATCAGAGTAGTCTAGAGTATATCGCTACTACCACTGGTACAGGAGATATAATTTTGGAATACGTTGTAGCTTAAAGAAGTAAGAGAACACATCAATATGTTCCCTGCAGAAGCTTCGCATTATTCCAGGAACAAAAATCCCCATAAATTGTACCTCGCATCCGATTTGTCAATCCCAAAACTGTATGAGCTCTATAATATGTTTTGTGGAGAAAAAGAGTATGCCCCTGTTTCGTTGAATCGTTACACTAGGATCTTTACAGAGGATTTCAACTTGTCGTTTGGTGTGCCTAAGACAGACACTTGGGACTTGCGATATAAAAAATTTGACCAAATTCATGTAAAAATGTATAAAGCTTCATTTGAAATGCAAAAACATGATAAGAAAAAGGCATCTGAATGTGATGAAACTTGTTTCATCACATTTGATTTGGAAAAGACGCTACCTCTCCCAAAGATATCCACAAACGTGGCTTTCTATTTAAGAAAACTGTGGCTCTATAATTTGGGAGTACATTGTGTAAAAAAGGAGTTAAATAGGGCATATTTCCATGTTTGGAGTGAAAACGAAGGGGGCAGAGGGAGCGAGGAAATTGCCAGTTGTTTAATGGCCTTTGTCAACACCATGCAACTTCAGAGCAACAAGTCACACCTTATTGCTTGGAGTGACTCTTGTGCCGGTCAAAACAAAAATACATATTTGATTATGTTCTGGCAATATTTAATTCTAGCAAAAAAATTCAAAATAATTGACCATAAATTTCCTGAGGTTTGTAACTCATATATGGACTCTGATAGAGATTTTGCATTGGTAGAAAAAAAAATTAATAGATGCCAGTCCATTCAATCAGTGGACCAATATGTAAATTTAATGATGTCGGCTAACACAAAAAATATACCCGTTGTTGCGGCGTGAATGGACTGTAATTTGCGGTTTTTTGTGATATTGTTTGATTGACTTACCAATATCTGCTGTCGGCACCTTCCACTCTGCTCTGCTTTAATCACCGGTAGGGGTAATTGTTAGTATTGGAGGAGGTCAAGGAAAGGGAATAGTGATATTGGATTTGTTTACAGCGCGGCGCGGTGGTTTTAATAATTCAAGATAGTTTATGCGGAAGCGATAAGGTCGGTTGAACCTTGCGGGCGGCGCGATACTTTAACAACTGACTCATGTAGGTAAAAGGCGCGGAACGCGGGTGGAAAACAACAGAACCAAATACTTTGCAACAATAACTGGCCCGAGCATGCCCCCCGCCTTGACCAATGGTCAAAGTCACTAATACAACAAAAGAAACACGTTATGAAAGGATTCAATAAACAACACTGAACCCGCGGTAGAACTAAATTATAAATTAACTAAATCTAAGATAACAATATTAAACTTGTGGTAGATCTAAATTAACTAACTAAATCTAAGATAACGTTAAAGTTATTGTGTAGGCAGGGGACAGAGTTTAACGACTGCCCTGCGATATGTTCCGGAGTTAGTCTTAACGTCCGCAACGCGGATCACCCCATCTACGCCGGGGTGGACGTTTACCACTACGCCAATAGGCCATTGTAGTGGTGCGATATTGTCACTCTTAATTATTACCACGGTGCCTTTCGTTATTGGATTCGAATTTGTATTCCATTTCTGACGCGATTGCATCGTGTTCAGATACTCCATTCGCCATCGATTCCAGAAAGTCTGGACGAGACGATCGACAAGATGTTTTCGTTGCAGCAAATTTACTGGCGCATCTGACAAATCAGCAGCGGGTAAAAATTGTAATGGAGTGAGCGTTAAAAAATGCGCGGGTGTTAAAGGCAATGGAGCCGAAACATCGGTAACGCTGAGCACTGATAATGGGCGTGAATTTAGAATAGCTTCAATCTGATGAAGAACCGTTTGCATCTCTTCGTATGTGAGAAGAGATGTACCCACAACTTTATTTAAGTAACATTTAATGCACTTAATGTTACTCTCCCAGATCCCACCGAAGTGGGGTGCTTGTGGAGGATTCATCCTCCACTCGATACGGTTTTCCAACAAATTTTCTGAGAATTCTTTCTTGTAGTCCGGTGACTCTAAAAGTTCGAATAAAGCCTTCAAATGCGATTTAGCTCCTACGAAATTTGTCCCATTATCAGAATACATTACATTTACAGGCCCTCGACGGGATAGAAAACGTTTGAACGCGTTGAGAAAGACTTCGGTCGAGAGGTCTGAAGCGAGTTCAATGTGAACCGCGCGGGTCACCAGACAGATAAATAAGCAAATGTATGCCTTTTGGCTTCTAACACCCCGACGTCTATGCGGGATTATTTGAAGCGGCCCAGCGTAGTCGACCCCCGTGTGCAGAAAGGCCTTAGCTTCGCGGACGCGGCAAGCGGGTAAATCTCCCATTATTGGGAATTGCGGTTTGGGATTGACTCTAAAGCATGTATTGCACTGATGCACGCGTTTCCGAATCAAATTGCGCGAAGAAAGTATCCAAAACCTTTGCCTCAACAGAGACATAAGTAAGGTGGGTCCCGTATGCAAGTTCTTAGTGTGGTAATAATCTACTATTAAATCAACTATATGATCATGAGCGGGTAATAAAATAGGATGACGACTATCAAATTCGAGTTCGGCGTTTCTCAATCTGACTCCTACTCTTAGGAGACCGTCCTGAATAAATGGATTTAATTTAGCAAGAACTTGCCGTACTTTCTTGCCGTCGTTCACTGACTTCATATCATCGGAAAAATGTACTTGCTGAACTGCCCTTATAATAGCGGTTTCTGCAATGTCAATATGGCTTAACTCAAATTTACGCGGCAATTTCCTAATGAAGCGAAACACGTAAATGACAATTCGAATTAATTTCGACCACGAATGAATGCGAGAAGCCAATGTGCATAATAAAGGTGACACGATTGTCTTGAGGCGATTGTCGGTTTTAGGTTTCATTTCGGGTGGATCAGCTACACGAGAGCACAAGCCGAAAGTAGTTGGCTGTTCATACTGATTGGGTTTCAATTCCGGTAACTGTTCTGAATTTGCGTGCTTAAATGGTGAAATAGGCCACTCGAAATGCGGCTGGCAAAGCCATTTTGGACCATTCTACCAAATGTCATTTGCTATCAATTGCGATGGTAGCATACCTCTTGACAGGCAGTCGCTAGGGTTATCAGCACCTGCGACATGATAACAATGACTACTGTTTAAATTTTCGTGTATTTTTGCTACACGATTGGCAACAAAGGTTTGCCAGCGGTGAGGTGATGAATGAATCCAACTTAAAGTTACAGTCGAATCAGAAAAGGCAAATGTTGAATGAATAGTAAACCTCGCGGAGTAATTATCAATTACCTTTTTTAACAGGTGCGATAACAATAATGCAGCGCATAATTCTAGGCGTGCTAAGGAGACAATTTTTAGCGGTGCTACCTTTGATTTTGCGCAAACTAATTGAACCTTAATTCGGTTATCAGGAGTGGTCACATGAGCGTATACCACTCCTCCATATGCCTTTTCGCTTGCATCCGCAAATCCAACAAGTATTAACGTGCATCCTTCCGTGACTCCTATATGACGTGGAATACGAATCGACGATATTGACGGCAATTCCGCGTTGAACTGCTGCCACTGATGTGATATCCTTGCGGGTGGGATTTCGTCCCATTTCTGCAGTTTTACAAATGTGTTGCCCTTTTATTTTTCCTCCTGCGCTTCTTCTTTTAGTTTCTCTAGTTTTTGTTCAGTGCTCATTTTACCGTCGTAAGAAGTTGGTGCTATATCCTCTTCATCTACCAGCTCACAAGCTTTCTTCGCGTCGAATTTATCCCAGGCTGAATAATCAAATCCAGTTAGTTTTTTCTCCTGCTTAGGCTTTGAATGGACAGGTTTACTTTTCTTAGTTTTGCTTCTCACTGGAGGAAGTTCCAATGGAACGTTTCCTAAAACTGTGCTGGAATTGGATGCCCACTTAGCGAGTTGAAAACCTCCTGACTGGAAAAGCTCAATCAACTCTTCAGCCGCGCGGATAGCTACTTGCTCATTTAAAGCAGAGCTAGCGATGTCGTCTACATAAACATCTCTATTAATAATATCCCTTGAAAGAGGGAAGCGAGCGCCTTCATCTAACATTAATTGTTTGATTGCTCGAAGGGCTAAGAACGGACTACATTTAAGACCGAATGTTACGCGATTGTATTGGTAAGCCTGAAGCGGCTTTTGTGGATCGAATCTATATAAAATTCGTTGATAACGACGATCTTCTTTGCGAACATTTATACATAAATACATTTGACGAACGTCTGCGGATATTGCGATAGGAAAAAGGCGTAAATTCAGAAGAATGCAAAATAAATCATTCTTTAGGCTTGGTCCCGTGTGTAAAATATCGTTCAAAGATAAACCAGTTTTTGTCTTTGCGCTTGCGTCCAGAACCACTCTCACCTTTGTTGTCAATTTATCTTCACGCCTAACTGCGTGATGCGGGATGTAGTATGCGTTTTCTGACCGTAAGGCTTCCACCTGGGACAGATAACCTTTATGAATATGTTCTCTTATTACTTCATCATAAAGCGGTTTTAGTTCTGGCAGATGATTAAATTTTCTTTCTAGTGCGTAAAACCGATTTTGCGCAGCTTGCAATGAATCACCTAAGTCACAAGGGTTGCTTTTGAATGGCAAAGCCACTTCATAAGAACCGTCCTCAAGGCGAGTTGTGGTGCCTTTAAAAATGTCTTCAGCTTCTTTTTCTTCGAGGCTGTGAACTGGTTCCGAACCAATATCTTCGATTTCCCAGAATTTTTGCATTAAGTTCTCAATTTCGTGCGTAGCGCAGAAAGTGAATGCGGTGTTTGGTTGAGAATTTACTGGGGCGTCACCCATAAAAACATAACCTAATGTGGTTTGAATCGCGACTGGAAAACCGGGGGTGATTATCTTATTTGGTAGCAACAGTTGAGAGAACAGACTGACGCCAATTAGCAAATCGATTGGGCCTGGCATTGCCCAGGTGTCGTCTGCCAGCGGAACATTTATAAATTTATATGACGTCAAGTCCACCTTGCAAGTAGGTAAATGAGCGGTAATTGAATTGTCAATGTGACACTTCCTCTTATTGATTGCGTTTTTCCACCTAAACCCTGGACTGCGAAGCGCGTTCCTGAACTGACTGTCAGGCCTAATTTTTCACAACATTGTGAAGTTATATAATGCTTTTGTGAGCCTGGGTCTAGAAGACAGCGGACGGTATTCTCTTCACCGTTTCGATCAACAGTGTTAACTTTGGCGGTAGCAAGAACTTCAGTGGTTGCCCCTTGTCGCGTGGTTGCTGACATAGTACATATCGGCGGTTCTGCATCGTTAGGTTGAGTTTCTCCATTGGATGTGGAGGCGTTTGCTTGACTGGGTTTATCAAAATGAAGAAAAGTATGATGCTTGCCATGACACTTATGACAAGTGCCTTTTGATTTACATTTTGTAGATGTATGTTGCGGGCTCAAGCAATTAAAACACAAAGATTTTTCCTTTGCGAAGGAAAACCTTTCCTTTGGTGATAATTTTAAAAATTGTGTACAAGTGTACAGTTGCGTGTGGTTCTCATTTTGACAATAAAGGCATTTTGATTGCGTACTCGTGTAAGTATGATGTGTGCGGGTTTGAGCTGTGCGTCCAGTTCCACCGGAACTGGTTGAATGTGTGTTGGCGGTGTTAGGTCCACGAGTTGTTGAAGTTCGTTGCAGAATTTTGACCTGATCTTGCACAAACGACACCAATTGCTTGCAGGTGGGAATCTCAATTTCTCGAACTGAGAGCTCAAAAGCTTGTGCAGTTTGCGACTCTAATTTCTGCAAAGCGCATTGTAGTAATATAAAATCCGAAAGGTCTTCTATTCCCAATTGTTTTTGTGCGGCGATAGATGCTGAATATTTTTCTATAAAAACTGTCAAACTGTTTGCGTTGTGAGCTACGGTTTTTGAATGACATATGTTATTCAGGTAATAAGTGGCAAGAGATCGCTTATCTTGATATTTATTGACTAGCGTATCCCAGATTATTTTATATGTGTCTCCAGTTGGCACTAAACCTGACGTAACATTTTTCGCGGTTCCAGTTAATTTTCCAATTAAATATTGTACGCGTTGCGAATCAGATAGTTGTGAATTTAAATGAACATTTGTTTTGAATGTTCCATAAAATAGGTGCCAATTTTCCATCCGTCCATCAAACGTAGGTAATTCTATAGCGGGTAACTTAATAAAATTATTATTATTACTCGTAGCAGCACACGCAGATGTAGATGTTTGCGGTTTTGTAGCTAAATTTGGTTTTTAATTATTTCGTGCGCGAATAATACGTGTGTATAATTCTTCAAATTGTTCCCAGCTTGAATAATCTGGTTCAGAATTCGGGTCTGACGTAAGAATATTCTCGTTAATTTGATCAATAATTAATTCAAATTTATTTTTAATTTCTAAAATACTTTCAGATTCGGACATAAACGCTTCACCTGAGCGTGACGCTTCGAAATTGATTGGCAAATTATTTGCAAGCGAAACTAAATTTTGGACCCTCTTAAGAATAATATCTCTTTTACCTTTTAGTAAAACTAATTGTCTTTTTTGTTTGTCTTCCATTTTTAGAATTATTTGCAAACTAAAAGTTTAATTATTTATAAAATAATGCACAAGAACCACAAGTGTACTGGGCGACAATTTGTAGCGACGAATTATAGTGGAGAAGTAATTTATCAAATAATTAAATATATTGGCCGATACCTCAAAGCGATGTTGACGTACGTACTTAGGTTGGCATTAATACAAATAGACGAATATATATTACGCTGTAATATCTTTGCGATTTGCACTGAATAAATTTGCTACAACAACATCGATAAATAATTTAATTACCCAAAATATCAAAGAGTACCTATACCTAGGCATGTAATTTCAAATAGCGGACGAGTGTTGCTAACTGAATCCTTGCACAAATGAATGCGATTGAATAGGAACAAAACTACATTTAAATAATGCGGCTCAAATGACCAAATGTAATTGTCTATTTAAATAATGCGGCTCGAAGTGACCAAATGTTGCGGCGTGAATGGACTGTAATTTGCGGTTTTTTGTGATATTGTTTGATTGACTTACCAATATCTGCTGTCGGCACCTTCCACTTTGCTCTGCTTTAATCACCGGTAGGGGTAATTGTTAGTATTGGAGGAGGTCAAGGAAAGGGAATAGTGATATTGGATTTGTTTACAGCGCGGCGCGGTGGTTTTAATAATTCAAGATAGTTTATGCGGAAGCGATAAGGTCGGTTGAACCTTGCGGGCGGCGCGATACTTTAACAACTGACTCATGTAGGTAAAAGGCGCGGAACGCGGGTGGGAAACAACAGAACCAAATACTTTGCAACAATAACTGGCCCGAGCACCCGTCGTGACAATGATGGCTGATAAGTTTGTTAATATTAAAGAATTAGGGCAGCAATTGAACTTTATACACAATACAAAAAACACTATCGGAAAAAAGGTTAACTTTCAAAAAGGAATTCGCTGGATAAGAGTGGAGGAATTCGGGATTTATAAATATCGCGAATCACTCTCCAAAGAATAGCATTGGAAAGAAGTTGATCTTAAAAAAAAGGTGTGAAACATTATCTTCCCCGCCAATGCTGTCATCAAAAGTGAGAGATAAAAAGAAATCGATGCGGCCAAATGAAATGATATCCAAAAATTGTTACCATACCTGGATGAGGTTTTTAAAGGTCTCAAAAAAAATTGACACATGCTCTGCTACCTTTACTTTTCAATAATAATTATTATTTAGTTACTTTATATCAAACAAAATGTTTAATTTGATTGATTAAATAAAACAACAAGAATTTAACAAGTTCTTGCCTTTCAATTCTGTATCTTCCTCACCTATCCCTGAAGATGACATGAACATGTTAACTACATTTTTTTGTAGAAAACATTATTATTTTAACTTTTAGAGTGCAAAACTACTTAATATTACTAGATGTAATGTAAATTTGGTTTGTTTACTACACCATGAAGGATCAGTACGTTGTAAATGACATTCAAATAAAAAATTATAAGGCAAAACGCAAAAGTCTAAATATCTCAGAATGCCTTCAATGTAAGTTAACAACTTCTTGCCTTGGGGTCTTCTATTATTTCTTATTATCTTTTTATTAAATTGTAAAATGAGGGCCTCAAAGCAAAGCACACAGTGAGGTCCACATTATCATTGGTTTGAATAAAAAAATTAAATTGTTAATATTTTTTTATGTCGTTATTTTAATATCTTAACAATTTGTTTTCTTTTTGCAGTCAACCTACAGAGCGTTTTACTGAACAGGTAAGAAATTCTTTGTACCTAAACCCCTTTGAAATTTTTTATATCCTAAACATGTTCCATCATCAATCGTTAAGATAATGAATCAATTTAATTTATTTTTTTTGGTTCTTCAAACTTTACCTCATTTGGTGTTATATACCCCCTATGGAGAGAGATATTTAAACTTTTGTGAATATGGTGAAATTCGACAACTTAAGACGGGTGGTTTCGGAGGTTTTGAACAATTCTTCAAATTTCAACGTTCATTTCTAGGTTTTGTGAAAGTCTTATTCAAGTTCAGTTATTATATCATCATAGGATAGTTGCATGACAGAACTGAAATAATGACAGAACTTGAAAAAATCTTTCACAGAACGTTATTGAACATTATACAGTTAATTTTGAAATTTGAAGAATTGTTCTAAATTCTCCGAAACAACCAGTCCTTAGTTCAGTTTTTCGAGTGCCACAGCTATATTATTCCATATTCAACAATTTATTTTTTTGGACGCAACCCTGAATAGCCCTGCTTTCATTAATCACAGTCCAAAATTAAACTAACAGTCCTTATTTGAAAAAAAATTTCAGTGTGTGGCAAGCCTACGCACGACGGAAGTGAAACTTTTAGTATTCTTCTCTCTCTCTTTTCATTTCATTCTCTCTTTTTTTCTGTCTATTAACATATTTATAAGTAGCATGTGATAAAAAAATTAAAAGTTATAAAAATATGGGATTCGAACCCGGGTCCTGCATAACGAGTGTCGAACGCTCTGCCTCTAGACCGCGGTTATTACGTATTCGACCAAAATATCATATAGTCAAAATATCTCAAAGTCGCAGCACTCGAGCATTTTATCACTTTAAAAAAAAATATTATAAAAGAAATCACAAAAAAATACAAATCGTTGATAAAAAAATTAAAAGTTATAAAAATATGGGATTCGAACCCGGGTCCTGCATAACGAGTGTCGAACGCTCTGCCTCTAGACCGCGGTTATTACGTATTCGACCAAAATATCATATAGTCAAAATATCTTAAAGTCTTTTATCACTTTTAAAAAAAGCATTTTATCACTTAAAAAAAAAATTATTATTAAAATCACAAAAAGAAAAAAAAATAGTTTAAGCGGGGATCGAACCTCGGTTCTTCACGACGAGAGTCGCGCGCTCTGCCTCTAGACCGCGAAGCTGAGTTTATATACCTTTTTTAGGTCACTCTCTAAACTCAGCTTCGCGGTCTAGAGGCAGAGCGCGCGACTCTCGTCGTGAAGAACCGAGGTTCGATCCCCGCTTAAACTATTTTTTATTGGCTAGGCTCCTATAGCGAAATGATCACGGTTTTTCATGACGGTCATGAGTTGGTTTTACTCCTGTCCTCGAAATTGCATAAAATCCACAGAACGTTTTTGTCAAATTCATAAGTTATATTTTAATATTATTAAAACCGCCCAACTTCCCACCCCGACCCTAACTGAACCCATGGACCGCAATTTTGTTTTTTCTGGACATTTGAAAAGGTACCTATGAAACGACGGTTTTAGGTGCGTTTTAAATTTTTATCGTATTGTAATAAACTGAAAAGCAGAATAACATGATAGTTGTTCTTTTCTATTGTTCATAATTGTTCAAAAGATGAAAAAGACTAAAGAAAGGCCAGATGTTTCACAGAATTTGGACAATTCATTAAATTTCGGAGATGATTTTTGGTTATTCGATCAGATCTGTAAAAAAACTGGCCCATAATGATATAATAACACAACTATCACAGAAATTGAAAACGGAATTTTAAATTTGATGAATCTTCCTTAGAATCACTTACCATAACACGGGCATGTGCCTAGCATGGTGGTCGAAGAATCCTCAATGCATGTAACAAACAATTCAATGAATAGAGAAACTTAAAACTTTAAAAAAATCAGAACTTTCAAATGTAAAAAAATAGTTCCGAATGTATATTTGATGACAAATTAAAATTTGAATTTCTGTGAATGGACCAGTCCGTTTACCGGTACGTTTCTTAATATCCTGTATACAGATTATCGCTAGGATAAAGAGTAAAAATTTTACAGTTGGGAGGCGGATATGGGTCCCGCCCGTGAACTATTATTTGTGTGGTGATTCGATAGCTCGTGGAAATACCCGGATATATTTCCGGCCGCGAATTTCTTCCTTGAATATTGTATAGCGAAAGATCTATAAGAGGATGCCACCAGAATAATAAAAGTCCTACCTTGGTTATGGTGTCTTCAATGTTCCTCTTGGCCAGCACGTAAAGAAAATCCACGGCAAAATTGCACTAAACTTTGAATGCAACCTTACAGAGGCGGTGTAGAAATTGTACTGCCGAACCTTTCTTCTCCTGGTGACAGGGTTACAATGACGGGTAGGTAAGAAATAATAGTTGAAAATATCTATCGGTATCTATGGAGAGACAGTTGAGTTAAATCTTTTTACCTCTCTAGCAGTACTCAGTGGAAGGGATGAATTCAAACCCGCCTCCCAAATTGTGTAAAATTGGGCTGATGTAAGAAATAAACTGATTTACTGACGTACTATTGATGACTTTATCATGCCCCCTTCTAGCTGTACCCTTCCAGCGTACCCGGATCATGGGACCTACGTTTTCACCTCGCCGGGGGCGGAGCCCCTCAAGCCGGGAGAGGAGGTGGTGCAGTTCACCATTCTGCGCTACTCTTGCGATGCGGGCTATCAGATCTCAGACGTGGTCAACGTTTGCGGGGAAACCAAAACATGGTCCCGGGAACCATATTGCAAACGTGAGTAGAAAGATTTTAGAGAATGAAGGTGTAGAATTTGTGCCATGTATTTGAGTGAAACAATTCAAATTACGACTAGACAATACCCTAAAATAAAGCCAGCAAATTATGGCCAAAGGACGTATTCAGTTTTAGATGTTCAGTACATTAGAAATTTTTGTCCTTGTAGAGTGGGTGTTTTGGTTAGTATTTCAAGCAACGTGTCCATTCTGAATGGTGGTCTTATACCAGGGCGATACTTACCTTACAGAGCCTTAACCCTCGACCACGAATGCCGTCGTTATGACGTTCGTATAGTTGTTGTTAATTTTATCAGAGAATTTGCAGTTTGCATTATAAAAATTACCGTAAACTCACCAAAAAAAATAAATAAAAATAATTCTATGAAACAATATTTAACACCTGAAAGATATTTGTCAGGGTTTGAAAATTTTTGAATACACTTTTAAGGAACAACTTTTTCTTTTAACTTATTTGTATGTTTCTTATGGACTTTGTAGAATTATCTTCGTTTTCAGTAATTATACTACATTGATGGATGTAATTTATTACTGAAGGTGAAGGATGATACTAACAAGTCTATACAAAACACGAAACAGAACAAGACACAGAAAATGAAATAAAGATAACGGTCACAAATAGGAATCGAACGCAGGATCTCTTGTCTTATCAAATGTCGTATTTGTGGATCTTATATTTAAAATTCAAAATTTAACAATATTGTTTTATAGTTTGTAACCTAGATTTTAATTTATTATCTATTGATAGTATCTAGTATCTAGATAGGCAGATATCTAGTATCTATTGATTTTTTCTAAAAGTTAAATTGTGTTATTATTAGCTTTTCTTTTAAAAAACTAGAGTAATTACAGAATTGGGTAAGTTACTTAAAAAACTTTCTCTTTGTTTGCGTTTAAAATTTTATTATTTTTAATTGTTTATGAATAATTCGCTTTCAAAAACAATAGATTGTTTTCAGATATCCTAAACAGCGAATTTATCTGAAATCTCATTCAATGTGAACATATTTTGTGCGCAATCTGAATTCCGACAGTGCTCACATGTGAGAAATACATTGTAAAATGTCAGAGGTTTTAGGGGTTAACCCGTTCAGAGTAATATATGATTTTCCTAAGGTCGGATAATAATATGATCAGTAATCTTCCCCAGATGAATTGCAGTATGGGTACGAACCAGGGTGCATAAAAGGTTCATTAATAAATAAGTATTATGCCAAACATTACCGATTTTTTGATTAAATATTGTGTTTGTTATTTTTCAGCACTTAATACAGATAGCGTTTCGTCATTTCCGTAAGTTATACCAATTATCTTATTTTTGTATATTTTTAATAGATGTCTTAAACAAACAAAAGAAGTGTAAAAACATTGGTTTCTTACATATTTGAGCATTTTTGATTGGTAATGCACATTTGAACATTTTGAACAGTAATTTTTTATTTTGTTTACATTTTGGTCAATAATGCACATTTGAGTGTTTTAGTAAATAATGGTATTTGAGCCTATATTGGTATTTGGTCAGTGATATATTTGATCCAAATTTGGTGAATAATGCACATTTGATCCAATTTCTTTAATTATAATTCTATTTCTGCGTGTTTGCATAATTGCTGAGCATATTTGATATTTTTTTGTCAATGATGCTTTTTGAGCCTTTTGGTCAAAATGAATATTAGATCTTTTTTGGCCAAAAATTCTATTTAAGCCTTTTGGTCAAAATGTAAATTTGATATTTTGTTCAGTAATGCTATTGTAGCAAATAATGCACATTTAATTATTTTTAGCACATATAATAGATGCTTACTAACCATATTTGGTCAGTAATGAATATTTATTCCCCTTTAATCAATAGTGCATATTTTATCCATTTGGGTTAAAATTGCATATTTGATCAATTTATTTGAATAAATTTTGATGGTGAATACAGATTTGAGCATGTTGTAGAACAATACAATTTGAGCAAATTTTTTATTTTTTTTTAATTTTTGTGAAAAATGCACATTTGAGTATTTTTGGTAAATAATAGTATTTAAGTTTATATTGGCATTTGTTCAAGAATAATATTTGATCCGAGTTTGGTGAATAATACACATTTGATCTAATTTCGTCAATAATGATGCTATTTCAGTGTGTTTGCACTATTGCTGAGCATCTACGACCACTTTTTAGCCGATAATGCTAGTAATAATAGATAAGTGTTAAGTAATTAAACTTGTTATGTGAATTAGAGATTCAGATCCAGAAAGATCAAGGAAATTAAGTATTCTTCAAGAAAGATTTTTTATTTTGAAAATTTGTATTAATTTTTATCCGAAATAATGTGAAATTACTTCGGGCACACAGAAATGCCAACAGCATACTTCTTTAGCTATATTTCTTCAGTGGGGCTACACCCAGAAAAAATGAGTGTTGCTGATTTATTAAAATACTGGAGTATAATTCATCTATTTGGTCCCCTCTATATAAAGTTCACTTCAATAATATAGAAAGAGTTCAGCACAAATTTCTTAAGTACGTAAATTTTAAGCTCAGAATTCCTATTCATTATATTAATTATGTCAGTTTGATGATTCAATTGCATCTAATAACACTGTCTGACAGGAGAATTATTTCAGACCTGGTTGTGTTACACCGAGTCATTAACAACTTAATTGATAGTCCTGCCATCCTTGCCACTATTAAACTTCATGTGCCGACTAAGAATACAAGACAAAATATAACATTCTTCTGTAATACATACACGTCCAACTATCAGACACACTTACTGACCAATAGGATGCATGATCTGGGCAACAAGTATGGGGGTGCTATTGATTTATTTATTGACTCCATTTATAGAACTAAGCATAATCTATACCAACACTTTGTCGAATCCTACAAATTAGTTTTAATAATAATAATAATAATAATACCTGGATGACTTTTATAGCGCCGTTTTTGTGCAAAAACACCTCAAGGGCGCTGTACAAACTTATAATACATTTCTACAGTGTTATTACTTAACTATTTATGGAGAAAATATACAGTACAATACTTACCTGGTAGGTCACTTGAGATTAACACTTAATTAATATTATCTAATTGTTTATTGGCGAAATTTAGATACAGGGTTTAGGACTTAATTGAAAAATTGAATATAACTGGACTTTCTCTTAGGATTGGTATATTTAATTTAAGGGTACGACAACTTAAAAAGGTAAGTTTTTAGTTTAGACCTGAATTCTGTTGGACTTGTTATGGATCTTAGTTCCGGAGGGAGTTTATTCCAAGCCTTCGGCCCAGATACTCCGAAAGCGCGATCACCAAACTTAGTATTTGGCTTGCGCATAGGTTCTATCAGTCTGCCTACAGCTGCTGATGTTGCTGATGTATGCGTTGACTGCCTCAGACCAGTGTTTTCCGGGAAGCATAGTTCAGAGATGTAGGGTGGGGCCATTTCATTGATGGATTTAAACACCATCCAGCACAGTTTGTACTGGATTCTTTCAGGGCACTTGAGCCAGTGAAGGTTACGAAGGTGTTCTGAAATGTGCGAATATTTTGAAACCTCGGTTATGAGCCGTGCTGCTGCATTAAACACTGATTGAAGTTTGTCAATTTGATATTTTGGAAGGCTGGCATAAATGCCGTTGCAGTAATCGAGACGTGAGACTACGTAAGAGTTGATAAGTAGTTTTGTTGCTTCTGAAGGAAGGTTTCTTCGGACAGACTTGAGTTGTCTTAGGTGAAAAAAACCGGTGCTTACAGTCCTATTTATTTGACTTTTAAATGAAAAGTCTGAATCTAAATTGACACCGAGAAGTTTGACTGTTGTTTTTGGGATGATATCGCTGCCGGAAATAGTAATGATTAATATTAATGATTTGTCTTATATGTAGTGTTGTTGTAATTTCTTTTTTACTTTATGTTACTCTTACGTTTTACTAATATTGCTTCATATTTAGTTTTTTTTTTTAATTATTTCTTAATATTTTCTCATTATACTTGTAATCACAATTTTACAATTGTGTATTTTGTACCTTATTTACAATGGATTACATCTATTTACTGTTAGTATCTCCTGTATAATACAGATATTCTCCTATGTACACTGCATCATGTATCTCTTCTATGTAAAAGCCTTTTTAGGCGTATATATATAAATAAATAAAAACATAAATGCAATCCATTATTATTATTATTGCATTAAAACCACTCTCTAAAAACAGTGGCATGCCACCCACTCCGCTTAACGACCTACTCCCACCTATCGGATTGCATTCAAACCACCCTCTAAATGCGCCTAGTACTAATAAGAATAAACTTTGAGATTTTTAGCAAAATCATTTGAAAGCGTTTGAGTATTTGGGCCATATGTATCTTTTATTTACATAGATTAATTTTACAGAGACCTAACCTCGTGTATACTCCCCCCTTTGCCGGACAACGGAAATTACTCATTCGTGGGTGACTTTGTGGCAGACAAGCGCCCTGGTGACAAGGTGGCCCAACACACCATCCTGCGGTACAGTTGCCAGCCGGGGTACTCCAGCGAGGACTCGATCTCAGTCACCGTTTGCAAGACCGGCTCTTGGACTAAGAAACCCACCTGCAAAGGTAAGAAATAGCAAACTCTCTACGTTAGCAATGTTCATTTCAGCAGTGACGTATGAACCCATCCTTCCCACCGCGATGCAAGGCGACGGGTCGATAGAGTCCTCTCAACCGGCCTCACCCGATTACACCCATTACGCAGCTGGTGGGCAGATGCAACCCGGGCACCCCTACTAAGTAACCAAACGTAGTGAACCACTTGGGACGACTTATTGGAGAGGTTTTGGTTATCCAATAAATGGTTCCCGGGGCGGCGGTACCCATACCCACCACTTAAAAGTTGCCATCCGGACTACTCGAGCAAGGACTCTACAAGACCGGATCTTTGGAGCTTTTCGATTTGGACCCGAAAACATTTTATTTTATTTGGTTTTACGCCTAACCTAGCTTTTAAGTGGATTTTAAGAACAGAATATACCTAGTGAGCTATCGATAATTATACTTGGCTAATTATTATTGGCAAACTATTCACTTCGGCAATCTTCATTGTGCGTGGCTCCGACTCTGTGAACATGTTTAAGACCGGATTTTGGACCCAAAAACATACATGCAAAGGTAAGAATTAACAAACTCTCCGCGTCGGCAATATTCAGTGTGCGTGGTTTTGGCTCAGTTGCCAACCAAGTTACCGAACTCCTACAAGACCCGATCTTGGACCAAAAAACCCACAAGCAAAGACATGGCAAACTGTCTACGTCGACAATATTCATTGCGCGTAGTTCTGGCTCACTTGCCTCCCGGGCTAATCTCCAAATGTAAGAACAGTCTACGTGAATAATATTCCAATATATGCTGGTAAAATTTGTTTCGTTTTGCAAAAATTATCATTTTAAAACCCTGGCAAAGGGCCAAAAGCGCTTTCCGAAAATTTTAAATGAGTTGTTATATTATTCATTGGGCTAAAGGGCTTGGAAAGATGGAGTGATGCTATATACCCAACAAAAAGCAAGGAAAAGGGCTTGGCAAGATGGAGAGATGCTATATATCCAGCTAAAAGCAAGGCAAAGGGCTTGGCAAGATGGAGAGATGCTATATACCCAGCAAAACAAGGCAAAGGGCTTGGAAAGATGGAGCGATGCTATATACCCAGCAAAAAGTAAGGCGAAGGGCTTGGAAAGTTGGAGAGATGCTATGTACCCAGCCAAAAAAAAAAAAAAAAACAATGTACCCTTTGTACACCCAATACGGGGTGTACAAAGGGTACATTGAACTTAGAGAAGTGATTCTACACGATAGTGCAAGTAAAAAATAAAAATAGCTTATATCGAAATATCAACGTTTTAAGGTGCAAAATGTGGGAAAAAAACAACAAAGCTTCAAAAAAGTTATTCTTCTTTTTACATCATGTAGAATCACCTCCTGAAGTTTGTGCACTTTACCATCATGTAGAATCATCCCCTGAAGTTTGTGCACTTTACCATCATGTAGAATAACCTCCTGAAGTTTATGCACTTTACCATCATGTAGAATCACCTCCTGAAGTTTGTGCACATTACCATCATGTAGAATCACCTCCTGAAGTTTGTGCACTTTACCATCATGTGGAATTGAATCCTAAAGTTTCTGCACTTTACCCCTCAGAGGCCATGTATATTTTTGTAATTATTATTAGAATTAATTAATTATATTATAATGGAATAGTGTACTTTCACAGATTGTTTTAAGGTCGGAAAAAATACGATATTGATGGTATCTTTTTTTACTTTTGTGTTGACGAATAAATTTTCTATAAAGATTTATAATGTGCCTTTTTCGATTTGCCGCGAAAACAAAATGTTCGTTTTTATTCGTGAATTCGTCGTCTTACCAAGTCAGTGGCGGTTTCCATTTCATAACGAAGTTGTAGCCAGTTGGAACCGTTTCGGAATGTGAGGTATTAAAATCAATAATAAATAATAAAAATACACATTTTTAGTACAGAGATCAAAATAAAATTTAAATTATCTACACACTACAAACAGTGTTCGTGGCTTGTGAAAATAGGTACCCTATTCTACCAAGAATTATCGGTCACAAAAGTTTAAAGATATCTCTTTTAACTTTATACATATTTTTAAAATCTGTTTTGTTTTCATTTTGCAGCTGATTCCGGTACGGCAGCACAAGGAACTGGAAATGCCGGACAGTTTGTATATTTTTTATTATCTACTTAATAATACGCCATTGTAATAATCCGATTATTTTTATAATTATTAATAGTAGACTTGTGAAAATCAGGGGTAGTCTGAATTCTTTCAAAAATATCACGTATTTTTATGGAAACTAAAAACTTAAATAGTTAACGAGAAACTTGTTGTAAATCGGTAGAAATTGGGTAGACGGAAGATAAAAACCAAAAACAAAATTATGAACCACATTTCACGCAGAAATAACTTACATTAATACTTATAACATTAGTACGTTTGATGATAAGTAAAGACAATATTAAAAAAAAATAATAAACGTTATTTTAATTACATGTTTTCGAGAAACCCAGAAAAATCTCTTATTACTATGTGTGTAATTGGCGTAGAGCAAGTCTAAGAGCCAGATGTTCCACAGAATTTAAGCGATGCTTCAAGTTCTGTGAATGTTCTATTCAATCTATGTCATTATTTCAGTTCCAATAATTTTTTAGTAAAATACGAACGTATTGTCACGATGTCATTGTACATTATCGGGACAAATGCAGGTGCTTGAACAAGTGTTCCGATATCTTGGAAATTTACTATAAGAATCAGGAAATGGCATACAATTCCATTTTTAACATGATTACCAATGATTTGAAGAGCTTTTTAATAAATTAACAGTACCTGCTATTCTTTCTCCGTGTACAATAATAAAAATTTAATTGGTCGTTCACAGAACTTGAAATTAACTTTAAAATTTGATGAATTGTTCAAATTCTGTGAAATTTTCGTATTATTAATATCTCTGTTCACAGGAATGGATGCGTGCTACCACCGTATCCAAAAAATGGAAAATACATTGTCAAAAGGATGCCATATATTAGACCCGGCATGGTGCTGGAACAATTCCTTTACATGACGTACTCCTGTGACAAGGACTATGACATCTCAGGGTCCGCCTTTGTGGAGTGCGGAGACTCGAACCAATGGTCCTCTATCCCCTCCTGCCACAGTAAGTGAACAACTTCATTAATTTTGTCTTTTATATCTTGTTGATGTCTGTTCAGAAATCCAACTGAAGAAAGTTACCGGTGTTCTTGGATCAAAAATAATTCATGATAAAATGCTAATTTATTCAACAATAATTGTTGGTAATCCGGTTAAAACGGGATTGCAGGCCGTTATCTAATAAACGTTTAAGTACGAAACAATGGTCCTCTATCCCCTCCTGCCACAGTAATTGAACAACTACCTTGATTTTGGCTTTTTATATCTTGTTGATGTCTGTTCACAAATCCAACTCAAGAAAGTTACCGGTGTTCTTGGATCAAAAATAATTCATGATAAAATGCTAATTTATTCAACAATTGTTGGTAATATGGTTAAAAAAAGGATTGCAGACCGTTATCTAATAAAAATTTTAGCAACTCTTCTGAACACGTGTTCATATACCAGCCATTGCCTTAATAATAAACGATGACGAATCCCTTTGAATACAGTATTTGATTTAAATTTGCTGCTTAATGTTTCAATTTGTTTTCAGAAAAGTGTCACATGCCGACTTCGTACTCGGTGAACTTTGTGTGCAGAAATGCGTCCAACGAGATAGAGTGTACGAACTATGTACCGCACGGAACGGAAATACAGTCGACATGCAAGCGGGAGTACAATCCAGTGTACGACCTGTACCCGATCATCTGCCAGGATGGACTCTGGAATGAACACCCACCACCGTGTAAAGCAAGTAGGGCAATTAACTTTAATACACAAACACACAGAATTGGTTAGCTACGTTTGACGACTTAGCAGGGGTACAGGGTTCTTGTAGATCGGATGTAGCGCTGGCCAGGAATGCTGTGGCCAGGACGCTGTGATACCGTTGGAGTCCATGAATGAACCGTGCAGAGCCGGGTATATCGTCCTGCGCGCAGCGGAGGTGCGCGGGTTGTCACTTGCGAGACTTGCAATTTTTTGAACGACTAATGACTGACTGACTGCGCGCTGCGTCGGGCCTATTTATATAGCCCGGCCGGTGGCATCAGTAGCTGCTCGAGATCGCTGGTAAACTACGGGTCACTCGCTCAGTCTGGGTACTTCTGGTACTTTCGTTGGCGCTGGAATTTTGCCTAGGCAATGGGCTAGAACCTTCTAGCGAATGCGCGTAATGTGCTAGTCCAACTCGCAACGCGGAAACAAGTATAAATATTTTATTACAAGTGAGAAGAATAATTATTTATGTTTCTAAAAATTAACAAACCACATATCTCTGGATTATAGAAAAAAATAGAAAAACTTTAATAATATATGGATCAGATCTGTAATTTTTGTTGTTTGTTTTTGGGGTGTTATGCCGTGTTGCGCTAACTCCTTCTTTAGCCTCCTCCTTATTTACACATCTTCGGATCTACCGGATCTGCCCTGATGATGGACACTGCAACGCTGTCCGAAACGTCGGCTAAAGAAGGAGTTAGCGCAACACGGCATAACACCCCAAAAACAAACAACAAAAATGCTTTTGGCCGTGAGAATCTAAAAACTTACCAGATCTGTAATGTTTGTGTATGGTAATGTCCTTACTTGATGGGTTACAATTAAATGTTTCGATGAGCGTCTTGCATTATTTCTACGGCAATCAAATATTTAAAAACTACGTCAATTCTTTTGGCAATAATAGCAACAATTTTTCTGAAAACAAATCTATTCGTGACCGTGGCTCTCTTCTGAGGTATTACAAAAACAATTTGATAACTTTATCCTTTATTTCAGTTTGCGGACTAGAACACCCTGTTGGGGTGGAATTGGTAGTGAACGGAACTATCGTGACGAACCACGCCTTTCCATGGCACGTGGGTGTATACCAAGCACACGGGGGGCGATTTGAGCACATCTGCGGCGGTACCATACTCTTCTCCAATCTCATAGTCAGTGGTAAGGTCATTACTAATTTATTAAAAATCTATCACTGAAGAAGTAGATAAAACTAATAAATCCAAATGAAACATGAAACAGAACTGAATTCGAAATATGAAAACGACAAATATGAATTATAATAAATAGGTCCCAATGGTCGAGTGGTTAAGACGCATATCCAGGTAAGACGAGAGATCCTGCATTCGATTCCTAGTTGTGACCGTTATCATTTTATTTTTATTTTCTGTGTCTTGTTCTGTTTCATTTATCGTTTAGATTTAATATTGTCATCTTCTTCTTCAATGATTTATTTAATTAATGGATATAAGCTTTAAAATAAATCAAAATAAATAGATTAAAAACGGGATTGCAGGCCCTTGACAAATGAATTGAAAGGTTTCCTGGTAAATTTGAAGTAAAACACAAATGTGGTATCACGATATCGGAACACGTATTCATAAAAATCCTAATATTTTCACATTTCGTCACTATATATTATTAAGGCAAATGCAGGTTCTTGAACGAGTCTTCTGATATATTAAAAACTTACTTAAAGTTTCAGGGAAAAGCCTGCAATCCCGTTTTTAACTGGATTACCAATAATTGGAAGAGATTTACAATAAATTAGCAATACTCATTTTGCTTCGTGTGGATACGCTTCTTTTACTTCACTTGTGATCTTTTGTTTCAATATTTTTACTAAAAACATAGAAAATCTTCCATATAATTTTTGAAATTTGCCCATTTTAACAAAATGAATATATAAATTAACCTTCCCTTCTTCCGTAATTTGAAAGGGTGGCCTAGAAAACCCTTGAAGGGTGAAAGCCAGAAACATTTGAAACGAGTAGGTATTGGTTAAGACTCCTGTCCCGGTAAAATGAGTAGGTATTGGTTAAAACGACTGTCCCGCTAAAATGAGAAGGTATTGGTAAAGACGCCTATCCTGCTAAAATGACTTGGTATTGGTTAAGATGGCCATCCCGGTAAAATGAGTAGGTATTGGTTGAAACGTCTGTCCCGTTAAAATGTGTAGGTATTGGTTAAGACGCGTGTCCCGATAAAATAAGTAGGTATTGGTTAAGATGCATATCCTGGTAAAATAAGTAGGTATTGGTTAAGACGCCTGTCCCGAAAAAATGAGTAGGTAGGTATTGGTTAAGACGCCTATCCCGGTAAAACATCTTCAATTCCCAGTTGAGACCGTTTTATTTTAATTTATCTAGTTCTGTTTCATGTTTTGTTTAGATTTATAAGTATTATCTTTTTTTTAATGATAAACTGCATAATTGTTTCCTTTGTTCTAGCTGCGCATTGTTTTTATTATAGTAATACACAAATTGAGCCCGAATACTTCAGAATTGCTGCTGGAAAGTTCTATCGGTCGTACGACAATGCTATGGATGATGCCAAACGTTGGGTGCAGAAGAGAGAAGTATGAACAAATATTATTTAATCATCGAAGACAATATTAATATGATAAATGTGAAACAAAATAAGGTTCGGTCGCATCTAGGAATTGATCCCAATCAGTGAAAGGTTCGGCCGCATCTAGGCATTGATCGCAATCAGCGAAAGGTTCGGCCGCATCTAGGCATTGATATCAATCAGTAAAAGGTTCGGTCGCATCAAGCAATTAATCCCGATCAGTGAAAGGTTTGGCCGCATCTAGGAATTGATCCCAATCAGTGAAAGGTTCAGCCGCATCTAGGCACTGATCCCAATCAGTAAAAGGTTCGGTCGCATCTAGCAATTGATCCCAATCAGTGAAAGGTATGGCCGCATCTAGGTATTGATCCCAATCAGTAAAAGGTTCGGTCGCATCTAGGAATTGATCCCAATCAACCTTGCCGGGTCTTTGATCTTTCACTGATTTACTTCGACCCTATCCAATTTGGTCGTATTTAAATGTATCATACTTCGACTAAGAACTACTAACATTTCCTTCAATTTATTAACGCATATTTTTTGGCTGCTATCTATATACGTGTTTGCAAGATTCTATCTGAATTTAATAGCAATATAGATAGTGTCTTGGAAAAATATATTCATTTTAAAATTGAATATTTTTAATAGTATCAGAAAATATTTTTAATTATTTGCACACGGAAAAAAATGAGTATTGCTAATTTATTAAAAAATCTTTTCAAATTATTGGTAATCCGGTTAAAAAAGGATTACCTACAGGCCGTTTCTTTAAACTTTTAGTAAATTCCTAACATATCGGAATACGTGTTCATGCACCTGCATTTTCCTTGATAATATTCAATGATGAAATGCGGAAATATTCTGATTTTTATGAACACGTCTTTCGATATCGTGATAACACGTTCTCATTTAAATACAATGTTTTTAGAAAACCTATCAATGACCGGTCAGTGGCCGAGTTGACATCGCGTTTGGATACCACCCAGGCGTAGTGTGTTCAATTCCTCGTCTAGCTAGGTCCTCCATCACAACACAAGTAATATTTCCCGATTACTGTGGTGGTAGTAGGAGATTTTCAAATTTTGTCAGGTTATTCGTAACCCGGGAATATTTGTCTTTTTTTTTTAATAAATAAAATTCGTTAAGGGCCTGCAATCCCGTTTTCAACCGGATTACGAATAATTTTAAGAGATTCTTAATAAATTGGAAAAATTCAATACAAGTAATTTTTTCCGTGCATTTTCGTCTACTGGTTTTGATTCGTCTAACTCAGAAAAACTGGTTTAAAATGAAATGATATATTATAAAACCAGGGTATATTTCCACGTCATGTCGACATACAACAGAAATGGTGATCCGTTTCATAGTGAAAGAAAGTAACTTTGAAATTCTTAAAGTGATACTTTTATTTATTTATTAGTTATTTTGTGGTACTCTGTTCCTACCTACGGACCGCGAGGAGCGAGGAGCGCCTCAGCGGTAGTCTGTGGTTCATTCCGTATTCTGTAGGCTCACAGATAACAGTATAATAAACGATCTCTGTAAATACTTAACCTGCCTTGCGTCATTGAAGACCAACCCTGAATTCAAGTTTCTGATGTGAATCTACAGGATACTACATATTTATTTGTGACATTTCATAAGGCACTATGTTTGAGTCTATATGTGACATCTCGTGAGAGCGCCCCTGCCTGTACAGTGTAGTGTACAGACAGGAGCACTTTTTTTTAGTTGAATTATATCTCTAAAACATGTCTATATGTGACATCTCGTGAGAGCGCCCCTGTCTGTACAGTGTAGTGTACAGACAGGAGCACTATTTTTTAGTTGAATTATATCTCTAAAACATGTCTATATGTGACATCTCGTGAGAGCGCCCCTGTCTGTACTGTGTAGTGTACAGACAGGAGCACTATTTTTTAGTTGAATTATATCTCTAAAACATGTTTATATGTGACATCTCGTGAGAGCGCCCCTGTCTGTACTGTGTAGTGTACAGACAGGAGCACTATTTTTTAGTTGAATTATATCTCTAAAACATGTCTATATGTGACATCTCGTGAGAGCGCCCCTGTCTGTACTGTGTAGTGTACAGACAGGAGCACTATTTTTTAGTTGAATTATATCTCTAAAACATGTCTATATGCGACATCTCGTGAGAGCGCTCCTGCCTGTACAGTGTAGTGTACAGACAGGGGCACTATTTTCGAGTTGAATTAGATCTCTACAACATGTCTATATGTGACATCTCACGTGAGCGCTCCTATCTGCTCAGTGCAGTGTACAGACAGGGGTGCCATGTTTTAGTTTAATGTGATCTCTACAACATGTGTATAGTTTTTAATGTCATTATTTTTTTTTTAAAGAAAGACAAACATTCCCGGGTTAGGAATACCCCGACAATATTTTAAAATCTCCCACTACCACCACAGTAGGCGGAAAATATTGCTTGTGGTGTGACGGAGGACTTAACAAGCTGAGGAATTAAACGCCTATGCTTGGGTGAAAACCTAACGCGATGCCAACTCGGCCATTGACCGGTTATTGTTATCACTTCACTAAAATGGTACTCTTTCTGGATTTCAGGTAGCTAAAATCCTCTTACCAGTGGGCTACAGAGGTAGCGAGTCACTTCACCAAAGTGACATAGCGCTGGTGGTGTTGAAGATCCCGTTCGACTTCAGCTGGTCCGTGCGGCCAATCTGCTTTGATCTGAACAACCCCGCCCTGAACACCTTTCAACTGAGGGCAGACAACATGGGGAAGGTATAAACGATCCTTCTTTTAGGAGAAGTGGACGCTTTATTTAGTCAGTCTTGCGACTCATCGGTTAAATCCACCCAGCCACCAAAACCCTGTGCGAGAAGTGCAATTTTTTTTTATTTTTATAGTGTATACCTCACAAGAGTCCCAACTGCTCCCGTCTGGAGCCAGTGAGACTATGGCATCCCCAATTGGGGGATGTTGTGAGGCTGAAGGTAAGTGGGGAAGGGAAAGAGGAAGGTGGGGAAGTACCTGGCTATTCAGATCTAGTCACTAAACACGGCTAAAGCCATTTGGAGCAACGTTTCAATTCTGAATGGTGGTCTTACACCAGGGTGATACTGGTAGTATCTTCCACTCTGGAACGTGCCGCAAATATACTATATATTATTTTAATTAATTAATTGTGAAATAACACAAATTAATCAAATAAAATTTATTTGCGCACGCCGGGTTCAAACCCGCGACCTTCGGAATGGAGTTCTAATGCGTTACCACTGGACTATGCCGGACGTCTTGATTCTTGTGTGGCGTGTACCTTAAACTTCAAGATATAGGGTAATGTCATGAGTTGTTCGTTTGATGGTGCTAAGGAAAAATAATTTTTGCTTAAGTTTAAATAAGTTATGCTTCAAAATGTTAAGATGAATTTTTGGTTTACGCCTGTTATGTACAGGACGCAATAAAAATATGAATAAATAGTTTTGTCTGATGCAAACTCAATCCAATCAAGATAGGCATACAAATATAATATTTTAAATTTTTGGAATATTTTAATGAGTAAAACCTCAAATTGTAATATTTAATTATTGAAGACAATATCTTAAACGAAAATCTGAAACAAAAAAATCAGAAAAAGGTACGGTAACATCTAGGTCTCGAACCCATGAACCTTGCCTTGCCGGGGCACCGCTCTACCAACTGAGCTAATGGGACCCTACCTCCTTAAAACAAACAACTTTTA
Organism: Hesperophylax consimilis; assembly: GCF_061612785.1. Classification (NCBI taxonomy): domain Eukaryota; kingdom Metazoa; phylum Arthropoda; class Insecta; order Trichoptera; family Limnephilidae; genus Hesperophylax; species Hesperophylax consimilis. The sequence goes on along the minus strand of NC_142863.1, from coordinate 6,163,627 downwards.
ATATTTTAAAGCATAATACTGTACAAAAAGCCACCCTTGGTATGCAGCTCCAAAATACCTGAAATACTTTACTCTGTGTAGAAACGGGCAGTCTGTTTGATATATTCCCTTACATTAACAAACAGATTGCAATATTTAGAGCACAGGCTTAGGTTGGAAAGCTGTCTTTGTTCTAAAAGTATAACAATGGTAAATGATCCGAGGATCTAGCGTTATTGATTCTTTCAGAACAGGTGCGTAGTCGGGAAGCACACCAAACGCAGCCAAACATTTGCACATGACTCGTTCTTGAATTCAACATCTCTGGTATGATTTGCCGGCCTCTGTGTTTCCTCCCTCCTACAGAATAGTCTCTTCTAGACCCATGTTCACTCCTTCCCCTCTCCTCAATAAGACCTGCACACACAGTATCCTCAAAGATAGGCCCTGAGGTAAATGACTTTCCTGTGTGGAGATAATTCGATAATTCGAACGGCAACTCTGGAGTGTCATCTTGTATTTAGGATTGCTCACCTCTAGTGTCACTTGGAACGGAAAAGTAATGATATTTTGTCCGTTAGGTGGCTGGTTGGGGTCTGACGGAGAACGACACTACATCGGAAGAGCTGCGGGTCCTTAACATGCCGGTCATCGACATTAAGAAGTGTGGAGACGAAGTTGCTAAATACAGATTCCTCGGCTTCCTGTCCAGCGACAAACTGTGTGCTGGATACACCACTGGTAGGTTAACTAACTGATAGTTTGATTATTCTTGCCATGACTTGACTCCGGTATTTAATTAACTTGGTCGTGTCAAGATTTTATCGGAAGATCTTGACTCTGACAGCGATGACAGCACGCATTCCAATTGAATCCTTTCTCCGCCAATTTCAGCACTCAATTGCGAACTAAACTGTGAAATTGATTTAAATCTAAAGGCCTTACACACCTCTCTGCATTTAGAGGCAATATCGGTGCAGAGGTAGGCAGCATCCAAGATCTCTTCATTGATCACAGCGTGAGCAGACAAATCGGCCCTAACTCAGAAATCAGAACCGGCGACACCACTATATCAGGTCGGAAGGAAATCGCCAGGCCAATTCCTATTTTCTGACGTTTGGAAAATATTAGCGCCATCTTGATCGATGAGCGCTTTTATGCATGACCAGTTTGATATTGTGGCAGGGGCGAATGTGCATAGAAGGCGCCAATTTTATCCCCACTACCACTCTTCTTAAATCACCTCCGATTGCAAGGAGGTGTGTAAGGCTTAGTTGGCACTAACGCAGTCACAGATTCACATTTTCAAAAATAAATTTAATAATAATTTTCTGTTAAAATATTTTACATGGCGGGCCATAAAACCCCACTATTTTGAAATTGATCATTGCGTCGGAACAGGAGCGGTTCGTGGGTGGTGGAGATTGGTAGCTCGGTTCTTGGAAATAAGTTGTGATGGAGCGTTTCACGAAGAGCTTTGGCAAAGTGGCGATTCGTCCGCTGTTACTATGCATTTATTTCGCTCCGAGCTCAATTTGCACGGTCTAAATCACTGTCCTAGTAAAAATGTGATTAGGGTCCTGGGTCAGAAAATTATGCTTTGTCTAGTTTACAATATTTTATTTACGCTGGAAGTCTACTCATAAGTAAAGCATTTAAGCATTAAAATGAATCATCAACATAAAAAAGTTTTTTTTTCAACTTTGAGGATTTAAAAAAAAAATCGCAAGTTGCGCCACAATACGAAGTACGTCAAAAAAATACAAATAAATAGTAGTATATCTGTGTGTAAGGATAGAATGGCCTACTTTATGATTCTAGAGATAGCCTCATTTTTAATGTCAGAGCCAAAGATATTAGAAGAACGAGATGTGCTATGAGCAGTTCGTACTGAGTGGAATTGTTTTGCCGAGTGTCGCCGGTTTTGTTCACCAATACTACTGCACACCTTCGCTTGCGCTAAGGTATCCGCACTAATACAAAGAACAGATTTCTGTGCGTACACGTCCCGATACCGTTCAAAGTACCCTAATTAGGTAGTACTCCGGCTACGGTCCGGCGGTCAACATAGCAGTTCTCGTTCTTCTAATATCTTTGGTCAGAGCCATACAAATTTTTCTTAAAAAAATGATAACTCCTTCATTTGTACACGCAATTGCTTCGTACGAAATTTTACAGCATAGTAATGATCAGCAGAATCCATTTCTAGCCAAAAAAATACCCTTGAAAATTCAAGTCTCTATGTCTATGAAAGGCGATTTTCAGCTCACTGTGCACCGACGGGAATTAAACCCGCACCTTCTGATGTCCGGTCGGGTGCTCTGGACTACTGAGCTATGTCGGCTTGTTCCCAACCCGCTAATAAATTTAATATGTACAAGTACTTCAATCGAAAATTACTGCTTACTACATTTTTTCGAAATATTTAATACTTTAATTATCAATTGAATTCAACATGAAAATTTGATATTAAAAAAATCATATTTTAGTTAGACAGTGAACATTGATTAAAAATTATACTGGAATTTCTTACAGAAGAATAAAAAAAATATATCCATACAAAATGTTCTAACAAAAGGACGTTCAGCGCACGGATGAAGTCACGCGCCCTCCCGCTTCTTACCGTTCGGATTGCGATCGGTTTGGCGAGCTCAAAAATATTCAAACACGGAGAATTAATTAGATAACGAAAACAAAATAAAAAAATACAATTATTTGAATGTGGATGTTAACAAAAAATATTTAATTGAATGGAATCAACTTCCTTATTACGGATGCCGTAGTCTCACTTGCTCTAGACAGTTGGGAGCATTGGAACCCCACCACTTTACCAACGTCATTACGACTATATTTTTTTTATTTATTTAACGAAGCTACATTTTTTAACGGTTGGGACTCTTTTGCAGTTTCCCAAATATGTGTGTGAAATATATATTAGCTGTTTATTTCTAAAAAAAATGGTTAAACTATCATTTTTTCAGGGTCCGCCGTTTGCCAGGGAGATAGTGGCGGCGGCTTGGTGTTCTCAGAGACTAGGGGAAACGAAGAGAAATGGCATCTCCGTGCGCTGGTCTCAGTGGCTCCCGTCAAGACCGATCAAGACAACAGAACCTCTTGCCGCTTCGATACCTATTCCGCATTCACAGAGGTTTACAAGCATAAAGACTGGATCATTCAAATGCTGAGAATGCTTAATCTTTTGACGCCGAGGTAGAACTGATCGAGCTAATGCATTATGGCGATAAATGGAATCCCTCTAAAGATGCAGTCAATAAGAGAAAAACTGAACTAATTATGTTATTTTTGGGTATTATGCTGCGTTGCCCTACCTCCTACTTTAGCCAACGTTTCAGACAGCGTTACAGTATCCATCTTCAGAGTAAATAAAATTCAATTATGTTCATATTGTTATTATGTTTTTTGTTTAATAAACTAGTACATAAAAAATAAAAAAACTTTTTTTTAATAAAATTGTGTTACGTAATATTGTGTTATCCAATTATTGCCAGTTATGGAAAAGAAATCAGTTTTCGTTTTCATAAAAAGATAGACGTTTTTTATGTTTGATAGAATTATTTAAGAAAATTTTATACAATGGCGTTTCTTCGTTTTATTAACGATGTTGCCTTTTAAGTCAATAAAATAAAATGACACACAACTTTAGTATTTTTTCTCTTGCTTTTTTAAGGTTTTATTTTAATTTTATATTCTCTGTTGTACGTCATATATCAACACTAGCTTATCATGCAAATTTTGCATAATTTAAAAAAAATCTCAATGAATCTTTAGAGCTGTTACATACAATGATGAATTTAACTAAAATGCAGAGAATTCAGTCGACGACTTACGTCAGTCATTAAAATTAGTGTATTTTGCGCCCATTTCGCGTATTTATTGGGCCTTACTAAAAACGTGTTTAAACTTGTATACAACTGATAATGAACCGTTTACCATATATAAATGTTTGTTTATCAGTTGTGTAAAAGTTAAAACATGTTTATTAGTAAGGAGGTGAGAGTATTGTAATATGGGAGCGGAATAATATTGTAATCTTGTAGCAGTGCTCATTTCTGGGCGGTGAGTTCCTACCCGATTAGAATAATCATTTGGTTAATTCTCTCCGGTTGGCACTACTGTTTCGAGCTCACGGTGCGGAGCGTACTTCGTCGGGGTCAGTTGCTGGCTGGACTCGGGAGACTGCGGTGTGTTCGTGCGACACTGGAACATGAGGGACTATTTTGCAAGTCACGAAATGTCTTTTCTATTTTTAACTTGTATTTTAAATATTTAACTTAACATTCAAATATGGATTACGGATTAAACTTCTTGCATAGTTAATTATATACTATGCTGGCGCCTACTCAGACATTCTTTACAAGATATTTAAAGTTTTAAATTAATAATGTTACCTGCTCTTTGGTTATATTTTTATCAAGATGGCGTTTTTATTACGTACATTCTTGACACGCCCGGAGATAAGATGTTATTAGAGTCTCATGTTCATTTTTATTGAATAAATATTTATAATTGTAATATTAATAAATTAGCTTCTGTTGATAGTTAAAATCTTCTATTATTTAACTTCCTTCTCAGATCTCATCGCTACCTACATACATTTTTGTCAGTGCGCGTGGTCGAGATGACTAGATTGTTGTATTTGGTAATTACCAATTAATGTCACAATCTTTAGATCCATCATTAATTTATTACAATAATCTTTTCATCACCCATCCATTGGCCACAATGTTACAATCTTAGTTTCACTTTGGTAAACTTCAGTAACCAGAATTGATTAGTCAGGTACTTCACAACGTTCCTCCTCATATTCTTTATCCTTAAGCTTATAAATACTTCCCTTAGGGGGTATTTCACTATGTCGGGATAAATATCTGACTAGCTATCCGTTGGCTGGCTTTAAAGATCAGAATAACTTCGTTATTCAACGGCGACCGTTTCACCATTGTTTCGAGCTTCCGGATAGATAACACTCGAAATAGTCTGGCAACATCGGAAAATGTTTGCAGTTACTCCATCTACTGCCACGGCTGTCATGCATCACAGTCCGCACACCGCGAAGTGTGCATTTTTTTGGTTATGTTATGTTGATTATCAGGTCATTTTAGATAGGTTCGTGTCGAATTAATACATTGTTTCTTATTTTGAACACAATCAAATAATTCAGAATGGATCATACAAGCGTTCAAATTCATTCAAAAAAATTCGACTCACTTCTCAGCTGTCAAACTCGGAATGTTTTGACGCCATCTTTGATTCGAGGAATAGCGCCTAACTTGAAGTTCGAGCACTGATTAGTCAAATCGAACTTTAACCCGAGCGTTAGCGTTATTCAGATATAGTGAAAACGAAAAAATGACTAATCCGCGGATTAGTGCTTAGTCAGAACATAATCAGAGATAGTGAAATACCCCCTTAGTCTAACATCATTCTCTGAGACCATTTATTTATTCACTGGCGTTTTGTAATTTATTATATTGTAGTAGGTTGAAAAGTAATCGGCCTAGGTAAGATGAGGCGCAACCGAATAACTCTGACAGTTTTGGGATAAAAATTTGACCATCACCTCAAGGAGGTTCGCGCCTACCTGACAACAAATGAGATTACATCATAGATGAGCAAAAATAATTGAAATTTGATATTCGTGGTAAGCAAATAGTTCACGGTCGAGGCTGAAAGCTGAAGAAGGCCGTAATCAAAGGCCTACCGAGCGTGGATACTGCTGACATCACAGAATACCTTGAGGCACAAGGCTACCTCGCAGTCAAGGTAGTCAGGATATCTTCCGCCTCCGCTGAATACCCCATGTACCTGGCTCACTTCAACAAGGAAGTGAATATGGGATACCTGCACGTGGCTGTGAAATACATGTGCCACTGCCGCACATGCGTGAAGAAGTACCGTAGTAATCACTTGTAGCACGGCACGCAGTGCAGTGGAATTTAATCACGGGTCCCGAAACTGATCCCACACGGCATGCTGTGTGAAGTGCTTGGTGATGCATGCTTCGGCAGAATGCCCCAAAACTATAAGAGACGAGCCCGCCGCATGCTGCAACTGCGGAAGCCTGTATCCGCCCAACTACAGAGGCTGCCCGAAGCGGGTAGCGTCGCCTCAATCCAAAAGCGACCCAGGTAGTGCCGACGCCCGGCACGACAGGGTCCCAGCAGGCCACCTCCTCAGACGAGGATGGATGGAAGCACCTAGGTCGATGTGGCAGGAAGCACTGCCCCCGCCCAACAGCTGTATGAGCCCCAGCTACCCCCACAGCCGCCCCCGCAGCCCTCCTGCAGCCAGAGCCCGAACGTGCGCAAAAATTTGCCGAGGATGACGTGGATATAATGGCCCTGCTTGCCCGCTGCACTTGGACTGAAAAGCTCATAATTCTGATGGAGCTTATAACGACCACTCTTGATGCATAAATACCTAGGTGGTGAGACTCCTTTTGTGGAATGCCCGCATCATCCGCTTCAAGATCGATATCATCAGCATATCAGAAACACACCTAAAACCAAGCGTACCACTCAGAGTGCCAGGCTTCGAAATCTATCGAAACGACCGACTCATATACATATGCACAGAATATGCATAAATCAAAAAAAATTCTGCAAAGTTTCCACTCATTTTTCTCCATTCATTTTTCTTCCATTTTTTTATGGGAGTACCGTACAAGAGTCTCAACAGCTCCCACACGTCTGGAACCAGTATTAAACTATAGCGCCCCCAATTGGGTATTTCATGAGGCTGAACGTAGAGTAGATGGAAAGGAAATGGGGGGGAGGAATATTTGAAAATACCTGGCTGTTGAGATCTGTTCCTCAAACATTGCTAAAACCATTCCAAGCATTTTTTTCATTCTGTATTATAAAAATAAGTATTAATCAATTAAAATTCGGTTAGAAACGGATTTTTTAGGCCGTTTCCTGTTAAGCTTTTATTACATTCCTAATATATCGGAACACGTGTTCATTTACCTGGATTTGCCCTGATAATATAATATATAATGCGAAAATATTATAATTTTCATGCACACGTTTTCCGACATTGGGATAATGTATTTATTTTATACCAAAAGTTTAACAGGAAACCTATCAATTCATTCGTTAAGGGCCTGCAGCCCCGTTTAACCGGATTATGAATAATTTTAACAGATTCTTAATAAATAAGCAATATTTTATATCAGTTTTCTCCGTGTGGTCTTTCACCAGGGCGATACTGAATCTACCATTCTGGAAAAGGCGATACTGAATCTACCATTCTGGAAAGGGCAATACTGAATCTACCATTCTGGAAAGGGCGATACTGAATCTACCATTCTGGAAAGGGCAATACTGAATCTATCATTATGGCAAGGGCAATACTGAATCTACCATTCTGGAAAGGGCGATACTAAATCTACCATTATGGAAAGGGTGATTCTGAATCTACCATTCTGGAAAGGCGATACTGCATCTACCATTCTGGAAAGTGCCTCAAATATCCTACATATTATTTTTAATGAGAAAATAATTGTGTAAAAATACAAATGATTCAAATAGAAGTAACTTTTGCCGGCTTGGGTCGCCATTTGAACTCGCGACATCCGTGTTCGCAACCAAGGATCGTAACCAACCAATTAATAAACGGTGTCCGGAAACTCGTAGTACAAGACGGAAACTGGTGGATTTACATAACTTTTGGAGTAAATTTTGTAGTTTTTAACATTTTTTGATTTTAACGTTCTCTTTTGAGTAATTTATTTGAAATAGCAATTCATTTTTTTTTCAAATCTTCAATCAAGCCCTTTTTAGGGGCTTTTACATACGAATAGTAAAATTATACAGCATTTATTATACAAAATTAAATTGCCTTAGTAATAATCTTTTGTATTTGTTGAGTGATATATCAAAGATGTCCTCTGACTCAGTGTAATTATTTCCCTCCATAAGTATTTATGGCAAAGAGGAATACATGTGGTAGTTGATTTCTACACTGAAATAAATTCCGAGCTCTAGTATTCTGAAAGATTATCAATGCAAGCTATTCTAGATCATCAAATGCATCATTTAGAATTTTGTTAAGAAATACCAATCCTGTGAAAGTCCTTCTATCAGACAATTGAAGCATATTCATTGTTTTAAATTTCAATACCGCACTGAATCCTAACTACTTTCAACCATCTGGAGTGAGTCTAGGGTATCACAAATTGGGGTATGCTTTGAGGCTGAAGGTAGTTCGGAGGGGAAGAAGATGAGTAAGAGGAAGGTGGGGAGTACCTCACTATTCAAATCTGGTCACCAAACAAGGATAAAATCTATTTATTGTTTTTGTATTTCATTCGTAGAACTCCATTCAATTCTTTTAAAATGTAATAACAAAAACCAAAAAATACATCCAGAACTTAAAAAGAATATTAATAAATTAAATTTAAAAAAAAACGGATCAAACCATTTCAAAAAAAGTTTCAATTCTGAATGGTTGTCTTCCACCTGGAAAATATTGAGGGTATCTTCCATTCCGGAACGTACCACAAGAATACCTGTTTATTGAAATAACACAAAACTTTTGAATTGCTAACCGAGACCTTTCCACCACGGAGGCAGTCATTTCATTTAAAAGAGTGGTGTAATTCAAAAAATTACTGTAATATCCGTTTTAAAACTTAGAAAACGTAAGAATTTATTTTGTACACTTTTAATAGCTTGTTCATAAATATTGTAATGTGCGTTCCAGACGGGAGAATTGCACTCCCTGTATTGTTAGATTAAAGGAAATTTCGGTTTAGATTTCTTAAATGAGAAATCATATTTATTTTTTTGGATGCGAGGTCTACTGTTCATTTTAAGAATGTCTGACTGGAGTTCTTTTTGCCTCTGGAAGTTATCAAGTAAAGTTATACCTGTTTGACCGGTGTTTTAATCACCTCCTCCAACACATAATATAGAATACGTAAGAAAATAGTGGTGGCCTGAGCATGTGACTTGCGGAATTCCGCCGCAGGCTTTCTGCAATACTCACCGAAGAGTTTATACCGACAGTAGTGTATTGTGGGCGTGTCTGCGTTACTGAAGTACCTACGTAAGCTCAATTTTATCTTTTTTTGCTGAAATTGATGAAACATTTTCTTTCTTTAACGGATTATTTATGTATTTAGAAATAAAATAAAATAAAAAACATTTATTGGCCAATAGATAAATTTTACATATTTTTTAACATAAATTCTATTGACAAAAAGGTCTCTGCTCAGCTATGCATTCCGGATCTCTCCCGGAATGCAGCTGGTTTTCAGCAGTGCCTCCAATAAAATAATAATAAAAATATATACATATTTAGGCATAATAATAAACAATTTAATAATATTAACAATAAAAAATCAAATCAATAGAAACAAATAACAATAAAAATAGAAATAGTAAGTATACAAATCAATGCAAATTAATAATATAGTCAACAAAAATTCAAAATAAACAATAATCGCAACCACATCTACCTAAGTATCCCCTTCATTGTAACGATAGCAACGATTCGCGGCAAAGCTTTTTGAAGCAATGCAACGATGTCGATATTCGAATTGACATTGGTACTTCGTTCCAAAGCTTTGACGAAGAATAGCTTTAACTCCCATCAAACAAAATATCGGTCATTTACATACATGATAGTTATTGACAGTCATAGCACAATATAAAAAGAAAAAAGATAAAATAAGATTTTATAAAAAAAAGACAAAAGAATTATAGTGGTTCATTTTCTGGGTATTATGCAGTGTTGCGCTACCACCTTATTTAGCCAACGTATCGGACAGCACTGCAATTTCCATCAGAAGTGTGAAGATTAAATAATTAACATAAGTATAAAGTTAGCGAAAGATGTTTTTCTCAAAATCAATACTTTATACAACATCTTAAATAAATATCTGTCCAACAAAATATTGGTATTAGACGTAATTTTTTTTTAATATTAATCAATATCATTATAACCGATCAGTGGTTTCAGGGTGTTGCTCAGCCAGTCCCTCACGCTGAAGATCTCTGTAAAGGCGGTGAAGGTGTTGGGGCGGCAGGATGTCTTGTCCTCGTTTAGGGGGCCGTTGCTGACCACGCCGCGGAGGAACCAGCGGTCCCGATCGGTGTATTTCAAGGGGAACACCAACCCTCCACCGCTGTCACCCTGGCACACTGCGGACCCTGAAATTTTTTTTTTTTTGGTTTTTTAATATTTGTAAATATGTATATATAATTTTTGTAATTAAACTTATTATAAATTTTTAATTTATTAATTCTTGTATTTTTTTAAATTTTTGTAAATTTTAAATTTTGTAAATTTTTTAAGTTTTGTAAGTTGTAAATTTGTGTAAATTTTACTTTTTTGTAAATTTTAACCAAAGTTCGCGTTATTACTCAAAACGTACGAACCATTTAGATAGCCTGCACAAAACTTGTCAGAAGTAAGAAAGCCAGTGTAGTGATATTTGCTTAGCTCCTTGGTACACACACTTCGCTCTACAACTGGCAAGTTAAGGGTCCGCAGTTTATTAGAAGTTTCATGGTTTTCAGTCACTCCCCAGCCTGCTACCTGAAAAACAAATTATTTTTACGAATACGTTATTTTCGCGTATAGAAATAACGACAAACAAAAAATTCAACCGAGAAGCTAAACAGACATGAAACCAAAAAAAGGTTAGTAATAACGTAATACACTTTTTGAAATACGAATACGTTTTAACAAAGGATTCCACAGATTTAAAAAACGGCTATGGACTGTCATGTAGAGAGAGCTTTAGATGAGAGGACCTGCAGCATGCAGGACATGCAGGTCATAGTGATGGACTCTATAACAATGTCTGAAATTTTGGCTAAACGGCAACCCAAAAAAATCAATCTCGATAATTATAAACTGCCAAACCTTCCCGACGCTGTTGGGTGAAAGTTGGTATGTGTTGAGTTCCTCGTCAAACAGGTCGTAACAGATAGCCTGCACCGCGGTGGTGAAGTCAAAGGGTTTCTTTAATATCACCAGCGCTACATCGTCCTGGTAGTGCTGCTCATGGCCCCCGTATTTATTGTGGAGAAGTATCTTGAATATCTAAATATATTTATTAAAACAACACGTATTGTAAAAACGATGGCATTTTGCAAGAAATTCAGAAAGCTTATTACAGCTTATAACTTAGTTTACACAGGAATATCAACATGAAATGGTTCTGCATATAGGAAGCATCAGAAGAATTTGTTGGCAGCCTCGGGTGAATATACGAGTATACTCGTATATACATATGCCAGGATGTTAAACATCGATAGGATCTGATCTGGCAAACAACAATACATCTGGCGAGAATATTGCAAGATTGTTATAAAAAATTGTTTTAATGCGGAAAAAGAAATATCATAATTCTTATAAACATTGTTTATTAATGTACGTGTAAGACGTGTAGTGTAAGTAACATATATGATAAATTTATATACTGTCACACTTCATCTTGCTTAGTGTGGCTTCTACGACCCATCTTATCTTGAATCTACCAATTGGTGCAGACTTTATAGTTTCCAACTTCGCATTATAATATTTCATCCTTTTGAAGAGTACTGTTCTGCGTATTATTTATTGGATTTTTCGTATTGTTGTTCAAAAATTATGTGTTAAATTTGGGAAAATTATGGAGTATGGTTGGTGTTTTTTTTAATTGTAGCATACCTCAGCTTTTTGCACCTGGCTGTGGTTCCTCTCCAGCTGATGGTCCCATGCGTTGTAAAATTTCCCAGCGGCAACTCGGAAATACTTGGCCTCCTTTGAAAATTTTGATTGCTCGTCGTAAAAACAATGGGCGGCTGCCAGAAAAAAACGGAAAAAAATAACATGAAAGATTTCACCTATTTACCAATTTCTTCGGATAAAATCTTCACGAACACTAGCTTACTTTTAATAAAACATAAGAATATAAAGATTTCAATCACGAAAATTTTTTCTTAATTTAAAAAAAAGGTCTAAATTTTTTTGTTCATAATTGCGGTAAATAAACATATTTCGATAGAATAATGGAAACATGCGTTAGGCATAAAGCCAAGGTTCTAAGTTCAGAGTTTTGGTCACGCCCTCTTTTTTTTCTCTCACAAATGTAATTCATATTAAAGTTTTGGGCAGTCAATGCTTTAACCATGGAAAGAATAATGCATAATGGAAATTGGAAATGCCTTCCAACATAGGAATGTGTTAAAAATATCGCTATTTATAGTATTGTAACCACAGAGTAATGAATATAACCGAGCTACCCTTACGGGTGAAGAGAACAAAGTAAAGTGGGTTGGGATAACTAAATATAACACCAGATTTTCTACTAATGTCGTATGCCGTTATTTACTGACGGACCAAGTTCAATTACCACATTACATACTACACAATGCTATCTGATATCTAATATGATGCAATGGTTTCGATGGAGTTCACGACTTCAGCCATATCAATACAAAATATTACTTGCGTAGTGACTGGCAGAAATCATTTATGTAGGCTTACACCAAAAATTCAAGTTCCTGACTTGAGTTGACAAGTCTGGACATTCTCTTCAACTTTACTAAGCCGTCCTTGTATCGATCAATTAGGAAACTCATTGACAACAGCGGAGAAAAGATTCCAAAACTTAGAAAGAAAATTGTCGTCAAATACAGAATTAAAATCGCAACATGTACAATTTATGCGAGAATACAAGGAACTAGGTCACGGAGGTATGTGATAAACTAGAGGGAGATCATTTTTCCTATTTTTTACTACATCACGCCCTCATTAAGGAATCGAGCTCCACCACTAAGGTGAGGGTTGTTTTTGACGGATCAGCCAAAACTTCCAATGGAATTTCCATGAATGACGCCTTGATGACCTGTCATTCAAAACGATTTATATACCCAATTGTTACTTTTCAGAAAACACCAATGTGTCATGACAGCTAACATCGAGAAGATGTATCGGCAGATAAACGTGAGTGCAGCTGACCGTAACTTGCAGAAAATAGTATGGCGCGAGTCAGGAAGAGGAGATTCAGCATTACAAACTGAAAACTGTAACGTACGGGTTAAGTCATTCCTCTTTCCTAGCTACAAGATGCCTACAATAAGTTGGTATGGATAACCAAATTACTTTTCATAAAGCTAGTCAAGTCATGAAAAACAATTTTAACATGGATGACCTATTGACCGGAGACGATAATTTGGAATCCTGTAAAAAAATAAAGGTCAATTAATTTACATATTGCTGTCTGCAGGCATGAGGTTACGAAAATGGAGATCTAATAGCTTGGATTTGTCATCCGAGTCGGGCCAAGCTGAAATTGCCGGACGGAACAATTTTGAAAAAATTCTATCTGACAATCCCAAGAATGAAATTAAAGAGCTTAGTAACCCAGAACAATGGCGTTGTGTGCCATCCTCTGACAACGCAGCAGATATATTATCAAGAGGAGCTATTGCTGAACAACTAGTGAATTTCTCAATATGGTGACATGGGCCAGAGTGGTTGACTAGAGAAAACAACAGTTGGCCGCTATCGAAAATATCTTGTTCAAACCCTCCGTAAATTAAAGGAAAAAATGTTTTGATTGCAACTAATTCGAAAGAATGGGACATTTTTTAAAATTTCTTTTTTTTTTAACTAAACTAAAGCGTGTAACTGCCTACGTATTAAGATTCGTAAATAATTGTGATAAGCTAAAGACTAAAATATCAGGAAATTTAAACGATGAAGAACGAGAATTAGCTTGAAATATTTAATTGTATCGTCACAAAAATACAGTTTTCAGGCAGAACGAGAAGCCTTATAAAAAAATGGAAATGTAAATAAAAATAGTTCTTTAAATGCTCTGCTCCCGTTTTTACACGACCATAACTCTTTGAGAAGCTTATCCTGGATAAAATAATTAGTTCATTTAAAGATATTATATGTACTGAACATCATGGTTTTATAACCGGAAAATCAACACTAACTAACCACATTCTTTATCAAAATTTCATTTCCGATGTAATGGCGAAGAAGCTTCAAGTTGACTCAATTTACACTGACTTCAGCAAAGCGTTCGACAAGGTTTGTCACGCTATTCTCGTAGAAAAACTGTTTAAAGCTGGAGTTCGTGGAAATATGTTGCATTGGTTTATAAGCTATCTTTCAAATAGAAAACTTAGTGTTAAACTAAATGGGGAATCATTATATGATTTTTTTGCATCCAGTGAGGTACCGCAAGGTTCCCACATTGGACCTGTATTATTTATATTTTTTGTGAACGACATTTGTAATATTTTTAAAGGCATCGACGTTCTTATGTTTGCAGATGATTTGAAACTTTTTAAAGCAATTCAAAGCCTGGACGACTGTTATATTCTCTCAGCAAATTCGCCAAATTAGTTCAGTGGTGTAACGATAATAAGCTATACCTTAATGTTAATAAATGCACAACTATGAGATTTTTCAAAATAAAAAAATCCGATTTATTTTAATTACTCAATCAATAACATCATTCTCGAATCTGTTTCCCAAATAAATGACTCAGGTGTTACATTCGACACCAAACTTAGCTTCATACCTCACATTGAAAATATTTCAAAGAAGGGTTTAAAAATGTTAGGTTTTGTACTAAGAGTGGCTAAAGATTTTACCAACATTAAAACATTGAAACTTCTTTACACATCACTAGTGAGAAGTCAGGTTTAATATAATTCAACAGTATGGTCTCCCGACTATAATGCGCATTCTCAAACAATAGAAAGAGTTCAAAAAAAAATTCCTAAGCTTTTTAAATTATAAACTAAAAATACCTTAAGAACAAATAAACTTCACTTATCTATTACGTTTATCTAATCTATTAACTTTGAGTGACAGAAGAACTTTTTTCGATCTAGTATTTCTATTTAAAATCTTGCATAATACAATTGACAGCCCTGAATTATTGGCGCTCATAAATTTGAATGTGCCAGCCAGAAACACAAGGTCAGTAAAATACCGTTTTATTGTGGTACGACCTACGACCAGGACGCAGTTCAATATACCACTCCACAGAATTCAAAACTTTAGAAATATGTATTTGCACATAGATGTATGGAATATGTCACTGATACAATATAAACATGAAATAATCAAATCATTTATCCATGATACAAGTTCTCACTAAAGAAGTTCATTGTTAAATTTATCAACTACACCAGCAAATTAAATGTATGATTCATAGAAGCATTATAAACCATCACAATCTGTAGTATTATTTAGTTATAAAAAAAAAAGTTTTTTCATCATTAAAATTAACTTATATAAAATATTAAAATACAAATCGGACAGTTCCGAACTCCTGCAACTAGCTAATTCCCCGGTACAGCGGTTTCGTACTATGCGAAACCAATACCGAACCAATACTGTAACAATAATGTTGTGATTCTCTGATCACAGTACTTTAAATTTTGGTTTTTATTTTTCAATGAACTTTAAATTTAAATTTTTAATGCCTTTATTTTTAATTCATTTATGTATGTATGTATATTTCTTTCTCATGTTAAATTTTATTGTACTGCCTTTATGCATATATGTAAAAGCCCTCTGGGCGTAAAATATAATAAATAAATAAATGACCAATTAATACGGGTTGGTGGGAGATTGTCCACTGCAACAGTGTGTGGGCCATATGACTTTTTTTTCATATAAAAGGTTAGGTTTCTTTAAAAACGCTCTTTTGCCACTAAACAATCAAAGATTTTACCGTCCCTAAAGATACACAGGAACCGCCCTGTAAAAAGTATTCACGTTGTGCATAAGAAGTGTCCATTTATTGTGAATAAAATTATACGAATTGTTCTCAAATAACGGATATTTAATTTAAAAGGACCCTACAATTTATAGCAGTGATCACGAAAAGAAAATTTGTAATCTAAAGTGACACCAAGGTCTTTAATAGACTTAACAGTAGATTAGCCAATGTCATTTAGTTTATAATAAAAATAATTGGTTTCTTCGCTCGGTAAAATAACATAATTTTGAAGTAAGTTTGAGTCTTACCCGTTACGACGAGGCGGACGTGTATGATGCTTCCTCCACAGATCTGGTTCATCTTCCTGGTGCGCGAGTCAAACTGGTAGATGCCCACGTGCCAGGGGAACGTGTTTTGAATGACCTCGGGAGCGTTCACCATGTGCTTGATGGCGAATGACTTCTCCAGACCGCACACTAAACAACAAAACAAGAGGAGCGTGTGATGCCTGAACTTTTTACGCTACATTTTCTTTTTTTTTTATTTTTTTTATTTAATACATGTTACATTATTATGAAATTTACATAAAGAAGATTATAATGAATCACCATACTAGGCGGCTGCCTGTTTCATGGTGACCAATTGAGTGTAATTAATTTGTATGAAATATGAAATCTAGTGTAAACATATGAAATTCGTAACTATAGGTGAAGCTAAAATTTTGGAAAAATTGTAATAAAAAGTAGAAGATAGAAATTAGAAAGGAGAAAGAAGTAAATTAGCATTAGATTGTAAAAATGTACATAATTATATATATAATTTTTAATATGTGTGCATGCAAGCACACATGTGTATATAGCAGCTGACATACCTTTATACATATAACAGCACATGTATACATACACCCATATGACGCATCCTCACGCATATAAACAATATATACACCTCTATCTGAGTACTTGGAATAGGCTACTAACACTATAACAATCACACATCAAAAAATCCCCGAGCGCTTTCCTGAAACTGTCGTATTTGGCTATTGATTTTATTTCTAACGTTAAATTATTGAATATTTTTGGAGCAAGAAAGTTAAATTGTTTTTGTGCCATTAAGGTTTTTATTGGGGGAATAGTATAATTCGATTTGTTGGAATATCTTGTATTATGGGTCGATTCAAAAATATTTTTTTTCGTATGTTTGAATTTATAGTAGGAGGATATGTTTTTGACGTATAAGGATTTTATGTTGAGTACTTTGAAGTCGTTAAATAAGTCCTTCGTGGGGTGAATATAGTGTACTTTGTAAATAGTCTGCATTATCAATTTTTGAGCTTTAATTAATGGATCTAATATCGTGTTAGAGCATCCTCCCCCGACTATTATACCGTAAGATATAATTGATTGGCATAAAGAAAAGTATACCGTTTTAAAAGTATAAGTAAAGAAAGTTGATTTAGCAACCACAATAAATTCAGAAGAGTGAAGCAAAATAACAAACAAACAACACGCATAGGCTCTATGAACCAAACCTGTCCAATTTTGTCACTATTCTGTCTTATCCAGTAACTCTCTGTATAATCTAAATATGGAACATTTAAACGAGAATAAAGCACGCTAAGTATCAGGGGGCTTGCGATGGCCATATCAATAACATCGATAACTAAGCAGAATCGGCAGGACGCGACGAGCTATGCTGTTAATTTTAGTTTAACATGAACGCAACACGACGGCAACACATATATTATTTATCTCTTGCATGGAAGGTTGTTTATTATCTAGAAAGAAGGGCAATTCGCAAGTGAACAGTCGAGTTGAAATGGACGGCGGTTCGCAATTTGGTCCTTCGAGTAGGGATCACGAAAAAGAAGAAAACAAGCAACTAAAGTTAGAAAAGTATTTACCTGGTTTACAAATTGGCTTTTTGTTGTCAAACTGTCCATCCAGGCAAGTCACAATATCAAGGTTAGTCCTGTGCTCGTGTCCAGGTTTGCAGCTAGAGTGGACGCGGGAGCCATGCGGAACTGGTGAACGACATGCTATCTTAGCGTAGGAAGAGTTGTAACAAACGTGCTTCACGGTAAAGGATATTTTCAAATCGCAACTTCCTGGAAAAATAGAAGTACAATATAGATAATCTTTTCAAAAATTCACCATTCACAGCTAATACAGTACAATTCAATTTTGAACCATCTCTTTCAATAACCATGACATTGGACTTACTATTGAAAATGTTCAGAATTTCAATTTGATAACTAACACCTCTGCCATAGGTCACCCCAAATGGTTCACAACCTGTTTAACAGTTTATTTGCCTCGCCAGCAAGAAATAACCATTACGTTTATCTCTGTTGGCTGGCGACACCAACACTAGCTGCCAACGCCGCAATGTTGTCGTAAATTAAAAGTAGAAGACTTGAACGCGAGAGGGTGGGTTTTTGGCCGGCAACGGGAACTTCGGTTACAAGCGGGCAAGCGGCTGGAGATTACATCTTGTAAAGACTCTGGGATCTCGGACGGAAACGGTCGCGTTAGTTAGTTTCACTTTTATTTGACTGAACACTGTCTTATTAAAATTACTACTAAATTTTGTAGAGATTAATCATCTCCCCATGGCGCACTATACTTTATCACAGGTTAGTTGATCTCCTGGTATTTTGTCACTTTTGCGTAATTAATAATGTTACAATTAAATTCCAAATTGCTAGCAATCTTCGACCTAGCACAAGGCCTTGAGTTTATTATAACCATTATTAAAATTATTAAGTCTAATGTTTCTAAATTATAAATTAATAAATATTGTTAACTTTACTTTCTTTTATTCTTTCAATGCAATCTCTTCTTACAGAAAACATAATTATTACAATGGCACACCAACGCGTCTTTAATATTAGCATACCTTTTTAATTTATTACACCTTTGGTGATTTAGCAGAGATTTCCTACCCAAAACTTCACCTCTCCTTCATTTCATTAAAAAAGACCATTCACGCAACATCCCAAAAATGATAGGCCCAGGTCTTCCTCTCTTCCTCCAGGTCGCATAGGCCCGGCCGATGCGGCTGCCCACCAGCTGTGTGGCAGGCCGGACCGGGAGAGACCTATGGAAAGAAACCACTTGACGTCTCCAGTAGGAGTCTCTCGACCTATTGCTTTACACTGCGGTGGGAGGGATGGATTCATACATTCGTCACTCCTCGACTGATTGATCCGTGGATTTCTACCCAACCCTCAAACGGGTTTCCTTCACAACACTTTACCTCTCCTTCATTTCTTAAAAAAAACTCTCACTCAACGTCCCCAAAGGTGATAAGCCCTGAGTGTAGTTAATTTTTAATTGATAATATAAAAAGTTCAGAAAAGTTCACTTATTCCAACAACTGAAACTCCCGCTTAAATAAATGTGATGGACGGAAAGTATTTGGTTGGTCGCCAAAAAGGAGGTCAGCAAGTGTAAGTCTTAAAAAACTCTTTTTCAAAAAAACTTCTCACTGACACTGTCATTCACTTCCAAAAAACTTTATAGGCGATACGTTGAGTTGATCAAAAAAATAGGTTTCATAAAAATTACTTACTGTAACAGATAGGCGAGATGGACCAGGTGTTGTTCCCAAAGCAAAGAGACACGAAGCTCTCAGTTGACAGACTATAGTCCTTGTTGCAGGAGTACAAAAGTACGGGGAAGGGATACACCAGCCTTCCCGGAACCAGCTCTTCTTCGTAGTTCAATACTTCGTACTGGCCGTTTTTTGGAAAACTTGGAAGCTCACATCCAGAACTGAGAAATGATTTAGCACTGTAAACATTCTAGAGCCATTCAGAGCCCTGAAGGAGTAACCATCTGTTACTTATACCAGGGCGGGTAAGCGGTGGATAACCTCCAGTGTCAACAGTCTAGTATTTTTAATAAATGTTTTTAATAATTTTCTCTCGGAGGACTGACCGCGGTTGACGCAAAAAAATTTCCAAAGAAGCGAAGCTAGCACTCCACGATGGAGTGATGATACCTAACCTGATGAAGATTGACTGTGGGGGATCGAATTAATCATTTTTTTCCATAGGGTCTTCGGGTTATTTCCCACTCAATTCTAATACATTCTTTGAGGGCATATTCGAGAAGCTGGCCAAGGGGCTCGGACGGCGAGTCTCGCTTGTAGCTGGTCCAATCGCTCAGCACATTCTCTGTAGGCCAAGTCACATTCTCATCTTTATATTTCTCTTATAATACTTGTTACTTTTTTATTTTCATCTTAATAAAAATTTGCAGCAGCACTAATTGGCGGAGATGAGATATAATCCAGTTATATAGCTAACAATATGTATGCACTCTCATACTGCCTACTAATACTGTATACCTGGACATTGGGCGTCTTGAGTTATTTTTTATAAAAAGTGTCTTCCTTTATAAAAAAAAACATTAGAACTGTCAGAGGAAGAATTAAGGTAGACTGAAATGAGATCCCTGAGGAGTATGTGTGGTAAAACCATGAATGATCGTGTGAGAAATCTTGAGATCCACAAAGAATGCAACAAGGCTGATGTAAGCGTTATGAGTAAGATTCGGAAAAGTACGCTTAAATGGTTTGGCATGTAGAGCGAATAAACGAAGAAAGCAGTGTACGAAGAATATATGACACTAATATGAATGGTAGAATAAGTGGGGGACGCCCGAGGAATACATGGAAAAATCAAGTCAATCAGATACCTGACTCGGGTCATGTCAAGAGTCAGAATAATAGAAGAATATGTACAAGATGATGTATGAACGTGAATGAGGCAAAGAGTGTGTGTCAAGACCTAGTTGTTTGGTGGTCCGTCCTCTCTGCCTACTTTCTTGCGGTGATAGTTAATTAGTTAGATATAATTACGTCTAAAAGTATTATTATGTCTTACGTTTTTTTTTCCGCCTCTGGTACTGAAAATAAAAAACAAGATAAATTAAAAACAGAAAAACTGATATTTGTTCATATGAAGCAGATACTTGTGACGTGACAGTAGAATTGAAAATAAATTAGTAAGCACCGCTTTTATTTTTTATACTTAATGCCGACCGGGCTTCCCTACAACCGCAGCTTCTTCGGAGTAGTATAATACTATACTTGGTAATTTTGGAAAACGTTTTTTTTTTATAGGAATATCTGGAGAGTTAGAGGCAGACCGAAAAAGAATGGAGAGTAGCAAGGAAGGTCCGAAGATTGGAAGCACACGCAGAAGAACAAGTTTAACAACTTGAAGAGGAACAGATAGAACAAGAACAAGTGCTTCAACATACTGACACACTTCCCCATCTCTGTCCACTGGTTGTCTTCCTGGCAATAGGAGTACTGAAGCGGTGGGTCGGAGTTCCCGATGCATGAGAATGTCAGCACGGTGTAGTGATTCACCAGATCTCCAGGCACGATGGGTTCAGGGTAATTGGACACGGTGTAGTTGCCGTTGCTTGGAGCCGGGGGCAGCGGACAACCGAAACTGAAAGGAGATAATTTTTATTTTTATTTTTTTGTTTTTTATTAGTGTCTATTTTATAAGGTTTGATGAGAGTTACATTATTTACAAATCTATTTTTCTTCTAGGTTTCTTCTTAGTCCTCCTCACTAGGTAGTCCTGTGCTGAGGCGGACTGGTAGATTTCTTTGATTTTCTGTTATTTAGTTTCTATGATGTTTTTAGTACATCTTCTAGTATGTCTGCATTAATTTCTTTCACCCATGTTTTGATTTTTTCCTTAAGCTTATTTATCTTTTCTATCTTTTTCAAACTTGGAGGAAGGATGTTGTAAAGTTTGGTTGCCAGATATATGTGGTTTCTTTGGCCAAAACTTGTCTTGAATTTTGGAACATCTCGTATATCCCTTTTTGAGGCTCTTGTATCATGTATCCGAGTTTCATTAGGAGATTTTCTGTTTTTAAAATGATGTATTAAAATATTCTGGGCATATATTTGTTTTAAATTTAGAATGTCAAAACACTTGAAAATATCTTTTGAGGGGGTTCTGATGGGTAATTTTAGTATGGTTTTTATAATGCTCTTCTGAGCAATATCTAAGTGGTTAATATTATTTGCTGTAGCAGATCCCCATACTAGAATTCCGTACTCAAGACGGGAATGAACTAAAGCATAAAATAATTTTTTGATGTCTTTCCTAGGTAGTATGTTTCTTAGGTTTTTGAAGAAATATACAAGTCTCGTAAGCTTTTTAGTGAGTTCATTTATGTGTATGTCCCATCTAAGGTTTTCGTTTTTTTCGGTTTACTTAATACTTTTTGCCTTTGTTATAATAGGGCAAGAGCAATGTGACTTATTGTTTTGACACTCGTGCAATTTTAGAGTGTATTTTTTACCCGGTTGACCTCTTGAGTTTATTGAAAAGGCTAGATAATTAGTTTTAATTTTATTGAGCGTAAGAGAGTATCCTCGGAAAGACATTACTAGAAATAAACATCACATTCCATAAGCGCATCTGAAGGACAGATCTGACCGGGCGTATTTATGTTCTTTTTTCAAATTTTATTAATAAAACTTTTGTGCAAAAGAAAATAATGAGTTTTTCAATGGCTTATCTTGTATCTTTCGTTTTGTACTATTCTTTGTGGTCAAATAAGTTCCAGTGGTTGTAGTTATGATTACATCGTAAACATAATATTGAATTTAAATAAAAAATATGTTTACATATTTAGAGAGAGAAAAAATATCGTTCAGAATATATACAATATTACAGGATTCTTGATTTCTCTAAAATATATTTTGATAGAGTTCAATATTTGTATTTTATGTTGAATACTGATTTCATCTGGTAATTTATTAAAACAACATTTTCCCCTGTGCGTATAACGGTGTCGGGCAAAATAAATGTTTAGTACAGGCTATTCAAATTTATATTTGAGTCTAGTACGATTTTCAGTTATGATGGAGATTGTATCTTTTTCTTTTATAATTTGAATAATCGAATTTTTTACAAATAAGTTTTTAAGGACTGGTTATTTTATTATTTCACCAATTGGACAGCAATGATAAAATAACTGAACTTGAAAGAACCTTCATACAACTTCATTCAACAAATCAACTTCCAAATTTGATGAATTGTTCAAATTCTGTGAAACAGTAGAGGAACTTTGAATTCTTCGAATACGCGTTCAGTGCAATTCGATATATCTCTATGCTTTAGTGGAGTTTTAATTAAGAGTTATTGAACAATTTCTATGGGTATCAGACACGTTTTGTAAGCTGCTTTCCAACTGATAATGGGATACTGTCTAGATTTTTCGTTGATAAGAAATTTCTAATTTTCTTTATTGTATTACAGATGTGATCTTTCCTTTTCAGATTTTTGACCTAGAAATATACATTTATCCACTGTTTTCAGAATTGAACATGCTGGTGGACAGTGATTATAATCGTATTGTGTTAGAGAATGGTCTGTGAGATTATTTGAAGATTTGAAGGTAAATTGTTAGTATTATTATCGAATGGAATAACATATGTTTTATCACTATTTAATGACAGGAGGTTTTCGTCAAACCAATTGTTTTATATTTTCTGTGTCTTTTAAGTTCCTTTCCTCA
Organism: Hesperophylax consimilis; assembly: GCF_061612785.1. Classification (NCBI taxonomy): domain Eukaryota; kingdom Metazoa; phylum Arthropoda; class Insecta; order Trichoptera; family Limnephilidae; genus Hesperophylax; species Hesperophylax consimilis. The sequence goes on along the minus strand of NC_142863.1, from coordinate 6,140,383 downwards.
CGTTTTTTCATTGAATATTTTTTTCTCCTATTTATTACCTTTTTCTATAAGAGAACAAATTACACCCTTAGGTTTGACTCAAATACTTAAACTTGATTCTATGGAAAAAATCCTAAAAAAATCAAGTTTTTCAAAGTTTTTTCTCTAATACATCTATTTTCGAATGTTTTTTAAAATTTAAAACAAAAAAAATGGGTTGACTGAGGATTGAAACTTCCTCCCCAGGAACCGGAGTCAACCGAACAAATCCACCAACCGAGCCAAATCCCGATCGGATAAGACCGAAATTCATTGCGTAATGTGTTCGAATTTCAGAGAAATGCGTATACGTCCGCGTGTATGTGCGTGATTGCCGACAAAAGTTTATTAATGCATTGTCATCGACAACGAATCTGTCTACCGAGTTACAACTCGATCGAATCTCGGAAAGTGGGTTGATTTCCTCTTCCAAGATTCCAGTCATTCACGAAAACAAAAGTAAAATTTAAACCGATCTTTTAAAAAAATATAACACATATTATATTCGTACAAATCGAACGAAACATCCATTGTCAAAAGTATTTCAAAGTTAAGTATATGAACGGGCCGCTAAAGTTATTACCGAAAACAAAAGTTAAATTAAAATAGATGTATTAACAAATAAGTCATATCACAACAAAGAAAAAAGAAAAAAAAATTAAGTATACAAGTCAAAAGAAAAAAATATATATGTTCGCACAGAGTTAACGAAGAAGAAACTAAAAAACTAAATTCCTGGTATGCAGTCACCTCGTTAAAATATACCGTGCTAAAATGTTTTACTAGAACAGATTTATATTTCAACAGAAGCACATTAAAAAGACCATCAGCTAAAATACAATAGGAGTTACCTATGTAGTCAATCTATTTATAACATTAGTTAACCTAGAAATGATTATTATTATAATAGAAATGTAGCCTGAAACAGCAGCATAATTGTCACAATAATACATACGTTAATCAACATAATATATCAGGGCTATGAAGCTGAAAATTAACAATCTATTTAAATAATAATGTAAATGTTCGTTTGTTCAAAATCTTAAATCTCCGAATGTTCTCCACCGATTGCTTTGAAATTTTGGAACAATTTTGCAATCGAATGCGAGTGTGTTTTTATATACCTACTGCTGGATCTCCCGCAATGCTTTGCTATTGCTAATATCTTTCTTTCCACCATTCACTACTTTATACCACAATGTGATTGTTAAAAAACTACATTCCATCGATATTAATTCGACTCGGTATCTCATAACGGTGCTGAGATAATGCGTTTAGTATAACTCGGGGGTCCCCGACTTTTTCTACCATCTAAACATCTATAAACACTCCTGGTACTAACAACAAAAAACTTTGAAATTTACAGCGATATCGGTTGACTACTTTTCGAGTTTTGCGATAACAACCAAACGCCGATAGAAACCAGTTAGAATACAACAATTTGGATGCATTTTATAATATAAGACGTAATCCTGCCACAGACCGTCTTCTATGCAGGGAAGTTAAAATTTGTGGTTGTTTGTCTAAAATAAAATCTTCAAATTTGATTACTTTTTTTGGGTCCAAAACTATCCTATATTTTAAGCTAGAACTAACCATACACATTGACAAAATTTCATTGAAATCGCATAAGCGGTTTAAGAGATTACTGTGTACGAACAAAGTAATTGACAGTGATACGTGATTTTTATATATTAAGATGTTACGTAGATGTCACCTGTGACAGGTAAAGAACATGTTTTTTTAAAACAACGCCATCTATTGCACTTAAAACTAAAACGCTCTATTGTTTTTCTATCTGCACAGACAGACTGAGCCACTACAACGTGTGGCGGGGTAGAGATATTTTTGTTTAAAAATATAAGATAAAAAAAATTATGTCACCTTACTTCAACAATTTCAATATAAGATAATAAAAAAATGCTGTTACCTGGTTTTTTTATGTGGTAGAGTATCTGTAATAAAGCAGAATAAGGTTAAGAGTACGCATTCGGTAGTTCTCTATTATTTTAATAGGGAGTATCCTTTCGGTAGTTCTCTATTATTTCAACAGGTTAAGAGTATCCTTTCGGTAGTTCTCTATTACTGTCAGCATTGAAATTACCCTAAACTACCCACTCAATTACAGGAAAGGGAAAAAACAACACAAATTAAGAAGCTAAATTTAGTTACAGTTGAACCAGTTGTTTTATACAATTTGAACGATTTTCACATTTCAAAGTTAATTTTCAAGATCGTTGAATGTTCTATTCAAGTTCCGTTAGTATTCCGGTTTTGTGAAACAACTGACCCAGGGTGAAAAAATAACAGAACTTGTCAATAACTTGACGAGTGTTCAAATTGTGTGAAACAAATTGCACTGATAAAATAACATAATTTATTTAAAGCTGCTATTCTTAAGCAATGCATAATTCATACAAGCATGTGGCAGTTTTAAAAATTTACAAACAATATTGCCAATGCGGCTGTTGATAGATTTAAGCAGATTTCAACTACATATACGACATATGAATATTTGGAAAAATTAATGAAATATAAATTTCCCACTGACCTGTTACAATTTCCGTGCATTCAAAGATTGGAGGACTCCATTTCCCAATGTGGCAAGTATGGTTTTTCTTTATGATATCTGTTGGACGATGATATCCACGTTTGCAAGTTGAGATTAAATTTGAACCATGTGACATGCTGGAGTTGCACTGGATGGTTCCATTATGACTGTCTAATGGTTGGGTAGTGCAATCGGTTGTAAAAGTATAGTCAAATGGAACCAAGCATGGTACTGGAATAAAAACACATGTATCAAATATGTCCTCCACAAAAAGTACAAAAAATGGTAATACGTGTTATCGACAAGCAACCGACCAGATATACCTCCATTCATCGAGTATAATGTCGTAAATAACGTCAGCTACAATTAACATTAAAAAAAAAAACAAAAGAATATTTACAACAACATTTTGTAAAAACATACAAAAACGTAGAAACGAAATTCTTGCCGTGTTGTATTTTGTCTTGATTCTTTCTTTCTCCTTTTCTATCCGCTGTATTTGTAATCGAGCATAATATATTTTTTAGTGGGTTACATTACTAATATGTGCATTCCATTTCATGTAGCAGTCAATAGTTATACCCAAACTTATCCATAACGTTTGACCATATCAGTGGTTCCACATGAGCAGGGCAATACATTTTTTTTATGTATACAGTCAAATGTGTGTGTATAGCGAAGGCATTACATAACATCGTGCGGATGGAGATCTTATGTGCATTATTTTAGTTTTTTGGCATTTATTATGTGACCTTCATTATGAGACCATTTCAGTAGGGCTTTAAAATCTTGCTGCATCAATAATTTTTTTTTTTTTAAATTATAAACTAATGTTTGTAAGACAAGATTTATTATCCATAGCACAAAAGATAATAAATTATAATAAGCCAACGTAGCTCAGTGGTCTAGAGCGTCTGATCAGACATCAGAAGGTGCAGGTTCAATACTCGTCGGCGACATTTATTTTTACTCAGGAGATATTTTCAATTTGTATGGATATTTCAGGCGACTAATTATTGCTGATAATTATTTGTTATTTATCAATCATAATCAGGTTTTCGTGTCATATAATGAGTGCCGTATCATCTGCATAAACAAAATATCTAACTAATGAAAACAATTAAATTCAAAATTGAAACATATAATGGTAATACAAAGTACCCTACAATCCAGATTTGGTATCTGAAAACTACAATTAAAGCAACGTTTTAATCAAATCATCATTAAACATACTAATTTCGAATGTGGGTCTGTCTATGATTGTAACTCTGGGTCAATTAACTCGGACCAGAGTTGCAATTCTGGTTCAATAAACTCGGACGTGGGAAATGCCCATCTCATACAGTACCCCACAGAGAGACAGCCTGGGTTCTCATTGCTTCGCAAAACCTGGTCCGCCATCAATAGGTAAGGGTGCTCCCATAGCCGCTGTGCCCACATGATGCACAGATGGGGCCTCAAAGAGTCGGCGATGTGTGAATGTGGTGCGGTGCAGACCACCAAAATGTGGTCAACGAATGCCCGCTCCATTCATTCCCCTGCGGGATTGATAAGGTCCACATGGCTACGCCTGTGATGGTTTGAACACATACATAATATAAACGAGACGTACGTACTCCAAAAAAAAATTGTTTAGATTAACAACATAAAATGCGACAGGCGTGCCCTTCAAACAGAGTTATGAATTCTTTGCCACGGAATTGTAGACCTTGCAGGGTGTTTTGAAAATAAGATGAACTCTTTTAGACGTGAGTTGGGAGAATTGATTGAAGTGTTTTAAAGTAAACACGTTCCCACGGGAAGGGAGAAAGAGAGGATATTGCGAGGACGAAGACAGTCGGGGTTTAAACTTCAATAGGGAGAGAGCTCGGAGAAATGAATTCAATCAGTGGTGATTGAAAAAGTGTGTGAAATTGCTCTTAGTTAGTGAATTCAGATCAAAAAGTATCGTTAAATATTAAATTAGTGTGAAATATTATTGAACCGGTGTTTATGTGAAGTGAAAATGGTTGGACTCAGTGAGGATACAATTAAATGTTGTGCGATCGCGATTATATTATAAAATGTGTTAATTTAAACGTGATTTTGTAAACATTTCAAACTAAATTACTTATCTTAAAAACATAGAAATAATAATAATAATTGCGTCTTAAAACAAAATGAACGTATTTAGCAGCAGGAAGTGTTTACCATATCGGTTAATCGAGCTAGGGAGGAATTAATAATTAACGAGTCGGCATCCTATCCACAGAGACCGTAAACCAAAGAATCAAACAAATCATTAAATAAGAGGTTATGTAGCTCTGGGATAAATTATAAGACTGCGGGTTCGAATCCTGACAGAAGTTTTAGGGAGGTACAATTTTATTTACAGGATTATTTAATTACTCTTCTATAGACGTGGGTAGGAGACCATAAAACTGAGCAAATTGCAAGGACTTCGCTAAAAGGAGGAAGGAATGCCGAGAGAGAAGTTAAACTAAACTGATTTAGCTATGTAGGGTAGAACCAAGTAAGCTTCATACTGGGATTGGGAAATGGCTGACAGGGTGAGTTTCTTTATATTATTTATTAAATTTCAGAAGACCCTTTAAAGGACGGGTGCAACCGAGGAACAGGAACCAGGTTTACAACACCTGCCATCCAAATAATGTTTTCATTACAGGAATACGCCAGACAGGATTATCTATCAGCTGAAAGAAGGAGACGGGCCAATGACCTTTTCATATGTGGGCCGATAACATTAGTTAAGGGAATGCCTTGGTCCGGGGGTCATATTAAAAAATTACCTACCTGCCGATCTGTTATCCTTTTAAAACATTACGAATCAAATCATGACGTTGTCCCTGCGATAGGTATTGAATCGCAGACGAAACATTAAATACCGATTACAAATAAGGACAACCGATATAAATTCGCAGTATAAAAATACCTATCTACAGAGTACCTACCACAACACTGGCGTACAATTGGAACAGACTCTACGGGGATATAGGATGCACATTTAACAAAACAAACCCACATTCAAAAACATAGATGTAACATTGTACGATCTTTGCGCAAATTGAAGAGTTTGTCTAAAGTCATTAAGCATCTGGTTTTGACGAAACAGCGAACACTACCAGCGACGGGATAGAGGCGTTTAGGCTACGGCAGGGTACACTCAGTCGAATGGGAGGGAGTTTTGCTAGCGTATGACCGCCCGAATAGAAAGCAATCGGATGCAACCAAACGGAACAAAAATGAATACTTATCATCTGTTATTCGACTTCCTAATTTACAAATTGGGATACATAAGAACAAATCTAGAGTCAAAAGGGGGAGATGGCAATCTCCGAAATAAAACTACCAACCGAACAACTTTTCTCAACAGATCCCTTTTCGTGAGGTAAGCAGCCTCATAAAATTAAATGAAAAAATCAAACCAATTATCCGTTTATACCTACCTGAGAGGATAGGTATTCAATAGAAGATATCCATAACTAATACACGAGGGAACTAGTAATCTCATAAAATAATTACTGGAACTAAATATAAAAATACAGACAGTCCTCATCCTAAATTTGACATCTCGAGTAAACCTTACATATATCTCACATGATAATTGGCAGAATGGGTAAGCACGCAACTTATCCATAGAAGCAGACATAATGTCGACAAGATCGTCGTCTGTTATCTGTGTTATTGACCTAGAAAGGGATGTAAGTTCCGGAGGACGTGGAGTTTACAGCGTTTTCTGGAAGTGGTATGTAACTTGAGACCTTACGTGTCACATTTTCGCGACTAGATTCGTGACAAGGGATGTCATGGTTTTCCCCTTCTACATTCAGTAAAGTAGATTTTCCTGGAGGTGTAATGAGGTTGGGGCATTTTTGAAATTGGTATGAAGACCTGGTTTTCTTTATTCTGGCGTGAAGGTTGCCAATTGGAACAAGGGAAGACCCCGCGAAAGCCCGTCAGACCCAGCCGGTTTGGATATCTAGACACGTAGAGATAGATTGCCTTGTTCTAAGTATCATCCATCAGATTTGTTTGGTAAGCGGAGGAGCCAACTTTAGCTTGAACAAATTCATTTCCGTTTCTCCTTTCCCTTCCAAAATATATATATATATGGATGGCGCCGACAACTAACGCCATAAATTTATCGTATGTATATTACATGTATATAAAATCTAACACTTTATCATACTCCCATATTACCCTACGACAGGTAAAATCACGTAGCTAGTTAGGGAGCAGGCGAGACAGATAATAAGGTTTATGAAATGGCTTTAAAACACAGCGGAAATGGATTCAACTCACTCTATCTCAAAAGAACCGAGGGATACCACGTACATAGATAATCAGGTTTCTATACCGAGAAACGAAAAAAAAACAACACAACGTTTGGTGAGACCTTTTTATACTGAACCCTCAAGTGAAATAATTACGTTCAAGGTCGTAAAACACGTAGACAAACTAGGATGCACACACTTGAAGGGGGTGTAATCAAAAGAGAAAAGCAAAGGCAGGTACAGACGGCAGGGAGGATATTCCTACCCCGGATATATACATAATCAAAGCCTTATGGAAAAATTACCTATGGAACTTAAAGAAAATTCATCGCGGAAAGAAAAGTTTGAAAAGTGCAGATCATTACACGCCTGAGGCCATAGACTGGCTCGCAGACCTAGATGTCCCCTTCTGACCCCCCACCATACGAGAGAAGAAGAATGAACTCGGATTTGTTTTTAATTTAATTGTCTTTTTTAAAATTGGAATGATATGTCAGCCAGCATATAAAATAATCAAAGTAATAAGCTGTAATAATTTTTTTTTCACCATTTAAAAAAAGAAGAAATTATGTTATTCTTGTAGTGTTGTGTTTTGTCTTGTTTCTTTTTCTCTCCTCTTCTACCCGCTGTATTTGTAATCGAACATAATCTATTTTTACCTATGTACTAGTGTACGTTTTTGTTAATTCCTACCTTGGCTTTGTGCTCATGTTTATGTCCCTCTCCGTTTTTATTTTGTTTGTTCTACTTAACCTCGCTTTTTCTATTTTTGTTCTGTTTTGCATACTTATTAACTCTCACCTATGTATTGTAAGTTCCTCCCGTCCTACCATGAGTTTTGTAACTCATCGGGATTGAGTAGAAAATAAAAATTTAATAAAAACTTAAACCAACTGACAATACAGCATACCTAAGCTACTTATTAGATCAGCACAACGACAATTTATCTACTTAGTTCCGGAAATCTTCAACCTTTTCCCTGACAACTTAAAAACCGAATCCCAAATCCATACTTTCAAAACACAAATAAGGATCCTTGCATCTCCTAAGGATAAGGAAGATAAGAATACATTAATTATAACCACCTAATCTCCTTTCGGACATATCTCACGTTCCTTATCCAATTTTCTTAATTAAATTATCATATTACATATTTATAACTAAATCTGAATTGCATAATTTTATAAAACTTATGATATGCAAATTATTAATAGAGGAAAGGAAGCGTATTTGGAATACTGTTGGTAATTCGGAATACCGTCTTATCTTCGGTTCGGGTGGCGGAATCTATCGGTAATAATTATAACTATTGAAAGTCGAAGCTGTGAGCCTTGATTTTGGCCGGTATAATAGTTCTCCTGTGTCTGCGGATGAATGCTGACGTGTTTTGTGAAGTTGCTCCTATCAAAACTTTTTCGGTGAGTTTTTAATCCAATATAATCACCCCATATTCCAAACTATTTTATAACATTACAAATGAAATCACTTCAGACAGAGTTATATTTTTATAGTATGGCTTTCGTTTTTGCATTTTTTAATACGTTGACATGTGATATAAGAAAGATCTTTTAGGTTATATGTTGCTAATGCGGAATACGGAATGTGATGCAAAATCGGAATAGTATTCCAAATTATATTCATTTTTTTAAAGTACTTTTATTTAATTTTACAGAGATGTCGTCACCAAATTTGTACCAGAAAAGGAAGAAGTGGGATTCGAATGATATGTGTGAAGCCATTAGTGCTGTTCGCAATAAAAAAATGGGATATTTGATGGCAGCTAAACACTTTAAAGTCCCACGTACTACTTTGTTTCGACTCGTATCTGAAAAAGATGCGGACCCTTTGACTTTAACCTCAAAGAAAATTGGCCGAAAACCAGTTTTTAGTGCAGAGTTCGAAAAACAATTGGTAGACTACGCCCTTGTAATGGAAAAAAAATTCTATGGTCTAACACAAATGGATATCCGACGATTGTCTTATCAAGTGGCTGTTAAAAATAATCATCCAACTCCTTTTAAATCGGGAATTTCTGGCAGATACTGGTTGAAAGGCTTCCTAAATAGACACAAAAATGTGTTATCTATGAGAAAACCTACAGGAACCTTGTTTGCAAGAGCCATCGGTTTTACCAAAGAAAAATTGGACACATTTTACGACATACTAGAAAATGTGTATTCAGAAAAAAACTACCCCGCCGACCGTATATTCAACGTAGATGAATCAGGACTATCTATCGTTCAAAGTAAAATCCCGAAAATCATTGGACGCCGTGGTAAAAAACAAACCGGTGCACTAACTTCGGCTGAACGAGGGTCTCTTATAACTATTGTGGTTTGTATGAGCGCATCAGGCATATATGTGCCTCCAATGATAATTTTCCCCCGCAAAAATATGAATCTACAGCTCATGAAAGGAGCCCCGGCTGGATCTGTTGGAGTATGTCATCCATCTGGGTGGATACAAACTCACCTATTTACCCAATGGTTTTTACATTTCATGGAGAAAACTAAACCAAGCGAGAGCTCTCCGGTTTTGTTAATCTTGGATGGTCATTATAGCCATACAAAAAACTTGGAGATTGTAGATTTGGCTAGAGCGAATCACGTCTCCATAATATCACTCCCTCCTCACTGCACACACAAAATTCAGCCACTCGACAGGTCATTCATGAGTCCTCTGAAGGCCTATTATAGCGAAGAAATTCGTATGTGGCTACGTAATAACGCACGAGCTTTGTCAGTATATGACATAACGGAGTTATTTGGAAATGCTTATCGCAAATGCCAAACCGGAGAGATTGCAGCAAATGGATTCAAAGTTAGTGGAATCTATCCCTTCAACCGGCATATTTTTAGCGATGCTGACTTTCTTGCTGCAGAAATTGAAGAGTCTGAAGTCCAGCATTGTGCAGAAGCGTCAACAACACCCATGATGGAAGTTGAAGCACGTCCATTAGCTTTAATGGAAAGTCCACCCGAAGAACAAAGTCCTTCCTTGGTCGCGATTGAACCCCAGCCGTCGACTTCGCGTGGAAGACCCAATCGCACTATCATTACCCCATTTGATGTTTCCCCGATTCCGCAAACTAGGAAAAAAACATCCAATAGAGGGCGTAAATCAGCGGTTTCAACCGTTATATCAAGTTCTCCATACAAGAAGCAACTAATAGATGAACAGGAAAAGAGGACTGCCAAGAACAAGCCCAAGGGTACAAAAAATTCCAAAAAGAAAAAAACGACAGATATTGCTACTGACTCGGATTCTTCTGCATCGGAAGTAATTGATGACAGTTCCTCTTCTGATATAATCATCCCTCCTGGAACTAATAAACCAAACGATGAAGACGCAGTGTGCTTTTTCTGCAATGGTCCTTTCAGTCAGGATGTAAGGGGAGAACTTTGGGTCAAGTGCCTAATGTGCAACCTCTGGGTACACAATGAATGTGCCGGATGCGAAACAGAAGAGTATGTATGTGATTATTGCAAATAATTAACAAGACACTATTATATTCTGAAATATTAAAAGTGAATATAATTTGGAATATACTATTCCGAATTACATGCACTTTTAAAAAAACGCATTTTTTCTCATTCTTTAATTTTTTATTTTTTAAAAGCACTGTAATATTTTTTTTAAAATTTCTGTTCTCGTTTCCTAATAAACTGTTAGTTTCTTAACATTTAAATCGACTTTTATTCGTAAAAACATTTTTATCTTATTTTCTGCACCCTAAAATGTAAATGGTATTCCGAATATGCTTCCTTTCCTCTAACATTTATTTTATTCAAAATTCGAAAAAAAAGTGCAAATGAACACATTGATTTCATATTTGAAAAAATAATCTTTACCGATCCGTTAAAACAACCGCCATCCTTAACCGGGAAAGGAACGTACAAACAAATTTAAAGACAGAAGAAATGCAAAACGGTCGAGTTAAAACGGGAATTAATTTACAAACTAGAATTAGAAGTATTATTCTCTACTCACGGTATTTTTCTTTGCATTCTGGTAATGACGTCCAGGTACCATTATTTTGGCAGACCATCCTAGTGTTAGAGGCATTTATGTAATCCTTAGAGCAAATATACGAAACAATAGAGCCTTCTGGGAGACTTATTCCTTCTTCCGAGTTGACGTGGCCATTCTGTGGTCTAACTGGCACTAAACAGATATTTCTAGAAAAACCGAAAGCATTAAAAATTGATGAAAATTAAAATAAAAAATCTTACTACATTATTAAAAACCATATTACCTCACTAGGCTCTCGGGTATTAAAGGCGTTAAAATTGTCGTCTCTGTAATAAAGTAGACCATAATTTACACATTCGTTTATGAATTATTATAAATTATAAGAAATGGTAAGGTTGACATTGCTTTTACAAAACGCACGATGCAAGCTACTCAAGGTACATCGTTGATGAAAAGAGAAAATAAAGGTGGTCTTCAGATTGATCCTTGGGATACACAAAAAAAGAAACACTCTGCTAATTGAAAGATTACTTATAAAAAATCTCAGTTCTGGTGCAACAGTTCATTTGTATCGTTGCATCAAAAGTTTCAACTCCCAATACATGAAATTTATTGATTGAAACAATTATAAACATTCAATCAAACCTTTTTTACTTTCGTCTTTAATGCATTCACTTAAAGGAATACTCCAACTTCCATTGTTGCAGACATGGATCTTCATTGAGCTGTCAATTATTCCGGTATGATATCCCTTTTCGCAGGTTGAAATTAAATATGAACCATGTGGCATGCTGTCTTTGCATTGATTGATCGCTTTAAGCTTTTCCAGCGGCTGGTAAGTGCAATCTGTTATAAAAGTATTACCAATTGGAACCCGGCATGAATCTGGAAAAATTTAAAATATCTATTCGATAAATGCGTGTGAAAAATTTAGTTATATTTGTTTGTTTACACTGTATAGTAGTTTTGAAATGATTTTTTTTTATAAAAATATTTTATTTTGTAACAAATAATTATAAGCAACAATTAGTCGCCTGAAATATTATTACAAAAGGAAAATATCGCCCGAGTAAAAATAAATGCCGCCAACGGGAATTGAACCCGTACCTTCTGATGTCCGGTCAATTGCTCTGAACCACTGAGCTATGTCGGCTTATTTCTTACCCGCCAAATAATTCAATGTGTAAAATAAATGACTTGTTTTTACAAGGGAGATATTTTCAATTTGTATTGATATTTCATGCGACTAATTGTTGCTTATAATTATTTGTTATCCTTTGTGCTATGCATAAAACCTTGTCTTATAGTTTATCATTAAATAAATAATTCAACAACCAAATAAACCTAAATAAAATCCCATACTCAGATTGTTCCCTATTGACAAAGAGCACTCGCCTCTCAATCTCCCACCTATCCCTACCTCTTCCACTGTAGCTCAGACTGTCCACTTACCGTGATATCAACACATGTTAATCTAAATTTTAGATTTTTAGTATTATACTGCCCTGATGAAGCTACGGTTGTAGCGAAAACCGGTCGGCATTAAGTATTTACCTATAAGTGATGTTTACAAATTTATTGTTTAATTTTAAATAATTTTTTGTTGTGTTTACTTGAACCGTAAATAAAATCATATATTTGTTACCATAATTGAAGGAAGAATTGTATCAGTCTGAAGATGGCTGTGACAGACTACCAGTAACGTAAAGTCAGACACACTTGTGTCTTGTACTATTGTCATTTAATAGCTACCCCAAAATCAGCTGGATCAGTGTGGTTATCTTGTATTCAAAATTGGAATGCGCTCAAATAGCGAAATTTAGACCGTTTATTTATAAAGTTCTTGTGAAAATAAGTTCTAAGCTCACCGAATATTTCTTTGCATTTTGGTAATGATGTCCAGTTTCCATTCTTCTGGCAGACCATCATAGTGTCGGATACATTTTTGTAATCCTTATAGCAAACATACCAAACTACTGAGGATACTGGGACTCTTCCTTCTTGTCTTGCAAGGATGTAGCCATTTTGTGGTTTCGATGGTATTAAACAACCAGAGCTGGAAAACAACAAAATACATATTAACACCATACTCCTCTCTTCAAAGAATCTGACCTAAGAGATAATATTCACCTCCAAAGGACGGTTGTGGAAACACGTCGGTCGACTGACGACGTAGCGCTGACGAGCTGGACCGAAGGTCCCCGTACGCCGCGAGAAGCGAATCGCGTGGCACTTCTGCTCTTCATTCAGTCGATTACATATACTAAAGCAAGTGACCGAAGATGTACGATCGGCACTGTTCCCAACATAAACTTGGATTTGTAGTTGTTTCAGTAGGCTTGATACGTTCACCATCGCGCACAGATTTATTCATTTACTAATATTCTCCATAAAACAATTATGTATTACGAAGAAAATTAAAATTTCAGGTACATGTATGAATAAAAAGTCATTGGAGCAGAATTACTATTTCGTGACTTGTGTCAAAAGAAAGTTTCTGAACTGTCTATAAGTGAGGAAGAAATGGCGATAGTCAATGCAGAACCGTTTAGCAGTTGAGCAGTTGATAGGAAGTAAAGTTCGCTTTCAGAGCGTACAAAAGTGCACGGGATCTCCCATGAGTACTTGTTAGGCACATATAAGTTTACCTTTTTCAACATAGATGGATTAAGTATAGTTCCAGTGATTAGCTTCAAAATATATAACCTTAGAATATAAGTTAGTATCATGTTCTCCAATATAAAGGTAACAAGCAAATCTCTATTGTATTCTTCTATTTCTAGGATATGATTTTTTTCAGAGGGGACTCAAATAGTGGAGCTTTATTCCTAGGTACTGCGAACAAGGACTTCATGTGCGACCTTTCATACATACTCGTATAGTTTTCCGCAGATAATTAAAATATTTTTTTACCTTACATTGGAATCTCGCTTAAGTGTATTATCTGAAATAAAATATAACTATTATTTAAAGAATATGATTTATACAAAATAAGGAATCCTCATGATACTGACATATGTAAGTTCAAATGGACAATCTTTGATCTATTTGGCGCCGAAACCACTCGGAAAGCCTAGAATCTGTAAACTCAGACGCAAACAAATCATTTCACAGCCGAGCTGTTGAGAATATGAACGTGAAGAATTAAATTTTACTAAATTTCATAAACCTTTGACATGTCCCGTTGCTTGAGTTTGTCGTACTTAGTATGACATTCACTTGGTTCATTGAAGGTCTTTTCATTTTCACATTTTATTTTCTAATCCCAACAACAACACTTGTCTCTTTTTAAATACATCGCTTCTAATTCCACTTTTGTTTTTGCAATTGAATACATAATATCATTTAAGTTGAAATTAATCCGATTAAAATCCGATTAAATCCGCTGTCGATGATTACACATACTGGTATATATGCATTTAGCTTAAGTTCAATGACATAACAGCAGTAAATGTCGGTCTTATCCGATCGGGATTTGGCCTGGTTGGTAGAGTTACCGACTCCAGTTCCTGGAAAGGAAGGTTCAAGACCTTTGTGACACCTTTCCCCAAAAACAGCCTTTCAAACGATCAGAGGATGACGATTCAAAGTTCCTCGCTGCAGTCCTCCCGCAGGATGTAAATAAAGACATGATAATAATATTGTGTTACCCATACTATCAAATTCACATAAGAAACTTTGAACATGTGCAGCAAATTTTTACGATTTATTAACTTCAAACTACAAATACCTTTTCAACGCATAAACTATACTATTCTAACTTAACACACTTTATTATTTATACTGGGTTTTTACAGATGTTTTTACTTACGTGAGAACAATCAAGTTATTAACTAGGAAATAGAAGTAAAATAAATGACTTAACTTTGTTGCTTAAAAGTATTCACTCCGAACTTGACTCTTGTTGTAACTCCTACACCTCGTCAACTCTAAGTACAAAATTGGCAACCAGAAAAGTTATGTATATAATTATATGTGCATAGTTTTTTCACCTTAATACACTTGGAAACAAATTCGCCTCAAATATCGACTTACGCAATATAACTTTACCAGTAGGTACCTACACATATAGATGGGAGATAACTTAATTAACCGAATTAGGACTAAATGGATTTATCGGCCTGATGAGACACCGGGTCACTGGAGCCAGGATGCGGCTAATGGCCTACGCCAATGCGGTGGTGACCGCAGCCTACCAGCACCAAGCGCCACTCCCACGAGTGAGCGCTGGACCCAAGCTCACTCAAGACCACGCCCTGCATAGTTGTACTCTGCGTTAATTTATTCTTCTTCATATATTTTTTTAATTTTTCAAATACCTATTGTACAAATAAAACATATATATATATATATATATATATATTGTCCTCTTCCCGTATTATGTTGATCCAGTAAGAAGTTGTTAGACTAAGTTGATCCACCTTTAACACCATATAACTTGGCTATTATGGAATACATCTGAATAAATTGACAACAGTGGTACAATAATTATCAATGTTGCCAGTTTGCCAGAAAAACCATTTGATATACTGTTAGTAAAATTTTCAAAATTTGTATGGAAATCGGATGCATAATTTATGTTGATCTACCCAAATTGGCATACTTATGTTGATCTCATATATATTGATCTATTCCCGTAGTATGTTGATCTACCCAAATTGGCATACTTATGTTGATCTCATATATATTGATCTATTCCCGTTGTATGTTGATCCAGGTAAGAAGTTATTAGACAAAGTTGATCTGTGTCCCTATATATGGTTTTACTAAATGAACCAATCAAGGGGCAATCGGTGGACTGTTCATCACAAGGTTTTATCTGATTCCGTAATCTTTTGTGATATTGAACTCAAAGTATTAGTCTCTAGAGTCGAATATCGCATGAAATGACTGTGAAATGGTACCGTTTCAAATCAAAATGACGTGTGTTGCTTGAATTGTTTATAAGAAATGTATGCGTATTTAGATCGAAACGAAAATTTCGCAAAAACAAATCCATAAAAAATCATAACTTAGCAGGGGTACACGGGTTCATAGGGTGAGGTTTGTCTAGGTCCTGGCGGCGGATGCGTTTTCCCATCTACTGCGTGGCGGGCCGGATCGAAAGAAACTGGTTGAGGGATACCTTTCGACCATAAAAATCCAAAATGGCGGCAAAAGGAATAATGTTATGTAGGAAATTTTGAACCTGTATCTTTTACCATCTCTCCTGATTACGCTTCGTGACTTAGTAGGGGAGGCCGGGTTCATGGTTATAATGGGTAATTAATGGATGATTGGACGCGGTTGGAGCTAACTAAAAACTGTCCAAAGAAGCGAAGCTAGCAGTCCACAATGGAGTGCTGGTACCTACCCTAATATATGTTGCTTGAATTGTTTATAAGAAATGTATGCGTATTCAGATTGAAACGAAACTTTCGCAAAAATCAAATCAATAAAAAATACCTACTGCGTGGCGGGCCGGATCGAAAGAGACTGGTTGAGGGATACCTTTTGACCATCAAAATCCAAAATGGCGGCAAAAGGCATAATGTTATATGGGAAATTTTGAACTTGCATCTATTACCATCTCTCCTGATTACGCTTCGTGACTTAGTAGGGGTGGCCGGGTTCTTGGTTATAATGGGTAATTAGTGGATGATTGGACGAGGTTGGAGCTAACAAAAAACTGTCCAAAGAAGCGAAGCTAGCAGTCCACAATGGAGTGCTGGTACCTACCCTAATATATGGAAGTGAGGCATGGAACTGGCAGAAGAAGGCTGAAAGTAGACTGAATACTGTAGAAATGAGATCCCTGAGGCATATGTACGGTAAAATAAGTTGATGGTATATCTGGTGCAATATCGCACCAGAGTCCCAACTGCTACCGTCTGGAGCCAGTGAGACTATGGCATCCCCAATTGGGGTTGTTGTGAGACTGAAGATATTGTGAACCTCGAAGGAGATGACGGGGAGAAAGTTGGGAGAGTACCTGGCTATTCAGATCTGGTTGCCAAACACTAATTGTAAAATAGTACAAATTTATTTTAGTAAAATTTATTTGAGCCCGCGACCTTCGGATTGCTAGTCGATAGCCTTACCCCTCGATAACGGAGGCCGTCATTTAGGTACGTTTTAAATTATGTTTTACATTTGAAAGTAGAAGTTTATCACAATTTGGGAGGAGGGTATGTGTACCGCCGCCCCGGGAACCATTTATTTGATAACCCACACTTCTGCCATAGGTCTCCCCAAGTTGTTTGATATGTTTGGTGACTTATCAGGAGTGCCCGAGTTTATGGGGTGAGGTATGTGAGGGGCTTGGCGGCGGATGCGCCTGCCTAATAACTGCGTGGTGGGCCGGATCGATTAGTCCTCTTTCAACGCATCGCCTTGCAACGCAGTAGGAGAGTTAGATTCTTATGTATATCACTCGAACACACTGAACCCCAGATTACTACCCACCCATCAAACCTATTTACTTCCCAGAACTCACTCTCTTTCGTTTCCTTCAAAATTCCCCCAGCACAGCATTCACAAAGATGACATAGGCCCTGAGGGTTACGATTTTCCTCAGGGCCTCCTGTGTGGATATGATGTAAAAAATATAAGAAATAAACAACAATCTCGCTAAACGTTGGCGGTGACCTATGGTAGGGGTGTTGGTTATCTAATAAATGGTTCCCGGGGCGGCGGTACACATAATTGTAATAGTTCTCGAGGGCTCTGATGTACAGACATTATGGCTCCTGTTGATTGACGAACATATACTAAAACATCGTTGGTTGGAATCGTAGCTTGAAATGACTTTAGCCATGTTTAGTAATAAACAAATTAGAATAAATTTTTTAACAATCATAATTTAAAATTTGAAAAATTTAATTCTCACCAATCTAATCGCCGCAATTTTAATAGGCACATATTATGGATATTACGCTTTGGTTCAACTTAATCATTACAAGAAACTTACGTCGGGAGAAATGATAAAAGATACATTAAAATAAAATTTTATTCAATCAATGTTCAAAATTTCTCTTATAAAATGATTTAGACAAATCTCACCCCATGAACCCGGGCACCCCTGCTAAGTCACGAAACGTAGTAAATGATGCATTAAAGTTACATTTTTGTTTAATCAAGTTCAAAAGATTTTGTTGATCTCATATATATTGATCTATTCCCGTAGTATGTTGATCCAGGTAAGAAGTTATTAGACAAAGTTGATCTGTGTCCCTATATATGGTTTTACTAAATGAACCAATCAAGGGGCAATCGGTGGACTGTTCATCACAAGGTTTTATGTGATTCCGTAATCTTTTGTGATATTAAACTCAAAGTATTAGTCTCTAGAGTCGAATATCGCATGAAATGACTGTGAGATGGTACCGTTTCAAATCAAAATGACGTGTGTTTCTTGAATTGTTTATAAGAAATGTATGCGTATTTAGATTGAAACGAAAATTTCGCAAAAACAAATCCATAAAAAAATCATAACTTAGCAGGGGTACACGGGTTCATAGGGTGAGGTTTGTCTAAGTCCTAGCGGCGGATGCGTTTTCCCATCTACTGCGTGGCGGGCCGGATCGAAAGAAACTGGTTGAGGGATACCTTTCGACCATAAAAATCCAAAATGGCGGCAAAAGGAATAATGTTATGTAGGAAATTTTGAACCTGTATCTTTTACCATCTCTCCTGATTACGCTTCGTGACTTAGTAGGGGAGGCCGGGTTCTTGGTTATAATGGGTAATTAATGGATGATTGGACGCGGTTGGAGCTAACTAAAAACTGTCCAAAGAAGCGAAGCTAGCAGTCCACAATGTAGTGCTGGTACCTACCCTAATATATGGAAATGAGGCATGGAATTGGCAGAAGAAGGCTGAAAGTAGACAGAATACTGTAGAAATGAAATCCCTGAGGCATATGTGCAGTAAAATCATGTATGACGAAATGTGCGTATGCTGTGTCTATTCTACAGGTATTTTATAAGAGCCTGTTAAAAGAAGCTAGCAGCATTGATCCCCGGTGCACCGTGCACGTGCGTGATACTCGAGCGGAACACAGGTTCACAGTAAAGTTGATGTTATCTATGTATGAACGGGTCGTTTCTCCGACTCGTTTTACCGTAAGTCGGCTCGCATGTGGAACGAGCTATCAGCATCTGTTTTTACTCGTCCATATAATTCGCGCCTCTTTAAGACCAGCATTAATAAATTCATTCCAACAGCCCCTACCTTAACCCGCCTCATAACGCTGCCCAACCGGTTGGCGACATAGTTTCTATGTATTTAACGTGTAAAGACAGGGGCGCTCTTGTGATAGGTGTCACATAAAAAAATCATACCGCCGAATTTGAATATGGAGACTTACAAAAACTTCCGTCTGGAGCCAGTGAGACTATGGCATCCTCAAAGGAGACCTCAAAGGAGATGACGAGGAGGAAGGTGGGAGAGTACCTGGCTATTCAGATATAACCAAACACTAATTGTAAAATAGTGCAAATTAATTTTAATAAAATTTATTTGAACCCGCGACCTTCGGATTGCTAGTCGAGAGCCACCTCAAGTAGTTTGATATGTTTGGTGACTTAGCAGGAGTGCCCGGGTTTATGGGGTGAGGTTTGTTCGGTTCTTGGCGGCGGATGCGCTTGCCTACCAAATGCGTGGTGGGCCGGATCGATTAATCCTCTTTCAACGCATCGCCTTGCAACGCAGTAGGAGAGTTGGAATCTTATGTTTATCACTCGAACACACTGACCCCCAGAATACTACCCACCCATCCATACCTATTTCCTTCCCAGAACTCACTGACCTTCCTTTCTTTCAAAATACCCCCAACACAGCATTCACAAAGATGACATAGGCCTTGAGGGTTACGATTTTCCTTAGGGCCTCCTGTGTGGAGACGATGTAAAAAAATACAAAAAATAAACAACTATCTCGCTAAATCGTTGGCGGTGACTAATGGTAGGTGTATTGGTTATCTAATAAATGGCTCCCGGGGCGGCGGTACACATAATTGTAATAATTCTCGAGGGCTCTGATGTACAGACATTATGGCTCCTGTTGATTGACGAACATATACTAAAACATCGTTGGTTGGAATCGGTGCTTGAAATGACTTTAGCCATGTTTAGTAAAAAACAAATTGGAATAAATTTTTCAGCAATTTCAATTTAAAATTTGAAAAATTTAATTCTCACCAATCTAATCACCGCAATTTTAATAGGCACATATTATGGATATTACGCTTTGTTTCAACTTAATCATTACAAGAAACTTACGTCGGGAGAGATGGTAAAAGATACATTAAAATAAAATTTTATTCAATCAATGTTCAAAATTTCTCTTATAAAATGACTTAGACAAACCTCACCCTTTGAACCCGAGCACCCCTGCTAAGTCACGAAACGTAGTAAATGATGTATTAAATTTACAATTTTTGTTTAATCAAGTTCAAAAGATTTTTTTAGCATGGATTTGACGTTTGCGAAAGTTCCATTTCAATATAAATACTCGTGAGGCAGTCTATCCTCTGTAAGTATAAAGTCATTTTCATAGAATATGGATGTACTAACAGGATCTAAAAAGTACGACAGCGCGCGCGAAATTGGCGGTTAAGTTACAACGCATGCAAGCCGTCAAGTTTGTCAGAAATATATAGATCAACAAAATAAATCGTGTAAAATGTATATGGCACCGAAAAATGGGCGCGGCTTACAGCAAAATCTCGATGACACAAGTTGATCTGTAGGGATTTACATATGTATGCCAGCTTGGGTAATGGATCAACATATCCGGAGTGGATCAACAAATGCAAACGGATCAACATATACCTGGCGTACCGTCGCGCGAGATCAACATAGTACGAGAGGGGATAAATATATATATATATATATATATATATATATGGGACGTGTGGGATTGCACTAACCTCCCCACATGCTGGAATATTATTATTTTCGATTTTATACCTATATATATTTATTATACATTTCCTCCTTGAGAATTTCAATCACGATACTGTGTTTTTACATATTATGACAGCATAATAACGCTTTGCGAACACCTCAGCACATGTTCTTACAGTGAGGTTATCACAAAACCCAAACAGATATTGAATTTTAACATCCTTGTATAACTGGTACTTATTATGTAAAAATAAAATAATAGAAGTCAATAAATAAAACGTTTTTTTTTTTAAATTACCTTCTCCAAGACTAGTTATCCCATCCAATAATGACCAAGATCCTCCAATATCGAAGGTTGGTTGATCGAACATACTTCGGCTGAAGTTACGGCAAAAATCGATCTTATTCTGTTGACCAGAGCTATGGTGGCAAAAGGTGACAGCTTCCTCACCTAAGGGAAAAGTGCAATTAGCGTAGTGTAAGTGCAAAGAACTATAATTTTAGAGTACCCAAAACCTGGAAAATCAAAAACTTCATAGGGTGAGGTTTGTCCAGGTCTAGGTAGCGGATACGTCTGCCACCAGCCGGACCCTCCCGACCCATCGCCTTGCAAAGCAGTGAGTTTGACGGATTCAAACGTTCTTCACTCCTGGACACATTGACACCCACATTAACACTCACTCCTCGTACATTGTCTCTCTCCAGAACATCCTTGCCTCTTTTTCATTAAAAATACCCTCCAATGGCATCCCCAAAGATGACATAGGCTCTGTGAAAATTTACTGCAAAATTTTCCTCATGGCATCTTGTGCAGAGCCAATGTAAAAAAATGAACGTAAACTCTATATGATGACTAAAATGAATAATTACTTTTTCCAGTGAACAAAACAATATAATTTGTTATATCGTAACAATAAAAATGTACTAATTAATAGATATACCAACAGATGGAACTGGTTGATACATTTGTGATTTGTACCGAAAGGCACAGCCTTTTTCGACACTAAGGGCCCGTTCCCACTTCCGTTGTCAAATCGGAGGCGGGTCCCGTTTTAAAAACGGATGCCCTAGTGGCTGTAGTGGATGTATGGAGCTGTTCACACTTGTCCGACACGATTTGAAAACGGATCCGACATTTTTTGTCGGATGGATCGCCAGCGCAGCTCGTCCGTTTTCAAATCGTGTCGGAACACGCTCGCTCATAGTGTTGTATGGAGCTGTTCACACTTGTCGTCCAGTCGTTCCGGCAGAGTCCCCGCCAAACCCCGACCCCTCCCCGCCCGCTTCCAGTCGCAAGGAAGCAGGCACGCTGCGTGCTTGTATTTGGTTATTTTGTTAAGTAAATAAATCAAAACTACAATAATGGATAAGGAAATAAATCCCGAAAATTTAATACCGCTGGTCGAAGAAAGAGTATGGTAATATTTTATCTTTATCTAAATAAAAACAAAACACTTGGTGTACACAACTTTTGTATATCAACATTTTTATTTTTATTTTTTAAGTTTACTTTTTTTAAATTTTAAAGCTTTAATGAGATGCACGGATGAGCGTATTAGTTTAATAAACACATAATAAAAAATATTTGAGTTGTTATTGTTTTCTTACTTTAAAATATCGATAGCCTTTCTTCAGGACAAATGCACTTTCTCAATTTTGTATTTTGATATATTATGTTAAGCTCTCTGAAACTCATTCCAGTAGATGGTTAAAAGAAGTGATAGACATTCTCTTAAGCCCTTAAGCGCCCTTGAGGTGATTTTTCATGGTGAAAACGGCGCTATATAAATAATCCAATCATTATTATTCTAAAATAATTAAAGAACTTTAGTTCATCACTTCTCAACTCACCAATTAACACTTGGAAAATTCCTACAGAAAATCATTCGGCTATGATTGGGTGTACCCAAAATTTTCTTTTTACTTTTTTCTTCTTTTTAATAAGTACCAAATGACAACAAGAGCTTCATCGTCGTTCATTGCGCACCATTACTGAAGAATGAGCAAATAACATGTTTTGGTTGAATCGACAATTATTTTTTTTCGTAGATTATGGTCCGTTTTTAAAACGGAAGTGTGAACAGGGCCATTGGCCATCCGTTTTTAAAACGGGACCCGCCTCCGATTTGAAAACGGAAGTGGGAACGGGCCCTGACACAAACTAGTATTTCTTTGAATGCGCATTGCGCACACATCAAAACTTTTTTGTAGAATACATTTTTTGCATATTTTGATCCAGCTTTTGACAAGTTGTAGTGTGTAGGTGGCCAGTGACCTTCCTCTTGTTTTGAAAAGTTCGAAATAAAACTGTAGATTTGTATTAAAAAGAAAGCCACATCAGAATAATTCTTTATGTATAAAAATATTGATTATGTATATACGGGATTTTCCAATAAGAGGTGTTATTTTGAATAGCCCGCTATTTCGGTAGATATTACTTTTGAAGCTGTCATTTTTGACATTTGACAAGTAAAAACTACGCCATTGATAAAAATGGAAGAATACACGCTTCAACAACGCATTGAAATTGAATGTGAAGTGAATCAAATGCAAATCATCTTGAGTGATGAGGCCCATTTCCACCTCGGCGGCTTCGTTAACAAGCAAAAAAAAGCCTAATTATCCTCAACGTGTGACTGTTTGGTGCGGTTTATGGTCCGGCGGAGTCATTGGACCTTACTTTTTCGAAAATGCGGCTGGAGCAACAGTTACGGTGAATGGATCCCTATCGAGAAATGATTAATGATTTTTCATGGCCGGAATTGGATGGTATTGATCTAGACAACGTTTACTTCCAAAAAGACAGCGCTACGTGCCACACAAGCAACGAAACCATTGATCTTTTACGATTGAATATCAAAATAACACCTCTTATTGGAATACCCTGTATAATAATAATATTTTTTTAATGAGCAGGCAGTATTCTGGTGATGGGTTCATATCTGATTCATCAATGTGTTGAACAGTAATTGAGTTGTATATAGTACCCGGCGTTCCCGGAGCTTTACGCAAGTTTTTCGAAATCAAATTAAGACAGTAAATATCCTCTTATTTTGAAAGTGTGCAAAATTTCACCAAAAATATCAAAATACTGCTTTAGGGGGTAGGAAAAAGGGATGTGATTTTTATAAATCTCTTGTAGACAGAGAACTTCCACTTGTTTCGAAAGTTAAGTGTGCAATTTTCATTAACCTCATATTAAAAGCCAGCCCGACACAAAGCCATAAAGTCAAAACAGACAATCTGCGTTATATTTTAGAATAACAAGATTACGAGTATACCTATTTCAATCTGTGGCAGTTCGCATTCTGGTACTGGATTATTCCAACTTCCGTTATTACAAGTTAGATCATTCAGCAAGTTCTGTGAGTGATGACCCATCTTGCAGGTGGAGACGAGAATGGCACCATGGGGCAAACTGGTTTCGCAAAGTATAGTCTGGTTCAGGTGAGACATGCACTCAAAGTTGACGGAGTTTGAAGATAAAATATCGCAGTTTTCTGTAACAGAAATAATTTTTTTTAAATAAATTAGCCCAAGCGCAATTTTGCTTCGAGGGTTCTGAATTAAAGTACTTAAAATGAATTCTAAAAAGTGAAAAATATCTTTAATCGTCACGTTGTACTAAAATTGAACTATAAAAAATACATATATAACAAAGAACTATGCCGATTTCGATAAAACATTCGACAAAGTCGGCCATGATATATTGTTTAAAGATTGAAAATCATGTGTTATCGTCAGTATATAAGTAACGGACACAATCTTTCTTACGAATACAAAACCAACTCCAGGAATCCCCAGGGATCGAACCTAGGACCACTCCTTTTTATTTTATTTATTCAACGACATTCGCAAGATATCACAAAATAAATCATCCTTGCTGATGATGACAAACTTTTCAGAGATATAAATGTCACAATAATTCCATTCTTCAGGCAGCTTGATTATCTAATCAATTTTTTTTATTTGTACACGCCCAGTTAGGGCTTTTACATATGATACAATTAAAAATACATTTGATATAATCAGAGAGTAAAAGAGATATAACAATT
Source organism: Hesperophylax consimilis (assembly GCF_061612785.1). Lineage (NCBI taxonomy): Eukaryota > Metazoa > Arthropoda > Insecta > Trichoptera > Limnephilidae > Hesperophylax > Hesperophylax consimilis. Next base: position 6,115,626 of record NC_142863.1, on the reverse strand, counting down.
AAAATATGTACCAAGTATAAAAATATGAACTTAAAAACAACAAACAGAGTAAACATAGGATGCACATTTCTATAAATTTAGATACATTTAAAATTTATAAACATTACAAAGCTATCAAGATTGACATACAGATTTAATAACAATGTTTTTATAGGCTGATGGATATTCAGTACCGTTGGTGTTCATGTGATATTTATTCCCTGCACTGTGCAGTCGGTTCATTTCTGAATTTATTTCTGCTTTGGTACCTGCAATGTTACAATGGTAAGGTACCTTCTGACGAACCGTTCTACTAGGCACATGAAAGTTAATCAGCCTAAGGAGTTCAGGGGAGTTAAAAATGTTATTAACAATTTTACAAAGAAAAATAGATTAGAAAATATTCTTCAAGGCCCTTGACTTTCAACAGTGAGGTGTAGTTAATGTTTTCAATAGGAATTCCTAATCCATAATTTATGTTTCTACAAAATTTATGTTGGATTCGCTCGATAGATTTTTCATGAATATTGTAAAATGGATTCCAAATGGTTGAGTTAAATTCTAAATGGCTTCTATCTGACAATGGATGAATACAATATTTTTAAGGTTTTTAAATTTTTGAAATCTTTTGAAGTTCTAATATGAAACCCAACATTTGCATCGCTTTATTGGTTATATTGTTAATGTGGGAGATAAATGTTAATTTGGTGTCAAATATTTACCCCAGGTCTTTTGTTTCAGGTACAGATACTAAGACTTGATTGTTCATACAGTATGTGAAAATCAATGGGTTTTTCTTCCTATAAAATCTCATGACTAGACACTGTTTTTACGTTAAGGGTTAATTTATTTAGGATATACCATTCAGAAAAGCTAATGAGATTTGATTGTCATAATAAGCAGCCATTAATATTGTCAATAATTTGGTAAATTTTCATATCATCTGAGAACATCAAAATAAAGACACGTGTATATACATTTGTAACGTCATTTATAAATATGTTGAAAATAATGGGTCCTAGATGTGAGTCCTGGGGCACGTCTCTTGTAGCTTTAAAAGTGTAGGACAGTTGACCTTTGATGCAGACAGTAAGCTCTCGATTAGACAGATAATTCTTAAACCAGGATAGTACGTTACCGGTTAAGCCAATTTTTGCCAGTTTGTTAACAAGAATTTAATGGCAAACCTTTATTAAACGCTTTGCTGAAATCAGTATTTATAGAATCGACTTTTTGTCTATTAGCAAAGTGCATTTGTTATATAATTTTCTTACAGGTTGGTTAAGGTTGATCTGCTTGAAACAAAACCATGTTGGCAAGTTGTAATGATGAATTTCACGCTGGGGTTTATCTTTAGAAGAATCTATTATAATTATCAATTATTGTGGTTCCACAACACCAAGCTCACACCCGCTTTTCATCAAATCTGGGTTGCGTGGTTCCTCAAACTAAAATCTCATTCGCTCAACGGCAATTCTGGTTCATCGCGCCTAAAATATACAATGCATTGAGTACCGACTTAAAGTCAAGTAGTTCTGTATCCATATTTACTGTCCGTGTACATCAATGGATATTTGAAAGGGGACGACATTTCTTTAAAGATTATATGAGTTCCTAACACAATAAAAAAATAAATTATAAAAACTTCTGTCCAACTTGTCTCATATCACGAAAATTAAAATGAAGTGTTGAACATAAACATCTTGTCTTATAGATAATACCTACGATAAATAAACATGCACACAAACAATTATATGCATTAAACAATCTGTATTAATTATGTTTATATTTTAATCTTATTGTTTAATATTTTCAATTTTTATTTGTATCTTTTTAAATATACATATTCTTTTTCTTTATTTTTCAGATTCCTCTTAATTTTAATATATTTGTTTTTAGTTTTATTTATCATTAAATTTGTTTTTTTCTTTACTTCTTTCTTATTTTTCTATAAAATAGTATTTTTTAGTTTTCCTAAGTTATTTTTATTATTATTTCATGAATGATTCATACTTTCATACTTATGTTTCTATAAAATAGTATTTTTTAGTTCTTCTAAGTTATTTTTATTATTATTTCATGTATGATTCATACTTGCATACTTATGTTTCTATAAATTGTATTTTTTAGTTCTTCTAAGTTATTTTTATTATTATTTCCTGTATGATTCATACTTGCATACTTATGTTTCTATAAAATAGTATTTTTTAGTTCTCCTAAGTTATTTTTATTATTATTTCATGTATGATTCATTGTTTCATACTTATGTTTCTATAAAATAGTATTTTTTAGTTCTTCAAAGTTATTTTTATTATCAATTCCTGTATGATTCATACTTATGTTTCTATAAAGTTTTTTTTTTTTTTTTGTATTAGGCAATTCACCCTAAAAAGAGTGCTATGTGCCGTTAAAGTTAGGGGAGATGGTTATAATTTTTTGGGAAATCTATACGGTAATAGGAAATCTCAAATATTGAAGTCATTCAAGTCTATGAACTTGTATAGAACTGAGAAAATGCGAGAATTGTTGAGAGAAAGTAAATAAGGAATACTAAGAGGAGATTGGTGGGTGATTTTTATAAGTAAACGATAAATGCCTTTGAAAGATGAATGATTTTTACAATTAAAGAAAACATGATCAAGAGTCTCATTTTCCATGCCGCACTGGCAGAGTGGACTATCTAGGACCCGGATTTTAAACAAATGGGATGCAATGGAGCAATGACCAATTCTCATTCTCGAGATACAGGAAATATACCTTTTGGATTTTTTCTAGCCGTGGAACCAAGGTTTACTTGGTATATGATTTTGTATTCCAGCATAAAAAGCACCAGTTCGGGTTTTCGTACTAGTCCAATTTTCTTCCCAGGAGCGAATCATGTTGGATTTAAGAATTGGGATGAAGTCAGAGATAGGAATTCTAAAATCTAAAGGATTAGAGCCAGAAATTGTTCCAAGTTTAGCTAGAGAATCGGCTTTTGTTACCCTCAATTCCTAAATGGCCAGGGACCCAAACCAATATTGTCTCGAAATTTAATTCATTTAAAGATTTAAGGGTGTTTCTGATATTATAAATAATATAGTCTTCTGGTTTATGGATATTTGAGGAAATTTTCAACACTGCGTTTAGTGAGTCAGTGCACAGTAAGACTCGTCGAATATTGAAAAGCTGGATTTGACTCAAAGCTTGTTCGATTGCGAAGCATTCTGCAGTAAATATAGAAATTTATTTAGGCAATTTATAAGACAAATCTAAATCGAATTCGGGAACGTGTACCGCAGCTCCACAATCTTTGTTATCAGACTTAGAACCATCTGTGTAAATGAGTGAAAATTCTGGAAATTTAGAAGATGTAATGTTTTTAAATTTTTCCTCAACATTTTGATTAGATGAGGTTAAAATATCAGTTCGGAAGTCTGAAGTTATAACGTTGGGGATATAATTGATAGAATCAAATGGGATAGTGAAAATAGGAAGGATAGGATCTTTTTGTAGATTTTGGAGGGAAGAAGACAGAGATTTGAATGAAAGAAAACTTTTTAGAAGGAGAGAAAGTCGATTTTTATCTGTCGATCTTTTTTCGTTATTTAAGTTATTGAACAAATAATCAAGGCTTTGTTCTAAAGGGTGACGCGATATAGAAAAAGATATAAAAATATATTTATCAGCCAGGAATTGTCTCCTCAAAATTAAGGGGGGATCAACACATTCTACCTGAAGAGAATTAATTGGAGAAGATTTCATCGCTCCAATAATTATTCTGAGCGCTTTGGACTGAATTCTTTCAAGTTTTTTGTCCAAATATTTAGGAAGAGGATCAAAAAGAAATGTTCCATAATCCAAATGGCTTCGCGCTAGAGCACCATACATTAATTTAAGAGTAGTAGGATGAGATCCCCACCACACTCTGGAAACAGCTCGCATAATATTTAGCCCCTTTTCCCACTTAGCCGAAATGTTCTGAATATGCGGGAGCCAGGAAAGTTTATGATCCAAAAGTAGTCCAAGAAATTTAATTTGCTTAACGATTTGAAGAGGGACATTATCAAAGCAGACAGAAAAGGGGGTATTTTTCTTTTGCGAGTAAAAGCCACTACTTTGGTTTTAGACGTAGCTAAATTCATCCCATTTGTCAACAACCAAACTTTAATATTATGCAAAGCCAAATTCAATTCCTTCGCAGCGCGCGATAGATTTTTGTGTGATAAATATGTAAGGAAATCATTAGCAAAATAAAGTCGCTTGATAGATGAAGGAATTACATTGTGTAAATCACTTATATATATATATATATATTAAATAATAATGGACTGATTACGGACCCCTGAGGTAACCCCTTCCATAGTTTGCGATTTATCGTTTTTGAGGAAAAGTGGATAATAATGGATCTGTCTGTTAGTAAATTAATAATAAATTGAACTAGTTTTAAGGAATTTTTATTTTAATTATTTTTTCTTTCAAAATGTTAATTAATACATCGTCGTAAGCTGACGAAAGATCAAGAAATGTGGCCAGAGTGCAAGAATTAAGGTACTGAGATATACGGATGTCTGTTGTTAACACACTTAAATTATCTATGGTTGATTTCTTTTTCCGGAAGCCATATTGATTAGGAGAGATAATTCTGTTATGTTCAACAAACCATTCCAATCTGTTCTTTATCAAGTGTTCTGCTACTTTCATTAAACATGACGAAAGAACAAGAGGACGATAGGATGAGATTTCAGATGGATTTTTACCTGGTTTTAAAATTGGAAGGATTTTTTGAACTATCCAGACTTCCGGTATAAATCCTGTTTCGAACATGTAATTAATTAGGGATAAAAAATATTCAACCGACATATCTGAGAATGCTTTAATGAAACTATATAAGATTCCATCAGGGCCAGGAGAAGAGTCTGGAAGGGAATTGATTACTCGATTTAATTCACTTACTGAGAAAGAAGAGTCCAGCCAGCTAGAGTGAGATGGATAAGAAATAAAGGAAGGCATTTCCTCAGATCTGGCAACTGACGGAGGAGCTATCTTATCAGCAAAACCTATAATAATTTCTTCTGGAATATGTTTGGAACGCTGGGGAGTATATGACGAACCGAATTTTTTTAAATTGGACCATACGGTTGACTGGGGAGATTCAGGAGACAAGCGTTCACAGAATTTTCGCCATCCAGACCGCTTTTTGTTTTTCAAAACGCGTTTCGCTTCTGCCTGGGCGCGTTTCACAGATAGGTAATTTTCGAAAGACATATATTTACGGAAAATGGAAATTGCTTCTCTTCTGGATTTAACGACACTAGTGCATTCTTCATCCCACCATGGGGTGGAATGTTTTATCTTAATTTTTACATTACTTTTTTTAAGTGTTTTTTCTGTAGCTTTTATTATCATGTTAGGAAATAATTCACATTGTAAACTAGTGTTGACAAGGGAAGACTTAGATGCTTGAACAATGGAGTCTAATTCTGAAGAAAAAATTCTCCAATTCGCGTCTTTCGTTTTAAATTTAAAACTATTGTTTATCGAAAAGGAATGCGTGGAAGATAGATGGTGGAAGGTAATTATTATAGGAAAATGGTCACTGGAAAGTGGATCTTTAAGAATGTTCCAAGAACATATGGGAATCACCGAAGATGAGCAAAGAGATAAATCAACTGCACTTTTCCGATGTTAAGGGGCAGTGAAACGAGTAAGAGATCCGTCATTTGGAATACATAAATTATAGGTATCCATAAATTCTAATAGATTATGGCCAGAACGGTTTGTTAACTCACTGCCCCAAGAAGGAGAATGAGCATTGAAGTCCCCAAGTATCATATACGGGGGACGAATCTGGGATATAAATGTTGAACATTCGTTTTCAACAAAAATTGTAGAGGGAGGGATATATATTGATAGTAATGTAATATCAGATACAACAGCTGCTACTATCTGAAAATTATTGGGAGAGTGTGGAAAATAATTTGTTTAAAAGGGATAGAATTATGTATAATAAAAGCAGTGCCACCTTTGCCATACAGTCTATCATGTCTTAGACAATGATATCCAGGAATCTTAAATTGGTATGAGGGTTTTAACCACGTTTCGGAGATGGCAGCAACTGAAATATTATGTTCATCAAGTAACTGTACAAGATCAATTTTGTTGGCGAATAGACTTCTACTATTCCATTGAAGTATTTTGCTTAGTTGCGGATACATCGGGAAGGCTAGAAAGTAAAGATTTCATATAATCGGTAGCGTTGGACGGTACTTTATTGTTATTTGAAAGGATCGTAATTAATAAGGTAATTAAAGTTTGAATAAAAGAAGAATTTTCAATCATGACTTTAGGTAAGATATCGGAAGTGGAACAGTTTTTTAAGGCAGTCCCATTGGGAGCCTGGGATTTATTATTCCCATTCGGGTTAAGTAAAAGATCATTATGTAGTTTTTTTATCGAAAGAAGGAATAAATTTTGGATTATATTTTATGGGTTTGAAAATTGTTTCTTTGTGGGAAGATGATAGAGGGGATTTAGGGGAAGAAAAATGAAAGATAGAAGCGTTAGACGTTATCTCTGCAAAAGATTTTTTCGTAGGAGAGAATAATTTAGAAGCCTGAAAGTAGGAAATGTTATCTGCAGCCATTGACTGTTTGATATTTCTCTGTCTAGATAACTCTGGACAGGCCACACTAACAGCAGTATGGTTGCCCTCACAATTAATACAAATAAGATTATTCGTTGTATTTTGACACTGTTCAAAGGGATGATCCTCTCCGCAATGGAAGCAACGAGAAGGGGAACGACAAATAGGTTTTGAATGGCCAAAACGGCAACAGTTGAAACATTGGATCGTCGGGAATCTGCATACTTCAACGGGAAGAGCGTTATAATAAATAAATACACGGGATGGTAATGTTTGACCTTCAAAAGTAATAACAACGGATTGGGAAGGTTTCCATATAGTGGTGCCGGTGGAAGTATCCTTGAAATTCAAACGACGTGCTTTTAAAACTTTTGGACTTAATTGAGAGTCATTAAGAGCGTCTACTATTTCTGTTTCTGATAGATCGGTTGGGATACCTCTTACTCTGCCCATTCTGGTTAAATTGAAAGTAAGTATGAAAGATTTAAATTTATTATTTGAAAGAGAACCTATTTTTTTAACAAAATCACTAGCTAATGTGGCGGATTTAAATTCTATGGATAGTTTGTAACGACCTTCCGGTTTTATTGATTCATTTATAATACCGAGGTTATTGAGTTTTGAGCTAAAAATAAATTTACCAAAATCCAGGGGATGAATTATTTTCCCCTGTTCAGTCCTTTGGACATTAACAATAAATGGAGCTAAAGATGAAATAGAATACATAAGCTCAATGGCTTTTGCTTCTGTAGGAATGGCATCATTATAACTTCCATGAGAGATTGGGGATTCGTTTGTTTGTGAAAGAGATTTAATTTTAGGAGGTACATTAAGGCGAAGCGGAGGTCGTCGTTTTCGGGAAGGAATGGTTACAGAAGCTTGGGAATCATCAGAATCGTAGACGTCTGCAATATTAGAAATGGACTCAGGGTCAGGAGGTCGATTTTCATCCTCCTCCATTTCAACAAATTAACAAAAAAAATTAATCAATAAATATTATTTAAGAAATAATAAATGATAGAAATAATACACGCAACTGCGTCGCAAACCAATAATAGAAACAAAAATAATGAATACGAAAAGGTAACAATAAATAAACTTATCTGTACGCCGCGCCGCCGTCAGTAAGCCGTCAAACACAGAGCACTGGTAAACACGACTGCACACTTCCGAGGTTCGGTGACTCTTCTTCTAAGTTATTTTTATTATTATTTCATGTATGATTCATACTTGCATACTTATGTTTCTATAAAATAGTATTTTTTAGTTCTCCTAAGTTATTTTTATTATTATTTCATGTATGATTCATTCTTTCATACTTATGTTTCTATAAAATAGTATTTTTTAGTTCTTCTTAGTTATTTTTATTATTAATTCCTGTATGATTCATACTTATGTTTCTATAAAATAGTATTTTTTAGTTTTTCTAAGTTATTTTTATTATTATTTCATGTATGATTCATACTTGCATACTTATGTTTCTATAAAATAGTATTTTTTAGTTCTCCTAAGTTATTTTTATTATTATTTCATGTATGATTCATTGTTTCATACTTATGTTTCTATAAAATAGTATTTTTTAGTTCTTCAAAGTTATTTTTATTATCAATTCCTGTATGATTCATACTTATGTTTCTATAAAATAGTATTTTTTAGTTCTCTTAAGTTATTTTTATTATTATTTCACGAATGATTCATACTTATGTTTCTATAAAATAGTATTTTTTAGTTCTTTTAAGTTATTTTTATTATTATTTCATGTGTGATTCATACTTGCATACTTATGTTTCTATTAAATAGTATATTTTAGTTCTTTTAAGTTATCATTATTATTTCTTGTATGATTCATACTTGCACTTTTATTTTTCTATAAAATAGTATTTTTTAGTTCTTTTATGTTATTTTTATTATTATTTCATGTATGATTCATACTTACATACTTATGTTTCTATAAAATAGTAATTTTTAATTCTTTTATGTTATATTTATTATTATTTCATGTATAACTATCACAACACGGGCATTAGCCTAGTATGGTAGTTAAAAAAATGTCAAAAAATGTAACATGTAAACATTTATTAAATAATAAAAAATAAAAATAAAAAACAATTTTTCAATAAGTTTGGTTATGGATGATTGGATACAAATTGGACGATAATTATCAATTGCAGATTATTTATCCCCGCATTTAAATGTTGGAGTAAAGTAACTTCTTTTCCACAGTTTTGGGAAATTTCCCATTGACAGAGACTTATTAGATAATATGAACAACGGAATGGATAAGCTGGAATTTGATCAGGTTGGTTGGAAAATGGTTTGAACTGAACAACATACACTTAATAAGGAAATTTCAATGAGCTATTTCCTGTATGATTTGAGATTTTCACGGCCATAAGTATTACAGTGATTTGTTTTTGGGGTATTATGCCGTGTTGCGCTAACTCCTTCTTTAGCCAACGTTTCGGACAGCATTGCAGTGTCCATCATCAGGGCAGATGTGTAATCAGATGATTACACAGGTATAATCAGAAAACACGGCATAATACCCCAAAAAACAAATCACTATAGAGCTAGTTCTTATTTAAAGGTAAATTTAAGTTTTTAAGCACTTACTAGAACACGTCGCCATTTCTGTCCATCGGCCATCCACACATTGGGAGGCAGTAATAGGAGACGAGTAGTTTTGGTTGCAGAAAAAGCGAAGTTCGTTATTGTAATTCCCCCCGAGCGTGACCACGTATCTACCATTTTCAGGTGGCGGAGGAAGATCGCATCTGGAAACAAGACATTTTCTAACCATCCAAAGTCCAGAAAATTCACATAGATGATAGGCACTAACTCAGAAGCGGTTGTAGAACTTCAGCTATGGGGTAATCATTCAAAGATAACTTGCTGGTCTAACTAATATAGCAATCCACACTCGATTAGATATCTGAAGGTCGCAAGCTTAAATTTTAAGTAAATTTCAATTGATTATTGAAGAAAAACACAATACAAATAAATCTAAATGAAACAGAAAACAGAACAACACATAGAAAACATTAAAAGTTGACGGTCTCAACTGGGAACCGAACCCAGGATCTATGTCTTACCGGGACAACGTCTTTAACCACTCGACCATCGGGATCTAATTATTATACATCGTTATATTTATGTCATGTTTCAAATTCAGAAATAACCATATCATCTTTGTTTAAAATAATTAGTACTTAATACATTTGCGTCACATCCAAGATAGAAAGATACTCTCGGTATTGCCCTGGTATAAGAACACTAAAAAAAATACCGCACAAGAGACCCAACTGCTTTCAAAAGTCGGGAACCAGTGAGACTATGCCATCTCCAATTGGGGTATGTTGTGAGGTTGAAGGTAGTGGGAGTGGGAGGAGATGGGAAAGTACCTGGCTATTCAGATCTGGTCACAAAACATGGCTAAAATCATTCCATGCAATTCAGAATGTAAGTGTTAAAAGCTTTACCCCTCTACCACGACGGCTTTCAAAGAATTTTGCACACTTCATTTAGAACTGAAAATTAACTTTGAAATTTAATGAATTGTTAAAACTTGTGAAACAACCCGTCCTAAATGTTCGTTTGTTAAAAACCTCCGAAAGATCAAACAACGTTGCATTCGAATACGCGCGTTATTTTATACTACATAGATGTCACCTTTGGCAGGTAAAAAACGTGCTCTTTTTGAAAAACAGCTCCATCTGTTGGACAAACATGTTTTTTTATTAAATCAGCGCCATCTGTTGAACTTAAAAGCTACACACCCTATTGTATCTCTATCTGCACAGACAGACTGACCACAGCAACGCGTGGCGGGGTACAGCTATTTATATTAATAATATCATAATAATCATAATACAAAAAAATAATTATGATATTACTATAATAATAATATTCCCATTTGGTCACTGATGAGTTGACGTCTTGTTCTTGTATTGTTTTTTATCTGTTAAATACCAATAATAAATGTGAAAATTGCCAACATTAACACGAATAACGCGAATTATACTAATAATTACAATAACAACAAAGAATAACAGTAAACAGTTAAAATAAAAATCCGAAATATATACTTACTGCTTTTGGACAGGTATTGCCGTTGGTGTGATTGCAACTGAAATAATAAATATACTGAAATAAATGGTTTAAATTACATTCAAGTTTCTGAAAAAATACATCATTTAGGATGGGTGTTCACATGGAGTTTGAACAATTCATCAAATTTAAACGTTAAAATTCTAGCTGTGTATAAGTTCTAGTCAAGTCCTTTTTTATTTCATCATGGGCCGGTTATATCACAATACCTGGATAAAAACAGAACATTAGTAGAACTTTCACAGAACCTTGATTTTACCTTTAAAATTTGATGAAGTGTTCAAATTCTGTGAAACGAATCCGTCCTTATTCAATGGTCCGTGTGACAACTCTTTAACAATTTTGTAAAAGTCTTTAACTAACTAACTAACCTTTATATTTAACATATATTTAAATTTAACAGGGGTAGGCAGAGAGGACAGACCGCCAACAACTCGGTCTTGGCAAAAAAATCAAAGCCTAATGAACTTACACATTTCGCACTCCAATGTAATATTGTCCCAACTTCCATTCCGACAAGTGAGGGTTTGGTTGTCCCCCAGATACCAGTTAAACCCCTCCTTGCAACTAACTTGTATGTGTGAGCCGTGGGGACTTAGGTCCAGAGAACAATTAACTACATTACTTAGAGGACACGAAATTTCCATAGAATCTGATAACGGCGGTATTTCACACGGATCTGAAAATATAGCATTTTATATAAAACCAAATTATAAATAACATATTAAATACATTTTTTTACTAGCCTAGAAGACTAATCTCAGCCGTTTCGACTAACACTGGGTATATCTTAAGCCCCCGCATACATCATTTCTTAACTTTGAATTATTAGCGAAGAAAATGGCAAAAAATATTGTTTTTTTAAGAAAAATAAGGAATTAATTAGATGTAAATGAATAATAATAGCATCTCGTTTAAATTACTGCTCTAGTGTCCTTTTTTGTGCAATCAAACACCGATAAAGAACTGCAAATAATTCAATGTGGAGGCATTTATTTTTTATTTATTTATTTAACGCCCAGAGGGCTTTTACATGTAGGTGGTACAATTTGGATGACAGACGATTTTGAAACATGAGAAAGAAATAATAAAAATAAAATTAAGTTAAAAAATAATATATGCAAGAAACAAAAATTAAAAAAATAAGAACACAAATTAAAAAATACAGCGATTTGACTGGTTTAGAAAAATACAACTTCCATTTGGGAATAGTGTTGAAATAAGTCTTTTACGTGATCCACAAAATTCGTAAAGTTAATATTAAATATATCGACATCACCTAAGTATTGGTTTCCCATAAAGTGAAACCGTTGTATTGAGGAGTTCGCAATGTAATTGCGCTTATGTGTGTTGCAGTGGAATAGTGTATTTTGTCGTGTTGTTATTGTAGGGATTCGTAAGTTTATGAGTTGCAGAAGTTTGCAACAGACGAATTTAGAGTTTAGAATTTTGAATAAAATACTTAAGTCGGAGAAAAGTTAAGTCGTTTAGACATGCGAGCAGTATTGAATTGTAGTAGGTATTCTAAGATAATTTTTATGCAAAAAAAAGCTAGAAATGTTAAGTGTGGCACAGTGAATATTTCACAATACCATAAAATTTATGTTTAAGCTAAAAAATAAGATGCTCCCGAAATAGAATGTAAATTTTAATTTCACAATACATGGCTACCCCACGAGAAACTGTGGACATTTTACACTTCCACAAACAAATTTGTCCGGAACCGAAAATAATCTCTATTTTAAACGATTTAAAGTTTAATGAATTACCGACAGATGTTAAAGAAGTAAAAAGCCTTGCTGTTTTTCGTGGGTAATGCGTAACTATAAATAATAAGTTTTAGATGTATTGTAAAGTGTCTTTAATGTCATACACATAAGTTATTTATACTAGATATAAAAATGTAATCTTTTCATAAAAAAATAAAAGCCCACCAAAAAAATATTAACTCTTTGAGTTTTAAGTTCTCAAAAAAATATACATTTGTTTTGTCGAAACGATAATTATATGAAATTCCCTCTATTATTCGAAAAATTATTATAAACACCGTTAGTCTTGTTATTTAATAAGTTATTGGCCAGTGTATCTTTAAATGAAACCAAAGCATTTGTATTTTAAAGAATTTTAACTCTTTGAGTTTTAAGTTCTCAAAAAAATATACATTTGTTTTGTCGAAACGATAATTATATGAAATTCCCTCTATTATTCGAAAAATTATTATAAACACCGTTAGTCTTGTTATTTAATAAGTTATTGGCCAGTGTATCTTTAAATGAAACCAAAGCATTTGTATTTTAAAGAATTTTAACTCTTTGAGTTTTAAGTTCTCAAAAAAATATACATTTGTTTTGTCGAAACGATAATTATATGAAATTCCCTCTATTATTCGAAAAATTATTATAAACACCGTTAGTCTTGTTATTTAATAAGTTATTGGCCAGTGTATCTTTAAATGAAACCAAAGCATTTGTATTTTAAAGAATTTTAACTCTTTGAGTTTTAAGTTCTCAAAAAAATATACATTTGTTTTGTCGAAACGATAATTATATGAAATTCCCTCTATTATTCGAAAAATTATTATAAACACCGTTAGTCTTGTTATTTAATAAGTTATTGGCCAGTGTATCTTTAAATGAAACCAAAGCATTTGTATTTTAAAGAATTTTAACTCTTTGAGTTTTAAGTTCTCAAAAAAATATACATTTGTTTTGTCGAAACGATAATTATATGAAATTCCCTCTATTATTCGAAAAATTATTATAAACACCGTTAGTCTTGTTATTTAATAAGTTATTGGCCAGTGTATCTTTAAATGAAACCAAAGCATTTGTATTTTAAAGAATTTTAACTCTTTGAGTTTTAAGTTCTCAAAAAAAGTATACATTTGTTTTGTCGAAACGATAATTATATGAAATTCCCTCTATTATTCGAAAAATTATTATAAACACCGTTAGTCTTGTTATTTAATAAGTTATTGGCCAGTGTATCTTTAAATGAAACCAAAGCATTTGTATTTTAAAGAATTTTAACTCTTTGAGTTTTAAGTTCTCAAAAAAATATACATTTGTTTTGTCGATACGATAATTATATGAAATTCCCTCTATTATTCGAAAAATTATTATAAACACCGTTAGTCTTGTTATTTAATAAGTTATTGGCCAGTGTATCTTTAAATGAAACCAAAGCATTTGTATTTTAAAGAATTTTAACTCTTTGAGTTTTAAATTCTCAAAAAAATATACATTTGTTTTGTCGAAACGATAATTATATGAAATTCCCTCTATTATTCGAAAAATTATTATAAACACCGTTTGTCTTGTTATTTAATAAGTTATTGGCCAGTGTATCTTTAAATGAAACCAAAGCATTTGTATTTTAAAGAATTTTAACTCTTTGAGTTTTAAGTTCTCAAAAAAATATACATTTGTTTTGTCGAAACGATAATTATATGAAATTCCCTCTATTATTCGAAAAATTATTATAAACACCGTTAGTCTTGTTATTTAATAAGTTATTGGCCAGTGTATCTTTAAATGAAACCAAAGCATTTGTATTTTAAAGAATTTTAACTCTTTGAGTTTTAAGTTCTCAAAAAAATATACATTTGTTTTGTCGAAACGATAATTATATGAAATTTCCTCTATTATTCGAAAAATTATTATAAACACCGTTAGTCTTGTTATTTAATAAGTTATTGGCCAGTGTATCTTTAAATGAAACCAAAGCATTTGTATTTTAAAGAATTTTAACTCTTTGAGTTTTAAGTTCTCAAAAAAATATACATTTGTTTTGTCGAAACGATAATTATATGAAATTTCCTCTATTATTCGAAAAATTATTATAAACACCGTTAGTCTTGTTATTTAATAAGTTATTGGCCAGTGTATCTTTAAATGAAACCAAAGCATTTGTATTTTAAAGAATTTTAACTCTTTGAGTTTTAAGTTCTCAAAAAAATATACATTTGTTTTGTCGAAACGATAATTATATGAAATTTCCTCTATTATTCCAAAAATTATTATAAACACCGTTAGTCTTGTTATTTAATAAGTTATTGGCCAGTGTATCTTTAAATGAAACCAAAGCATTTGTATTTTAAAGAATTTTAACTCTTTGAGTTTTAAGTTCTCAAAAAAATATACATTTGTTTTGTCGAAACGATAATTATATGAAATTCCCTCTATTATTCGAAAAATTATTATAAACACCGTTAGTCTTGTTATTTAATAAGTTATTGGCCAGTGTATCTTTAAATGAAACCAAAGCATTTGTATTTTAAAGAATTTTAACTCTTTGAGTTTTAAGTTCTCAAAAAAATATACATTTGTTTTGTCGAAACGATAATTATATGAAATTTCCTCTATTATTCGAAAAAATATTATAAACACCGTTAGTCTTGTTATTTAATAAGTTATTGGCCAGTGTATCTTTAAATGAAACCAAAGCATTTGTATTTTAAAGAATTTTAACTCTTTGAGTTTTAAGTTCTCAAAAAAATATACATTTGTTTTGTCGAAACGATAATTATATGAAATTTCCTCTATTATTCGAAAAATTATTATAAACACCGTTAGTCTTGTTATTTAATAAGTTATTGGCCAGTGTATCTTTAAATGAAACCAAAGCATTTGTATTTTAAAGAATTTTAACTCTTTGAGTTTTAAGTTCTCAAAAAAATATACATTTGTTTTGTCGAAACGATAATTATATGAAATTCCCTCTATTATTCGAAAAATTATTATAAACACCGTTAGTCTTGTTATTTAATAAGTTATTGGCCAGTGTATCTTTAAATGAAACCAAAGCATTTGTATTTTAAAGAATTTTAACTCTTTGAGTTTTAAGTTCTCAAAAAAATATACATTTGTTTTGTCGAAACGATAATTATATGAAATTTCCTCTATTATTCGAAAAATTATTATAAACACCGTTAGTCTTGTTATTTAAAAAGTTATTGGCCAGTGTATCTTTAAATGAAACCAAAGCATTTGTATTTTAAAGAATTTTAACTCTTTGAGTTTTAAGTTCTCAAAAAAATATACATTTGTTTTGTCGAAACGATAATTATATGAAATTCCCTCTATTATTCGAAAAATTATTATAAACACCGTTAGTCTTGTTATTTAATAAGTTATTGGCCAGTGTATCTTTAAATGAAACCAAAGCATTTGTATTTTAAAGAATTTTAACTCTTTGAGTTTTAAGTTCTCAAAAAAATATACATTTGTTTTGTCGAAACGATAATTATATGAAATTTCCTCTATTATTCGAAAAATTATTATAAACACCGTTAGTCTTGTTATTTAATAAGTTATTGGCCAGTGTATCTTTAAATGAAACCAAAGCATTTGTATTTTAAAGAATTTTAACTCTTTGAGTTTTAAGTTCTCAAAAAAATATACATTTGTTTTGTCGAAACGATAATTATATGAAATTCCCTCTATTATTCGAAAAATTATTATAAACACCGTTAGTCTTGTTATTTAATAAGTTATTGGCCAGTGTATCTTTAAATGAAACCAAAGCATTTGTATTTTAAAGAATTTTAACTCTTTGAGTTTTAAGTTCTCAAAAAAATATACATTTGTTTTGTCGAAACGATAATTATATGAAATTTCCTCTATTATTCGAAAAATTATTATAAACACCGTTAGTCTTGTTATTTAATAAGTTATTGGCCAGTGTATCTTTAAATGAAACCAAAGCATTTGTATTTTAAAGAATTTTAACTCTTTGAGTTTTAAGTTCTCAAAAAAATATACATTTGTTTTGTCGAAACGATAATTATATGAAATTTCCTCTATTATTCGAAAAATTATTATAAACACCGTTAGTCTTGTTATTTAATAAGTTATTGGCCAGTGTATCTTTAAATGAAACCAAAGCATTTGTATTTTAAAGAATTTTAACTCTTTGAGTTTTAAGTTCTCAAAAAAATATACATTTGTTTTGTCGAAACGATAATTATATGAAATTCCCTCTATTATTCGAAAAATTATTATAAACACCGTTATTCTTGTTATTTAATAAGTTATTGGCCAGTGTATCTTTAAATGAAACCATAGCATTTGTATTTTAAAGAATTTTAACTCTTTGAGTTTTAAGTTCTCAAAAAAATATACATTTGTTTTGTCGATACGATAATTATATGAAATTCCCTCTATTATTCGAAAAATTATTATAAACACCGTTAGTCTTGTTATTTAATAAGTTATTGGCCAGTGTATCTTTAAATGAAACCAAAGCATTTGTATTTTAAAGAATTTTAACTCTTTGAGTTTTAAATTCTCAAAAAAATATACATTTGTTTTGTCGAAACGATAATTATATGAAATTCCCTCTATTATTCGAAAAATTATTATAAACACCGTTAGTCTTGTTATTTAATAAGTTATTGGCCAGTGTATCTTTAAATGAAACCAAAGCATTTGTATTTTAAAGAATTTTAACTCTTTGAGTTTTAAGTTCTCAAAAAAATATACATTTGTTTTGTCGAAACGATAATTATATGAAATTCCCTCTATTATTCGAAAAATTATTATAAACACCGTTAGTCTTGTTATTTAATAAGTTATTGGCCAGTGTATCTTTAAATGAAACCAAAGCATTTGTATTTTAAAGAATTTTAACTCTTTGAGTTTTAAGTTCTCAAAAAAATATACATTTGTTTTGTCGAAACGATAATTATATGAAATTTCCTCTATTATTCGAAAAATTATTATAAACACCGTTAGTCTTGTTATTTAATAAGTTATTGGCCAGTGTATCTTTAAATGAAACCAAAGCATTTGTATTTTAAAGAATTTTAACTCTTTGAGTTTTAAGTTCTCAAAAAAATATACATTTGTTTTGTCGAAACGATAATTATATGAAATTTCCTCTATTATTCGAAAAATTATTATAAACACCGTTAGTCTTGTTATTTAATAAGTTATTGGCCAGTGTATCTTTAAATGAAACCAAAGCATTTGTATTTTAAAGAATTTTAACTCTTTGAGTTTTAAGTTCTCAAAAAAATATACATTTGTTTTGTCGAAACGATAATTATATGAAATTTCCTCTATTATTCGAAAAATTATTATAAACACCGTTAGTCTTGTTATTTAATAAGTTATTGGCCAGTGTATCTTTAAATGAAACCAAAGCATTTGTATTTTAAAGAATTTTAACTCTTTGAGTTTTAAGTTCTCAAAAAAATATACATTTGTTTTGTCGAAACGATAATTATATGAAATTCCCTCTATTATTCGAAAAATTATTATAAACACCGTTAGTCTTGTTATTTAATAAGTTATTGGCCAGTGTATCTTTAAATGAAACCAAAGCATTTGTATTTTAAAGAATTTTAACTCTTTGAGTTTTAAGTTCTCAAAAAAATATACATTTGTTTTGTCGAAACGATAATTATATGAAATTTCCTCTATTATTCGAAAAATTATTATAAACACCGTTAGTCTTGTTATTTAATAAGTTATTGGCCAGTGTATCTTTGAATGAAACCAAAGCATTTGTATTTTAAAGAATTTTGCTCTATTTCAAACATGTCGTGTTTTATTAAATATTTTCGTTTATTTAATATTAGAGCGTTCCCTTTAACATTCGTATTTACATATCTTCCTTCAAACATTCCTTGAACGCTTACTACGGGGCCTTCAGCGAATGTTCTAGTTCTCCTTGCCAACACAGCCGCCGACGAGAACTTGCAAGGAGTAACCGCACCTATTTACGAGGCTCTTGTTAGTCCAGACGGCGGAGAGAACAATGTAGGTACATAATAAGGTTACCAGATAACTCATCAGAATTATAAATTCAACACACCTCTAAAAAGTGATATAAAGTCATGAAAAGCGATGAAACAAAATCTAGTTCAAATAGTTTTATATGTTAGTTTTTTCATCGCTTTTTATGACTTCATATAACTTTTTAAAGGTGTATTGAATTTTGATTGTATTGAGTTATTATGTAACCCAATTATTTTTTACATGAATAATTTAAATATGTTATAAGATAACAGTTCTTTTTAAGTAAGTTACAGTTATTATTTTTTTTACTAATTTTCTCGAGATTCATGTTAAAATTAAGTCTGGATGTGTGTTTTAAAAAAATATATGTTTAATAAAATAAAATACATGCGGAGAAAAATGACTTTTGCTAATTTAAATAAAATATATTTAATCCGTTAATGAATACCGAATATTTGTTCTTTACAAAGAAAATTCTAAAAACAATATAGTGAGTTCCACCGCGATACCTTGAGGTAATTATCGCCACAACAAAACGTACTTATGCACTTACAAGATAGTCAACATCTTGCTTCTAAGGTAGTCCCAATCCTTCTTCAGTTTTCAAAACAAATGCACTCAAATTAGCATTATTTTTATTGCCATTGTTCCAAATTTCAAATACTTTTCAAGCAAGGTGGTGGTTAGGGATAGGTAGGAACTATATAATTGACATTCCGGTAGGAAATATTTCGTACGGACAAAATTACCCTTAACATTTACAAGAAAAAAACGGCTTATAAAATACCAGAATAAACATGCAAGGGAGGTCAAATAAAGTTGAGCCATAAAGTTAGGTTATTCTAATGTTGGTAACCGATAAGAGCTTTATTTTGCCTTAAAACTAATACAAAAGTAATGGGAAGAGGAATATAGGATAAAGACAGGATAAACTCAAGATACATCTCGATACAAGATGACGAGAAGAATTTTAAAACAAATTGAAAGGAAAGTATGTGTAATGATACTAGAAGCTTAAATAGTGTAAACTTACTGTAACAAACGGGAGTTTCTGACCATTCGCCATTGTCCAAACAAGTTGTGGTGTTTGAGGAAGCGGTGTAAGGGCCATTGCAGAAGATGTTCAACGTCTGGTTCACCGCCGAACTGCTTAATTCCTCTTCTTGATCAAACATTTGGTTTTCAAACCACCCATACATAGGGTCTGGTAATGGGAGACATGTCATAGGGCTGAAAAAAGGACGGTTATTGAAATTCTTACTATTTTACCCGCAGGCCTCTGGCATATTGAATGATATATTTCTTTAAAATGCGGTCAGAAATTCTCCAAATTTCTGAATATTTCTGCTTCGCAATAAAATTCAAATTAATCAAATAATGTTTCTGAAAACTAAAAACTTCTTTTGATGTAATATTCTAACTTATAATTAGAAATAGACTTGCAATTTTTGGAATCAAACATCAAAAAGGTTTATAAATGGATCACCTTTCCCTTTCTCGACTGAACTAAGATTACCGACAACGAAAAAAATAACATAATTTATTCAAAAGAATGGATTTTTTTTATCAAAATGTTTTCTTAACATTATCTTCACCTTTTTTTGCGTTTCATATATAATTTTTTTTAATGATTTATTTATTCAGTTGTTTTTTACATTTGTATTTTACAGTGTCTTACAAAACTGCATAGGATTCAGTTTGATTGTAAGAAATCTCTCATTTTAACAATTTTTCAATATACAAAGGTATTATCAAGTAAAAAATTCTTACTAATTTAATTTAAATCTTTTTAAAGTACATCTATCTCTATTGCTACTCCTGTTACATAATGGTCGGATATTTGATTAGTTACAATACAGTGTTATAGCGGTTACGTATTGCAATATGATCAATACATCATTTTACTTTTTTTCCATTCAATATTTCATCCCGAGTATAAGTAACATCTAAATTTACACTTCTTAAATCATTTTCACTGTAGATTTTGATATTCTGTAATTAAACTATTTTTACTATCCAATATGTTTATTTTAATGTCACCATAGTACAAGAAATTTGATTCAGCCGAGGTCATTTGCTTGATGTATCCAAATTTTGACACTTGATGATTGTATGTGTTTCAAATAGTGTTGAATCTTCCATGGTGTGGATTTAATAACTGATCAAATAATCCTTCAGAGTTGAAAAACGTTTTTTTAAATTTATTTTCTAAATTTTAATTTTAAATGTATTTGTTTATATCACTATCACTTTTTATTTGTATGATTTTGCCTTCACCTTCACTTCTAATTAATATTTTGCCATTTTGTACCGATATGTATTTATATTTTGGTTTCAGTTTTTGATTTGTATTGTATAGGAGCCCTTTTTTTCTTTGGTAAGATTTTTGATAATGTGTATTCTGCCGTTAGTTCCATTTTTGTATATGTCATTGTTCGTCAGCGGAGTTTTCTTTTGTTTTATCCATTCGTCTCGAAATATTTGACGCGTGAATTTAATAATAACGTTTGTTGGTTTGGAGTCTGTTCTTTCAAAAAGTCCACACCTTTTAAATGTTTTCATTTTTTACGTTCAATGTCTCTGCGATTATTTTGACGGTTTTTCCAATATTTTCATCTCAATACCAAACATTTCGACGTTACAATTTTTCTCCGCTTGTTCGATCTCTTGGATACGGTATTCTAAACCATGATTACATTTTTCAAGATAGGTATTTTTGTTCATTACTTATTTTCATTTTCTTTTAGTTTTTTCCCTAACTCTGTATGTAGTGACACCAGTTCATCGTATTTGTTAGATTAAGATTCTGTTTACTGCGTAAATGTCTCCCTGTCTTTTTTCATTGCATACATAATGTTAATTTTTGGTTTATTTCATTTAGAACTTGCTTCATTTCTGGAAATTTCTTCTTGCTTTGAATCTTGTGGCCCGCAGTAGCTCGGTCCTGTGTCCGCATCGCACTTAGCACAAATCCATTTCTTACCTACAGGAATAGCGATGTTTTGGTTTGTACACAATTTGTGGAAACTACCACCACAGTCGCTGCACTTGTATAATTCACTGTCATTAGCGACATATTTCTTGCAATTTTTGCACTGCACCATCGTGAGGTAATTTGAGCGTTTCTTGTTGTTTTCTTTCACTTTTATTGATTTCAACAGTTTATCTAGTGATGAACACTATTCGTGTTCGCTGAGAGACCGCGACAAGACGTATTTAAAAATAGTTAAAAAAATTCTAGTTTTATAATTTTAAAATTGTGGTCAGAACCTTAGTTTTCATAGAGTTGAAACATTTTAATTATTCTTTCGTTAACTTTTAGATTTGAATATAAAGCGTTATATTTTAATATTTAGATGATATTTCTAACCACGACAGTAAGGGAGACAACTATTTCTTTTTCTATAATAGGAGCTGATCCCGAAACGAACAGATTGACTGTACAGTTAATAACTGTGTGTTCGCGAAACCGAACAAATTGGCCTGAGATGTTTAACACATCTATTATAATTTCACTTTTGTCCTATCAGCTAAAGTCGTTGTCGATGACAATGCATTTTGTCAACTTTTGGTGGAAATCACGCACACTTACCCGGACATCTGCTCATTTTTTTAAATGTATCTTTTACAAAATTATACATTATACCAGCATGCTAAATAAATATTTTTTTGCTAATTATTCTACTACTCTATAAGGTTCCAGAAGCTCTTGTTTACGGGAGGAGTTAGTATATACTTAAAGAAAAAAAATGCTGGAAAGGCGACGAGTAAAGAATATTCAAAGTCTTATAAAATAACTTCAAACGTAATTTAACATACAAATTAACATAATCCAGTATTCAAATTAACTAAAAATATAATTTAGGGAATTAGTATTCTAACAATAGTAAAAGTCTTTTTAAATGCTAGTAAATTTATCTTCTGTTATTCTGACACTTGAAATGACCCGATTTAACCCATCAGGGGGCCTACTCTGTATCTTCCGGGTTAACAAACCAGTAAGTTCATGGTTTAACCTTTCCTTGCCGGTGCTGTCAACTGAGAGAACATCGTCACTAATGTATTGCAATATGTAATTACAATATATAAATATTAACAGAGTGTATAGCACCGGAGGACGAGGAATTTTTGAACACCATAAGGGAAAGGTTAATAAGGGTTTGTGACGTGGCTAGTCCAAATGTTATTGCAATAAACGCCTGGGTTGCCGGCAATTAAAAAAAAAACAAAAAATAAAAAATAAAGACACGGTAAAATCTGCTGGAATTTCGGAATGTTGCCAAGGTATCTAAAATGTGCTACATATTGCTTACTTTTGAAGTTGTCGTAAAATAAACACTTTTTTTAAAACTAGTTAAAATTACCTTTGAAATGTTTGTATTTGAAATAAACACTGAAAAGCTTACCGTTACATTTTGACTCGAAACGTTCATTATTTTGAAATAAGTAGATATTTATAAAAGACATTACTTTTGTGTAGGGAATTAGAAAGAAAACTGCCACTTCACTTGCTATGCTATTTACAAAACATTTAATATTTTTTAAATTTTCAAATTAGAATGAAAAAATCCCGCCAATTTTATCCGTGTTATCATTTATTGATTTTTTTAGAATTTACGGCACCAGTATCATTTACATACATACGTTTTATTTTTACACATACATGGTACAGTATTAAATTTTGGTGAGAGAAAAAATAAAGAATTAAATTAAAACACAACAAATAAAATAACAGTTAAGAAAGAAGCAATAACATAAACCTGTTATGTAGTGACCTCATTAAAATAAGTGGCGTTAACCTTTCCCTTACTCTGCTAAAAAAATCCACGCGTTCCGGTGCTGTGTAGTCAATACACATCTCAAAATAAGCGATTTAATATCGAGAAAATATGAATATTCATAGCTAATCGCTTATGTTTATTATATTTTATATCAAAAGTGATAATAATTGTAATTTAATTGCCGAAAACATGAAATAACCATCGAGAGATGCTAAAAAAACGTGTGAAAAGTCCACATCTAACAACGGTCCGCGTCCGACTGGCTGGCGGCTGGCACAAACACAGCTGTGCGGTCGTAGGTATCGATGGTCTAAATCAAAATACAACTGCGGAGGTGTGAATTTTTCATGTTCCCGCATAGCGAACTGAAGCAGGACATCAATATGAACTAAATAATACATAAAACATTATTTTTTAATTCAGCGCATAAATGTATAACGGAGGAACACCTAAAATCTGAACCCAGAATTTATTATATTTATAGAGTTATTAAAGTTATTAGAGTCAATGTGTAGTTAATACACACCACAGATAAGGAAAGGTTAAAATGTGTTATTAGTGCAGCTTTATACTTCACAAGTGGCATATTAAAAGTATCTGCGATTTTAACATAAATGTTCCCAAGTGTGTGCAATCTATTTATAACTATAATTAGTTATATCCTGAGACTGAGGTATAATTGTCACAATAATACATACTAGAGGACCTTGATCTAATGGTAGGTACATGAAATTGAATCAACATTAATATGTCAGGGCTATCCAACTGATAATTTATAATTTTGTATTAAAACATAAGATGAAAAAATTTCTTTCATCGCTTAACTTAAGCAATTTCAATGAATGTAATAAATAATAATAATTTATTTTTTCTAAAGGAATTCCAAGCCTAAAATTAATACACCTCAAAAATTTGCGTTGGACTCTTTCAATGATATTTATGTGATTATTAAAGACAAGTGATCAAATTGTAGAGTTGTATTCTAGAATACTTCTAACGCGAGATGTGAACGGGATTTTTAATGTGTTGATATTTTTAAAATCCTTGGAAATTCTTACTATAAAACCTAACATTTTCAAAGCCCTGTTAGCGATAGAAGTTATGTGAGATACGAAGCAGAGTTTCTGATCAAACATTATACCTAGGACAAGTATTTCGATTACAGAGATTAAGTCAACATTACACAATGAATAACTATGCATTATTGGTTGTTTGGTTTTGTGG
Organism: Hesperophylax consimilis; assembly: GCF_061612785.1. Taxonomy (NCBI): domain Eukaryota; kingdom Metazoa; phylum Arthropoda; class Insecta; order Trichoptera; family Limnephilidae; genus Hesperophylax; species Hesperophylax consimilis. The sequence goes on along the minus strand of NC_142863.1, from coordinate 6,091,168 downwards.
AACCTCATAACTTGGCATTTGTTAATATTTAGTTGCAGTTTATTACTAGAACAACATTTGAAATAGTTGTAAAGGTTCTCTTGCAAGATTATGCAGTCGTACGCATAACTTTATATCGTCGGCAAAAAGTAAATCTTCGACATTGTAGAAAATGCTGGTAACGTCATTGATGAATAGGATAAATAATAAAGGTCCCAGGTGTGAACCTTGTGTGACTCCGCTGGTAGTAATAAATTCATAGGATAGACAGTCATAAATCTTAACAAAAAGTGATCTAGCAGATAAGTAACTGATCAACTATGCCAGTGAATTTTATTGCCCCTTATCCCAAATTTTACAAGTTTATTGATTAGTATTTTGTGGCAGACCTTATCGAACGCCTTGGAAAAATCAGTATATACGGAGTCTACCTGTTTCCTGTTAGTCAATGCTGTATTTATGTAGTTCACATATAGTGTAAGGTTTGTGAGAGTAGATCTAGATGAGATAAACCCATATTTGCAATATGTGTAAATATTTGAAACAAACTGATAATAATAATTATGTATCACATATCTACGCATTATAGAAAAACAAAAACTTTTATAATGTATGGACGCCCCGGTCAGATCTGTCCTTGTGACCTTGTAATAGAATATGACGTTTGTGGCTAGTATTGTCGTTCCGAGCCTTAAAGGGTTAAGTACATTATTTCCATATAAATAACAGTAATATTAATTAAAACTTACATTGTCATAGGTGTTGTATTATGTTCTCTCCATTGTGGTTGAGGGCTCGTTAGTTCGGGAATTGAACCTATTAACAGAAAAAGCATATTGATGGTCTGTTATATATTTGACAGGAGACTATGTAAAGCTTTTGTGATTTGTGATGCTTGCCTAAAGTGTCTGTAAAAAAATATGTTTGTAATATTGTGATGTAAGACCCTACTGAGAAATAGCCAGGATTCTCACTTCCCCGTAAACTCTGGTCCACCATCAATAGGATAAGGTAGACTGGCACCCCTCTTTTGGCAATTGGCAAGTTCCGTTCTTATGTGACCTATAAACTCAAAACTGTTGGACTGAATTGTGGATAAATTTGTGGGTTCGAATGGAAGCCCGAGGAAGTTTAAGTTCGAGGTTAGTTTTTGCCAAAAATAAATCATTATAAAACTTTGTATAGTGATTTATATTTTGCATGTTATGCCGTGGTACTTATCCTCTTTCTTTAGCCAACATTTTTGACAGCATTACAGTGTCAATCATCAGGTGTGACGAATCGAATTTCGTCACAAATAAATTTTAACGTTAAACTGAGTGTGTCCCGCAGTGTGCGCCCAAAGACAAAGAAAGTATTGACAGACGTGGGTTGTGTGGAAAGAAGTGAAAAATGCGGGGTAGAGTAACAGGTCCCACGAGCTCAGGAAGGAAGAGGAATAGAGGACAGTCAATACGGAGATAGGAGAGAGAGGAGCCAGTTAGGCAGAGGTTCCTAAGAAACGAAGAAAATGAGTTGTATAAAGTGGATAATCGATATCGCCAGTTAAAGCGTAAAGTAGACATTACTAAAACAAGACAATAAACGATCTAATTGCAAAGTGATGTGATTTAGTATTAAATCTTGACCAACCTAATTAAAATCGAAACACATAATTGATAAATGTTATAATTAAATTCACCTCCCTAGTCCCCACCCAAGCGACCCGAATTGGTGAGAAGGCAAAGTATACGAGTATATTTATAGTTGCCGGAGAATACGTAAACAGAAATGTTACACAGGGGAGATGTGCCATGTGCCAGTAGCAAATATGACACATCTGCCCTGATGATGGATACTGTAATGCAGTCAGAAACGTTGGCTAAATAAGGAAGAAGTATAGGACAACACGGTATAGTACCCGATAAATAAATATTTAGACAAAATGAAGATATGTCACATGTGTGATTAAGTATGTTGTGTGCCTTTGACTCATTACTGACTCGATGTTTAAGATATTTTTAAGGGTGCCTAGAACAAAAGAAAAGCTACTAATTTTTGCTACAAACATAAGTAATAAAAAAACAATAATAAATTCGGTAGGTAATTGAAATAATCAATAAATAAAAGATCTATTCTAACGTCATAAGCATAAACGCAGCTACGAATATGCAAGGTCGCATTCTGATGTAGCTACTTTTTATTACAATAGGTAAAGGTTTTGAAAATAAGAATGTGACTATTAATGGTTATATGTCGTGTCGCTCTTCTCTCGGGGCCTAGAGTTCAGTTTATAAATAATTTAAATGAAAGTAGTTTTCGGCGTTCCGTTTTGGCGTAGCCGTCAACTACCGCATATCAAGAACTTTTAAACTTAGCCAATAAATACAATAGGCGATGAAAAACTCAAACCACAATATCTGAAGTATCTGTTCCAGAAAAAAAGAAATATTTGAGCTTAGTTTAGACACACAAACACATCCAGGACTCACTTTTATCGGCTTATCTCCTCAGTGCTCATAATTTTCTAAAGTGGTAGCTACTCTTAAAGTATTGCCCTTTTAAAAGAGTTAATGCAATTCAGAACCAAAACGTTCCTTCAAATGTCAATACCCGTGTTTGACGACTAGATCTGAATATTCCGGCACTTCTCCGCTTTCCTCTTATCATCTCATTCCCCTCCCCACTCCTTTCAGCTTAACATCATTTCCCATAATGGACATGCAATTGTCCCACTGGTTCTGGACAGTGGAAACCGTTGTGCGGTATACAATATACACCTTTACTACGAGCCCTTAATTAAACCCCATTACTTTTAATTTGTTTCTGAGATTTGACGACCCAAACTGCATCAAGCATACCTAATGACGGAAGAAATTGATACCCACAAACCAGCAAAACTAAACGCCGAAAACAATATTAATTTAACTGCGATGCTAATATGATTGACGCGCGTTAATAACACACACTTCTACATACATTAACACGCACTTCACCACAATCTACACATCTGCTCTGAATATGGATACTGTAACGCTGTACGAAACGTTGTCTAAAGAGAAGGAAGCGCAACAAGGCATAATACACCAAAAATGAAATGGAAATATCATTATTCCAATACTACTCGTACCTTTGGAGCCACCTCTAGTTAGGTTAGGTGAGATATTAGGTTTAAGAAGGTAAAGTAAGTTGTCATCTTGGGTACAGGAAGATTAGGTTAGGTTAGGTTAGGCATTATTTTCAAGAAAGAGGGTTAAGCCAATAGACATATTGAGCTACAGTCATTGAGTAGTATATGGTCCCCGGCGTTCCCGGAGCTTTACGCAAAGCTTTTCAAAATCAAATGTAGACGGTAATTATCTTCTTATTTATTTATTTTGAATGTCAAGTGTGCAAATTATTCCATGAAGACAGCCCGGCACAAAGCCACAATGCGAAAAACATACAATCTGCTTTATATTTTAGAAAAATATGATTACGAGTATACCTTCTTCGATCTGTAGCAATTCGCATTCTGGCACTGGGTTATTCCAACTTCCGTTATTACAAGTTAGATCATTCAGCAAGTTCTGTGAGTGATGACCCATCTTGCAGGTGGAGGCGAGAATGACACCATGGGGCAAACTGGTTTCGCAAAGTATAGTCTGGTTCAGGTGAGACAAGCACTCAAAGTTGACGGAGTTTGAAGATACCATTTCGCAGTTTTCTGTAACAGAAATAATTTTTCAAAATAACTTAGCCCAAGCGCAATTTCGTGTCGAGGGTGCTGAATGTAAGTATTTAATATGAATTCTCAGAAGTGAAAGATATCTCGATAAGAACCTACTGTTAAAACTGTTTTAAATATTGAATGTTCTCTTTCTATTTTGATCGGATCTGCCGCATTGTACTAAAACTTTACAATAAAAAATACATTTTTTCGAAAGAACTATGCAGACTTCGAGAAAGCATTCGACAAAGTCGACCATGAAATATTATTAAAAACTTGTGTGTTGTCTATTTCGCTCACAATTTCCTCACTTTTATCAGTATATCAGAAACGGACACCATCTTTTTTCATTCACTATCCCGATATAAGATGACGAGAACAATTATAAAACAAAGAGAAAGAAAAGTATGTGTGATGATACTCAAATAGTGTAAACTTACTGTAACAAACGGGAATTTCTGACCATTTTCCATTGTCCAAACAAGTTGTGGTATTTGAGGAAGCAATATAAGGACCATCGCAGAAGAATTTCAACGTCTGGTTCACCGCGGCACCATAAAACAGTGCCTCTCTTTCAGAAATAGTTTTATTTTCAAACCTCCCATACTTAGGGTTTAGCAATGGTCGACATCTACGGCTGAAAAAAGGACGGTTATTGAAAATCTTACTGGTTCACCCCCCAGGCCTCTGGCGGATTGAATAACATATATTTTTCAAATGCTGTCAGAGAGTAATTTGTATATATTTCCGCTTCGCAAATAAAATTCAAATAATGGGACATTTTTGATTGGATCTGAAAATTAAAAGCTGCTTTTGAAAGGTGATGTAATATTCTTACTTTATTATTAGAAATAGACATGCAATTTTTGAAATCAAATAAAAACACATATTTTATTCAAATGTATTCTAAACACTATCGTCACCTCACTTTTTGCGTTTCATATAAAAATAGTTAACAAAGTTTCCAGTTTCATAATTTTCAAATTGTGGTCAGAACCTTAGTTTTAATAGAGTTAAACATTTTAATTATTCTTTGGTTAACTTTTAGATTTGAATATAAAGCGTTATATTTTCTCTTTCTAACAACGTTTAGATCATATTTCTAACCACGGCAGTAAGGGAGACAACTGTTTCTATTTCTATCATAGGAGCTGATACCAAAATGAACAGATTGACTGTACGGTTAATAACTGTATGTTTGCAAAACCGAACAAAGTGGCCTGAGATGTTTAACATATCTATTAGAATTTTACTCTTGTTTTGTCAGCTAGACTCGTTGTCGATGAGAATGCATTTTGTCAACTTTTGGTGGAAATCAAGCATTTTACAAAATTATACCAGTTTGCTAAATAAAGATTTTTTTCCTAATTCTTTTACTACTTTATGAGCTCTTGTTTATGGGAGAAGTTAGTATATACAAAAAGAAAATAATTCTTAAAAAGCGATGTGTAAACAATATTCAACTAACTCAATAAATAACCAGCACGCCGTTTCCCCGCAGGGGTAGGCAGAGCAGACGGACCGCCAAACAACTCGGTCTTGGCACACACTTCTTGCCTCATTCACATTCATACATCGTCTCATACATAATCTTCTACAATAATAGAATACTGACTCTTAACATAGCCCGAACCAAGTATCTGTTTCACTTGATCGTGCCATGTCCCCTACTTCTGCTACCATTCGCATTTGCATCATATATTCTCCTTACACTCCTATCTTCGCTCATTCGCTTTACATGCCCAAACCATCTAAACGTCCTTTTCTTAATCTTACGCTTACATCAGCCTTGCACTCTTTGCGGATCTCCACATTCCTCACACGATCAAACTTGGTTTTTATCCTCAGGGATCTCATTTCAACAGCATTCAATCTACTTTCATATTCAAAGTCTTATTAAATAACTAAAAACCTAATCTGACATACAAATTAACATAATTCAATATAAACAAATTAAGGGAATTAATATTCTAACAATAGCCAAAATATTTTTAAATACTAGTGATCAGACAGAGACTATAAGTTTTAGTTTTCGAGTGAATTCATCTTCTGTTATTCTGACTCTCGACATGACCCGACTAAACCTCTCAGGTTTTAAAATATTTAAGTCCCAATGACACGGTAAAATCTGCTGGAATTTTGGAAAGCTTCCGAGGTATTTAAAATGTGTTACATATTGCTTATTTTTGAATTTGTCGTAAAAATAAATACCTGTTCAGGGAATTAGTGAGAAAATTGTTACTTCACTTCCTATGCCGTTTACGCAACAAAAATATAAACATTTTTTTAACTTTCCATGAAAAAATCCAGCCAATTTGTAATCATTCAATTTGACAATTTTTTGGATTTAATCGTGTAATCATGTATAAATATTTAATTCAAACGACAAAAAATCACATATCTACGCATTATAGAAAAATAAAACTTGTATAATGTATGGAGATTTGTCCCAGATTTGTCCTTCAGACCTTCTAATGGAATATGATGTTTGTGGCTAGTATCGTCCTTCCGAGCCTCGAAAGGTTAAGTACATTATTACACTTGATATTACAGTGATATGAATTACAACATACCTTTTCTTAGTTGTTTTATTACGATCCCCCGGTGGACGTAGATCGGAAATTGAACCTATAAACAGAAAAAGCAAATCGTCTGTATGTTATACATTTGACAGGAGGCTACGTAATCCTTTTGTGATTTGTGATGTCTGCCTAAAATTTTTATATAAAAGAGGTTTGTAATATAGTGATGTAAGTCCTCTGCTAGGCCGAAGTGATTTTTTAATTTTATTTTTGTATTTTAAAACCTCAGTTATGAGAAATGCACATCTCCCGCACCACCTTACTGAGAGATAGCCAGGATTCTCAATCCCTCGTAAACTCTTGTACGCCATCAATAGGATAAGGTAGACTGGCTCCCCTCTTTTGGCAATTGGCAATTTCCGTATTTGTGTGCTCTGTATACTAAAAAGTACTGGACCGGTTTCAAGTTTCGTTCTTATTTTTGCCAGGAGTATTTACAAAGTAAATAATTACAAATATATGAATGGTAGGAAAAGTTGGGGACGCCCGAGGACGTTTAATGCATTTTTTCTGCACTTGAATGAGATACGTATTTTTTATGAATTTTATGATACAAGTATTATATTGTAGAAAAAGACGGGAACACCCGAGGAATGAATCAATTACTTGTGCTAAAATGAGATGTTCGTGATGAGTGAAGAAAGAGGTGTCAGGAAAATGTATGACATGGAAGTGAATGGTAGAAGAAGTAGCACAACTAAGTGAATTTATGTGTGATAAATAAGGCGTACGTGATGAAAATAGAAAGGGGTGTTAGGATAATTAATGAAGTGGAAGAGAATGGTAAAAGAAGTCAGGAAGATATGGCGCTTGGCATAACGCCGGGTACACGTCAATTGGTATAAAATAAATAATTAATTAATACTTACAAGGGTAGCCATTAGGGCAAGGCAGTGGAGAATTTGATCGAACACATATTGGTGCCGCCGACCAGGAGTTGTCAATCTGGCAAACAGAGAACTGTACCGTGGCGCTGTAACCCTCATCACAACTGTACAGCAGTACTGTGTAGTGCTTTGCGATGGTTCCCGGTCTGGTTTCGACGATCCCGTTCCTGGAGTACCCTCCATGGACAGGAGGGGCGGGCAGAGTGCAGCCGCCCTCACAGGGTGGGGACAAGTTGCGCAGAAGCCCCCCTAGCAAGCAATCCAGATTTGCCGTACCGGAGCAACCACTGGAATTATTGAAATTTCAATACTCAAAATTACACTTTTTGTAGTCTGCCAGCGTAAAACAATAGGAAAATTATAAAATTAAAATCTATTATAATTAAAATTATATGGTTTCCATAAAAAAACTTAAGTATATTTTGACTTTGAATGGATAAAGGCTTGGTCCTACCTACCACCAACAGTCAATTACACAATAATATGTCCGAAATAACCTTGCTTCTTCCGATAACACGAAACAAAATTTTCAAAATGATTTTCTTATTGAATTAAAACTGACCAGAATAACACAAATAATAAACAGTCAGTCTGCCAAAATGCAATGTTGCGAAACATTTTTTATTAGTAATAATTCGAAATAGAAATTGTACAGTCTTTGTACAGTGTGTTATAAATACACCGTTTGACGGTTGTGAAGTGATTATTGATTAGCGAGGTTCTAAACATTTGCATAGTATTTATTTATTTAAACAAAACAAACAATTGGATGACTTTTATAGCGCCGGTTTTGTGCAAAATCACCTCAAATTACCCATCATGTCCGTCCATAAATAAATGAAATACTTACTACTGCTTTTTTATTTAAAAAAGTAGTAGTAGTAGTAGTGATACCCATTTTAGTGATTCGTTAAAATCGTTAAAAAATAACCTGAAGATTGTAGACACTTATTTACTTTGTTTTATTATAAAAATAATATAAAAAGTAACTACAAAATTTAAAAAACTTCGACGCGCTCTTCAAATCGCGCATTTCACTTTTCAACAATGTGGCTGTGCTTCTCAATATTCACCTTGAATTAATAAAGACATCGATTAAGATTTCGGTACATACAATAATCATGAGTTGCGGACAATCATACTCTAGTTTACCCTTGAATTTTATACTTGAATTTTAGATACAATTTTAGTAAAACGTTCAAAAATACATACACTGGCTTGAACCCTTCAGATTGACCATTATATTTCTTAAAGAATGATAAAAAAATAAAATATACATAAATGGGATAATATATATTATACGTATCCGAAAAGTAAAAAACTGTTAAAAGGTGCTAACATCCGGTTTTAGGATTTAATACTTTCGAATAGCTTAAAGAGTATATTTTTAGCATACATATATTTGCTGTACATTTGGTACATAAAGACGTATTTTACTGAGACAAACTGATTCTTCCATAATTATTACAATAACCAACGTTTTGGATCTCGATCGAGAAAAAGTTAATTAATAGGACTTATGATACAAGTGATCCAGATTCAATGCCAGTTTCAACAGTGATTTCCCGCGTGCTTCATCACTAGATCCAACACATCATCGCCAGTTTCAACAGTGATTTCATCACCTGCTTCATCACTAGATCCAACACAACATCGCCAGTTACAACAGTGTTTTCATCGCGTGCTTCATCACTAGCACCAACACAACATCTCCGGTTACAACAGTGTTTTCATCGCGTGCTTCATCACTAGATCCAACACACAATCGCCAGTTTCAACAGTGATTTCATCACGTGCTTCATCACTAGCTCCAACACAACATTGCCGGTTACAACAGTTTTTTCATCGCGTGCTTCATCACTAGATCCAACACATAATCGCCAGTTTCATCGGTGATTTCATCATCGCATGTTTCATTACTGATTTCATCACAGCTTTCATCGCTGAATTCATCACTGGATTAATAATAATAATATATATATTTTTTTTTAATTTACAGTATTTGATATTACGCACTTAACAACACAAATTAACGTCATGATTAGTTTCTGAGAACAGGCACTGCCTATTTAGAAACTAATGTTGATTGCTTTGTTAACTGGGACATTGTGTATTCACGCCTGTATTGCAGCTTTTTCTCGCCGTATATTTTACTTGTCAGTATCATTGTGCATATATCCAATATATATGTATAATTATTTGGCCTAATATGGAACTTTAAATAAATAATTTTAAAAAAATTATAAATTTTCAATCGAAGTCGTTTTTATGGGTACTTTCATTATGGTCTTTATGATTCTTTTTTAAATCGTATTTAGGTAATATACAGGATTTTCCATTAAGAGGTGTTATTTTGATATTCAAAGAAAAATGACATTTTTTAATATCAATGATCGAATGTTTATTTCATTATAAAGAAGAAAATATGCCGTTAATAATGAAAAATAACATCAGTCAAATGATCACCACATTTTTCCACGCCTACAGGACCATATCCTTTTCATTAAATTTTCCATAACCAAATCGCAAAATGGCTGCCTTATGTCCTCGATAGCCTCATGAATTCCATCTTTGAGGTATTGAATTGACACTGGGCTGTTGACGTAGACCTTCTCTTTCACGTGGCCTCAAAGGAAGAAGTCGCAAAATGTTAAATCACAAGATCTTGGTGGCCAATTGTGATCACCTCTTCGAGAGATAACACGGTCCGGAAACTTTTCACGTAAAAGATCAATGATTTCGTTGCTTGTGTGGCACGTAGCGCCGTCTTGTTAAATGTAAACGTTGTCCAGATTAATATCATCCAATTTCGGCCATAAAAAATCATTAATCATCTCTCGATAGCTATTTGAATATCAAAATAACACCTCTTATTGGAAAACCCTGTATATACTTAGATACAGCAGATCCCCATTCTATAATTCCATATTCAATTCGAGAATATTGTAATAGATTTTTTTTCACGCGCTTTTTATTTACTACCCTTCTTATATTTGAAAACAAATATTCAAGTTTTTGGAATAACTTAATAAGTAAAACTTCAAATAAATATTTAGTTATTGAAGACAATATTAAAAATTCCAAAACGAGTATTTGAAAAAAAAAATCAGAAAAAGATTCGGTCACATCTAGGACTCGAATTCAGGCCTAAAATAAAAATAAGATATATTTATCTAAGACAGTGTCTAGATTGCATTTAGTTCGAGTTGAATCTTGCGATCATTCATAAAGATAGAAGCCAATAAAAATGTGCGATGAGAAAAATGAAGGTAATTTCGGTAGTTCTTATTCGAAGTATGATACAGTTAGATATGGTCGAAGGAGATAGGGTCCCATTAGCTCAGTTGGTAGAGCGGTGCCTCGGCAAGGCAAGGGAACTGGGTTTGAGTCCTAGATGTGACCTATCTTTTTTTCTGATTTTCTGTTTCAAATATTCGTTCAGTAATGAAATATTACAAATATTAAAGTTTTGTGAGTTTTGTCGTGATTCCTATAATATGTAGGTCCCATCTAACATTTTCATTAATTTCTACTCCGAAATATTTAATGCTTTGTGACGTTTCTATAACTACTGGGCATTGACATTGGAAATTATTTCTATGGCATTCGTGTAATTTGGCCCCTTGAGTTCATTGAAAAAGTTTTATATTTATTTTTTCCTGTATTAAGAGTAAGCCAGTTAATATTTAGCTGACTTTGAAGTGCAATTAGCCCACTATTATAGCAGTTATTTAACTTTGAAGTGCAATAAGCACACTACTATTGCCGTTATTTAACTTTGAAGTGCAATAAGCCCACTATTATTGCAGTTATTTAACTTTGAAGTGCAATAAGCCCACCATTATTGCAGTTATTTAACTTTGAAGTGCACTAAGCCCACTATTATTGCAGTTATTTAATACATTATGAAAGAAATTAAAATATTGCGGTTTGAGGAATTTTATAAAGTGGTATTAATGGCTTGGGCACGGGGAGAAGAATATCATAAGTATGTTTTTACCTTGGTTTGGGAGCTGGTGAAGAAGAAATCTGGACTGGAAAAAAGACACTTGTGTTAAGATTTGAACAGATTAAAAATTCACTTGATTTAGGATTTGAGCAGATTAAAACGACTCTTGTGTAAGGATATGAGCAGAGATTAAAAATGCGCTTGTGTTGGGATTTGGGCAGATTAAAAAGACACCTGTGTTAGGATTTAAGCAGATTAAAAATACGCTTGTGTTAGGATTTGAGCAGATTAAAAAGACACTTGTGTTAGGATTCAAGCAGATTAAAAATACATTTGTGTTAGGATTTTAGCAGATTAAAAAGACACTTGTGTTAGGATTTGAGCAGATTAAGAACACAATGTTGTGAGAGGATTTCAGCAGATTAAAAAGACACTTGTGTTAGGATTTGAGCAGATTTAAAAGATAGTTGTGTTAGGATTTGAGTAGATTAAAAAGACACTTGTTTTAGGATTTAAACAGATTAAAAAGATACTTGTTTTAGGATTTTGGCAGATTTAAAAGACACTTTTGTTAGAATTTGAGCAAATTAAAAAGACAATTTTATTGTGTTGAAATAAACAGAAGAACGAAAAAAACAAAGCTTTTTGTCGGCTTCCACATCCAAAAAAAATTATATTTCACAGACAACACAAGATTTGGTTATGATTTGAGATTTTCACGGGCAAACGTATTATATTAATTTATTTTTGGCGTGATATGCCGTGATGCTCTTCCTTCTACTTTAGTCAATGTTTTGGACACCATTACAGTGTCAAATATCAGGGCAGATGTACCATATGCCAGTGGCAGATGTGACAAATCTGCCCTGATGATGCACACTGTAGTGCGGTCCGAAACGTTGGATAAAAAAAGGAGGAAGCGCAACACGGCACAGAACCCCAAAAATAAATGATTATAACACAAGATTTAGTCAAAATGAAGGTGCGTCCGTTCCAAAAAACACAAATAAATACGGGCAGCGAAAACTCGCTTATCTTGTACCTTCTATATTTAACAAGATGCCAATGCATATTAAAAATAACCAAATCGAACCACTGAACTCCAAAAAATATAGAAAAAAATGGTTAATTGATCGAGATTTTCTATATTGATATTGTTTATAAATACATTAGTATCCATTATGTTATTATGTTATTGTATAAATATGCCTACATGTCTGATTAAGTGTAATAATGGTTGGTGATTTGAATGGGTGGGTAGGAATACCTACTTGAAGTACCTTTGCTTAGAGTGGAACCTGTTTGTGTCTAATACTTTCTTCGATCATAAAGGTATCCACCAATATACGTGGGGAAAAGGAAATGAGAGGTCTATTATTGATTTTGTAGTAATTGACTCTAGGTTTAGAGCCGTTACTGAAGACACAAGAGTTTTCAGAGGGGCTGAGTTTGAAACTGACCACTTTCTGGTAGTGTCGAGAGTCAACCTCTTTCGCGGTTGGCGCTCTAAAGTGATAACCGTATCAACTCCAACAAGAGTCAAAATAGAAAAACTGCGAAACGATAATGTGAGAAGTAAGTATGTGAATTGTGCAGAGATGAGATTGAAAAGGAAGGAAATGGACGGGCTAAGCATAGACGAAACATGGAAACACATAAAAGTGAGTCTTTATGAATTTAATAGAGAGGTTTGTGTTTCCTGTGGTGAAACGGCGTGATGGTTAGTTAGTTAGTGTGCCTTTGAGTGTGTGTATGCCTATGAGTATGTTGACCTATCTGTCTATATATTTTGTTTATTGCAGTCACTTGAAATATTATTCATCGGAATCCATTCCATGATGGCTTCTAGTTACGTGCGAGCTTTAGTGCTAAAATGAATATTGTTATATTGACCTGCTGAAAACTGCTTTGGCAGTTAAGCGGGTGCTTATAATGTAGAATTAAATAAATAAATTAAAAATTGTAATTATTGAAGAAACTAGCAGGACTGAAAAGAAACCAATATCATCACCAGGTAATTGCTTCCTTTCCTCTCTCCTTGTATCTCCTTGAAATAATAACATGATGGATTGAGATTATCTTTTAATTTTCTTACAGTCCATTTTAAATGCTAATTGGGCATCAAACAATGAAATGCGTAGAAATGCGTAGGGAAATAATTTATAATGTAGAATTAAATAAATAAATTAAAAATTGTAATTATTGAAGAAACTAGCAGGACTGAAAAGAAACCAATATCATCACCAGGTAATTGCTTCCTTTCCTCTCTCCTTGTATCTCCTTGAAATAATAACATGATCGATTGAGATTATCTTTTAATTTTCTTACAGTCCATTTTAAATGCCAATTGGGCATCAAACAATGAAATGCGTAGAAATGCGTAGGGAAATAATTTAAGATCTATTCTGACGTCATGAGCATAAAGGCAGTTAGGAATTTGCAAAGGTGATGTTCTTTTTATTACAATAGTTAAAGGTTTTATAAATCAGAATGTGAATATTGCGAATTCCTATGACGGCAGTATTGAAGAAAACTGAAATCAAATGTTTAAATAATAATACCTTTTGACTCGAGGCTCCAGACAGTCATAATGTTATCATGGTTAATTTTACAGTTATTATGTCGTGATGCGCTTCTCTTGGGGCCGATAGTTCAGTTTAAAAATAAATTAAATGAAAATACTTTTCGGCGTTTCGTTTTGGTGTATCCGTCAACTACCGCATATCAAGAACTTTTAAACTTAGCCACGTCGAGTCTATTGATAATAATGTTTGTTTTCGTGAATTTTATATTTGCATTTATGGCATAAAAACCCAAAAAATAGACCATGAAAAACTCAAACCACAATATTTTAAATAATCTGTTCCAGAAAGAGCTCCGTTTTTAGAAAATATTTTATCTATTTTACCAAAGTAAGGAATATTTGAGCTTAGTTTAGACACACGAATACGTCTAGGACTCACTTCTATCGGCTTATCTCCTCAGTGCTCACAAGATTTCGATTTTTCTAGAGTGGTAGCTACTCTTAATATTGCCCTTTTAAAAGAGTGGATGCAATACAAATGGCAATACCCGTGTTTGATGACAAGATCAGAATATACCGGCCTTCCTCTTATCATCTCCTTCCCCTCCCCACTTCTTTTAGATTATAATCCTAAATAATGGTCTGGACTCACCAGAACTTACCAATTTAATAAATCTTCATTCCGTCTAGATCAACCAGACAATATGATTTATTTTATCTACCCTCGTGTAGAACGAACATTCGAAAAAATTCCCCAATTCCTCGTATTTGTGCACAATATAATACAAAATTTTACAGCATTGAAATATTTGGTAATAACCTAAAGAAATATCGAAATAAAGTAATGCGTACGATCGATAATTAATATGTGAGTATGGAATGTATCGGGAGCATCTCCTATCCTCTTCCTATTTTTCTCTTCCTCTCCCCTTCTTTGAACACAAAATTAATTTTAAGATATTAAAACTTCATTTCCGATGACCTTTAGCATAAGAAACTTCTGTGGCTTGACTTCAGTTAACTTGTATATCTATATCTATCATTGTATATTATATAAAAGCTGTTTGTTTCTTACAAAATAAATAAACATCATTTCCCATAATAGGTATGCAATAGTCCTGGACAGTGGAAACCGTTGTGCGGTATTCATATAAATAATAAAAATAGTTTGACGTAGAATTATCTACTATCCGAAAGTACTACTAACGTTTGAACCCCATGTTTCTTTAAAATTTGAAAAATACCCCATTATTTTGAATTCTTTCTGCAAATTTGTCAACCCAAGCTGCATCGAGCATATCTAATGATGGAGGCAATTGAATTCCACAAACCCCATTATTTTTAATAAAGACCACGCGCAGGGCTACGTTTAATAGTTCCTTGTTTCCGGTACTCGAAGGCTTCAGCAAAACTAAACGCCGAAATCAATATCGCTTTGTTATTATACTTGTCATTAACACACACTTCACACAATCTAGACATCTGGCCTGAAGATGGACACTGTAACGCTGTAGGAAACGTTGTCTAAAGAGGAGGAAGAGCAGCACGGCATAAAACCTCAAAAATGAATCGCGATGGAAATACCCTTTTTCCAATACTAACTTTGGATTCACCTCTACTTAACTTATAGCCCAGTCAATGAAGGGATAAAAAGACCCAATGTCGGAACTAATTCCCCGGAAACTGAATTTTTCACAGATGTTAGAAGACCTTTAGACATATATTTTTACAAAAGTCCCCGACTTTCCCCCTTGTGCTTCCTTCCCCACCCCTTCTTGAATATATTTTTCAAAGCCTTTCAGAATACGCTAATATCTCCTTAATGGTTTTATTAAATCAGATAATTTATTTTTTTGTTTAGTTTCTAATTAGTTACTCTAAAAAAATTTATT
Organism: Hesperophylax consimilis; assembly: GCF_061612785.1. NCBI lineage: Eukaryota > Metazoa > Arthropoda > Insecta > Trichoptera > Limnephilidae > Hesperophylax > Hesperophylax consimilis. Next base: position 6,075,667 of record NC_142863.1, on the reverse strand, counting down.
CTATCATTTTTGCGAATAAATTTTTATTTAATACTTTATATACGGGCACGGCGGTTGGTGGAAAATGAAAGCGTTTCATTGGACAGGGGAACATATTTATATTCCCCCCCTCCCCTCCGAACTAAAACTGGTAAATAACAATAAAACTCTTCAACGTTAGACGAATTTGTTATAAAAATAAGCAAACACATGAATTAATCATTACTTTCCTCTGGTTTTTGTAATTTCTCGCTGCGCCGCGAACCGCTGCGCGTTCGAGCCGCCGTGCGCCATGCTCTTTATTAACAGCCTACGTGCCTTATTATAAATTAAAACCCATCATTATATACATCATTTATAGCTAAAAATATTGTCTACAAGGTTTGTTGTTTTATTTTTTTTCGTTAACAGGCTCAGAAAAAAGATATGTGAAATATATTCTGAAATACTATTTTGAAAACTGATATTTTTCCTTTACTAATAAATTGTAGAGATTGTATAGCTTTTCTCGCAAAAATGATAGACTACCATTTTTTAGAGTAACTAATTAGAAACTAAACAAAAAAATAAATTATCTGATTTAATAAAACCATTAAGGAGATATTAGCGTATTCTAAAAAGGATTTGAAAAATATATTCAAGGGGGGGTGGGGAAGGAAGCACAAGGGGGAAAGTCAGGGACTTTTGTAAAATATATGTCTAAAGGTTTTCTAACATCTGTGAAAAAATCAGCTTCCGGGTAATTAGTTCCGAAACAAAACCTTCATTGACTGGACTATAAGGCAAGATATCAGGATTAAGAAAGTAACATAAGTTGCCATCTTGGGTACGGGAAGATTACGTTAGGTTAGGTTAGGTATTATGTTTAAGAAAGTGAGTAACATATGTTGTCATCTTGGATGCGGGAAAAATTAGGTTAGGTTAGGTATTATGTTCAAGAAAGTGGGTAAGTTTTAATTTCAAGAAAGTGGGTAAAGCCAGTTGCCATATTGGGTACGGTTAAGTCAAATGGTAACCGGATAACTTATCAAAATGACGACTCTACACACACTACACACCTTTTAAAAATAAAATAAAGTCAAGAAAAACTAAACTAGATAGGTTAGGTTCATATGTTAGTTTTTGTTTTATCGCTTTTAATGACTTGATGTCACCTTTTAAAGGTGCGTTTGTCATTGTGTTGAGTTATCGTGAAACAAAGTCAGTGCTATCTTACTCGTGCATCCAGGAGTCGAAGACCAGGTCCCATCGCGCCGGCATTCGGAGAACGGCTCCCCAAGGCTGTTGCTGTAACCCTTGTCACACGAATACAAGAGCAGGGAGAAGGTGGCTACCTCACGTCCCGGTACCACCTCTCCAAGCTGGTTGATCACGGTGTACCGCCCGTTGCTCGGGGCTTCGGGCAGGACACATGGGACTGATTCATCAACCTCTTCAGGACTTTCTTCGAAGAGTTGGAGGTCGTTGGAGACGTAGACGTATTCTCTGTAAAGATACCATAGTTATTACCAGCTAGCTCACGTGTCACGGCGTTGCTCAAGGTTATGAATGAATTGGTTCTGAGTTAAGTTCAATCAACCCAGATTTAATTTAGCCATTAAAGATAATAGTAACAACTCTCAAACGAAAAATGTGGAACAGAAAAATTAGGCAAATATTCGGTCGAGTATCTAGGGATTGAACCCAGGACCTCAGCCTTGACATGACTTTGAACTACCACTGAGCGAATCTAATACCCCTTCGGTTATGTTTAACTGTATAACTTTTATAAACTTTCAAAATTTACACTTCAGATATCACGTTATTGTATTCATAAAAAAGTTTATAATAGATACATTAAAATCGCTTGATAAACGGAGTCTAAAAACGTTCGATTTCAAGCATAAAACTTTTTTTTATTTATTTTGTAAATATTTTATAAGAAAGCTTCAAATGAAAATGTCACAGATAATCTTAGCTATAATACTGTATTTTTTAAAAGGTGTTTCCTTTACGCGTTCACACATTTCTATTGAAAAAAAACATTTTTTTAGTAGTTCATATTTATATTTTTTATTGAGTAATTTATTTTTTTATTTGTATTCTACTCAAGCGAAGCGATAGGAAAACCTTCAATTTATCTAAAACATATTTTTTGGTATTCATAATGTACACTAATTCGTTATAAAGATTAATCAAAATAGTGATTTAGCACTAAGCTTCACCTTAATAAGTTATACCATTACTAAATATTTTATTTAACAAATAATACGTAATATAAGTAAGTCCTAATTTTAGTTCTTTGAACATCTTAGTACTTTGTACATAATCATCATTGAATTTTTAAATTTTCTATATTTTTTTTAATAACTGAGGTTTGCAAGGACAATAAATTTTACACACTGATGCGCACAAATGATCAACATTGCTTTGTAATTCTTTACAATTGTTTGAGGAAAGAATGAGTACAAAAGTGTTCATGCTATCGGCAAATACAATTTTGAATGCATTCATAGATGTAATTTCGGCTTTTACAATATTAAATAAAAGTGGTCCAGGATGCGAGCCCTGGGGAAACTGATACCTTTCATATTGCGGTGCTGCCTCAAGGCCATTAGCTGAAACAAAAAAATGTATATTTCAATGAAAAACAACTAATCCAGCTTGACGCTTCATTCTTATTATTACGTAAATACATATATTTGTTTGGTTCTTTATTTAATGAAGATTCACCAGTTTCCAGCTTATACTACGAATTTCTGCACATCTGTCTGGTTAGTTTTCGAATAGTCCTCTTATATTTAATAATCAACGGTATTATATCAACTTGCGGTTCATAATATCAACTTGAGTAATATCTCACCAAGCAATGTCACGAAATACAGTATTGCTAGCATTTTTAGGACGTAAAAGCAACGCGTGCAATTTTTTCTCTATCTGTGCAGACAGACTGAGATACAGCAACTCTTGACGAGATAACGCTAATTTTTAATACAACACTTGATTGGAAGCAAATCCGAGTTCTAGAGTTTATTGAATCAGAGTTACAGATAGACACAACCGAAATTAGTACGTTTGATGATTATACTATGCAAAAAGCCACAACATTATTAATTTTTCAAAATGCGCACGATTAGGAATTATAATATGATTTTTTAGATTGCAGATTCAACTCCCGGCAAATAAAGTTAATTCAGTTTATTTTTCTTATTTCATTTATGTAAAAATATTTTTATTATGATTTAATTGCGAATGTAGGTATACCTTTTTCATGTTCCAGAGTGGTAGATACTTTCAGTATCGACCAGAGGGTCTAGCAGGGATCGATAGGCGTTACTACCGATGATTTTGTACCGATTTTCCGAGCACGGTAGCGATGATTGATATCCAGATTGATGTTGGTAATGCAATAAATCAGAATCGATATACACTGGGAACACTGGCGTATCTCTATGAATTTACATTTCTAAAAGTCAGACGGAAACGTAAAAGTTAAAAATACTTATAAATTGACAATGTCGAATAAAAATATTGACTTTAATTCATTTTGATTCTGAAAAGTGAGATAATTAGTTCATGGGTCACAGGGTCATTACTATCATTACTGTAGGAATTTTTACGACCAAATACTTATCAAATACTTATCAAACAACTTATCAAAATGTTAATACTCATCCTATTTTGATTGTCCTAAAACGGTTATCCTTGAAATTGATTTTGTAACGTTATATTTTTGTGAATGAATGTAAGAATTTGGATGATGGTTATCTTAAATAAAAGATTCATATTACGAATATAATTTATTGTAAAACAAAACATAGCAAGAGACTCAAAGAATAATTTAAATATAAATAATCTCAGGGTGCGACTAACCTCGAAGATGCGTTAGTAGGTCGGTATTATTACGTAAAAATTATTAACATGGTGATTGAAAGTTATGCTTAATTGTAGGTAGTAAAATGAATTATAATTTTAAATATCATTACTATAAATATTAAGGGCGCCAGTTCCATATAACGATAGAACAAAATTTATAAAATTATAGTAAACCAATATTGCAAACAGTAAGAGAACTAAAGATTGAATATTTGAAACGAATATTGAAATGAATATTGAAATGAATATTGAAATGCATAATGATAAACTAAAACCTTCCCGATTTCGTGTTGACAGCCATCCGCGAAGAGTCCTTTCTTCCCCGTACGTGTGATTGCTGGATCCGCCACCCGAATACTCTAGACGAAGCTCCTCTTGTTCCGTCAGCCAACTGCGAACCTTGTCTCATGGTGTCGCCAGTTGTCGGATATCCACACCAAATAATATAAATCAACGGGTACTTAATTTATCCCGTTACATTACCTTTTTCCGTTGAGAAAAAAAATTATGTTTATCTTATATTATAATTTTTTTTTGTAGTGCCTCCTGGCACTTCGTCAAAGTCCATTTTGGGTACAGCGCAGCACTCCGGTTATAAGAAGTTTGTAGAGAAGATCCAACTCCGCATGAAGCCTTTAGAGCCAGGCTATTCCATAATTTCTTGTGAGATGAATGCCAAAGGGTATATAGTTCCTTATGAAGTAGAAGGCTGATTGTCGTTGAATGGGGGCTGAGAAGAATCCAAGTAGTTTACTTCTTGATGATGAGATTGCCCGTAGGAGATGCGAAGTAAGTCATGCGATGTTCATAGCCTCTGTAGTAGTCAATAGCTTCTATGTTGAGATCCTTGGTTCCGCTTCTCTTATTCAGGTCTTCTTAAAGTCCCCTATTTTCTAACCCCTAACTAATTTATTGGTTTACTTTACAAAGAAAGGCAAGAAGAAATTATAATTAATCATATTAATAATATAATCATAAAAATAGAAGTGATGATAAACACTAACAAAAGTTATAATTTTGATTGAAACATACTGGCCCCAATAATCATGATATAATGAATTTGGCATTACCAATTATATGGAATTTCCTAAATTTCCAAAAAAAATAGAAAAAATATGAGCATCTGAAGCGATCAAACTGCAATGCCAGTTATTATAGAAAAACTAAATGTGTCAATTAGTTCTACTTATGTACGAACATTTAAAAAAATTTAGGTAAAAATTGTAAAATAGAATTTAACACCTATTTAAAATTCAATGGTGTTTTCTAAAAAAAATATTTCCAAAATTAATATCGATTAATGTCAACATCCCATCCAAGGTGCTAACCTATTAGTTAAAAGTGAGTTCGAAGTTTAGAACAATTTCCAAAAGATGGCAGTAAATATTATTAAATTTCAAAATAATAATTATGAAAATCACAAATCTAAAGTGTGAAAATGTGTAAAGATTACCTTATAAGTTCTCATATTATGTAATTTTAAAAGTTAAAATAAAGGCCAAAATGACTTTATTGTTAAGTCAAGCGATAAATGTTGTCATATTTGAGCTTACCTGTAAAATTCGAATACGAGATCATTTATGTACGAATTTAAATTACTATTATCATTAATTATTATCAATGAATGAGAATGTAAGTAGAATATTAAATTTTATTTTACTTTAAATAAACTGCACGAGCTCAAGAACTGAAAAACACTGAAAGATTGTATAAAATTGTACATGGATTGCCATTAAATTGGACTTATTTTAAAATTACAAATTCAATAGTATTTGTTTCTAACCGATATGAATACCTCTGAATAATTATTATGTTAATAAATAATAATCACCATATTACGTTATTAATTTAATTGAAAAATTTTTCGCTTTGAAATCCAAAAACAAAGTTTCCGATAAATCCTCTATAATAGAGAAGAAAAATGACCAAAATAGTCCGAATTTATAAAAAAAAAAATTCAAAACAATGGACAATTAAAATAAATAACAAACAAAGTTTATGTGTTTCCAACAAATCCTCTATATCAGAGATGGAAATAGCATGAATTACTGAATTTACAGCAATTAAAAAGAAATTGCCAAATAAAATCCTATATATCCTCTGTAATAGAGATGGAAAATACCAAGAATTGTCTAAGATTTACTGAATTTACAGCAATAAAAAAAGTTTCAAATAATTTCCAACATATCCTCTGTTATAGAGATGGAAATTAGCATTTGAAAAAAAAAAATATTCCTTTTCTTTAAAAAAACAAAAAAAAAAGAAAACACAAAACAAAAACACGCTCTCGCAAGGAAATTAACGTTATGATTTTCCATTTTAAAATTATTAACTTCCAAAAATGTGCCAAAACACTATCTACAATTTCATCAGGCGCACACTCAGAGGCTTATAAAAGCATGGCGGCATTAAAGAAAATGTACTCTCAGAGGCTAAAAAGCATGTAGTACTTTTCTCCCGAGAAAAATTGCAACAAAAGCCAATTGCTTTCACTATATCACATAGCACATAGTTCCCCTGTCTCATGTAGGCAAAAACTTCCACACGCTACAGGCCCTCTATGCCCTATGGACATTAGATGTAAATATATACATCATTCCCACCCTTACAGTCAACCCTTACGAGCTGTATAAAGCCTCAGCGGTTTTATATTAAAAAAAACATGTGCAATGTAAAAGAAAAATTCACTTTCAGAGGCTACCCAAGCATGAAGTGACATTTCCACTGTAAGATACAGGCTAACATTTTTTTTTTAAATTGAAAATCAAACGTTAAGACCTACCCAAACAAAATTTAAACAATACGACAAGACTACCGAATAGTACAAAACAAAAAATTCATTTAATGTGTAAACATACGCGTTACGTTTACGCATCAAATGTAAGCGATCAAATTGTCATTTCTCGTTTGTGGCGTTCAAACGATTACGAGAACTTGTTAAGAACGAATAATATAAATATTTATAGTTTGATAGACAACATTATTTTACCATGTTGTAGTAAAATATTCAAGTGTATTTTAGTAAATTTTACTTGACAAAAATCATCAACATCAAATATGTGTTGTGAAAGAAAAAATATGCATGAAAATAATAATTGTGCGTGTGATATTTTTTTTTTCTTTAGATAATATTAACATTATAAACATTTCCTCGAATAAATGTGTAACATTGTTCTGTATGTAAAATCTTAAAAGAACCATTCTAATTAAAAAAGTGATTCTATTTTAATCATTTAATAATCTCCTTTCGAAATAAATTTACGCAAAAAAAAAATTAAATGCCTGACTTCAAAAAAATTCTTCAGAAAATTCAAAATAATATCAAACTAGGCAAACTATTTGTTACATCCACAATATAGCAATAAGTTAATTATATCAAAATTACTAATGGACTTCCATGTCATGATTTAAATAAAGCATGAACTTTGACTATTAAATATGATTGTGATAAAATTCAGACACCAATTAATCTCAGATGATGCAATACCAATCATAAATTTAAAGTACCCACAATAAACATTAAAGGTTTCACAGTTAAAAAAATAATTATTGAGAAAAATGTTTGTTTATGTTTTTACTTGAGTCAACTCCTACGAAATCAATTGAACCGATAAAATGACTTTAAATCCTTCCTAGAAGATATCATTATATCACCTCGCATAGCCCCAAAGAAAATCAACAAAATAAACAAACAATATAACCTCTTTATGCAATGCTTATACAGTAGGGTGTATCGATTTTTAACTTTTTTTTTGTTTTCAAATTCCAAGTTGAGAAAAAGTTGCTACTAGGTACCACAACTTACCACAAAAAGTTTCGGATTTTTAAAAAAATGTTTAGGTCTCCCGCACAAGGCTTAAAGTTTTAATTTTTTTCAAAAAATATTAAAAAAAAATTTAATTTAAAAAAATAAAATCGTAACTTTTGTGTTCTGAACTCATTTTATACCTTCTGTAAGAAAATTAAAATTAATTCCGGTGGTTTAAACTTTAAAAAAAACATGGTTCATATATGTACACAAAATTACAAAATTTCATCAAAATTAACAAACTTTAGGGCTTGTGCGGGAGACCTAAAATCCATTTTTTATAAAAAAAAATCGTTTCTTACTTATTTTTTTGCCCTAATATTACTGTTTTTTAACTTGGAATAAACACAAAAGTTACGATTTTATTTTTAAAAAATTGGATATTTTTAAAAAAAAATTAAAACTTTAGACCTTGTGCGGGAGACCTAAAGATTTTTTTAAAAATCCAAAACTTTTTGTGGTAAGTTGTGGTACCTAGTAGCAACTTTTTCTCAACTTGGAATTTGAAAACAAAAAAAAAGTTAAAAATCGATACACCCTATTATACAGGCAAACCGCAATATACAGGAGTCGTCTGCCGCAGTGATGAAAGACGTCTCCTCCAAAACTACCAGCAAGCGATCCCGTGATACTTGACTGCATTGATGTAGAAATCTGAAATTCACATTTATATATTTTATTATATTATTTAAAAAAAATAAAATAATAACTCCCTTTTATCTTTGATGGAAAGTTTAATTATTTCCCATAACAGGACAATTTATTTAAAAAAGATTATTAATTTAAAAATAATTTATATGTATGCCTTATAACAGGAAGATTTAAAAGTCTAAGTCAATTGAAATGAAAATGACTAAGATGTATCATATTATAATGTTATCATTAAAATTATACAGGATTTGAATTGGAATGCAAATGTAATTCAACATAACCTGAAAAAGAATATTAATATATCTTGAGGAGATTTAGCACAAAATATATGAGAAAAAAATCCATTTTAACAATAAGAATGTAACTTACTCCGTTTGATCAATTAATTTTGTTGCAATAAATAGTCACCAAAATTGCGACGCATGTTGTTCACGAATATTGTGAAAAAAATAAACTACCGGTGCACTGAGGAAATAAAATAATAATAAGTTTACCACACACAATCATTATACATATTTAAATAATAATATTTGCCAGTGAATCAAGTATTCTGATTCAGAATGTTTTAAATAATGTGATGACGCCTTACTAAATACGTCACGGATTCGGAACGGTAACAATAAAAATAAAATATATGACGATTTAGAATTTTACGTCACAAAGATAAAAAAATTAACGCTTGGCGTTCTGAGTATTTGGTGGCGGATTACAAAAAAATGTTCAAATTAAAATCAAACCCCGATTGCAATGATAACGACGGAAGAACAAAAAACTCTCGCGAATCAACACGAACTCGTGAAGCTTCATATATGCATTACATTAGTCAAAAAATTTAAAAAAATTACATGAAATTAACATGAAACTATTCAAACTACCCACAACTGCACATAAAATCACCATGAAACAACAACAAAAAACCGGTTTAACCACGTTGGGCCGCCAATGTAACGTTATATTTTTGTGAATGAATGTAAGAATTTGGATGATGGTTATCTTAAATAAAAGATTCATATTACGAATATAATTTATTGTAAAACAAAACATAGCAAGAGACTCAAAGAATAATTTAAATATAAATAATCTCAGGGTGCGACTAACCTCGAAGATGCGTTAGTAGGTCGGTATTATTACGTAAAAATTATTAACATGGTGATTGAAAGTTATGCTTAATTGTAGGTAGTAAAATGAATTATAATTTTAAATATCATTACTATAAATATTAAGGGCGCCAGTTCCATATAACGATAGAACAAAATTTATAAAATTATAGTAAACCAATATTGCAAACAGTAAGAGAACTAAAGATTGAATATTTGAAACGAATATTGAAATGAATATTGAAATGAATATTGAACTGAATTTTGAAATGCATAATGATAAACTAAAACCTTCCCGATTTCGTGTTGACCGCCATCCGCGAAGAGTCCTTTCTTCCCCGTACGTGTGATTGCTGGATCCGCCACCCGAATACTCTAGACCAGTGCTCCGCAACCTTTTCTCACCTACGACACACCAAATTTCTTCCTAGAATTCCGCGGCACACCAAAAGCTAAAATATATAGATATTAAATTGATATTCAAATTTCTTGTGTTTTATTTGAAAAGTATGCATATATACATATAACTATAACATATTTATTTTTACGCAATCTTAATAATTATTATAAAATAATAGTAAATTAATGAGCGATTAATTGTTAAATTAACCTGCGCTTGTTTCAATGAATACAAAAGTTTTATATTCGGCTCGATTTTTGACAGCGCAAACCGAAGTTCTTGGTTAAGAACTTTTAAGCATGACCGCTTATCGTTTTTAATTAATATAAGCGTTGAAAAACTTTGCTCACATAAATATGTCGTTGAAAATGGAAGTAGTGTTAAGAATGCTTTGACGGAAATGTGAGGATATTCTTTTTTAACGTAAATCCAGAAAACATATAATTTATCTTCGGAGAAGTGAAGTTTTAATATCATGTCATTATTTAAATCTGTAAATTCCACTCCAATTTGCAGAGGCACTGCTTCCGTAAAATTTATTGCATTGGTTGCAAAAGGATTTCGAATCCAATCGTATTGTTCCGTATTAATGGAATAAAAATTCCGACCAAATTTCTGCTGAAGCATACTTAAATGTTGTTGGGCCAGATCCAAAGTTAATTGTTTGTTTTCAATTGTACTATGGTTGATCCTTTGGTACATTTCCAAACATCCTTTTTGCAACTCTTTCTGCCAAAGTTCGTTATTAAGTTCATTCAAATGCTCGAATATATCAGCCATGTATGCAAGTTTGGCTATCCAGTAATTATCATCGAGGTGCTGATATAGTTTGGGCATATTTTGATTTTAAAGAAACTCACACACCTCGTGACGAAGCTCAAACAATCTAGCCAAAACTTTGCCTCGGAATAGCCAACGAATTTCAGTATAAAACAATAAGCATTGCCGCAGCGCCATCCGTGCAAACATAAATGCAATTGCTCCATTTAATATTATATATTTTGAAGAAAACGTCGGTTACTTGAAAAAATTCTTCACCGGTAGTTCGCTCTGGAACCTCCTTACAAAATAAATAATGTTCTTTAATAAAGTCCTCGTCAACGAAAAGTACAATAGCTATCAACTGTACTTTATTTTTAATATCGGTTGTTTCGTTGATCTGAAATTTTTCAGCCAATAACAGTTTTCTAATATATTGTGAATACGTCTTTTAACAGTATCTGCAGACAATGAAAAAAATACAATATTATGAAAAATATTTTGTCATTGTGTATTAAATACACAATGCAATACTGTAAAATGTCAAATACATTGAATTTGACCGCGGCACACCTGTAACCGGCTCACGGCACACCAGTGTGCCACGGCACACCGGTTGCGGAGCACTGCTCTAGACGAAGCTCCTCTTGTTCCGTCAGCCAACTGCGAACCTTGTCTCATGGTGTCGCCAGTTGTCGGATATCCACACCAAATAATATAAATCAACGGGTACTTAATTTATCCCGTTACAATTTTTTTTAATATTTTTAAAATGAACAAACTGAATTGAATTCAATTAGCCATAATTAAAATCTTTTGCCGTAGAGTTAGGTAAGTTATCACTTATCTCACTCATAGACATGATTGCAGCGTTTGACACGATTGATCACGAATTCCTCATTAGGAGAGAAAAAATTTGGTTTGAATTCCAACATCGAAAATTGGGTGGTATCCATAGACTAAATACAACTAGACAAGCCGTAACCATTGAAAAATAACCTCAATTTTGGTTTGGTTCACGTGCACATTTATGAAAAGGCGCACGCATTGTGTCGCAATGCGAAATGGGCACTGTGCATTGCGTTTTACGTTTTGTTGGTCTAGAGTTATATAGCTATTTTGCTCGTCAGCTATGCTGGGCAAGTTCATTTTTTAAATCACAAAAATAACCCAGTTCCAAATATTTTAGATTGTACCTTTCACGGACTTTATTTTAGAAAATGTAATCAGCTATCTGAATAAAAAAAATATAAGTACCTTACCGATAGATTGAAGGCAACGCATTAACAAATATCAGAAATTAATAGAATTTTACTAACGACAAGTAAATTTTCTGACGTCATTGTTCAAACTAGTCACAATCATGACGTCCTGCAGTGTGTTATACGCTTTTAACGAATACATATAAACAATAGTATATGGCACGAGCTTGCCACATGATAATTATTGATGTGTTGGTTTAAATCACGCGTTTTTACTTGATGCGCGCAAAAAACTTTAGAAGTATTGGTTATTTTTTAGTCCTGGCTCTAATTCAGGGTTGTATTAAGTCCACAATTATTTGCGTGTTAAATTATATGAAAAAATCGCGTCGTTGAGTAATTTATTTTATGTTTACTATTTAAATTACATTTTTCTTTTCATTGAAAAAATATATATTACAAAGTAACAATACCTATATAATATATTACACTTACCTTTTTTATTATAACTTTTGCTGTAGAGGTGATGACAGTGGTGGAAGATATGTTACATGAAAAGGAACGTTCATGTAGGCTTAAAATATTAGGTACAGAAATAAATATTTTCTACATACATTCCGATAATTATTCTTAAAATGTCTTATTTTCGCTTAGGTTTCCCCACAAACCGAGAAAAAATTGAGAAATGGATATAAGCAATCCGGATTTAAATTTATGAAAATAACTAGGTAATATTTATTGTATATAACATTCGAAAAAATTCCCCAATTCATCGTATTTGTGCACAATATAATACATTATTTTACAGCATTGAACTTTTTGGTAATAACCTAAAGAAATATCGATATGAAGTAATGCGTACGATCGATTATTAATATGAGAGTATGGAATATATCGGGAGCATCTCCTATCATCTTCCTATTTTCCTCTTCCTCTCCCCTTCTTTTAACACCAAATTAATTTTAAGATATTAAAACTTTATTTCTAATGAACTTCAACATAAGAAACTTCTGTGGCTTGACTTCAGTTAACTTGTATATTTATATCTATCATTGTATATTATATAAAAGCTGCTTGTTTCTTACAAAATAAGTAAATAAATATTTACAAATGCGGAAAAAAAGGTGTTTGCTAATTTATTTTAAAAAAGCGGATTGCAGGCCTTTAACGAACGAATGAACAGGTTTCTGGTTGAACTTTTAGTAAATTTCGAATACATTCATTATCACGATGTCGGAACAGAGTTTTTCTAATTTATTTAAAAAAGGGATTGCAGGCCCTTAACGAATGAATAAACAGGTTTCCTGTTAAATTGTTAGTACATTTCGAATACATTAATTATCACGATATCGGAACACGTTGACCGAACCATCATCAGGAAGCCATTTGTGCTCAAATCATTTTCATCCCAAACGTTTAGACTGCAATTTCCTTCAGGTCCTTTATAATCTTTGAGCATTCTGTGTGGAGGAGAGAATGTAATATACCCACAAATTAGGTATCGTTGCTTAATCTGAGAAAGGTTATTTTATTATTTTTTTTATTTTTATTTTTTTTAAATTTATTTTATTTTTTATATATTCAATAATATTGTTATTGAGTTTATTTTTAAACAAGTTCTGCTGTGTAATTATTATTACGCGTGACAGCTGTTTCGCCTTCTGAAGGCATTATCAAACTGTCACGCGTAATAATAATTACACAGCAGAACTTGTTTAAAAATAAACTGTTTTTATAAACCCAATAACAATGTTATTGAATATATAAAAAATAAAAAATAAATAAAATGGAGTTCTACAAATTAAACTTAATAACAATAAAAAAAGGTTATTTTAATTACTTGTTGTTATTGTCTAGCTTTGATTAAGCACCATCTATATATTTCACAAAAATGGTACTACAAAAATAAACCGAATAGGCATTTCTCTGAAATCGTATGACATTACAGCAGTTAATATACGAAGTAAATGTCAGTCCGATCGGCATGCATTTGGCAAGGTTGTTGGCGAGGTTCACTCCAATCCTTGGGAAGAAAGGTACAATCATAATTTTTTCCGTAGATATGTAAAGTTGTGCCTATATTAAAAAAAGGAGACAAACACAATGTAAAAACGTAAAAGCTTATTTAATGGGCATAAATAAATTGATATTATTACCATGTAACCCCTACCCTCCCTTGTCTCACCCCAATACACCTTCTCTGAAGCTCTGTCCTCGTCTAATATGATTTCTCTGGCTTAGTTTTAATATTACATTTTATACATTATTAATAAGTACCTAGACTAGTTTTTTATAATGCTGTCTTATAAATCTAACGAAGCGGTTAAAAACAAAATAACTTTTCATTTGATTAAAGTCTCAAGCCACAAAGTGAACGCTTTCTTTGATAATTATAACTATTTTATATAAATAATTTTGTAAATTCATAAAAATTCTACTCAATAGTAAATATGTGTACGTTTCCCGTTTTGGTTCAATATGTAGTGTACATAATCCAAAACTTAAAATGTGAAAATAAAAATCGTTTTGTGTTATTTATTAGTCCTTTACCTGATTCAGACCTGGTTAAGCAAAAAAATGTTATTTTGGTGACGGTTTTGTATTCAAATTACAACAACAACTCGTTAACAAAATGAACGCTGTTCCTTGGTTTCGCTAACGAGTTTGAACGTTTGTACAAGGAGTTTAAACAGAGTTGGGTTGTTAAGTTCATTTCCATATTTGTGACGTACGCTATGTGGTGTCATTTTTAAAATGGATTTAACTAGACAAGGCTAATCTAGAATAATACATCAATGGTGGTATCCTATCTATCCAATCGCTTACAAGCCGTGAGGGTCGGAAATAAATTGTCTACCTTCGCAACACTTTCTTCAGGGGTAACCCTGGGATCCGTTTTGGGTCCACTTCTCTTCATCCTTTTTACAAATGATAAAATTTGCTACATGAGAATGGGTCGTTTCTACGAGTTGTTCTTGAGTTCAACAGATCGGCTGTGGAACGATTTGCTGTCCTTTATTTTTTCGCCATCCTACAACATCAGTCTCTTCATGACTCGTTTTCACAATTTTCCCAACTCAAATAGACCCTCCACACAGCATGAGAAAAACTGTATAAAGAAGAAAACATGAAGTGCCCTGTGGTGTGGTGTGGTGCTGTGCTTCGTGGTTCAAATAAAAGTAAAATTTGGGACTATATATCGACGTAAAAAATAATTACGAAATTCAAATAGGATGTCGAAATACAAGCAACTGTAAGAGAGACAGACCGCGTGCTAAAAGGTCTAGATCCTGCAGGTATTTAGTCTGTGGGACGTTTGTTTCCATTCAAATTTATAAGGAAGGCGATTCGAATTTTTTTTTATTCTATGGTTGCGTGCTATTAGGACTCTTGTGCGGTATTTGCATTTAAAAAGAGTACCTAACACCGAGAGAATGAACAATATTATTTTAATATTTTTTAAATTGTTCCAAAGCTAACTAATTACTAAAGTTTTTTTAATAAAATAGCACACATGTATATAAATATAATATATACGATCAAAGACTTACCAATGAAGAGAAATATAATAACTATTTTCGAACTAATCACCAAACTTCTGATTAAATAACCCATGTCAACTTGTCACTGAGAAACTTAAACACACACTCAACATAATATCTTGTTCGCTCAGTAACTTTTATCAAAAACTGAGATATGAATATCTGTCTTCCGTATTGTGACACGGTTGACTTCTCAGCATCAAAGATTTTTTATGATACACATTTTTTAATTATTGTAAGAATATATATTTTTGATCCAATTACAGTATAATCTTTCATTCTGACAGTCTTAACATCTGGGAAGATAATTATACAAATAATTAAGACGTGACAATACTCTAAAATAAAGGTTTCATGATAACTCAACACAGTGACAATTCAACACACTTTTTAAAAGTGATATAAAGTCATTAGAAACGATGAAAAAAAAAATAACCTAACCTAACCTAATCTACTCAACCCAGTTAATAAAGTTTTTGTTTCATCACTTTCCATGAATTTATATAACTTTTTAAAAAATGTGATGAGTTATCATTTTGATCATTTGTCCGGTCACCAAAATAAAGTTGGAACCTAAACGACGTAAGTGAAGAAGTCGCGTAAAATAAAATTTCGTAATGGACGAACCCACTGTCGAATTTGCCCTAGATTATTGATATTTCCGTAGAGTTTATTTTAATTATTTCTATTGATTCAGAAAAAGTTCTAGTGAAGAAATTCTAGGAGGTAACAAATTAACTGTCTAGAAAAATACAATCTGGTACTTTCCGCTAAATTTTAGTTGAAAAACATTTTGTTAAATTTTTAAACCATAACTAACATATTTTAATTGGAAGGTATTATTTTTATTAATCTTAAATAAAAATATAAATCTTAAATTTAAATATAAATTGCCTCCGTTGGGATCAGTCTAAACATATATATATACACGATGTCCGGAAACTCGTAGTACAAGCGGGAAAATGGAGAATCTACACCACATGAAGAACCCAAATAAACATAAAGTTTTTTGATTTCAGCAATTTCACGAAAAAAAAAATCGAAAAAGAAATACTTTTTCGGCTCTTTCAGGGTTAAAATTTTACGGACGGATAGGAATTATTATTAGCATAGGTAGGTACTCATACTCACAACTTTCAAATTTTTCAAATTCAAAAACACAAACACGTCACAAATGTGTTCATAATTTTCACCGTTAACTTCCAAACATAGTTGGGTCTGTCTGATGATTGATTCTTGCACTCTTTGAATCGGTTCTATAATAACTCAACACAGTGACAATTCAACACACTTTTAAAAAGTGATATAAAGTCATTAGAAACGACGAATTTTTATTTTATTTTAACCTATCCTAACCTAACCTTACCTAACCTACTCAACCCAGTTAATGAAGTTTTTGTTTCATCACTTTCCATTACTTTATATAACTTTTTAAAGATGTGATGAATTATCATTGTGATGATTTATCCGGTCACCCTTTGAATCATGTCTCAACATCGGGGTATTCTGTCCTGTAGACTTTCTCTTTTATGAAGCTCTGTCAGATCAGGTGACCTCGCTCGCCATGCGGTAGGAATCATATCAAATGACGAAGCCCTATATAAGCCCTGACGAAGCTTGAGCTAAGCGAAACCTGGTTGGCTGTTAATATTTATTCAAAATAAAAGTGGTGTTTTACAAAGTGCATTTTTTCATTTAATATATAATGTCACATCACAAAGTGTTTGCTTCCTTCGATAATATTTATTTGACTTTATACGTAAGTATGAGTAGACACACATTTTATTGGTCATGATTTAAAAGATTTGATATTAAAGCCTTTTTGTACCTAGCTTCTGTGCAGTTAAACAGATCCGCTACATCTGCGTACTTATTACTAAATTCATGTAATCTAGGTACAAGCGAGTGTTTGAAATGTTCAGTCTTAGAATTGTTACAATTGAACAGGATTTTAGAACGAGTAGCTCTTATGGGTACATGAAATTCAATGAGATTATTTAAATCAAAGCTGTCTACACAACCATTTACAATTTTGAACATAAATATTAAGTCGGATATAATTCTTCGATCTGAGAGTTTTAATAGATTACATTTTTTCACTAAGTAATTATATTTTATACTTTCAATGGGAATAACGAGTTTAATGTTAATGTGTCTTAGGAATTTGTGTTGAATTTTTTCTATTGAATCTGAATGTATTTTTTTATGTGGGGACCAGATCGAGGAGTTACATTCGACTTGACTTCGAACTAAAGATGTATACAAAAGAATTGATTTTTACTATTAGAACTCTATCAGTTAGATAGCTTGCGAACCAGTCTAAAAGTTTTCCATTGATACCGAGCTTACATAGTTTGACGAGGAGAATTTTATGGAAAACTTTGTCGAATGCCTTAATAAAGTCCGTATATATGGAATCGACTTGAGTTCTATTAGCTAATGCGTTCGATATATAGTTTTCATATAATGAGAGATTTGTCAAAGTTGATCTACCCGACAAAAATCCACGTTGATTCGAAACAATGAGGTGGTTAATATAAGGTGAAATTTTATCAAGTAATAGTTTTTCAAAAAGTTTCGGTATTACGGATAGCTTACATATTGGTCTATAGTTGGTTATATCACATTTATTGCCCTTTTTGAATATAGGTGTCAGATAACAACGTTTCCAAATGTTAGGGAAGCAACCTGTATCAAGGGAATGATAAAAAAATAGGCAAATCCGCTCAGCCAGTGAATCAATACAATTTATAAGGATACTGGGATGCACATTTTCAGGTCCGGCCTTCTTGTTTGTGTCTAGGGATTAAATATTAGTTTTTACGTCGTTTATATATATGTATGGCAGGGATGTATGGTCTCGTTAATGGATGAAGGTGGGATGTAATCTGGCATCTCTTAAAAGGAATGTAAAGAGCTCGGTATTTATTTTGATAGCAAACTTATATTTTACGCAAATTGTGATGAATGGCTTCAATCAACAGTGAAAACAGATAAACCGTAGCTACCCACTTTGTGGATTAAAAATATATCAATTATTTATGAAAACGGACATCCTTGCGACATCTGTTGAATTAAATTTGATCGAGTTATGTTGACGGTAGACAACTGTAAAAATTGAATATATCGAGGTTCTAGAACGAAAACACAGAGGTCGTTAAAATTGTCTCGAGACAGGGGAAATCCTTTTTTAGGCGTGAAAACAAACATTAAATTTTTGACAGGCAATTGGATTGAGACAAGAACTATAAAGGTTGAGTGAACCAATCAGTAAACGGAGAGGCGTGTGTCAATGAAAGACAAAGGAATGACCTTTAGACCCGACAATTAAAGAGATATTTATTGACTTTTTCATTCCCACAGAAAGAAGAGGTGAATGCACTGAAATATAAATATCGAACGTTTCAAGGTTTTAGTATGACGAACCCGAGGGAATGTTTTGAATAACGGTTACATTCGTGGAATAGTGAACCCCAGGAATCTAGTGCTTTGGAGCTGTTTCATGTTAAAAAAAACACGCGAAAATACAATAAAAATGTATAAATGAAATATTTATAAAAAAGGGCGGAAAAAACAAAGGAAAATTACTGGCAGGATTTTCAACTGTCGTGCGATTACTTATGAGAGCAGGAGGGTGTCAAATTCGAGGAAAACCGTGCTAAAGAAAAATGAAAGTGTTGGAAACAATGGGAATTTATCGTTATCAATTTTAGATGAAGCGGGGATATTGGGAAAACGATTTGGAAGGAAAATTTCACGAAAAAATGGAAATTTTGGAAAGAGAGCAGCGACTGAACGAAGGAACAATTCAGAGATTTTGGGCAATTACAAGGTCCTAGGGACATGATAATAGAGTACCAAAGAAAGGCAATAATACTAAACATATAGCGATAGATTTAATTCAGAAAAAGGAGGCGTTTTACATAATTATGAGGGTAGGAAAATCTTGAAGAGTTGCGCGAGACTACAGGGGAAATGAGACGAAATAAAAGGTTGACGATCTCATGTGTATTTTAGGTTATAAACAATCAAAATTCGAACATGGGTTTTGTTTACGTTAGAGTAATAAGCAATTAAGTTTAACATAGGACTTATGAGATGTTTAGATAAAGAAAAAAGACATAAAATTTAATGATTCTGTAATAAAGAGAAATTTATGAGCGGGGTACCAAAGTTTGAGGCGTAAAAAAATGTCAATACGGATGGTTTATGGGAATTTTGGTAAGAAAGAGACGAATTTTGGGGTGGAGTTTTAATCGGAAAGTTAATCTGACAGATATCCCAGAGTCAAATTACGAATATCTCCCATAGAAGTGTGGAAAATGATATATTAATTAATAATAGATGAAGGATGAAATTTTCCTAGAGACAACACACATCAGGAACAGTGTGGGGTATAGAAAGAAAGGGTAAAAAACGGAAATAAGAGATGATCCAAGTGGGGAAAAGCGATACAATTCCAAGTTATCCATGAATTTAATAAATACGGCTTGGAATATAATTAATTATTGAGTTATGAGAAATAACATAAGAATAAAGAAGAAATTCGTGGAGAAAAATGTCGCGAATAAAAGAAAATTCTAAGAAAAAGGGAAAACTCAAATCTACGACATAAATAGAGAAAGTACGGGTTAAAATGGAAAAGCTCATATAGGTGACAATAAAACTAAGTAGAATTTAGGAAGATTGAAATTCAAAAATGCATTGTAAAGATTTCGACATGGGTTTAATCATTTTTCGCACGAGATGCATAAAATTTAGATCTATATTTATGTTATTGAGGACGGACCTATCGCAAATTGAGAAAAAAAAAGGAACATAAAATCATGATATTCTAACTACATTTGTATGAACGGTAGGACAAAGGAAGATTGGGCAATTTAACGCGGACCTACTCGATTCGGACCCTATGGAGTTGGGGACATGAGACAGAGACTAGCCAACGCCCAGAGCCAGATAACTGAAATGATACAAAAGATCGTATGTCGTGTGATGAAAGGTTTAAATCACAGTGAAAAAACAGATAAACCATAGCTGCAAAAAAATATGCAAATTATTCATGAAAACCGTCATTCTAGCGACATCTGTTGATTTAAAAAGTAATTCAGTTTGCTTGCAATAGGCACCTGTAATAGTTGGAATTAAATCAAGGTTCCGGGACGAAAGCAGAGAGGTCGTAAAATCGTCTAAGACGAGAAAGGAACCCCTATCTAGGCCTGAAAATAAATATTGAAGGGTGTCAGCCAATTAGATCTAAACGAAAGCTATAAAATTTTGAGTAACCAATCAGTGAACGGAAAGGCGTGTGTCTACGGAAGACAAAAGAAATGAACTTTGGACCCGGCGATAAAAAAGATAAGTAATGGCTTCTTCTTTCCCACAAAAATTAGAGGTAAATGCACTATAGAGTAAACATCGACGTTCAAGGGAACAAGTCCTGGGAATGTTTACAATAACTGAGACATTTATGAGGTATCGAACCATTGAAATCGAGGGCTTTGGAAGTTTTACAAGTTGTAAAGCACACACACAAAAATGCAATGAAAAAAATTATAAGCGTGATAGTATAAGAGAGGGCGGAAAAACTTAGGGAAATTACTGGCAGAATTTTCAACTGTAGTACAATTATTTATGATAGAAGGAGGGTGTCAAGTTCGATAAAGATCGTACTAAAGAGAGGTGAGAGTTTTGGAAACAATGGAAACTAATCGTTATCAATTTAAGGTGAAGCGGACATATTGGTAAATCAATTTTGAATGAAAATCTCGCAAAAAAAATAGACATTTTAGAAAAGTGCGGCGACCGAATGGAAGGATAATACAGATATTTTGAGCTGCTACAAAGGTCCTAGGGACTTGAAAATTGAGTATCAGAGGAAGGCAATAAAACTTAACATATAGCGATAGATTAAATTCAGGAACCGTAGGCATTTTACATGATTATCAGGGTAGATAGATATTAGAGTTACACAAGACTTCAGAAGAAGTGACATGAGATAAAAGGTTGACAGTCTCATGTGTATTTTAGGAGATAAACAATCAAAATCCGAACATGATTTTTATTTACGTTAAGGTAATAAACGATTAATTTTAACGTGGGACTTATGAGAATGTTTATTTAAAGCAAAAGATATTAAAATTTATAGGTTTGAAATTAAATAAAATTTACGACCGTAGTACCTAAAATCAGAGACGTAAACAGGTGTCCAGACATATAATTTATGTGAAATCTTGTATGACAAAGATAGAGGATGGGGCGGAGATTGGGTCAGGCAATAAAAGTGACAGATATCCCAGAGTCAAATTAGGTATAACTCCCATAGAAGTGTGGATAACTATATATTAATTAATAATAAATGGAGTATGAAATTTTCCAGGAGACCACACACATCGGGAAAAGTGAAGAAAAGATAAAAGAAAGGGCAAAGAACGGAGATAGGAAATGATCCATGTGGAGAAAAGCGATACAATTCGAATTTATCGGTGAAATTAATAAATACGACTTGGAAAATGAGTAATTATAGAGTTATGAGAAATAACATAAGAATAAAGAAGAAATTGTGCAAGAAAACGTCGAGGATAAAAGAAAATCCAAAAAGATAAGGAAAAGCTCAAGTCTGCGACATAAAGAGAGAAAGTATTGGTGAAAATGGAAAAGCTCATATAGGTGACAATGAAATTAAGTAGAATTTGGATAAATCGAAATTCGAAACTGCATAGTAAAGATTTCGACATGGATTTAAGCATTTTTCACACGAGGTGCATAAAATTGAGATCTATATATATGTTATTGAGGACGGACCTATCGCAAATTGAGAAAAAAAAGGAACACAAAACCATGATATTTTAACTACATATTGTATGGACCGTAGCACAAAGGGGAACTGGGCATTTAACGCAGGCTCACCCGATTCGGACCCTATTAAGTTAGCGACGTGAGATAAAAATTAACCGCCACCCAAAGCCGGTCAACAGAAGATCGTATGTAGGAACGATCGAAATTAGGGGAAGGGGTGTTCGGATTTGCGAGTTGGTAAAAGATGGAATCGATTATCAAAGGAAATTCAGATACGTCTTTTGGAACCTGAGAAGGGTATTAAATGGCGGTGCAGACCAGTTTTTGGCAGTCAGTCGAGGTTTTTGAAAACGGAGTTTACGTCGCAGTACTACGTCTATTGGTAAAATTCTAGTGAAATAATCTAAGTGTTAAATTTTGAACAAGTCTAAGTATTAAATTTTGAACAAGTCCCTGGACTTAGAAAGTTTTGTGAAAAGTTAGAAATTTTAAATTCAGTTTAAATTCCTTTGAAAATCCCATCAGTGAAGTTTTGTTGAGTCAGTTTAATTTGGTTAAACAGTGAAAATAAATATAATTTAAACTCAGTGCTTAGAAAGTGTTAAGTGAAGTGCAAAAAGTGATTACTGAATTAAAAATTAAATCAAAATTTAAAAACAATTAGTTCATTCAAAGTGAAATTTTAAATTCGATTGAGAGTTTTGTCGTTCATCTAGAGTGGATGTGCTTGTGAATTGATATTTTAAAATAGATTATAATTTAACATCAATTTGGAAAAAAAAAAAAAAAAAATAATAATAGTAATAAACATTTACATCTTAGTTTAAAATAAACACAATTTAAACAGTTCGAAAAAGAAATAACAACAAATGCTCAAACCTTGTTCTAAAAGTAACAGTTCGAAAAAATTTAATTTATTTAAGAATCGAGTTAATTAAAAGGTTGCGCAATTCGGAAAAAATTTCTTATAAATTTATATAAAAAGAAATTTAGAATCAATAAATTGATCGATTAAAACCCATCGTGCGCATAGCGACCGTGTTAAAAGTGTTTGTCGTTCTAATCGGAATTTTAAACATCAAGCCATTATTTCGAAAAAGAATTTGAGATGGCTACCACTCAAAGCCTAAACTAGAAAGGTGTTATTAAATCAACGGGTTTTCTGGATTAGGATTTCGTTCGGAAGAAAAATTAATTATCAGCTAATTTATATGATTCAAGCAAGAATAAAATATTACATAGGAATAAATAGTCAAAGGATTTATTTGAAATTAGTCGGAAAATACAGTTAATTAGGTAGTTTTCTTCATCAAGGTTGTTGTGTACCACCCAACCGGAAATACCTTGATTGGGGTAAGTTTTCCTTTTATAAAAAATTTTCAGGTCCCAGGAGACACAGAAGGGCTGTGAAGTGGAAGTATATCAATTGAATATTAAAGTAAAACAACAAAAAGGAATTACACACTAATAGATGTAATATTTGTATTTATCTATATAAAAAAAATAAAGTAATATATTGTATATAAAGAATATATATATGAGTAATGTATGTGCCTACTGGTATATATATATATTTATCATTTTTTTTTTTTTTTTTTTTATATTTACTCCACACAGGAGGCCCTGAAGAAAATAATTTCCCTCAGGGCCTATGTCATCTTTGGGGATGCTGTGTGGAGGGTCTTTTTGTGGAGAGGAAGGAGTGAACACGGGTCTTGAAGAGTCC
The DNA here is from genome assembly GCF_061612785.1 of Hesperophylax consimilis. Classification (NCBI taxonomy): domain Eukaryota; kingdom Metazoa; phylum Arthropoda; class Insecta; order Trichoptera; family Limnephilidae; genus Hesperophylax; species Hesperophylax consimilis. The sequence goes on along the minus strand of NC_142863.1, from coordinate 6,051,853 downwards.
CATGTTGTAGGAGGGAGGAAACACAGAGGCCGGCAGTTCGTTCCACAGCCGAGCTGTTGAACTTAAGAACGAATCGTAGAAGCGACCCGTTCTCATGTGACAAGTGTCAACTGTGTACAAATGTTGGGCGCGCGTTTGGCGTGTATCCCGACTACGCACCGGTGCCGAAGGGATCAATGACGCTAGTTCCTCAGAGCATCTTCCATTGTAATACCGATAGAACAAGGACAGCATACCTACCTGACGCCTGTGCTCTAAAGATTGCAGTCCGTTTGTTAAGATTGGGGAATCTATCAAACGGACCGCCCGTTTCTGCACAGAGTCAAGGGTTTTTTTCAGGTATTTTGGGGCTCCAGACCAGAGATGGCTGCCAAATTCGACAGTAGGGCGCACTTGCGATTTGTACAGGGTGAGCAGTTGTGTACTATTAAAGTATCTGCGGGCCCTGTACAGTACGCCCAGCTTCTGAGAGGCCAACTTTACTCTGGCTTCGATGGAGCCCCCGTACCTGAGCTGGTCACTTATAGTTACACCAAGCATATCAATGGAAGGCCTGTTCGGAAGATTGATTCCGTTGAAGGAGACTAGATTATCATTTGGATCCCTTTTAGACGTAATCAGACAGGATTGGGTCTTTGAAACATTAAATTCGACGAGATTATTTTTTCCCCAGGAGGAAATACTCTCGAGATAACCGTCCATTCTCTGCTTCAAAGCCCTCCGAGCCGTTGGAGTTTGTGTGCCCTTTGGGGGCTTGTCAAACAAAAAGTTATCATGAACTGTACTGTCATCCGCGTAACAATGAATCGGTGCACATGTCAAAAGGTCATTGATGTGCAACAAAAACAAAGTCGGAGACAGAACCGATCCCTGTGGGACGCCAGCATTTATGGAGTGCGAGGAAGAGGTGAAACCGTCAGCAACCGCCTGAATCGACCTATCCCTTAAAAAGTCAGCAATCCACGTACACAGGGATGCGGGAAGTCCGTAAGAATGCAATTTGTTGACAAGTCCTCGGTGCCAGACCCGGTCAAAGGCCTTGGATATGTCTAGTGCGACCGTTTGGGTCTCACCGTGACGTTCCAGGCACCGCCCCCAAACATGCGTCACATACGCGAGAAGATCACCGCACGAGCGGTTCCGCCGGAATCCGTATTGACGGTCGTTGATAATTTTGTTGTTCTCGAGGTATGTGAGCAGTTTGTCGTTGATCACTCGTTCCATCACTTTGGACAGAACTGATGTGATCGCTATGGGGCGGTAGTTGGCCGGGTTGGAGCGGTCACCTTTCTTGGGAATAGGGTGAATTACCGCTTTTTTCCAACCAGAGGGCACAGTGCCACACTTCAGGGACATTTTGAAGAGCTTTGTCAAAACTGGAACTATTTCCGCAGCACACCTCTGCAATACCAGGGCAGGTATTCCATCAGGTCCACTAGCTTTGTTAACATCGAGCCCCCGTATGACGTGGAGTACATCCCGATGCCGGATCCTCAGCTTTTTCATATAGAAGCCGCAGTGAGGAACCGACGGCGGAACAGCACCCCCGTCGTCGAGGGTCGAGTTTTCCGCAAACATTTTCCCTAATAAGTTAGCCTTTTCGGTGGCGGTGTTTGCTAGTGAGCCGTCAGGTCTGGTAAGAGGTGGCAAACTGGATTTGCAAAAATTTCGACCTATTGAGCCCGCAAGCGACCAGAATGCTCTGCTGCCATGCGGGCAGGCAGCCAGCTTTTTGCTGATCTGCAGGTCGTGTTCGAATTTTGACCTATTGATGATTCTCTTGCATTCCTTTGCCGATTTGTTGTATGCTGATCTGCTTTCGGGCGTTCGAGATGTGTTGTAGGCTCGGTAAGCCGCGTTTTTTCGTCGAACTGCTTCGGAGCATTGTCGACTGAACCACGGCTTTGAGCCCACACCAGTTTCTTTAGTAGTCGATTGTATAAAGCCATCCATCGCCGAATTGATGACTTCACCAATCTCCTGGGCACATCTTGAAGAGTCCGAAGTCCGAAAACAAACAGCTGACCACGGAAAAGCATTGAAATGGGCCCGCATACCGAACCAATCTGCTGACCTATAGTGCCACACTTTTCTCCTCAGCCTCTCATTGGTTGGTCTGAGGCTAACGGGGATTGATGTCGTCACTAGGCAGTGGTCAGATGATCCCAGAGGCGCTGTGACGTCAATCTTATAACCGTGTGGCACAGTAGTTAAGAATAGGTCTAACAGATTGGAGCGGTGAGTCTGGACATCAGGAACCCTTGTGGGCTCCTGAACCAATTGCTCTAATCCGTAGCAAATGGCAAAGGATTCCGCCTGTCGGCCAGCCGAGTCCGTTGGGCCTGAGAACTTCAACCATGGTTCGTTATGAACGTTGAAGTCCCCCAGAACAACAAACTCGGCCGAAGGGTAGCGGGGCAAGAGATCATCAATAGTATCGCTCAAATGTTTGAAGAGCTCGGAAGTGTCTGATTCGCTATGGTTCGGTGAGCGGTATAGACATGCGTAGAATCTTGCCGTACTGGCAAGATTGACGCGCACCCACATTACGTCGAATCTGGAGTTTTCCAGACTCAATAGTCGCACACAGTTGACGTCAGCTCGACTATAGAGGCAGACTCCTCCTTTCAGTCGGAATTTGCTTGCCAGGGTAAAGCCCGGGCAGTCCAGATAGGAGGAGTCTGGCGGCTCAGCTATCTGAGTTTCGGATAGGAAAAGAAGGTTGGGACGTTGGGACAAAAGATGGTGATGGACGGAATTTAAATTTGTGTGCAGGCCGCGAATGTTGGCAAAATTTACCAACAGTTTTGGCCCGCACCGGGGACGCCTGCTACTCGCCGCTGTAAAGATGTTAGGTTTGTTTTTATGTATATTCATGATTTTAATTTTTTTTTTTTTTTTGTTTTTTTTTTTTTTTTAAGGGTATGAAGTGAAAGGAAGGTCTGGAATGTAAAGGTATGAGGGGTGGGTAGGAATATGGGGTTCAGGCTGTCCAGGAGTGATGAGCGTTTGGTTCCAGCCACTGCGGTGCTAGGCGATAGGCTGGGAGAGTCCGGCTGGAGAGGGCATCCAATGCGCCCCAAACGCTGCTGCTGGGTCCCCTCCGGTCACGAACCGGCACAACAGCAGTGGCGGGGTTTTTTCACTCGCTGATGGGGCAGCCCACCCTTAGTCGTGAGCCTGAGGGTCGGGCCCCTGTACTATCGAGCGGCCCGGACAGCGGTAACCGGTTGTAAAGGGTCTCCCTCAACCAGCATCTCCCAACCGGCCCGCCACGCAGAAGGTGGGCCGACGCACCCGCCACCAAGACCTGGGCAAACCTTAACCCATGAACCCGGGCACCCCTGCTAAGTCACCAAACGTAGCGAACCACTTGGGGTGACCTGTGGCAGAGGTGTTGGTCATCCAATAAATGGTTCCCAGGGCGGCGGTACCCATTCCCGCCTACCAAATTGAAAATTTGGTAGGCGGGAATGGGTAATTTAATCTAATCTAATAATTTATTTTAATCAGATAATTTATTTTAATCAGAATATCGAAATGGTAGCGATCTTAGATACCTACCTGAGGACATATCTATTTTATTGAAAAGGGAAATATGTATTTATTAATATTCAAGACTATGTAGAATCATATATTTTATATTTATTTATTAATATATGTAATCTTATTTAACGTATTTTGACAATCGAGATATGTGTACTTATATATATATATATATATATATATATATATATATATATATATATATATATATATATATATATATATATATATATATATATTTATATTTATTTTTCACCTAACCTCTAGCAAATTTACTAAATTCGGAAAATGAAATAATAGTCTAACTTCAAAAAGGAATTAAAAATATTTTAATTAACTATGCACAATAAAGGGTAACATGGCTGGATTGCAGGGAGAGGTAGAAATATTTCTAAAATAAACAAATCTCACATTTAGGTTAGTGTGTCAGGAGATGTTTACATTATTGTAGTGTATGCTGTTTGCGTTCGGGCAGCTTCGGGTTCTACCGAAGATATCCGAACGCTACCAACCGTCTCGTATTACATTGCCGGAGCGAGGATTCATTCTCTCGCTAGACGGCCTTCGGGCAACTTGTTACTTGTATTGTCAGCTTATTATATTACGAATTAAACAACCTCCGTATATCAGAATCTACGACTATTAATAGAGATATTACCAGATCCCTATCCTCGTTATAATACTGGAGATCGAGGGCCCAGTATTATATATCCTGTTAACATCAATACGTTACAGTGGCGCAGCTTACAAAGGAGTATACGGAAACAGTTTTTCGGATTGCCGGCAAGTGGATCTATTTCACACCAGTGACTTGCAAGAAATATCTCCGGGATTTTATTGTCAGGGTGACAATAAATGGAGATAAATTGGGCATAATAAGGACAATTGGAAGTAAATAATTCGTGGCTCTGGGTAACAAAGACCAGACCAAAAATCCAGCGAAGAATCAATAATTTCGTGGTTCTGGGTAACAAAGACCAGACGAAGAATCCAGCGAAGAATAAATAACCACGTGGTCCTGGGTAACAAAGGCCAGACCGGTGGTTCTGGGTAACAAAGACCAGACGAAGAATCCAGCGAAGAATAAATAACCACGTGGTCCTGGGTAACAAAGGCCAGACCGGTGGTTCTGGGTAACTAGGACCAGACAAATTTCACAGAAGAAGGAGACTTGGAAGTCCGGGAAGCGGCAGGGCGCTGGACTGCATCGGCGCCGGTTCCTGGAGTCAGGTTGTCTTGTTTCTTATTTGTTTTCTGGAAGGTGTTATTGTTGCCGGGTGGGTTTTTTTTTGTTGTCGTTGCAATCATGGAATCGGGCGGAATTTCCAGGTTCTCCCACGTTAATGGAGATTGGAGTCTATTCCGCTTGAGGTTAGAACAGTTCCTTCTAATTCGTGATGACATTAAAACGACTAAGTTAGATGCTTCACAGAAACGCGCTTATTTGCTGAACCTTCTGGAAGCGGAGACATTAACTCTTTTGATCAACTTATGTTTCCCTGCTAAAGTTACAGACGTAGCATTCGATCAGTTAATAGAATTAATTGAGAAACATTGTTCCAGACCGCGATCGGTATTCAAGGAACGAGAAAAATTTTATCAAGCCAAGCAATCGCATGGGGAATCGGTTAGAGATTTCGCGGTCCGTCTAAGGGGTTTATCTTCTTTTTGCGAATTTGGAACGCGCTTGCCAGAAAGCTTAGCGGATGCCTTTGCAATCGGTGTTTTACCAGGCCGGGCTAAGGAGAAAATTTTTCTAGAGGGAACTAAATTAACATTTAACGAGATGGAAGAGTTAGCAATAACGGTTTCAGCGTTAGACAATCTGGTTCCAGAAATTAAATCTGAATTTTCCGCAGGGAATTCGGATGTGAATGCCATTTCGAATCGTTCAAATTCGCCCGGGAGACATTCGTCGCGTTTGGGAGAAACTCAAGGTTTTTCAAGGTTATCTCGTTCAAAGAGCCCCGAACCGAGGAATAAAAAATGTTCGATTTGCGGTGAATATCATGTAGAAAAATATTGTAAATTCAAGAACGCAAAATGTTTTAATTGTCACAAGGTAGGGCATTTGAAGAAATTTTGTAGGAATAACAAGGTTAATCCGATTTTTGAACAATCCCAGAATAATAGTATTTCATACATTAATCCGTTTAGGGCTAATGTGGTAATTAACGAAGTGAAATGTGCTGCTATGATTGATTCAGGGGCAAGCATGTCGGTCATGCCGGATTTTATTTTCAATCGTTATTTTAGAAATGTAACATTGTCACCAGATAAGCGTACTTTATCAGGATACGATGGCAAACCACTTAATATTGTAGGTAGTGCCTGTTTTACCGTAGAATACAATAATCTTAAAAATAATTTATTATTTACTGTTGTGGTTAATGGCACGGAATTGATAGTGGGTAGGGATTTTATGGAGATTTTTAATCTGAAGATAGTTCCTGTGATGAATAATTCGGTTTCATCAATCAAGGACAAAATCTGTTTTATTGAAAATTGTGAGCATGTAAATTTTCAAGCAGTTGTGGTAGCCACCGCAGCGGACAGCTAATTACAGCTGGTATTTAGGTATTTGCGGCAGGGCTGGCCCAAACGAGTAAATCGTGACAGCAGTATATGGAAATATTGGCTAAAAAGGAACGAACTGTCTATCGTAGGAGATTGTTTGTTTTGGCAACACAGAATAGTTATACCTTTTTCTCTCCAAAAGCAAGTGTTAGATTCATTACACAGGTCACATCTTGGTATTGTTAAAATGAAGGGAATAGCTAGAGCATATTTTTGGTGGACAGCTCTGAACAAAGACTTGGAAAAAGTCAAGCAAGCAAACGCTAACATTTCTAAAGCTCAATCTGATCAGGTTAAGTTTTACAAAGGGGTTAAAACCAGGGTTTTTAAAGTTGGACAAAAGTGTTTAACAAAAGATTATCGTCAGGATAATAAAGTAGTTTGGACTAAGGGAGTAGTCTCTAGAAAGCTAGGTAAAAAAGTTTATATTATTAAGATAGAGAACACAGATGTGACATGGAAGAGACATGTCGACCAAATGAGGGAAATGTCAGTGAGCTGGAAGGAAGATGGCAATAGTGCACAGCATCCCGCGTCTGAAATTTCGAGGAATGAGCCTCAGGAGTTAGAGACTTCAACCTTATTGCGTGGATTCACTGGTTTTCCTCCTGATTTCAGATTGGCGGCAGAGGAGGTGGTGTCGGAGCAGACACAGGCCCGGCAACAGAGACCATGGTCGGGGAGATTGCGGCCAAGACGCGAGTCACCCATATCTTCCAGAGGAAACGGGGCAACTTGACCCAGGCACCGCGGTTGTTAGTCTTAGGATTATTTGTTAGCAAAATGTAATAACTTCACTTGTTGTAATAACGGCATAGCGCAGCTCTGTTAGAATTTTTTGTGGATCTCTGCACAATTGATTTAATCGTGTTTTGTACTTAATATTTAAAATGTCTAAGTTGTCTATCTTTTTAAAATCATTGTTTAAACCAAATGTAATATAAAATGTTCATGTTATGATTTATATAGGTATGTAAATATTTTGTTGGTTTGTAAGTAGCTTCAGAGTTGAAGGAGGGAAAGTGTAGTGTATGCTGTTTGCGTTCGGGCAGCTTCGGGTTCTACCGAAGATATCCGAACGCTACCAACCGTCTCGTATTACATTGCCGGAGCGAGGATTCATTCTCTCGCTAGACGGCCTTCGGGCAACTTGTTACTTGTATTGTCAGCTTATTATATTACGAATTAAACAACCTCCGTATATCAGAATCTACGACTATTAATAGAGATATTACCAGATCCCTATCCTCGTTATAATACTGGAGATCGAGGGCCCAGTATTATATATCCTGTTAACATCAATATATCCTGTTTACAAATAAAAACGTACGGGGGAACTGGGTCAACTGCATAGTTTGAAAACGACCTTGGCCGTAACTAGATAATTTGTCAGGGTTATAAGGATAATTACCAGGATGTCATTGTACAATGTGCAGCGATTTTTGCGTATTCACAAATACCTATCATTCACAATCGACAATTGAAAAGTCTCGGTTTAGCAAGATTTATATCGAAATATTACATGAAGCATTTGAATACCATTGATTAGATAGTCGCATAGATTTTATTAGTTACCTGAAACAGCTGGAAGCTGCGTGCTTACAAATACCTATCATTCACAATCGACAATTGAAAAATCACGGGTTAGTAAGATTTATATCGAAAAATTATACGAAACATTTGAATATTATTTATTGGGTGCTCATACAGACCCCCATCAGTTGCCTGAGACAGTTGAGAGTCGTGTACCCTCTTATGTGGCAATCAATTACATGAAACAGTTGAAAAATCACGGGATAGGATGAACTAAATCTAATGTTGAATCCTGGGGAAAGAAAAATACAGTTCATCAGATAGGAGGCAGTGGTCGCTCCTATAACAAGACCATTAACCAAACCAAATAGAGATGACGATTCTCTTAAATAAAAACGTCAAAACCAAACAAAAAGCCTGGAATTCGATAGCTCTCCAAAACAAACTATTAGTAAGATCTTATTTTACTACTATTTATTAGTATCACCTTATTAGTACGTATTTATTCGGTTACCAAACCTAGGACTTTGCAGAGTTCTTGGCACGAGATCCGAGCTTGGGATGCGAGGTAAATAGCCTTGTATTTCAAGTTATAAACCTCTCCAAAAAAACGTATGTATACATATATATCTTCTTATGTACTGTTTACTGGAGGATGCGGACCTGCATACAGCTTGCATTTTAGGTCTTCTGGACCATTCTCGCATTTTCTCTTAGACGTGGAATGAGGATTCACGACCCGTAAGTCCACACCAACCGTGAGTATATGATTGTATATAGGACGAAACCGGTTCACCCTAAGTAAATTGTAGTCCAAGGAGGGGTCGGAATTTGGGGGTATCGGGACCCGAGGGGAAACTTGAAGTCAGTGCATGATGACGTGGAAGGTTCTTTGGGACGCGATAACTTAGGTATCAATCAAAGAACCGTGTCAAAAGATTGTGCGAATTTCTCGTTGACTCACGATCATCTCGTTTACTTGTAGGAGGATAGGAGCCAAATTGTGCCAGCAAATGGGCTATTCCGAGTTCGTCAAATATGCAATTAACTAATTACATTAACCTACTAAATCAATCTTTACATGTACCTTATAGCAGCAGAATCATAAAGGAGCGGCGCCAAACAGACACAAGAGTTTACCAAAATCAAATTTACTAACAATTAACCATTTGTGTTATATTTAATCACCTGTTCAAATAAACATGTATAATATCTTTTATCAGCGTTTAACTACGACTTTGTTAGGGTGCAGGGAATCAGAATAATTACAATAGGAAAGTTAGCTCATTCAGAGAATTCATTTAAGTCTAGGTTTGCAATGGAAATACCAATTCAATTTTGAAACTCAACGCCTCGATCAGAACCAAGAGGGTTACCACAAAAATGAAGGTAATTAAAATCCTATATCATAAATCAAAAAATTACACAACGTTTGATGGAATTTAATTACAATATAAATACGGAAATATTTGCGTTCAAGATCGTAAATAACGTATTAATTAGTCAAGTACATATGTCTATAAAGATACGTAGTACAAGAGAGCTTTAAGTAGCTTTCTGTAGATATTAAAGAAATTAAGGTTCCAATTTTCATGGAGGCTTATGTGTTGTAGGGGAGGAATTTCCCATCCCTGCGAACACATATGCAAAGCCTTAAAAGAAAAAAATTAAATATCGGCCATAGCCAAGAGAGAAGAAAATTTTATATTGTTTTAAACAAATAAAAGAAAGACCATCTTCATGAAAATATTACAGTCGGTACAGACAAAAATAATAAGGAAATATCAAATGATTACGAGTTGAAAGGAGATAGAATTAATTATCAAAAGAAATTCAGATACGCCTTTTTGGAACCTGAGAGGGGTATTTAATATGCTGCAGAGGGGACTTAAAGACAGTCAGCCGTGGATTGGAAAGGAGTTTTTTTCGTGGCAGGACAACGCGTTTGGTAAATTAACAGTGTAATATATATCTAAGTGTTAGATTATGTGCAAGTCAGTTAGTGAATTTTGGGACTTGTAAAATTTCGTAATAAAAATTAACAGGGAATATTTCTAAGTGTTAGATTATGTATAAGTCTAGTGACTTAGAAAAAACTCGCAATTAAAATCAGTGAAAATATAGACAAAGTGTTTCTTTTAATTAATTGTGGATAGTTAAAAATATTGGTGAAAACAGTGCAATTTGGGAGAAAATTTTAACAAATATTTAATTTATTAAAATCAAGTTAATTAAAAGACTGCGCAATTCGGAATAAATTTTCTCTCAAATTTATATAAAAAGAATTTTAGAATCAATAAATTGACCAATTATAATTTATTGTTCGTATAAAGGCAGTGCTTAAAAGTGTTTGTCGATTTAACCAGAATTTTAACATCAATCTACCATTTCGAAATTAATTTTGAAGTAGCTTCATTTTCATTTGGAAGTTTAAACTAGATAAGTGTTATTAAATCAACGGGTTTTCTGGAATAGGATTTTGTTTAGAAGGATAAATGTTAAATATCAGCTAATTTATATGGATCAAGCAAGAATAAAATATTAAATAGGAATAAATAGTCGAAAAGATTTATTTTGAAATTAGTTGACACTACAGGTAATTAGGTAGTAATTCTTCGGCAAGGTTTTGTCGTGTAGAACCTGACCGGAAAAACTTTAATGGGGTGAGTTTACCTTTTTATAAATAATTTTCAGGTCCCAGGAGAAAGAAAGTGCTGCAGAGTGGTGGTATTTCAATTTAATTATTAAAACAACAAAAGGAATTAAATATTAATATATGTGTATATATATGTGGGAAGCATAGAATGGGGACAGTTTTTCGAGCGCGCCCATACTTCGGGGACATTTGTATAGTTTGGGGACAGGCCCAAAGTATCTGTCCCCAAACTAACATTTTCCATTATATACTCAACGCATAGAATGAGGCCAATTTAAAAAAATATGCAGAAGGCATGCTTTGAGCCATACATTACTAAAATATCCATAGATGCCACTATCGTATCGTTCTCGGATTTTTGAAATTCTCTATTGTGAATTTTCGAATTAGCAAAGGCTCGGTACCTATTTACCTAATTTATGTTTGTATTCTTTTTCGCTTGCTTTTGTCGGAGAATGTCGCATTTTTAAACCCGGTGTCCGCAAATATTCTTTTAAATTTAATTGTTGGTATTATTTTTTCTCATTAGATAATAATAAAATTAACATGCTTATAATATATGCTCGTACATAATATGATGGTGAATAAAAAACTGATTTTAAAATAATCTAATAAAAATAATTACACATATTACGTTTGTGCAAACATAAAAAAAAATTCTTCCATAATTTTTAGCATATTACAGATACATGTATTTTCAAAATAAATTTATTTTCATACTTTGACAATGTGGGCTTCACTACCCGTACTGAGTTTTATACTTTTTATTTTTATGTTTTTTTTTTCTAGTTACCTATTCAAAAGTATAAATGTATGTAAAATAATAATGAGAGGTACATACTTCCTACTCTCATGTTACGTGAATAATGCAATAATAATATAACTATAAAATAAGAATTCAGAAATCGAGGGTTCAAATTACGGCGTGCAATTTGCATAATTTCACAATATTTATTTGTTTAAATAATACGTTAGTACCTGTATGGTATATTTGCGGCAAGTTCAAAATTGGTAGATAGGTACTTTCAGTATCGCCATGTTACGTGAAAAATGCAATATTTTAAATAACTACAAAATAATTGTTAATTTTTTCGCCGTTGAGATTGAGATTACGACCCTTGACTACGAATTAGCAGGTCGCGGGTTCTAATTAGGGCGTGCGCAAGTAAATTTTATTTGATAAATTTCTATAATTTCACAATATTTATTAGTTTTACATAATTCGTTCGTACCTATATGGTATATTTGCGGCAAGTTCAAGAATAGTAGATAGGTACTTTCAGTATCGCCATGTTACGTGAAAAATGCAATATTTTAAATAACTACAAAATCACATCTTCGGATCTACCGGATCTGCCCTGATGATGGACACTGCAACGCTGTCCGAAACGTCGGCTAAAGAAGGAGTTAGCGCAACACGGCATAACACCCCAAAAACAAACAACAAAAATACAAAAAAGTTGTTCATTGTTTCGCTGTTGAGATTGAGATAACGATCCTTGGCTACGAATTCGGAGGTCGCGGGTTCAAATTACGGCGTGCGCATGAAAAAAATATTTGATAAATAGGTTTAATTAACAGTTTATTAAGTTTACTTAATACGTTGGTACCTATAATATAATATATTTACGGCACTTTCAGAACATTTGTAAATGTGTACTTTCGGTGTCGCCAGACGGTTAGGAGCAGACTCTTGAGTGATCTTTCACAAAAACAGCGCAATATAAATAAAATAATCCATATTTTATTACTATGATTCGCTCCGCTCAGACTTGTTTTTAACATTAACATCACATAGGAGGCCCAGAGGAAAATATTTTCTCTCATGGTTTATGACATCTTTGGGGATACTGTATGAAGGGTCTTTTGGATGAGAGGAAGGATTGATCAGGGCACTGGAAGAGACCCATGTTGTAGGAAGGAGGAAACACAGAGGCCGGCAAATCGTCCCACAGCCGAGCTGTTGAACTCAAGAACCAGTCGTCGATACGAAACGAGAAGGTACCGAAGAGATCAATGATGCTGGTTCTTCAGAGCATCTTTCATCGTAATACCGGTAGATCAAAAGGAGCACACATACTTCACGGCTGTGCTCTAAAGATAGTTTTCTGCACAGGGAAAAAGGTCTTTTCAATTATTTTGGGGCTCTTGGCTATTTGGCTAGCGATTTGTACAACAGTGGGGCCCACGTAATATTTTTTTTAAACAGAGACAAACATACCCAGGTGACGAATAACCTGACAATCTTTAAATATATCCCACTACTATCACAGTAAGCGGAAAATGTTGCTTGTGTCATGATGGAGGACTTAGCCAGCCGAGGAATTGAATTCACTAAGCCTGAATGGGAACCAGACGCGATGCCAACTCAGCCTCTGACCGGTCTGAAATGACTCGTTACGAATTAAAATAGTATTGTAATAGACAAATGTATTATAAAAATTACTGCCACCTAACTTTTTGTTGATTCATAATGAATCGTTTTAGGAGAGGAAGATCTAGGACGGAAAAAGATATGAGGGTTTGTTTGGTAGTAATCTGGGGGTCAGTGTGTCCAGAAGTGACAGATGTTTAAACTCATTACTCCCAATTCAGTACAAGGCAATGGGTCGAGAGAGTTAAACAGAGAGGTAAATAGATCTCCTTCAACCGGTCTCTCTAGATCCGGCCCCTCACACAGAAGGACAGATCCATCCGCCGCCAAGACCTAAACAATGGCGTCTCTACTAAGTCACCAAACATAGCGAACCACGTGACCTATGACAGAGGTGTTGGTTATCCAATAAATGGTACCCATACCCGCCTCCCAACCAAATCCCAAGTTGGCTTGAATCTACAGATGCTGTGGCGGGCATCTCTACACTTAATACTTGGCCTTCAAAACAAGAGTATATGTATATATTAGATTTCGGAAACTAATACCCGGGCAACGCTCGGGACTCCAGGTAAACTAAAATATTCACACAAAGCAATTAAATATACATTTCCCCGTAAAACCGTAATACCTAAAGGGTAATTATTACAAATATAAATAGATCTGTATAGAATAATATAATAAGAAGCAGATACTTTGTGTTTTGACATTATAATTAAAAATATAATAGTGCCAGATCTGAATAGTCAGGTAAGTACTTCTTTACCTTCCTCTTTCTCATCTTCTTCCCCTCCCCGTACCTGGTACTAGTAAACGTTCGTAACATAACTACATTCCTACAAATTGTCGTAAAATAAATAATCTAAATCATGAAACAATCGGACCATGAGATATGCACCTATCAATAGGTAGGTACTTATGGTAATATAATATTATCATTTTTATAATTTGGTTAAAATGTCCGATCCCGAATTTGTTTGGCATGAACTTGTAACTACATGTCCCAACCAAATATGTAGGTATATGTAGATATTGTAGATAGGTACTTTCAGCCAGCCATAGCGATCACGCGCTTAAAACGTGTTATAGGATGGTTCACATATTAACCTAGCTCACAAATAATAAAAATGTATGCATTTATTTTAGACCGAACCAGAACCCAACATGTAGGATTAGGTACCTACAACAATCATACTACAAGCTGATTTCTTTTGGGAACTTTCAACATAATTTTCAAAAATTCTAATTTAAGCCACATAAAGATCGCGAGGGAATTGAACCCTTTTGATTTCAGGAATTTCATTAAAATAAATTTAAAATGTTATCTTTTTTCCTTTCTCACATAACTTGAATGCCATGGTAAAGTTTCGAAAAATAAAAAGAGATAACTATTTCACCAACAATTATTTCTGGATATATTTCACTTTATTGATATGAAACATCATCTGATTCTATTAAAGTATTTAAAAATAATTCATTGCTTCTTATATCCTATCTACTAACTTTACCATACCTCCCCGTAGTGTTAGGGCGAGGGTAAAGTATTTGTTTGCATTCAGATACGATATAGATTGTGTATTTGTTTGGTCCGTACAAATTTAGTATATAACATAGGTACTTTTTGGTATTTCTCTAAATTCCCCATCTTTCTGTACTTTGTATTTATGGAGTTTGTGTAAGTTGGGGGGTAAATGGAAACATTCTAAGTATAGTTATTGTTGTGGTCTAAAACATCAACATACCTGTAGACACGTTAGATCAAATTAGATTAAATCATGACATAACACCCTTACAACATACTACAATCCGCCTCGGAAGAAGAATACCCAGTGAGGAGGTCTTTGAATAAAATTCTTTGCCTTGTGTTTTTAATATAGCTATTACTAAAAATATTAATAATAAAATAATAATGAAATGGATGCGACCACTTTTGGTAATAGGCCTAACCCCGAGGTTCGTAAGAGAGAAAAATATTTGAAATCTTGTTTTATTTAAATTTCGAACAAAAAATAAGATTTCCTGCTAAACCAGTGCATTTCTGAACATTTTAGATGGATACAGAATGTATTCTATTTAGCCCTTTTGTTATGATGTTTGAATTTTTATTATTTAGCCATGTAAACCTTTTTTACTGTTAACTTTTCGGCTTCGGCCAAATCTGAACTTGACTCGGTGCTAGTTTCTTATTAGATTAAAAATATTTATTTTTTATTTTAAAGAAAAGTAAATATTGTGTACTAAAAAATATAAAATGAGGCTTTTAAAATAATAATAATAAAAGATATCATAAGAATTTATTTCATAAAAAATATTATTTGTTTCGGTTATCTCAATATTTCGTGAACATTTGTAAATGATTAAAACATTTCATTAGTAAAAGTTTAGTAAACATTTTTAAATACTAATTAAATAATTAATTTTAATATTAAAATAAATACAGAAAAAATCTAATAAAATTACATATTGAAGATCTCTTTGTATGTTTGGAAACACCCAGTGCAACAGTGCCGATGTAGAGAGGATTGCAAACAAATCCTGGGTTGCAAACTCTTGGGTTTCTCAACTCAACTCAAGTTTTTTTCTGAATTGGTTATTTTGCGGGAAGAACTTATATTCTGTGTATAGAATGCGGGGGTCTAGACATTTCTCGATTATCCAACAACAATAAAAATAATATTTACAATAATTGTGAGAATGTACTATAATTTGGTTTTCTTTAGCAGTAAATATTCAACGAAATTTCTACTTTTAAAGTCTGAACGAAAGAAAAAAGCCGAAAACGACTAGATAGTAAAAAAAACTAATTTCGTAGAATTTTGTTTAATTTTGTTTGTAAAATTATTTTATTTAAACATTTGAACTAATATTGTGGGTTTTTAATGCATTTGCATCGGCAACCCTGCACAAAGTATTATGTGCTATTATGCCAACATGGCCTTTTTAGGTTCATGTTGTGCGTGCACAAAGATCATTGCCCATAAAACCGGCCCTATAGAATTTTCAAAATATTATTATTAACTTCTTCAAATTTTGCAAATAAAAATAATAATTAATATTTTTCATTATTATTATTAAAATTACATACCAAACCTACGCAGTATACGCGCAGTATGCATATGATATACGCTCGTCGACGGTCGGCACGCTTCCATGCCATACCTCCATTGCTTCTATTGTATAAATACCTATAAAACATCTAAATTACACATAAATGGAAACAAGAAAGATAGGCCATGAACCGTTGAAAAGTCGATGAATAGTTTGTGGGTCGTGTCTAGTACTGGGCGTTAACGATAATTCCATCCAACGCCAACGTCGTTATCGATTTTGAAAATAATAATATAGTGTTGAAAATAACGCCGACGCCAACTATAATTGATTATTTGTAATGATTTATTAGCTCAGGTCTGTTTTCAGTGCTTAATTCTCCATACTCGATGAAACCTTATTCATCACATATGTTATTATATTTTTTTAGATAATTTAGTAATTACGGTTTTTAAATTATTTTAATTTAGAAACGGTTCTGTGTTGACCACATTCGCTGGATATATGAGCTCCAAGCAAAGAAAATTCAATCGGGTGCTTGTGCTTTAAATGGCATTTTAGATTGGAAATTGTTGATTTGTGTGAGAGTGCACGATTACAAACATTACATTTTGCAGTTTTTATCTTTCCATCAGATTATAAATACTTCCACAAATCACTCTGATTATTGTTCGCCATTGATATTTGATATCTATTTAGGAAAGCACTTCAACTGTTTAATATTTATCATCAGTTCAAAGTTCAATCACATTACGACACTAACACTAATAATTATTCTTCACAATTAGTTTAGTCATAAAATTTATATCAAACACTTATGTATTTTTACTTCCTAAGTAAAACAATTAACAAAAACAGATTGAATAGACGCGCGACAAGCCAGTACAATCAAACTAAACCTATATGAGATCGAAAAGATACTAACAAAAAAACAAACAAAAAATAGATCAAAATCGTACTAGAATCCCTATTAACGGGTTGTTCCCCAGATAATTGATGTATTACGATTATTTCTATGCCCCACACACGTAATAATAATCCTATAATAAAGTTGAAAGTTGAAACTGTTGGAAGACGTTCATTTCGGTGTTGAAAACATTACCCTGTTGAAATATTAAAGACATTGAAGATATATTTTGCTTGTCGTTGATAAATTTGACTGTCCCTTTGCGATGCGTATCGGCCATATTGGATGGAAAAATAAAAGTAAAACGTCTAGAAGGAGTTACGTAACCAAAAGACCATTTGAAATATCGAGTAATGTTGTTCACGAAGTGCAAACTCTAAATCTTTTTATTTATTAGGCAGTTGAATCGTTGACTGCGTTAAGTAATATTCGCAAGTAGTTATTATATTTCAAATATTGGCGCTAATTATTATCAACAGAGTTGGATGTTGAAACAATAAAACTCTTGTTTCCAACGGCTAGTTATATTTTGATACAGTACTAGTCGTGTCGCCAACATAGTTCACCTATACATTAATTTGATGCCAATTGTATCTACGCCCATACATGCCAAACTTATAACCTGAGCAGTAAGGACCAAGCTCGACGACGGTCGACACACTTCCACGCCATATCTCCATTGCTTCTATGATAAAACCATAAAGGTACATAAAAATATATTTATATATGTGTGTGTATATATATGAACGTAAACAAGGAAGATACATGGCATGAACCGTTTTTAGTATGTACGCAGTGACGCCAACATCGTTCACTTATATAATTATTCTATGCAAATCGCATCTTCGCCCCTATATACCAAACTTATAACCTGTGCAGTATAGCCTATACTCGATGACAGTTATTCTAATGTTTCTAATATATATGAATATAACCATGTAGGTACCCATAATAAAGCTAAAATAAACATGGACGGAAATAATGAAGATAGGCCACAAACTGTTTTTTCGTTTGTGTGTAGTGTCGCCAAAATCTAATATGTATTTATAAAAATATTATGTTTATGTTATATATCTCAGTCAGATATACAGCATCCTTAGAGTGGTGTACACAAAATCGGCGCTATAAAAATACTGTTCATAAGAAATGACACAGTAAGTTTTCGAAGCGAAATTACAAACGCTACTGTTAAGATACTTTCTAATTCAGCCATCGGAAATATGAGAACGTAAAAGATGTTCCAAGCTCATCTATGATAAAATTCTGAAACCAACTGACACGCAAAATACGCGTGATAATTTTTTGCTACAGAAGGCGCTCACGGGCGAACAGTGATTTTATTTTGAAAATTACTGGCCTATACTTTCATGTCTTCATTTTTATGGTTACTATTATTATTGTTTACAACGCAAATAAAATAAAATAAAAATGATTTGACAGACAAGGAAATAATTTTTATCGCATTTTAAATAAATAAAAAATATCTGTGACATTATAATTCAAAATATAACAAAACAAACTCATTATTTAGTGGTATCACAATTCACCAGTGAATACAGAGCCGCTCTGTGATTCAATCACCTCAATAACGCTTACAGTTTTATTTATTGGTAGCCTCTTCTAGTACTTTTATTATCTTTTTCAAACCAGATGGCTTCTGAAGTTTCCAGAGTGGAAAATACTCTCAGTATCACCCTTGTGTAAGACCACCAGTCTTGAAACGTGGCTTGAAATGGCTTTAACTGTGTTTGGTTACCAGATCTGAATAGCCAAGTACTTTCCCACCTTCCTCTTCCCCTCCCCACTATTATCAGCTTCGCAACATACCCCAACTGGAGATTTCATAGTCTCACCGGCAACAGATGGTTTGGAGCAGTTGGGGTTCTTATGCGGGTTAATATTAACATAAATAAAAAATAAATTAAATGGCAGGTCATTTCAAGAATTTGAAAAACGTTAAAAATTAATGAAAAAATTATTTACATTACACCAAGAAAAAAATGCTTCGATCTGCAGTTTACAGAAGTAAGTGGTAATTACTACAAAAGATAAATTGAACAAAAAATAATGCTTGAAAGCTAATGCTGCTGCAACAGAAATATAGGTTAAGTGCAGGCAAAGAAGGGTAAGTGCAGGTAACTCCATTCAAATGGAGAACTGTCCAAAGAAGCGAAGCTAGCAGTCCACAACGGTACCTACCCTGATGTGTGGCAGTGAGGCATGGAACTGGCAGAGAAAGGATTAAAGTAGACTGAATGCTGTAGAAATAAGATCCCCGAGGCGTTTGTGTGGTAAAACCATGTATGCTCGTGTGAGAAATGTGGAGATCCGCAAATAGTGCAAAGCTCATGTAAGTGAAATGAGTAAAATCAAGAAATGGACGCTTTGATGGTTTGGGCATGTAGAGCGAATGAGCGAAGAAAGGAGTGTAAGGAGAACATATGATACAAATGTGAATGGTAGCAGAAGTCGGGGACGCCCGAGGAAAATGTGGCACGATCGAGTGAATCAGATACTAGAGTCGGGCCATGTAAAGATTCAGAATAATTCAGAATAATATAAACAAATAATAGATAGTATGTATGAATGTGAATGAGGCAAGAAGTGTGTGCCAAGACCGAGTTGTTTTGCGGTCCGTCCTCTCTGCCTACCCCTGCGGTGAAACGGCGAGATGGTTGGTAAGTTAGTTTAGCAATAGAAAAGCAAAACATCAAAATATGAATACTAAACATTTTATACATTGCTTATATGTTTCCAAGCAAGGTGCTTTTCGGTCCTGGAAAGTATAGTTGATTCTTCAAAAAATTTCCCGGAATGGACGCTAAAAATATTTTCGTTCTTACCTCTTCCGTATTTTTTTGATATAGTGACATACGAGCTCCGAGCCAAACAGGCCACTTTCTCTTTCATCATTATTCATTACTTTAAAATCTCTTCCGTATTAAAAATCAAGCAACTTCTGTTTCCGTGCGCATGGTTTGTCTAGTCTGCGCGGGGCAAGTAATTTTAAAATAATAGAGTTCTCCTTCCAATAAGTAAAAAGCGCCAGGCGGGATTTCCTGTCGAACAATAACCGAAACTAACTCTTTTTAACAGGTGGACTTTTTAACTACCGGTGGTTTTTGACAACTCGCGGTCGAGAACGCGCCTGCCGATAATTCTCCAACTTTAAGGATTACTGATTTATGTAATTACAAACTTTTTTTTCTAAAATTAATTTTTTGTTATTTATTTTAATATGGACAACCAACATTTATTATATTTTCCAATGTATAGTAAAAGGGTGCGTATAAGCAGGCAAAGTTTTATCGAGTCGAACCACGAATTAGGGAAAGGAACGAAAATACCGCAATTGGCATCAATCTTATAATAGCTCTTTTTTATCTTATCTTCGGATATATATTATGTTTTCTAAATTTTTGAAATAATCTCTTATCTTTTTGAACTATACAACGGTTACAATTTTATTTATTTATGTTTAATTTAAAAGAAAGACGAACACCTAATACGAATAACCTGACAATGTTTAAAATTCTCCCACTACCCCCGTAGTAAGCGGAAAAGTTTGCTTGTGTCATGTTGGAGTCTTGGCCAGCCGAGGAATTGAATTTACGACGCCAGCCGCGATGCCAACTATATAATATTATTTTATTATTTAATATTTGTTTTTTTTAGAAGAGATATTTTTACAAGTTTTATAGTGCCCTTAAGGTGATTTCGCACAAAAAAGGCGCTATAAAAATCATCCAAATATTTTATTATTATTATTTACAAAGGAATATAAAATACAGCCTCATTTCATTACTTATATTTTTTATATTCTATTTTCATTGTAACTTTTCATAAAAAGATATACTGCGTTGCATGTAAATGACCTATGGGCGTGTAAAAAAATACATATACATACTATATTAAAATATAACTTATTAATTTAGGTACATGTTTAAATTACCCGTGAACACGGTGTCCGTAAAATTTGCAAAAATTTGAAACTAATTCAGTAGAACTTAAATTTTTTTTATTATTTTTACCGAGGTTGGACTTATAAACCAAAATCAGATAAAAAATGAAAACGGAGGTAGGTAGATATCAAAGATATTATAAACTCTACTATTAGAACTTATACTTACAAAGATATTAGAAATTCTACTATTTGAAATTATATTAACCAAAGATTTTAGAAATTATACTTACCAAATATATTAGAAATTCTTATATCTTTGGTAAGTATAGTGTGGCTTCTGGAAATTAAAAAAAATGCAATTTAATATTTTATTTGCGTAGTGCGGGCGCAACAACAATATTTAAATAAATGTGGTCAGCAAACTTTCATCAAATTAAATGAACTAGTTATTAAAAA
The DNA here is from genome assembly GCF_061612785.1 of Hesperophylax consimilis. Taxonomy (NCBI): domain Eukaryota; kingdom Metazoa; phylum Arthropoda; class Insecta; order Trichoptera; family Limnephilidae; genus Hesperophylax; species Hesperophylax consimilis. The sequence continues at coordinate 6,030,852 of NC_142863.1, read as the reverse complement.
CAAAACAAAACCAAAAATTGGATTACACGCATATAACGCGGGTCTACTATTCCTTCGAATATTTTATCGTTTTCTTTCTTGCTTACATGGATATTTGTTTTTGTTTTTACTATCTATCTCATTATACTATAAAAACTCATTATTAGAACATAAATGCAAACGTAAGGTATATTTTCTATAAGAAATAAATCATTAAATAGCTAATAAGCAATAAACCTAACGGTTCCGGTATTTTGAAATAGAAAAATCAACCCGTAAAAAGTTCGTCTACTAAATATATGAAAAATCTGTTTATATCAAAAGATGTATTTGAAAATATTTTTTTTTGGTTTGATTAAGGATTGAATCTTCCTCTCCAAAGACTGGAATCAACCGCGCTAACTAACTGAGCTAAATCCCGATTTGGTATGACCGGCATTTATTTTTTATATTAACTGCTATAATGTCATTCAAATTCAGAGAAATGCAAATATGTCCGCGTGTATTCACGTAATTGCCGCCAGTTCATTGTAATTAACAACGAGTCTATCTGCTGAATTTCAGCTTTATTGGATGTTGGAAAGTGGGTGAATTTCCACTTCATTCATACATTCATTTAAGAAAACGCAAGTGAAATTCAAGAAGGTGTATTTAAAAGTATAAAAAAAAATATTTAAAAAAAACACACACACGAACATATCTTCACAGTTTGAGAACTAATAATAATTCTAGCCAAAAAATGTCAACAACGAAAAAAGCAGAAAAAAAACATCTGCACATCCGGTCGTCGCTCATCGGCAGTGTATATACCGACCAGCCTCATATATGTACTACCGTATTATTATTCAAAAAGTATTATTATCTCATTTGAGTTTCTTTTGCGGCAATTTTTTGAAACAAATGTATTATTAAAGCCCGAACGAAACAGAAAATACAAAAATGACTGTTACCAGTTTCTACTTTGAGATTGAGATAACAATCCTTGGCTATGAATTCGGAGGTCGCGGGTTCAAATTACGGCGTGCGAATGTAAATTGATAAATTTGTATAATTTCACAATATTTATTAGTTTAAAATATTACGTTAATAACTATATCGTATATTTGCGGCACGTTCAAGAATGAAAATAGGTACTTTCAGTATCGCCATGTTTATTTATTTATTTATTTATTAACGGACATCGTCCAAATTACAAAATAATAACACGAATAAAGTAAAATGAAAAATATAGGAGTAGACAAAGGTACATGAAAGCAAAGACAAATGGCAGATATAATATTAGAAAATAAAGTGACAAGTCGAATCAAGTCAAGAATACGCCGTGAGTCAGGACCACAGGACACTTAATATTCCGTCACTTGTTTAGCGACTGGCAAAAATCATTTAGACTTATCCCAAAAAAGTTAAGGTTTTGACTTGAGTTGACACAGTCTACACATTCTGGACAATGGTGAATAATATCCATAATTTGTCGAATGATGATTGAGGAAGAGCAGTTCATTATTTCTGAGTCTTTGCGAGGGGATATTGAAGGGAATGAGTTGCAGTAGCGTAGGTGAATCAATAATACCATTTATAATTTTGAAGAAGCAAATGAGGTAATTTCTTTCCCGACGGACTTCCAAAGGAGAAATGTTTAGAGTTCGTTCAATTTCATCATATGAGTATTTGCCTTTTTCTAAACCTAGCCTCCTAGCAATCCCTCTTAAGAACCGATGTTGAACAGATTCAATGCGTCGAATGTGGACAGCATAAAAAGGAGACCAAATAACACAAGCATATTCAAGATGGGGGCAAACCAAGGAGCAGTAAAAAGTTCTAAGGGTTTTTACGTTTTTGAAGTCCGAAGTGATTCTAGTGATGAAACCAAGTAGTTTGAGTGATTTATTAACGGTTGCAGTTATGTGATCCCGAAAAGAAAGCTTGCTATCAAGAGAGACACCAAGGTCTTTAATAGATGTAACAGTTGTTAAGCAAATATTATTAAGTTTGTATTCGAAGATAATCGGTTTTTTTGATCTATAGAAGGACATAATTTTGCATTTATTGACATTTAGTTTCAAACAATTAATTTTACACCAATCATTGAAAGAGTCGATATTCGATTGGAAAAGAAGGCAGTCATCGTGATTTTTTATTATCTTTAGAAATTTATTGTCGTCCGCAAAAAGCCAAAAGCGTGTATGAGAAAAAATACTAATAATGTCATTAATAAACAAGTTAAAAAGAAGCGGTGCTAGATGTGCTCCTTGAGGTACGCCGGACGTTACTTCAATAATAGTAGACACAAAGTTTTTTAATTTAACTCTTTGTTTTCTATTGCTTAAATAAGAATTAAAGAATGGTAGCAATGGGTTTTTAATACCGATAGCATATAGTTTGGCCATAAGGATTGAGTGGTTTACTTTGTCAAAAGTTTTAGAGAAGTTGGTATATAGAACATCTATTTGTGAGTTATCTTCTAGACCATTGACGATGGAATTGGTAAAGGATAGTAAGTTAGTAGTAGTAGATTTAGCAGATCTAAATCCATGCTGTTCCTCGATCAGTACATTTTTAAAGATAGGTGTGATTTTGTTCGTGATTATTGACTCAAATATTTTAGGAATATGGGATAATATCAATATGGGTCTATAGTTTTCTACGTTCGACGTATTGCCTGATTTGAAAATAGGTCTGATATAAGAAACTTTCCAGGAGTCTGGAAAAGTGGCAGATGATATTGACAAGTTATATAACAAACAAATTGGCTTAGATATTGTATAATTTTCAGGGTAATTATGTACCACTAGTGACATCTATGAAAGCTAAATTATATTATTTATGAAAGGTTCTCGCCTCTGCTAATTGCTTGATTAAATTCTGCCAGCAAAGACGATCTCTGTTTTGCGGCCTTTGGAACTTGAATGTGTCAACAGTCTTTTGTCAGGTTATAAAAAGGTGGTCTTTGCTTAAAAACGCGCTCTTATCCAAAAACAATCAAAGGTTTCACCTCTCCGAAATAACTACGGGAACTAGTACCTGTACCCAGAGTAGTTATTAAAAAGTGCTTAGTCAAACCTGTGAAAGTGGATGTTTATTGTCAAATAAAAAGTGATTCAGTTTAACTCTCAAGAATCTGAGTTATTATTCTAAGGACCCCAATTTATAACATGGTCTTTCGAGCCGGATATTGTAATCCAAGCGAGATTACAGAAATTTAAACAAAAACCAAGCGGTCAAAAATATTGAAGAGATCCTTGAGAGATCAAGCTGGAAGTAGCTGGAAGTCTGAGAACCTGGAAACACGCCATCGCATCAGACAGATAAGTCCAATCCTTCCAAATCCAACTCCTATCACATCTAGAATCCCCAAAATATCTTTATTATTTTATTCAAATAATAATATTATAAATAATTTGTTACAAGATATTCCGATTTACTGTTTGTCAACATCATAAAAATTGCAAGTCATAACTTAATTTTGGATGACATTTCACAATACCAATATTACCTACGTGTTTTATGTGCAGATTTATCGAAAAAAGTAAACATTGTAAGGATTTTGTCATCATTTCTTTCAAATTGGAGTATTAATATGCGAATAATTTACCAGTTTTAGTGAATTATTGTAGTGATCATTTAATTATCGGAATTTAATGAAAGAAAGTTGTGAAGGTCACATGTGTTTATTGGTGAGTCAGTTGCCGTGACGAGGAGATGATGTAGGACAAAAGTTGAAATACTCCGGACGCTGCGGTGATGTGCTGGTCAGGCGCGGGTCAGTGAGTGGACGCCGGGCGCTGGTGACCGGGACTCGATGAAGGTCAGGCACTGGCGAAGAACGTAGGTCTTCAGGCACTCCAGTGCTGACGAAACGGCCGAAGGTGCGGCGGACCTTGTAGGCGGTTGAACGGAAACGGTGTGATTAGTGAGGATGCTGCGTGTCCTCGTGGTGGTCGTGGTAGCGTGGAAGAAGCGCTGGTCAGAGACACTGGAACCAAAGCGCTTGTAATCCGAGTAGCGCTGGCCATGGACGTGGCCGAGGCGCTATGATGGTGTCCCGATAGTGTCCATGATGGTACGGGCGAAGCCGGGAATATTGTCCTTTGCGCTAGTAAGAGTAGCGCGGGTTAACACTCGTTGATCCTTGTAGACTGACGGCGGAGTGATGATTGACTGACTCGCTGCGTCGGGCATATTTATACTACACGGCCGACGGTAGCAGTAGGTAGATGGATGGCAACTAAATTCTAGGCACTCGCACAGACTGTATGTTTTAGGAACCTTCGATAGCGCGGCAATTATGCATAGGCATAAATTATGATAATTATTATATGCATAATTATTATCATAGACTCGTTCCTTCTGGCGAGTTCTCGTATGTGTAAGACGGCCCGTGACGTATTGTCACCTGGTAGACAAGTAGGTCTTGTAGTACGTAGGTTATTTTGTTTACGTTGCGGTTTGGACTGCAGGTTCATAATTCGGGAGTAGATACTAAGTAGGTCGAGCGGTTTATTATTAATTATTTAATTTAGATTTTTCTCGACGCTACAATTTACTGTCGCGATTCATAATACGATGGAGAATTTGAAAGGATTAGTGAACAAACGCGGAGTTTTAAGGGGAAAATTAACCAGATTCAATGATGCATTGAATACTCTTTCAGCTCACGAAATAAAACTAAGATATGACAGAATTAAATCTATAATTGATGAATTTGAAGTTATTCAGGATGAAATTGAGGAAATCTCAGATGTAAATGAAAGCGAAAATGCTTCTCAGAGAGAATCATTTGAAAATCAATATTATTCATTAATGGCAACGGCCAAAGGTGCATTAGAATCCGTAGAACAATCGAGGGTAGAAATAAAATTACCTGACCTAAAGTTACAAGAATTCCACGGAGATCAGAAAAATTGGAACACCTTTGTAGAAACTTTTAAGACTTTGGTTCACAATAATAATTCGATAAAAAATGTACAGAAATTTTATTATTTGCAATTTTGCTTAAAGGGAGAAGCAATTAAAATCATTTCGAATTTAGAAATCTCTGATTCTGGATATCAAGGAGCATGGGAACTATTACATGAGAGATATTCTAATTTAAGGGCAACTGTACATAAGCATATTCAATTCATATTCCAAATGAAGGAAATGAAGCAGGAAAATGCAGTCGCATTGCGGCGATTGATAGATGGAACTTACGTTAACTTAAAGGCTTTACACAACTTAGGAGTTCAAGTAAATCAATGGAATGCTTTAATTATTTACATAATTTCAAACAAATTAGACGTGATTACTTGAAAACATTGGGAACAAAGCCCTATTGAAGGGAAGTTGCCAACACTGAAAGAGTTCTTGAAATGTTTAGCTTTACGAGCTCAAACTTTAGAACCTATGCAAACTACGGACAAAAAACCGCACAGCCAAATTAAATCACATTTAGGGATTAATAATAGGGAATCAACTGTGTTATTATCTGTAAAAAAGGGAAAATGCACATTCTGCGGTGAGGATCATCCAATCTTTTACTGCAAAAAATTTCTAAAATTAAAAATATCGGAAAGGATAGAAGCCTTGAAAAAGAGCCGAGCATACTTCAAATGTTTGAAGCCGGGTCATCTTGCACAGGATTGCAGGATCACCTTTAAATGCAAACGATGTGACAGTAATGATCACAATACGTTGCTTCATAAAGAGGGATTCCGGGTAGAATCTCCAAATTTAGGAACTGAGGCAGAAGATGTCTCAGTTAACAATCATTCTGCCGTAGGTAAGGCAGAACATTTAGTATTGTTGTCTACGGCGATAGTAGGTATCGTGGGTAGCGACAATAATTTATATAAGGCAAGAGTACTAATAGACTCTGGAGCACAATCCAATTTTATGAGAGAGGATTTTGCAAAAAAATTAAATTTAAAATTTAATCACATAAATAAGCCGGTATCGGGCCTATACAATAATGTTACACACATAAGGAAAAGTGTGTCGGTAGACTTTAATTCTTTAAGAACCAACTATAAAAATACAATATCTTGTCTGATATTACAGGAAATAACGACAAGTCTGCCGCAAACATCAATGCCAAGAAACCAGATTAAGTTGCCTCGTGGATTAGAATTGGCAGACCCCAATTTCAACATCGCAGCGCCTATCGACATCTTGTTGGGGGCTGAAGGTTTTTGGGACATCCTGACCAATGATAGAATGAAGTTGGATACCGGTCCCACACTTCAACGAACACAACTGGGATGGATCGTCTCAGGACCGACCAACGCATATCCCAACCAAAGGCCAGTATCACAATTCTGTAGCTTATCCATAAATAAACTAAGCAATCAAATTGAAAAAGTTGGGAATCTTGAAGAAGTCAACTCCATGAAATATCAAAATCATGAGGAGAAAGCTTGCGAGGCTAATTTCATAGCTACTCATGCAAGAGAAGAAGACGGTAGATTTACAGTAACTTTACCACGCCGTCCTTGTATTGATCAATTAGGAAACTCTGACAACGCAGCAGATATATTATCAAGAGGAGCTACTGCTGATCAACTAGTGGATTCCTCAATATGGTGGCATGGGCCAGAGTGGTTGACTAGAGAAAACAACACTTGGCCGCTATCGAAAATATCTCGTTCAAACCCTCCGGAAATTAAAGGAAAAAATGTTTTGATTGTAACTAATCCGGATGAATGGGACGTCTTTAAGAAATTATCTTCTTTAACTAAACTAAAACGTGTAACTGCCTATGTATTAAGATTTATAAATAATTGTGATAAGTTAAAGACCAAAATATCAGGAAATTTAAACGTTGAAGAACTTGAATTAGCTTTGAAATATTTAATTGTTTCGTCACAAAAATACAGTTTTCAGGCAGAACGAGAAGCCTTAATAAAAAATGGAAGTGTAAATAAAAATAGTTCTTTAAAGGCTCTCAACCCGTTTTTACATGACCAATTAATACGAGTTGGTGGGAGATTGTCCACAGCAACACATTTAACTTTTCAACAAAAGCATCCTATTATTTTACCTGCAAGGCATAAGTTGACAGAATTAATAATACGTCACCATCATTATGCGAATTTACATGCAGGAGCACAAGCGTTACTAGCCGAAATAAGTTTAAAATTTTGGCCGATATTCGGTAAAAACACAGTGAAACGAATATTACATAACTGTATAATATGTTTTAGATGCCGCCCCGTCGTAGGCCAGCAAATTGTGGGTAATTTGCCTATGGACCGAATAACCCCTAGCAGGCCTTTCTCTGTAACCGGTTTGGACTACGCAGGTCCGCTCCAAATCAAAAGTGGAGTTCTGAAGAGAGCTCCTCTAATTAAATCGTATCTATGTATTTTTGTTTGTCTTGTTACTAAGGCTGTCCATTTAGAGCTAGTAACAGATTTATCTAGCAAAACTTTTTTAAATTGTTTGAAACGGTTTACATCTCGCAGAGGTCAACCCAAGAAAATATATTCCGACAATGCTTCTACTTTCAAAGGAGCATGTAATAAACTGGAGGAATTTTATGCCAGTTTGAGAAAAAATGATGAAAAAATTCAGGAGTATTTAGCAAATAGGTCAATATAATGGTATTTTATCGCTCCACGCGCACCAACGCAAGGAGGTCTGTGGGAGGCCGCAGTCAAATCTGGCAAATATCACTTGTATAGAATTACTAATTGTTCATCTTTAACTTTTGAGCTTTTATATACTGTACTATGTCAAGTCGAAGCCTGTCTCAACTCCAGACCCTTAACACCACTGTCTAACGATCCTAATGATTTAAATCTTCTGACTTCTAACCATTTCCTTATGGGCACAAATGCATCTGTTATTCCAGAAGAAGATGTCCGAGATGTACCATACAACAGACATTTCAGTATCAAAAAATGACAGAACTAATTCAATCCTTTTGGTTCAGGTGGAAAAAGGATTATCTGGGAGAGCTTCAACGGAGGAACAAATGGCAAACCAGCAACCGGAGGTCCCTCCAGGAAAATGATCTAGTTATTTTGAAGGAAGATAACTTACCCCCCACTCTATGGAAAATGGCTCGTTTACTATCCTGCCATCCTGGAGCTGATGGAATCACAAGGGTAGTCACCCTCCGGACATCACAAGGGACGTTCGTGCGACCAATTACCAAAATCTGTCTGCTACCCGTAGAGGACAACCTTGAACGCCAATGACTGCCTCGTTCAACAAAGGGCGATATGAAGAAACACCACAATCGTGCAATTTATGTTTTTTCGTTGCACGCCACAAACTGATGTAACCAAATTGATGACCCTGGCTCAAATTGATGAATCCTCGTGCAAAACTGATGACCCCTCGTGCACAAGGTTATTCTCATGGAAATCAAAACAACGAACCCATCCAGATGGAATTAGAAGATGAAGCCAATCAAGATTTGTGTTGTGTTGTTAAAAACTGAATCCTTTATATTTTATATGTATTTTGTTTTTTCTTTCAATGATTTTAGAATTTAAATTTTTTATTTTTTTATTTTGGTTAATATTAATGGCTATATTATGTAGTTATATAATTTTTTATTTTATTAGAAAGAACCTAAATTGGTGAATTAAGTTTCTTTCGGGGGGGTGCATGTATAATTTTCAGGGTAATTATGTACCACTAGTGACATCTATGAAAGCTAAATTATATTATTTATGAAAGGTTCTCGCCTCTGCTAATTGCTTGATTAAATTCTGCCAGCAAAGACGATCTCTGTTTTGCGGCCTTTGGAACTTGAATGTGTCAACAGTGTTTTGTCAGGTTATAAAAAGGTGGTCTTTGCTTAAAAACGCGCTCTTATTCAAAAACAATCAAAGGTTTCACCTCTCCGAAATAACTACGGGAACTAGTACCTGTACCCAGAGTAGTTATTAAAAAGTGCTTAGTCAAACCTGTGAAAGTGGATGTTTATTGTCAAATAAAAAGTGATTCAGTTTAACTCTCAAGAATCTGAGTTATTATTCTAAGGACCCCAATTTATAACATAATTTATAAGTAAATTTACATTCCTTCAGTAATATTTCTGGAATATCATCAGGACCAGTGCTTGTTTTGCTGGGGAGATTTTTTAAGGAGTTAAAGACATCTATAAGTGTGATTTGGCAATTATTTAAATCAATAGTATTAGTATAGTTGAGTGGAGGGATAGTGCACGAGGTATCAGAATAGACGGAGGAGAAGTGTTCAGCGAAAAGGTTAGCAATGTCGAGACCGTTGATAGCATGATTTTCATGAAAGAACATACTTGGAGGGAGATCATTATCATTAGTCCTTTTTTGTTTAACAAATTTCCAGAATTGTTTAGGGTTAAGATTTAATTGTGTCTCAGTGAGTTCGATGTAGGATTTGTAGCACCTAACAGATTCGATTTTGGATAGTTCTCTTAGCTGAGAAAATTTATGGTAATGCGCCAAGTTGTTCGTACATTTGAATAATTTGTGTATTTTCTTTTTCTCGATTATCAACTTCTTTAGTTTCATGCTGAACCAAATGGGAAACTTAGGCTGGGAATAAGTTCCCTTAGGTACAAATAAGTCTATGGCATGAGTTATACATTCGTTGAATTTAAATGTAGCATCGTTAATATTGATGTTCGATTCAAGAAATGTCCAGTCAGTTTGGGCGAGATATCTGTTCATGCTAGTATAGTCACCTTTGTTAAATTTGTAGTGGTATGTAACCGTCGATTTTAAGGTAACATTTTTGAAAGGATTAGTGAAGTTGATATCGAGTGGTGGGTGATATTTATCTATTGGTAGTAATGAGTCAGAAGCTTCACTAACACAAACGCTAGGCGTGTTAGTAAAGATCAGGTCAAGACAGTAACCTTGACAGTTATGGATTGAGTTTAGTTGGAACATGTTCAAGTAGGCAAATAGATTCATTATTATAGAAGCTTGAAGGGAAATATTACTAGGAGTTTTTACACCATGATTGTCATTGAGCCATATTACCTTCGGTAGATTGTAATCACCGCAAATAAATAGTGAATCGGCATTTATAGAAATTCGTTCTACTGCTTCAGTATGTGACTTGTAGATATCTGTTGAAGAGATGGGGGAATGTAGATACAACCAATGATAAGTTTCTTGGAGCCAAGCAGAACACAAACAAATAGTTCTTCAGATACATCATTACGAGAATCAAGAATGTGGCAAGAGTATTTTTTTTTAACACATATCATAACCCCACCACCTCTAGACTTGTTTGAAGAGGAGGAGCGGTCACAACGAAAAATATTATAATTATGCAGTCCAAGTTCGGTTGAAGGAATATTGTCTGATAACCATGTTTTAGTGAAAAATAAGAAATCATAAGGACTTATGTTTACGGAACATCTGAAGGCATTTAATTTAGTATTGAGACCGCGAATATTTTGATAATAGGAATAGAAAATTGTATTACTGGGATGACTATTCCGGTTCAGCATAAAAATTTACACGAGATAGTTCCCGTCTCTCAGCGGCTTGGCGGGCTGGACAGTCAGGGGAGCCAGTCTTGTGTGTGGCCGGTTTCCTGAAGAACTTGCAGGTGGCGCATGATAGTGGCTTGTCGGGCGTCGGGCAAGTATCACGATGTGTCCAGGTTTTCCACAGTGGGAACAGGTTGGCGTATCAGCGTTACACTTTGTCGGAGTATGTCCATATTTTATGTGTTTACAGGTACTGGAGTGTGGGTCCCCTCCACCAACTATCTGCCTGACACTTAATCTTGATTGTTTTGTTGTTTATTTTTCTGTGTTGTCCTTAGTTTAGTACTTGTAAGCGCTTGCATACCGCTTCATAACACCGTATGCGGGGACTTTGAAGGCCTAGCTTCATTTATATAAATTGTAGAGCCTTTTATTCAAAAAAATTAGATTCATGCGAGAGCTCCGAAGGGGTGACCATAAGTCACCTATACCGGGGTGGGACAGGGTGGGTGTACCTTCAAAGTATGTCCATATAGTTGACAATTACCACATTTAAGATTGTCGATCCAGTCCCTTACGGAATGTACCTGCCAGTCCATAGCTAGTTTGGAGACGCGAATAAGGGAGTGGCGAACAGAGGGAGGAACCCAAAAGACGTGGATACATCGTCCAGTGCGAGGTCCAATTTTATGTGAGAACTGCAACTTATCTTTTAAATCATTTAGTTGTAGACCAGTTTCTTCATGAGTTTGTTGATGAATAGCCAAGGTGATGTTCTCGAGGGGTACAATTTGAGGTAAGCCGTGGATAGCTATCCGAGGAAGTTTATGGGAAGCAACGGCCGCTTTCAGACCGGCGTTGGATAGGGTCGGTGCATTGGCCAGTTTAATGGCCTCGGCATCAGTACTGGGATGCACGACTACACTTCCATACCTAATTTCTCGTACTCCCGTGATTGTAATTCCCAATGATGATGGGTTAGTGGACGTCTTCAGTGTTTCAAGGGTATTATTAGAGGTAAGTTCCGTGTCGTCTTTAGGGTAGATAAGTACTGCGGGTCTTGCAGGGAGAATAGGTAAATTATTTCTGGTGTTAGGAGGATAATTTTTAGGGTGGGTTTGGTTGGAGACAATCGAGCTCCACGTGCTGTTGGTATTATCGGGCGATTGGTTTGATGACAGATGTTTGTATGTCATAATTTCTCCTTCGAGGATGCCTAGTTTGATACCCATTTGACCTATATTTCCTAACAGATCTGTAAAATTAGGGGCAAGCTTGGAAATCTGATCCTTTGTGAATTTATTAGAAGAATCCAGTATTATTATATTTAAATTATTTAATACGGAAGTTGCCTTCGCCAGGAATTGCTTCGCAGTATTTTCTTGGTCCATTGTATATTCAGAGTTGATTGTGGTTATTAGGAGGTTATTATTTGGATAACTGATGTTTGGCCTTGTCGTAGTGAACTATCTGACGCAAAAACGATATCTATGAGTTTTACTATGGAGATGTTATGACGCTGTTTGGCCTTGACGTATTGAACAATCTGAACCAAAAACGGTATCTATGAATTATTTTCAATGGAAATCTTTAACCTTATCCAATTGTCTATGTTAAATTTCTTGGTTCAGTGACCTGTCACTTTGTTTATGAAAGATTGATTTTATCACTAGTATTAGACTTTTCATATGCTATAACACTATTCACCACTGGTTTAATCACTGTTTAACATGTGGGACAAATAATCATAGGAATTGGTGACTTTTTCAATATAATTTTGAAAATTATCGCGGAGCGAACCGTAGCCATACGCCACACATAGCAACGACATTGTTGACAATATGTTAAATGAATAATGCAATATTTTAAAAACTACAAAATAGTTATTAATAGTATAGTGTTTGAGGTTGAGATTACGATCCTTGGCTACGCATTTTGAGGTCGCGGATTCGAATTCCGGCGTGTAAATTTGATTTTAGCCTGAATTGTTGACGACTTAATGCGTTCATATGTGTTCATTCCGTGTCATGGGGCATCAGAGAAGCTCAGACGGCTACATATAGGTGACAACTCACAAGAGCGTCCCTGCCTGTGCAGTGTACAGATAGGGGAACTATGTCACCACCCGGTTGGGCGGCGTTGTGAGGCGGATTAAGGTAGGGGCTGTAGGAAGGTATTTAATAATGCGGGCCTTGAAGAGGCTCGGATTATAGGAGGGAGGAAAAACAGATGCCGGTAGCTCGAAATTGCTCGTTGATAAGCTAAAAGTATTGGAGAGAGAAAGGAGATGTGGAAGAGAAAGGTGGGGAAGTACCTGGTCACCAAACACGTCTAAAGCCATTTCAATCAAATTTTCAATTCTGAATGATGGTATTACACCAGGGCAGTACTGAGAGTACCCTCCAATCGACGGCCGGCATAGTCCAGTGGTAACGCATTGGACTGCCATTCCGAAGGTCGCGGGTTCGAACCCAGCGTGCGCAAATAAATTTTATTTGATTAATTTGTGTTATTTCACAATTAATTAATTAAAATTCACAATTTATTAATTAAAATAATATATAGTATGTTTGCGGCACGTTCCAGAGTGGAAGATACTCTCAGTATCGCCCTGGTGTAAGACCACCATTCAGAATTGAAACGTTGCTTCAAATGGCTTTAGCCGTGTTTAGTGACTAGATCTGAATAGGCAGGTACTTCCCCATCTTCCTCTTTCCCTTCCCCACTTACCTTCAGCCTCACAACATCCCCCAATTGGGGATGCCATAGTCTCACTGGCTCCAGACTGGAGCAGTTGGGACTCTTGTGAGGTATTCACTATAAAAAAAATAAAAAAAAATCTGGAACGTATCGCAAATATATCTTATACTATTTTTAAAGATAAATTGTGAAATAATACAATGCCATATCTGCTTTGTTACTTTTATCTATGGGTAAAACTATGTAGGTGCCTACCTAACACAAAAGTTAAAATGTGTAATGGAACAAGGAAGATAGGCCATTAATCGTTGTTAGTTTGTGTGTAGTGTCGCCAACATCATACAACCTAACAATGCCCTGCATCTACACTCCTACATAGTCACCAAACGTGCAACCCGTGCAGTGTGGTCTATGCTCGATGACAGTTGGCACGCTTCCCTGCCATATCCTCTTTGTTTCTATATCTATGGGTTAAAGTTTGTTGTTACCTATAAAAAAGCAAAAATTAACAATAAGTATGAAAAATGTATTTTTTTCGAGATTAAATTTTTTACTCTTATCTTTCGAAAAACTCAGCGAAAAAGTTTCACAAAGGATTTGACTTGAAGACGAAACATTACTTTATCATAGTGTACCAAATTCACAGCGCGTAAATATCTACATATTTGATATTATTATTTGTGCCATCTGGCGTCAAAAAAATTAATAATTACTCATTATTCTAATGGAAGTTTCCTACTTACCATAAGGTCGAAAGTATGCTATTTGTATACGAAACACCTCTCTGTGAAAAGCATTATTTGAGACCACGACGGGAAATTATATATAACGCATACATTGAGGACTGTCTTCAAACTATCGTCTGTACAGAATAAAAATATGTCTTCAAAGTATGCTATAGATGTATGTATCGATATATATTTTAAACGGTACATCATAGACGTATATAGCTGTAAGGGGGTAGTTTTTAAGGGTTGATTAAACAAAATGGCATTAAAAAAAGTGTATATAATGTGGCTCAAAGTATGCTTTATACAAATATATATATATATATATATATATATATATACAACATTTATTGCGTCCGTGCGTAAATCCATCTTTGGGCGTCCAGCACTTCTAGTTCTTTTTTTTAGATTTTTTTTGTGAATATTGCACTATGTTTTACTCACAATAATCGCTAATATCATATTTTTTTTAATATTCATAATAATGCAGGTTTTGATGTTTATTACACTTTCATACATTTCTAGCGTCACGTACATACTCACGTCCGGGTGTATATTTTTTGTATATTGAAGGTTCCTTTTAATATAGGTTTCACGTCCTTTCACTCTAATTTAATTGCTACGTCTTCCGTATATTGCTGACTATTCTAATAAAGGTTTCACGTCCCTACTGAATAATTTATTCTGGCGTCCGAGTGTATATTATTTGTTTGTTACATGGCATTTTGAAGGTAGATTTAATTTTTACGTCTTCCGTATATAAGGCCCTTAAGACTCTTGGATTTGTTTTGAGAGTTTCAAAAGGTACATTTAGGCCGTTGTTATGCCCCTTATATTATAAAACCCCTTAGGATTACATGACTTATTCTGATTTGGGAGATATATTTCACCTTAAAAATAATCAATATAAATATTGTTTATTTTAATTGTTTTATATATCGAGACAAAAAGACATATATAATTTTTACAATCTTTTGTTTATTTTGAATATGTACTTATGTGAGACTTCTTATCATTTTTACCAATGTATCTTATTTTAGTATACGCTTTTGTTGTAACATTTTTTTTTCATTGTACTTTGTTTTCTCTATTGTTTTAATTTTGAAGAATTTATAATAACTGCGATACTCAACTATTAAAATAGAATGTAAAAGTCTATTAGGTGTAATAAATAAATTAACAAATAAATAAACAACACAAAATATATCTTACTCTTTTAGTGAAGTTTTCATGATCATAGTGAATTAATTAATTAATTACAGCATCTGTGGTTGAGAGGTAAGACTCTCGACTCGCAATCCGAAACACGTAATCTGACAGTCAATACCGATGTGCGCAAATAAATATTTATTTGTTTGTGTTATTTCACAATAAATACATTAAACATAATATAAAGTGTGTTTGCAACACGTTCCAGAGTGAAATATACTCTCAGTATCGCCCTGGTGTGAGACCACCATTCCGAATGGAAACGTTATTTCTAAGCTTTTTCCGTGTTTGGTGACCAGATATAAATAGCCAGGTACTTTTCTACATTTCTCTTCCCCTCCCCAATACCTTCACCCTAGTACTCGGATTGGGGATGCCACAGTCTCGCTGTTCCAGACGGGAGCGGTTGAGACTCTTGTGCGGTATATAAAAAAATATTTGTATATATACAGGGTATATCGGCACTAACCCGAAAAACTTTAACCTGCTATTCCTTAGCACATTTGGAGTAAAACATGTTATGGGCACTTTGCTGTCCGGTAGCATTTTTTTTTTCAATTAAAAACAAAAAAATTAAAAATTTCCACACTACATCACTGTCATTGGCATTGCTTTTCGTGTTCAACAGCTGTTATAAGCAAGTATGTAGAAAAGCGTCTTCGCTCTTTCGCACACATAAAATAATAATAGTTAAAAATGAGACGAATGGTGCCGTGTCATTTCGTTGTGATTGTAAAAGCGCGCCAATATAGGTACACACGTACATTATTCAACGGAATTCGAATAAAATATTGCCAGATGGGTTTTCAAACTTTGACAAAGGATAAAACAGTGGTGACATGTGGTGAAAATATGAATAATAAATTTTTTATTAAAAAAAACGTTACCGGACAGCAAAGTGCACATAAGATTTTTTACTCCAAATATGCTAAAGAATAGCTCGTTAAAAATTGTTGGGTACGTGCCGATACACCCTGTATATATATATATATATATATATTGACCTCTTCCCGTAGTATGTTGATCCAGTAAGAAGTTGTTAGACTAAGTTGATCCACCTTTAACACCATATAACTTGGCAATTTTGGAATACATCTGAATGAATTGACAACAGTGGTACAATAATTATCAATGTTGCCAGTTTGCCAGAAAAACCATTTGATGTACTGTTCATAAAATTTTCAAAATTTGTATGGAAATCGGATGCATAATTTATGTTGATCTACCCAAATTGGCATTCTTATGTTGATCTCATATATATTGATCTATTCCCGTAGTATGTTGATCCAGGTAAGAAGTTATTAGACAAAGTTGATCTGTGTCCCTATATATGGTTTTACTAAATGAACCAATCAAGGGGGCAATCGGTGGACTGTTCATCACAAGG
This sequence comes from Hesperophylax consimilis, assembly GCF_061612785.1. Taxonomy (NCBI): domain Eukaryota; kingdom Metazoa; phylum Arthropoda; class Insecta; order Trichoptera; family Limnephilidae; genus Hesperophylax; species Hesperophylax consimilis. Next base: position 6,014,435 of record NC_142863.1, on the reverse strand, counting down.
TTTTATGTGATTCCGTTATCTTTTGTGATATTGAACTCAAAGTATGAGTCTCTAGAGTCGAATATCGCATGAAATGACTGTGAGATGGTACCGTTTCAAATCAAAATGACGTGTGTTGCTTGAATTGTTTATAAGAAATGTATGCGTATTTAGATTGAAACGAAATTTTCTCAAAAATCAAATCCATAAAAAAATACCTACTGCGTGGCGGGCCGGATCGAAAGAGACTGGTTGAGGGATACCTTTTGACCATCAAAATCCAAAATGGCGGCAAAAGGCATAATGTTATATGGGAAATTTTGAACTTGCATCTATCACCATCTCTCCTGATTACGCTTCGTGACTTAGTAGGGGTGGCCGGGTTCTTTGTTATAATGGGTAATTAACGGATGATTGGACGAGGTTGGAGCTAACAAAAAAACTGTCCAAAGAAGCGAAGCTAGCAGTCCACAATGGAGTGCTGGTACCTACCCTAATATATGGAAGTGAGGCATGGAACTGGCAGAAGAAGGCTGAAAGTAGACTGAATACTGTAGAAATGAGATCCCTGAGGCATTTGTACGGTAAAATCATGTATGACGAAATGTGCGTATGCTGTGTCTATTCTACAGATATTTTATTAGAGCCAGTTAAAAGGAGCTAGCAGCATTGATCCCCGGTGCAAAGTGGACGTGCTTGATACTCGACGGACCGAGCGGAATACACGTTCACAGTTAAGTTGATGTTATCTATACATATATGAACGGGTCATTTCTCCGACTCGTTTTATCGTTAGTCGGCTCGCATGTGGAACGAGCTGCGAATATCTGATTATAATATTGAACCAATATTTCTATTTTCATTTAAAAAAAAAAATTAATATCGCACCAGAGTCCCAACTGCTACGGTCTGGAGCCAGTGAGACTATGGCATCCCCAATTGGGGTTGTTGTGACTGTTGTGAGACTGAAGATATTGTGAACCTCGAAGGAGATGACGAGGAGGAAGTTGGTAGAGTACCTGGCTATTCAGATCTGGTTGCCAAACACTAATTGTAAAATAGTAACAATTTATTTTAGTAAAATTTATTTGAGACCGCGACCTTCGGATTGCTAGTCGATAGCCATACCCCTCGATAACGGAGGCCGTCATTTAGGTACGTTTCAAATTATGTTTTACATTTGAAAGTAGAAGTTTATCACAATTTGGGAGGAGGGTATGTGTACCGCCGCCCCGGGAACCATTTATTGGATAACCCACACTTCTGCCATAGGTCTCCCCAAGTTGTTTGATATGTTTGGTGACTTATCAGGAGTGCCCGGGTTTATAGGGTGAGGTTTGTTCGGTTCTTGGCGGCGGATGCGCTTGCCTACCAAATGCGTGGTGGGCCGGATCGATTAGTCCTCTTCCAACGCATCGCCTTGCAACGCAGTAGGAGAGTTAGATTTTTTTATTTTTTTTTTTTTTATAGTGAATACCTCACAAGAGTCCCAACTGCTCCCGTCTGGAGCCAGTGAGACTATGGCATCCCCAATTGGGGGATGTTGTGAGGCTGAAGGTAAGTGGGGAAGGGAAAGAGGAAGGTGGGGAAGTATCTGGCTATTCAGATCTAGTCACTAAACACGGCTAAAGCCATTTGGAGCAACGTTTCAATTCTGAATGGTGGTCTTACACCAGGGCGATACTGGTAGTATCTTCCACTCTGGAACGTGCCGCAAATATACTATATATTATTTTAATTAATTAATTGTGAAATAACACAAATTAATCTAATAAAATTTATTTGCGCACGCCGCGTTCGAACCCGCGACCTTCGGAATGGCAGTCCAATGCGTTACCACTGGACTATGCCGGCATACATTATTATGTATATCACTCGAACACACTGAACCCCAGATTACTACCCACCCATCAAACCTATTTACTTCCCAGAACTCACCCTCCTTCCTTTCCTTCAAAATTCCCCCAACACAGCATTCACAAAGATGACATAGGCCCTGAGGGTTACGATTTTCCTCAGGGCCTCCTGTGTGGATATGATGTAAAAAATATAAGAAATAAACAACAATCTCGCTAAACGTTGGCGGTGACCTATGGTAGGGGTGTTGGTTATCTAATAAATGGTTCCCGGGGCGGCGGTACACATAATTGTAATAGTTCTCGAGGGCTCTGATGTACAGACATTATGGCTCATGTTGATTGACGAACATATACTAAAACATCGTTGGTTGGAATCGTAGCTTGAAATGACTTTAGCCATGTTTAGTAATTAACAAATTAGAATAAATTTTTTAGCAATCATAATTTAAAATTTGAAAAATTTAATTCTCACCAATCTATTCGCCGCAATTTTAATAGGCACATATTATGGATATTACGTTTTGTTTCAACTTAATCATTACAAGAAACTTACGTCGGGAGAGATGGTAAAAGATACATTAAAATAAAATTTTATTCAATCAATGTTCAAAATTTCTCTTATAAAATGACTTAGACAAATCTCACCCCATGAACCCGGGCACCCCTGCTAAGTCACGAAACGTAGTAAATGATGCATTAAAGTTTCATTTTTGGATAATCAAGTTCAAAAGATTTTGTTGATCTCATATATATTGATCTTTTCCCGTAGTATGTTGATCCAGGTAAGAAGTTATTAGACAAAGTTGATCTGTGTCCCTATATATGGTTTTACTAAATGAACCAATCAAGGGGGCAATCGGTGGACTGTTCATCGCAAGGTTTTATGTGATTCCGTAATCTTTTGTGATATTGAACTCAAAGTATTAGTCTCTAGAGTCGAATATCGCATGAAATGACTGTGAGATGGTACCGTTTCAAATCAAAATGACGTGTGTTGCTTGAATTGTTTATAAGAAATGTATGCGTGTTTAGATTGAAACGAAAATTTCGCAAAAACAAATCCATTAAAAAATCATAACTTAGCAGGGGTACACAGGTTCATAGGGTGAGGTTTGTCTAGGTCCTGGCGGCGGATGCGTTTGCCCATCTACTGCGTGGCGGGCCGGATCGAAAGAAACTGGTTGAGGGATACCTTTCGACCATAAAAATCCAAAATGGCGGCAAAAGGAATAATGTTATGTAGGAAATTTTGAACCTGTATCTTTTACCATCTCTCCTGATTACGCTTCGTGACTTAGTAGGGGAGGCCGGGTTCTTGATTATAATGGGTAATTAATGGATGATACTACAGTATTCTGTCTACTTTCAGCCTTCTTCTGCCAATTCCATGCCTCATTTCCATATATTAGGGTAGGTACCAGTAATCCATTGTGGAGTTTCGCTTCTTTGGACAGTTTTTTGTTATCTCCAACCGCGTTCAATCATCCATTGATTACTAATTTCAAATAATTACCCATTATAATCAAGAACCCGGCCACCCCTACTAAGTCACGAAGCGTAATCAGGAGAGGTGGTAAGAAGTTCAAAATATACCATATAACATTATTCCTTTTGCCACCATTTTAGATTTTTATGGCCAAAAGGTATCCCTCAACCAGTCTCTTTCGATCCGGCCCGCCACGTAGTAGCTGAGCAAACGCAACAGTGTACCCCTGCTAAGTTATGATTTTTTTATGGATTTAATTTTTGCGAATGTTTCGAATAGCTCTAAAGATGATTCTTTTAAAATCATCTCATATTTAATATTATTAAACAATATGACCGGAAATCGGCTGAAGTAAAAAAACAACTACAAGGTGGTTACAAATACTATTATATTAAATCAATTTTGTCATTTAATTCCCAAACAATGTGTATTTATATTCATTTAAATTAAAATAGCAACTTCACATTAGAAAAGAGAGGACAACGAACAAATAAGTACATTGACTAAGTGTTACGGACGGACATGCACTTGAGCTTATAAAACTTGGGAGCTGTACTCACAGAAACTGGAGTTTAGTTGTAATACGGGGTCAATTGTACCGGTATAATCATCCCCCAAAATCATTAAAATAGAAACCATATAAACTACTAAATGCGGTTTAAAGCTAACGAATCCACCTAGATTTAATCAACAATCCCATATTTTTAGATTCCATAAGTACCCACTCTATTGTGTACCTAGAGGTAAAACTAAGATATTGCCTAATATTGGCAAAATATGGCAGAAATGGCTCCAGTGGATAAGTAATAAAACGTATTTTATAAGAACTTTTAAAAAAAATTGTCTAAAGAAACAGATAAATTTTTAAAACAATTATGAATAAAGTACATTCTGGAATCGTTAATACGTCGTTTTGAAATATTTCGTCGTGTTTAGTAATCAATAGTATCGCGGTGGCAAGACGCAGAATTCCATAGCCGTTGATTATCAAAGAAAAAACAAATAAAATTATAATTATTATATGGGTTAAATGTATTATAATCAGGGTGTTGTCAACTTAGAGTAATAATATACTAGAGACCGCACTAATATTTGTACAAATCGTTGACATACTCGCAAAATAAAGGTCTCCCTTTCAGCTCGGTTCCATCAACGTACAAAAAACAGAGACAAACAATTTCTGTTAAAAACATCTTGAGTAATTAATATTACTCCAAGCCCGGCAGTCTGCAGCTGCATTGTTTTAACAACGAAGTTTTGGTCTGATCACATTTTCAATACAGTATTATTTTTTAACAAAAATAGTTTCCATACAGAGAATATACAAATAAACCTTTTTTGTGTATAAAAACATATCTGCTTTTAAGTTAAGATGTAGTGTGATATGATTTGTATTTTTTTATTAAACACTAATATGAAACATGAAGGAAATATCAAAATTTAAATAAAATATATTGAAGTGTTTTATCTTATCTTTTAGTTGGTATTACTATAAACTGCACGTGTTAGTTTTACTTCTGCCATTTGTGTGCTAAAAATACTTTATTCAACTTCTCGAAGCTAGCAGCTGTGACTTTTTGTAGGAAATATGATATCTGATTATAATATTTATGTTTTCATTTTTTACAAATAAAAATAAATTCTTGTGTGAATACCGCACCAGAGTCATACAGTCCTAACCGCTCCCGTCTGGAGCCAGTGAGACTATGGCATCCTCAAAGGAGACCTCGAAGGAGATGACGAGGAGGAAGGTGGGAGAGTAATAATAATAATAATAACATGGAATTTATATAGCGCAGTTTAGTATCATTTCACTTCAAGTGCGCTTAACTACTCGTATAACAAACTCGTATAACAAACCTGGCTATTCTGATATGGTCACCAAACACTAATTGTAAAATAGTGCAAATTAATTTTAATAAAATTTATTTGAACCCGCGACCTTCGGATTGCTAGTCGAGAGCCACCTCAAGTAGTTTGATATGTTTGGTGACTTAGCAGGAGTGCCCGGGTTTATAGGGTGAGGTTTGTTCGGTTCTTGGCGGCGCGCGGCGGATGCGCTTGCCTACCAAATGCGTGGTGGGCCGGATCGATTAATCCTCTTTCAACGCATCGCCTTGTAACGCAGTAGGAGAGTTGGATTCCAGATTACTACCCACCCATCATACCTTTTTCATTCCCAGAACTCACTGTCCTTCCTTTCTTTCAAAATACCCCCAACACAGCATTCACAAAGATGAAGTTGGCCTTGAGAGTTACGATTTTCCTAAGGGCCTCCTGTGTGGAGACGATGTAAAAAAATACAAAAAATAAACAACTATCTCGCTAAATCGTTGGCGGTGACTAATGGTAGGCGTATTGGTTATCTTATAAATGGTTCCCGGGGTAGCGGTACACATAATTGTAATAATTCTCGAGGGCTCTGATGAACAGACATTATGGCTCCTGTTGATTGACGAACATATACTAAAACATCGTTGGTTGGAATCGGTGCTTGAAATGACTTTAGCCATGTTTAATAAAAAACAAATTGGAATAAATTTATAGCAATTTTAATTTAAAATTTGAAAAATTAAATTCTCACCAATTAATCGCCGCAATTTTAATAGGCACATATTATGGATATTACGCTTTGTTTCAACTTAATCATTACAAGAAACTTACGTCGGGAGAGATGGTAAAAGATACATTAAAATAAAATTTGATTCAATCAATGTTCAAAATTTCTCTTTTAAAATGACTCAATGAACCTCACCCCATGAACCCGGGCACCCCTGCTTAGTCACGAAACGTAGTAAATGATGCATTAAAGTTACATTTTTGTTTAATAAAGTTCAAAAGATTTTTTAAGCATGGATTTGACGTTTGCGAAAGTTCCATTTCAATATAAATACGCGTGAGGCAGTCTATCCTCTTTAAGTACAAAGTCATTTTCATAGAATATGGATGTTCTAACAGAATCTAAAAAGTACCACAACGCGCGCGAAATACAAGTTACAACGCATGGAAGCCGTCAAGTTTGTCAGAAATATATGGATCAACAAAAAAAATCGTGTAAAATGTATATGCGACCGAAAAATGGGCGTGGCTTACAGCTAAATCTCGATGACACAAGTTGATCTGTAGGGATTTACATATGTATGCCAGCTTGGGTAATGGATCAACATATCCGAGGTGGATCAACAAATGCAAACGGATCAACATATACCTGGCGTACCGTCGCGCAAGATCAACATAGTACGAGAGGGGATAAATATATATATATATATCCCGCTACATTTGTTGCGTCCGACCCCTAAAAACTCCATAGCATTGCAGCGTCCACCGACTTACAGCGTCCGATATACGGACGCTGCAATGTTTTGACCTCAAAATTGGCCAGAACGATGCTTACCCCATGTAGAATCGTATGGCAAAAATTTTTGTGGAGGCAAAAAATGTCTCAGAATGTCTGGAAACGAATATTGAACGTTTGACATTTTGCCGACAGGTTCGCTACACGATGTATATATCGAGCAGTGTATGTTTTTATTCATTTCTACGATCTTGCCGCGTCCACGAAGTAATATAATTTTCGATACATAACGACGATCATGCTGCGTCTACGCATTACATCGTTAGTATTGCGTCCTCAAGACCGATTACGAGTAGATATTATTTTATATACATAACGACGGTCGTGCTGCGTCCACGCATTACGTCGATAGTACTGCGTCCCCGTAGCCGCTCATGAGAATATACTATTTTTAACTCATAATGACAATCATGATGCTTCCATGCATCACGTCGATAATATTGCGTCCCCCTGGCCGATCACGTTGAAATATTATTATGAATACACAACGACGGTCTTGCTGCGTCTACGCATTACGTCGATAGTACTGCGTCCTCGTGGCCATTCGGAGTACATTGTTAAATATTATTTGAACGTTTGGTTGAGTAAATCATCAGATTTGGCAACATTTGGTTATTTTACAACGATGCCGCTTGATACTCAGAACTAAGAATCGTCTTGCGTGGTTTTTAATGCATAACGACGATTTTGCTGCGTCCACGCATTACTTCGATAGTACTGCGTCCCCATGGCCATTCACGAGTACATTTTAATAAATTATTTGAGCGTTTGGTTGAGTAAATCATCAGATTTGGCAACGTTGGGTTAATTTACAACGATGCCGCTTGAAACTAAGAACTAAGAAGCATCCTGCGTAGTTTTTAATGCATAACGACGATCGTGATGCGTTTACGCATTACGTTGGTAGTATTGCGTCCGTTGTTGTTTTTTTTTAAAGAAAAAGCGTTTTTTTTGGGAGCGAAACCCGGTCGGCACAAAGTATAAAAAATAAAAGTGGTGTTTACAAAGTTATTGTTTTATTTTAAATTAAATATTGTTGTCAATTAAACAAACAATTTATAAGTTCCCGAATATTATCTGAATATAAAATAAATCTTATAGAATAAAATAAAATCCTCAAGATATGAATTGAAATCTAGCAAGAATATCGTAACACAAATTGTGAGGATTATTATTAATATATTCATAGAATTATAACTATATATTTTATCACACCTTCATAAATGCAATGAAAACTTTAACTTAAATGAAATCAACAAAAAATCAAAATATAGAAGAATACGTATGTGAAACATACAGCGAATGCACTAAAATCTAGAACAATATAATAAATCTACTAACAATCTTGCACTTAAACATAAGGAGTATAATTTGAAACATGGACGAACTTCTGGTATACCTATGTATTTAACATTATGTCCACAACCAGATTTTTTAATACTATCCGAGGCACACTCGCATGCAATACATAAAAATATACCAAGTATTCCAAACTACAAACAATATGTCACAAATTATCACAAAAATAAAAGTAGTGGAATTGTAGTCTATGCTAAAGAAAAATTTACTGATATCAATGTTAACGAAATACCAATATGTAACGCAAACTGTTTGTCAATTAATGAATCTAAATAATTAGCCAATTAATATAATCGAATACATAGCTCGTTATACCCTTATAATCCAGTAGGTACCCAAGCGATTCCTTCAGAAACTTGATCAGGGTGCTTAGGCTGTGAACATCTTGGAATAATTATCGATAATAACATCAAATGGAAAAGTCAAATAAACTCCACAGTAGACAGAATGAGAAAACTCATCTTTATGTTTTTTAGACTTAGAAATACTGTATCATTAAAAATACTTAAAGGTATTTATTTTGCACTTGCACGTTCTACACTACTACAATATGAAATCGTGGTTTGCGGGGGGGGGGGGGGTGCGTATAAATCATACCTACGTCCACTTGTGACAATTCAAAAAATATTAATAAAAATCGTATTTAAAAAAGCCATATAACTATCCAACAATAAATGTTTTCCAAGGTTTCCCGGTTCCCCTTCTCACAAAAATTTATGACAAAAATACTCGTACATTAAGAACTTCAATTACATAAAGATTTATTTGATAAAAATAATATTCCATAATTAATTTTAAGCTAAATAATTATTTATATTGGAGGACTAACCGTACCACTAGTTCGAACTACAACAGCAAAACATCATTATTTATTTAACGGTATAAAATTATTCAATAAATTACTCCTGGATATATCTGAGGAAAATTATGACAGTTACAAAAAAAAAACAATTTAAAATTCTCTAATACCACCTAATAAATTTTCTTATTGTTTTAAATTATTTATTTATTTATTTTATTTCAGGGAAATCAACAGTTTACAATGTGGTTCATTTATACACGTGTAATTTACCTAACTGAGAAACCAATTGCAGATTTCCGCAATATTCTATTCTATTATGTATGTAAAAATTTAAAAACTATACTTACAAGAACTAAAAAATATTAAATTTATCGAAGAAAGCAAACACTTAGTGGCTTGACATTATACAAAATGAAACAAATACTTTGTTTTAAACCACTTTATTTTTTATTTATATTTCGTCGACCGGTTTGGATTGAACCCAAATATTGTATAAAATAAATATAAAGTGGTTTAAAAAATAGTATTGTTTCATTTTGTAAAAAATATAACGTTATTCAAGAGGGAGATTATTATAACATGAGATTATTTTAACTGGAGATTATTATAACAGGAGATTATTAAAACAGAAGATTATTATAACGTAATACTAAATAATATATGTCATTACATAATATAATAACATTTTATGCAGTTTGGTACACGTTTAATACATTTTTAATATAGTTTTTATATTTATTTTGGTTACATTGAAGATAGAATCAGAGAGAATGTTATTATACATATGTTGAACATATTCTTCTAAGACAAGCATTTTTATTTTACTAGATTACGCGTGTGTGCCGTGTAGGTACTTTCAAATCCACATAAATCCACATAAACTCCACATATTATGTTTCTGCTTATCATTCCTTGGTATTATTTATAACTAACCTGTTTTTATTACTTTTATTGTATTTTCTTGTAAGGCTATCAAGAGTTTTTGTAATAATATTTGCAATATAAATATATGTAAAAATATATAGTTGTCCTCTCCTAAGCACAAGCATCTGATTTATCAGAAAAGTGATTGAAATATTACATAATATTATGTAGTAAATATTGTAACGCTTAAGATGTTAAGAAATAAAAATAAATAAATATTTTTATTTTGAACTTAATGGTATTAATAAGTTTAACTCATTAATTAAAATATTGCAATTTGAGGTTGAACTAATTAAGTTAAATATAAAAACAGATATTATTATATTGAATACGTAACGACAGAAGTTCTGCGTCGATGGTATTGTATCCTCGTGACCAATCACGAGTAGATATATTTTGTATACATAACGACGGCCGTGCTGCGTCCACGCATTTCGTCGATAGTATTGCGTCCCCATGGCCGTTGGCGAATTTGTACATTTTTATGTATTGTTTGAGTCCTTGGTGAAGCAAAACCCCAGATTTGGCAACATTCAGTTCATTTACAACGTTGCCACTTAGCACTCAGAACTAAAAAGCGCCTTGCGCGGGTGGACATTTTTGTAAGATGGTTTACAGTGGACGGTAAATTGATATCCCGACCTAAAAATGTCCGACCGCCCTCTGCAATGGAGCGAACTGGCGCGTTATGAAATGATACATTTTTACTAAGGATATCGTTGTAAAAAAAATTGTCGCACGCCTGCGCCCAGTAGGTACGTTTGTATACAAGGTGCAACAAGATATTCATTAAAACTTCTCACTATCAATAGACAGTTTGTTGTCAGGTCTGGTGTGTTTCTGAATGTCAAAAAAATAAAACATAAATATATATACATATATTTTTTATATACCGCACAAGAGTCTCAACCGCTCCCGTCTGGAACAGCGAGACTGTGGCATCCCCAATCTGAGTACTAGGGTGAAGGTATTGGGGAGGGGAAGACGATGAGGAAGAGAAATGTAGAAAAGTACCTGGCTATTTATATCTGGTCACCAAACACGGCAAAAGCTTGGAAATAACGTTTCCATTCGGAATGGTGGTCACACACCAGGGCGATACTGAGAGTATATTTCACTCTGGAACGTGCTGCAAACACACTTTATATTATGTTTAATGTATTAATTGTGAAATAACACAAACAAATAAAAATTTATTTGCGCACGCCGGGTTTGACCGTCAGATTACGGGCTTCGGATTGCGAGTCGAGAGTCTTATCTCTCAACCACAGATGCTGTAATTAATTAATTAATTCACTATGAACGTGAAAACTTCACTAGAAAAGTAAGAAATATTTTGTGTTGTTTATTTATTTGTTAATTTATTTATTATACCTAATAGACGTTTACATTCTAGTTTAATAGTTGAGTATCGCAGTTATTATAAATTCTTCAAAATTAAAACAATAGAGAAAACAAAATAGAATGAAAAAAAAAATGTTACAACAAAAGCGTATAATAAAATAAGATTCATTGGTAAAAATGATAAGAAGTCTCACATAAGTAGATATTCAAAATAAAGAAAAGATTGCAAAAATTATAGATGTCTATTTGTCTCGATATATAAAAGAATTAAAATAAACAATATTTATATTGATTATTTTTAAGGTGAAATATATCTCCCATATCAGAATAAGTCATGTAATCCTAAGGGGTTTAATAATATAAGGGGCATAACAACGGCCTAAATTTACCTTTTGAAACTCTCAAAACAAATCCAAGAGTCTTAAGGGCCGTATATACGGAAGACGTAAAAATTAAATCGACCTTCAAAACGCCATGTAACAAACAAATAATATACACTCGGACGCAAGAATATATTATTCAGTATGGACGTGAAACCTTTATTAGAATAGTCAGCAATATACGGCAGACGTAACAATTAAATTAGAGTGAACGGACGTGAAACCTATATTAAAAGGAACCTTCAATATACAAAAAATATACACCCGGACGTGAGTATGTACGTGACGCTAGAAATGTATGAGAGTGTAATAAACATCAAAACCTGCATTATTATGAATATTAAAAAAATATGATATTAGCGATTATCGTGAGTAAAACATAGTGCAATATTCACAAAAACAATCTAAAAAAAAGAACTAGAAGTGCTGGACGCCCAAAGACGGATTTGCGCACGGACGCAATAAATGTTGTGGGACCTATATATATAGGTCCCACAACATTTATTGCGTCCGTGCGTAAATCCGTCTTCGGGCGTCCAGCACTTCTAGTTCTTTTTTTTAGATTGTTTTTGTGAATATTGCACTATGTTTTACTCACAGTAATCGCTAATATCATATTTTTTTAATATTCATAATAATGCAGGTTTTGATGTTTATTACACTTTCATACATTTCTAGCGTCACGTACATACTCACGTCCGTGTGTATATTTTTTATATATTGAAGGTTCCTTTTAATATAGGTTTCACGTCCGTTCACTCCAATTCAATTGTTACGTCTTCCGTATATTGCTGACTATTCTAATAAAGGTTTCACGTCCATACTGAATAATTTATTCTGGCGTCCGAGTGTATATTATTTGTTTGTTACATGGCATTTTGAAGGTCGATTTCATTTTTACGTCTTCCGTATATAAGGCCCTTAAGACTATTGGATTTGTTTTGAGAGTTTCAAAAGGCACATTTAGGCCGTTATTATGCCCCTTATATTATAAAAACCCTTAGAATTGCATGACGTATTCTGGTATGGGAGATATATTTCACCTTAAAAATAATCAATATAAATATTGTTTATTTTAATTCTTTTATAAATCGAGACAAATAGACATCTTTAATTTTTGCAATCTTTTGTTTATTTTGAATATCTACTTATGTGAGACTTCTTATCATTTTTACCAATGTATCTTATTTTATTATACGCTTTTGTTGTAACATTTTTTTTTCATTGTACTTTGTTTTCTCTATTGTTTTAAGTTTGACGAATTTATAATAACTGCAATACTCAACTATTAAACTAGAATGTAAAAGTCTATTAGGTGTAATAAATAAATTAACAAATAAATAAACAACACAAAATATTTCTTACTCTTCTAGTGAAGTTTTCATGTTCATAGTGAATTAATTAATTAATTACAGTATCTGTGGTTGAGAGGTAAGACTCTCGACTCGCAATCCGAAACACGTAATCTGACAGGCAAACCCGACATGCGCAAATACATTTTTATTTGTTTGTGTTATTTCACAATAAATACATTAAACATAATATAAAGTGTGTTTGCAACACGTTCCAGAGTGAAATATACTCTCAGTATCGCCTGGGTGTGAGACCACCATTCCGAATGGAAACGTTATTTCTAAGCTTTTGCCGTGTTTGGTGACCAGGTACTTTTCTACATTTCTCCATTTTCTTCCCCTCCCCAATACCGTCACCCTAGTACTCAGATTGGGGATGCCACAGTCTCACTGTTCCAGACGGGAGCGGTTGAGACTCTTGTGCGGTATATAAAAAAATATATGTATATATATTTATGTTTTATTTTTTTGGCATCCAGAAACACACCAGAAATGACAACAAACTGTCTATTGGTAGTAAGAAGTTTGAATGAATAGCTTGTTGCATCTTGTATACTAAAGTACCTACTGGGCGCAGACGTGCATCATTTTTGCAACGATATCCTTAGTAAAAATGTATCATTTCATAACGCCCCAGTTCGCTTCATTGCAGAGGGCGGTCGGACCTTTTTAGGTCGGGACATCAATTTACCGTCTACTGTAAACTATCTTACAAAAATGTCCACCCGCGCAGGGCGCTTTTTAGTTCTGAGTTCTACGTGGCATCGTTGTAAATGAGCTAAATATTGCCAAATCTAGCGTTTTGCTTCACCAAGGGCTCAAACAATACATAAAAATGTACAAATTCGCAAACAGCCATGGGGACGCAATACTATCGACGTAATGCGTGGACGCAGCACGGCCGTCGTTATGTATACAAAATGATATCTACTCGTGATCGGTCACGAGGATACAATACCATCGACGCAGCACTTCCGTCGTTACGTATTCAATATAATAATATCTGTTTTTATATTTAACTTAATTATTTCAACCTCAAATTGTAATATTTTAATTAATGAGTTAAACTTATTACTATCATTATGTTAAAAATAAAAATATTTTTATTTTTATTTCTTTACATCTTTAGTGTTACAATATTTACAACATAATATTTCAATCACTTTTCTGATAAATCAGATGCTTGTGCTTAGGAGAAGACAACTATATATTTTTACATATATTTATATTGCAAATATTATTACAAAAACTATTAATAACCTTACAAGAAAATACAATAAACGTAATAAAACAGGTTATTTATAAATAATACCTAGGAATGATAAGCAAAAACATAATATGTGGAGTTTATTAAACAGATTTGAAAAGTACCTACACGGCACACACGCTCAAGTAATCTATTTTAAGAAAAACACTGTTAAACCATTTCAAATAAAAATTATTGTCTTAAAAGAATATGTTCAACATATGTATAATAACATTCTCTCTGATTCTATCTTCAATGTAACCAAAATAAATATAAAAACTCAATTAAAATGTATTAAACGTGTACCAAACTGCATAAAATGTAATGACATATTTTATGTAGCATTATGTTATAATAATCTTCTGTTTTAATAATCTCCTGTTATAATAATCTCATGTTATGATAATCTCTGGGAAGAGAACTGGGAAACCTTGGAAAAGATGTATTGTTGGATAGTAATATGGCTTGTTTAAGATAAGTTTTATTAATATTTTTTGAATTGTCACGAATGGAAGTAGGCATGATTTATATGCATCCCCCCCACAAGCCACGATTCCATATATTGTAGTAGTGTAGAATGTGCAAGTGCAAAATAAATATCTTTATGTATTTTTAATGATACAGTATTTCTAAGTCTAAAAAATATAAAGATGAGTTTTGTCATTCTGTCTACTGTGGAGTTTATTTGACTTTACCATTTGATGTTATTATCGATAATTATTCCAAGATGTTCACACCCTAAGCACCCTGATCAAGTTTCTGAAGGAATCGCTTAGGTACCTGCTCACGCATTTAGTTCGAGTTGAATCCTGCAATCATACATAAAGATAGCAGCCAATAAAAATATGCGTTAGGAAAATTAAGATTATGTTTTATTTTTATTTTTATAGTGAATTCCTCACAAGAGTCCCAACTCCTCCAGTCTGGAGGAGTTGGGACTCATCCCCAATTGGGGTATATTGTGAGACTGTAGGTAAGTGGGGAAGGGGAAGCGATGGGGAAGAGAAAGGTGGTAAAGTACCTGACTATTCAGATATAGTCACTAAACACGGCTAAAGCCACTTGGAGCAAAGTTTCAATTCTGAATGGTGGTCTTACACCAGGGCGATACTGGGAGTAACTTCCACTCTGTTGATAATTCTCAGTCGAAGTATATTACAGTAAATATGACCGAATCGGATAGGGACACATTATCTCAGTTGGTAGAGTCACGGCCTGGAAAACCAAAGGTCCTGGGTTCGAGTCCCAAATGTGAAAGTCCCTTTTTCAGATTTTTCCGTTTCAGATGTTCGATTGAGTTTCGCTAGTATTGTTTTCATTAATTAAAAATAATACCTGATCTAGATCGGCCACCGATGTAATTATGTATATATATATATCGATGTAATGTCGATTTATTACGCCAATCTTTAAAACAACGCAAATGCAAAACCATTATATTTACCAAGCCATAAAAAACTACAATAATCTCCCTTCCGAATTGCGCTGTATTACGAACCAACAAGAACAAATAAATAAAATCAAACTTTTTTCCAAAAAAACTTATATTAACAAAAAAATATATATATTATTATACATTTTACATAAAACATAATATTATAACATTGAATCTAAGTAAAAATTGTGGCTCCCTTATCAGGCGCAAGAGCTCCTCTTTTCTGATAAGGTATACATGACCAATTATGATCCTAAATATTATATTTTGCAAAATATGTATGTATTAATGTAACTCATATTATCTATATTAAAATAATAAAAAAAAAATAAAAAAATAATGCGTGGATACAGCACTACCATCGATATGTATCAAAAATAATATCTATTCGTTAACGGACGCAATACTACCAACGTAATGCGTAAACGCAGCACGATCGTCGTTATGCATTAAAAACCACGCAGGATGCTTCTTAGTTCTGAGTGTCAAGCGGCATCGTTGTAAATTAACCCAATGTTGCCAAATCTGATGATTTACTCAACCAAACGCTCAAATAATATACAACAATGTACTCGCGAATGGCCACGGGGACGCAGTACTATCGAAGTAATGCGTGGACGCAGCACGATCGTCGTTATGCATTAAAAACCACGCAGGACGCTTCTTAGTTCTGAGTGTCAAGCGGCATCGTTGTAAATTAACACAATGTTGCCAAATCTGATGATTTACTCAACCAAACGCTCAAATAATACATAACAATGCACTCGCGAATGGCCACGGGGACGCAGTACTATCGAAGTAATGCGTGGACGCAGCAAAACCGTCGTTATGTATTCGTAATAATATTTCAGCGTGATCGGCTATGGGGACGCAATACTATCGACGTAATGCCTAGACGCAGTACGATCGTCGTTATGTATCGAAAATTATATCGACCGTCGTTGTATATTCAAAATAATATCTACTCGTGATCGTTCACTGGGACGCAATACTATCGACGTGATGCATGGAAGCAGTGATGAAATGTTAACAGACACTGGAGTAGCAACAGGGTCGATATCGGGACCTACGTGTTATTTAATGCAAGTAAACAGTTTACCTAACGTAATAAAACGTTGTAAATGTTACATGTTTGCAGATGATACTTGCATCATATGTGCTGACAGAAATCTACAGAAAATTGAGGAATTTTTACAAACAGACCTAAATAACATAATTAAATGGTCCCACGACAATGGAATTATTATTAACGCAAAAAAAACAAAATATATGCTTATACACTCTCCATATGCAAGTTGTCAGGATAAAGAACTGCATATAAAAAGTCATTCATACGATTGTTTTCACACAAAAAACCAATCTCTGCCATGTAAATGCCCAAACATAGAAAAAGTTTACCAATACATACCTTGGTCTTACAATAGATGTCAATTTTAACTGGTCAGATCACATTGAAAATGTATGTAATAGATTAAGATCCATATTAGGGAAATTTTATCACCTAAAAAACTTTGTCAATAAAAATATATTATACTGTATATATAATGCATTAGCGGAATCAATTATAGGATACGGAGTAAATAGTTACGGATTAACGTATAAAACGTACTTAAATAAAATAGAACAATTACAAATCCGTTTCCTAAAATTGATATCAGGCAAAAAAAAATACAATTATGTGTAGTCGATTATAAAAAAATATTTTCTTTGTGTAATGTGCTCTCTATACATAGTAGGATAGATTACCAACTAACGCTAGATGAATTCTGGAATACAGAATTCAAAAAACCTGTAAACCATAACTACCCTACTAGGCATAGAGAAGCACAAATGTTTATTATTAAAATATCGCAAAATGTATACGGAGATAGAACAAAAAGACATAAAATTCCGGAATTGTTTAACTCGTTACCAGAAGATATTAAAAATGAGACATGTCATTCAAAAATAAAAACGAAAATTAGATCGTTCTACCTCCATCAAACATAAAAACAATTAATATTGTGGTACCAAGATATCAAGTTGAAATTAAATATATTGTTATAAGCTAATAAATAGAAAAAGTGAGAGATTTCTTACAATTAAACTGATTGATCAGTTTTGTAAGATCTAAGTAAGAGAAAATAATGTACAAATAAAAGAAAACCGAATAGACACAAATAAAAAAAAAAAGCACGATTGTCATTTTGTGTTAAAAATAGTATATTCTCATGAGCTGCTACGGGGACGCAGTACTATCGACGTAATGCGTGGACGCAATACTATCGACGTAATGTGTGGATGCAGTACGACCGTCGATATGTATATAAAATAATATCTACTCGTAATCGGTCTCGAGGACGCAATACTATCGACGTAATGCGTAGACGCAGCATGATCGTCGTTATGTATCGAAAATTATATTACTTCGTGGACGCGGCAAGATCGTAGAAATGAATAAAAACATACACTGCTCAATATATACATCGTGTAGCGAACCTGTCGGCAAAATGTCAAACGTTCAATATTCGTTTTCAGACATTCTGAGAGATTTTTTGCTTCCACAAAAATTTTTGCCATACGATTCTACATGGGGTAAGCATCGTTCTGGCCAATTTTGACGTCAAAACATTGCAGCGTCCGTATATCGGACGCTGTAAGTCGGTGGACGCTACAATGCTATGGAGTTTTTAGGGGTCGGACGCAACAAATGTAGCGGGATGTATATATATATATATATATATATATATATATATATATATATATTTATCCCCTCTCGTACTATGTTGATCTCGAGCGACGGTACGCCAGGTATATGTTGATCCGTTTGCATTTGTTGATCCACCCCGGATATGTTGATCCATTACCCGAGCTTGCATACATATGTAAATCCCTACAGATCAACTTGTGTCATCGAGATTTAGCTGTAAGCCACGCCCATTTTTCGGTCGCATATACATTTTACACGATTTATTTTGTTGATCTATATATTTCTGACCAACTTGACGGCTTGCATGCATTGTAACTTGTATTTCGCGCGCGTTGTGGTACTTTTTAGATTCTGTTAGAACATCCATATTCTATGAAAATGACTTTGTACTTAAAGAGGATAGACTGCCTCACGCATATTTATATTGAAATGGAACTTTCGCAAACGTCAAATCCATGCTTAAAAAATCTTTTGAACTTGATTAAACAAAAATATAACTTTAATGCTTCATTTACTACGTTTCGTGACTAAGCAGGGGTGCCCGGGTTCATGGGGTGAGGTTCATTGAGTCATTTTAAAAGAGAAATTTTGAACATTGATTGAATCAAATTTTATTTTAATGTATCTTTTACCATCTCTCCCGACGTAAGTTTCTTGTAATGATTAAGTTGAAACAAAGCGTAATATCCATAATTTGTGCCTATTAAAATTGCGGCGATTAGATTGGTGAGAATTTAATTTTTCAAATTTTAAATTAAAATTGCTGAAAAATTTATTCCAATTTGTTTTTTATTAAACATGGCTAAAGTCATTTCAAGCACCGATTCCAACCAACGATGTTTTAGTATATGTTCGTCAATCAACAGGAGCCATAATGTCTGTACATCAGAGCCCTCAAGAATTATGTATACCGCCGCCCCGGGAACCATTTATTAGATAACCAATACAATTTAGCGAGATAGTTGTTAATTTTTTGTATTTTTTTACATCGTCTCCACACAGGAGGCCCTTAGGAAAATCTTAACTCTCAAGGCCTATGTCATCTTTGTGAATGCTGTGTTGGGGTATTTTGAAAGAAAGGAAGGACAGTGAGTTCTGGGAAGGAAATAGGTATGATGGGTGGGTA
Organism: Hesperophylax consimilis; assembly: GCF_061612785.1. Classification (NCBI taxonomy): domain Eukaryota; kingdom Metazoa; phylum Arthropoda; class Insecta; order Trichoptera; family Limnephilidae; genus Hesperophylax; species Hesperophylax consimilis. The sequence goes on along the minus strand of NC_142863.1, from coordinate 5,995,099 downwards.
GTAATCTGGGGGTCAGTGTGTTCGAGTGATAAACATAAAAATCCAACTCTCCTACTGCGTTGCAAGGCGATGCGTTGAAAGAGGATTAATCGATCCGGCCCACCACGCATTTGGTAGGCAAGCGCATCCGCCGTCAAGAACCGAACAAACCTCACCCTATAAACCCGGGCACTCCTGCTAAGTCACCAAACATATCAAACTACTTGAGGTGGCTCTCGACTAGCAATCCGAAGGTCGCGGGTTCAAATAAATTTTATTAAAATTAATTTGCAGTATTTTACAATTAGTTTTTGGTGACCATATCTGAATAGCCAGGTTCTCTCCCACCTTCCTCCTCCTCATCTCCTTCGAGGTCTCCTTTGAGGATGCCATAGTCTCACTGGCTCCAGACGGGAGCGGTTAGGACTGTATGACTCTGGTGCGGTATTCACACAAGTTTTTATTTGTAAAAAATGAAACAAATATTATAATCAGATATCATATTTCCTACAAAAAGCCACAGCTGCTAACTTCGAGAAGTTGAAGAAAGTATTTTTAGCACACAAATGGCAGAAGTCGAACTAACACGTGCAGTTTATAGTAATTCCAACTAAAAGATAAGATAAAACACTTCAATATATTTTATTTAAATTTTGATAATTTCTTCATGCTTCATGCTTTAGTGTTTAATAAAAAAATACAAATCATATCACACTACATCTTAACTTAAAGGTGGATATGTTTTTATACACAAAAAAGGTTTATTTGTATATTCTCTGTATGAAAACTATTTTCGTTAAAAAAATAATACTGTATTGAAAATGTGATCAGACCAAAACTTCGTTGTTAAAACAATGCAGCTGCGGACTGTTATTATTAATATTATTACTCTAAGCTGCCGGGATGTGACAACACCCTGATTATAATACATTTAACCCATATAATAATTATAATTTTATTTGTTTTGTCTTTGATAATCAACGGCTATGGAATTCTGCGTCTTGCCACCGCGATACTATTGATTACTAAACACGACGAAATATTTCAAAACGACTTATTAACGATTCCAGAATGTACTTTATTCATAATTGTTTTAAGAATTTATCTGTTTCTTTAGACAATTTATTTTTAAAGGTGCTTATAAAATACGTTTTATTACTTATCCACTGGAGCCATTTCTGCCATATTTTGCCAATATTGTGCAATATCTTAGTTTTACCTCTAGGTACACAATAGAGTGAGTACTTATGGAATCTAAAAATACGGGATTATTGATTAAATCTAGGTGGATTCGTTAGCTTTAAACCGCATTTAGTAGTTTATATGGTTTCTATGTTAATGTTTTTGGGGGATGATTATACCGGTACAATTGACCCCGTATTACTAAACTCCAGTTTCTGTGAGTACAGCTCCCAAGTTTTATAAGCTCAAGTGCATGTCCGTCCGTAACACTTAGTCAATGTACTTATTTGTTCGTTGTCCTCTATTTTCTAATGTGAAGTTGCTATTTTAATTTAAATGAATATATATATACACATTGTTTGGGAATTAAATGACAAAATTGATTTAATATAATAGTATTTGTAACCACCTTGTAGCTGTTTTTTTAGTTCAGCCGATTTCCGGTTATATTGTTTTATAATATTAAATATGAGATGATTTTAAAAGAATCGTCTTTAGAGCTATTCGAAACATTCGCAAAAATCAAATCCATAAAAAAATCATAACTTAGCAGGGGTACGTGTTGCATTTGCTCAGCTACTACGTGGCGGGCCGGATCGAAAGAGACTGGTTGAGGGATACCTTTTGGCCATAAAAATCTAAAATGGCGGCAAAAGGAATAATGTTATATGGTATATTTTGAACTTCTTACTACCTCTCCTGATTACGCTTCGTGACTTAGTAGGGGTGGCCGGGTTCTTGATTATAATGGGTAATTATTTAAAATGGGTAATCAATGGATGATTGAACGCGGTTGGAGCAAAAAACTGTCCAAAGAAGCGAAACTCCACAATGGAGTGCTGGCACCTACCCTAATATATGGAAGTGAGGCATGGAACTGGCAGAAGAAGGCTGAAAGTAGACTGAATACTGTAGAAATGAGATCCCTGATGCATATGTGCGGTAAAATCATCTATGACGAAATCTATTCTACAGGTATTTTATTAGAGCCTGTTAAAAGGAGCTAGCAGCATTGATCCCCGGACGGACACGAGCGGAACGCACGTTCAAAATAAAGTTCATGTTGTCTTTATGAGAACGTGTCGTTTTTCCAACACGTTTTTGCGTAAGTCCGCTCGTGTGTGTGTTTTTTCCTCCATATAATACGGGCCTCTTTCAGATCCGCATTAATAAATTCATCCCTACAGCCCCTACCTTAACCCGCCTTATAACGCTGCCCAACTGGGTGGCGACATAGTTTCTCTGTATTTAAAGAGTAAAGACAGGGGCGCTCTTGTGATAGGTGTCACATAAAAAATCATACTTGCGAATTTGAATATAAAGACAAACAAAATGATCATTTTGATGATTTATCCGGTCATCTCCGGTAAGATGTAACAATCGTTTATACAGAATATTAATATTTGAAGTTGAGTTGAGTTGTGCGATTACATTTTGTAAGTCTCCATATTCAAATTCGGCGGTATGATTTTTTTATGTGACACCTTTCACTAGAGCGCCCCTGTCTTTACACTCTAAATACAGATAAACTATGTCGCCAACCGGTTGGGCAGCGTTATGAGGCGGGTTAAGGTAGGGGCTGTAGGAATGAATGTATTAATGCTGGTCTTAAAGAGGCGCGAATTATATGGAGGAGGAAAAACAGATGCTGATAGCTCGTTCCACATGCGAGCCGACTTACGGTAAAACGAGTCGGAGAAACGACCCGTTCATATATAGATAACATCAACTTTACTGTGAACCTGTGTTCCGCTCGTGTCCGTCGAGTATCACTGGGGATCAATGCTGCTAGCTCCTTTTAACAGGCTCTTATAAAATATCTGTAGAATAGACACAGCATACGCATATTTTGTCATACATGATTTTACTGCACATATATATATTTTTTTTTTTTAAAAAAGAAAGACAAACATTCCCAGGTTACGAATAACCCAACAATGTTTGAAAATCTCCTACTACCACCACAGAAAGCCGAAAATGTTGCTTGTGTTGTAATGGAGGACTTAGCCAGCCGAGGAATCGAACACGCGACGCTCGGGTGAGACCCAAGCGCTATGCCCACTCAACCACTGACCGGTCTCAGGGATCTCATTTCTACAGTATTCTGTCTACTTTCAGCCTTCTTCTGCCAATTCTGTGCCTCATTTCCATATATTAGGGTAGGTACCAGCACTCCATTGTGGACTGCTAGCTTCGCTTCTTTGGACAGTTTTTAGTTAGCTCCAACCGCGTCCAATCATCCATTAATTACCCATTATAATCAAGAACCCGGCCTCCCCTACTAAGTCACGAAGCGTAATCAGGAGAGATGGTAAAAGATACAGGTTCAAAATTTCCTACATAACATTATTCCTTTTGCGGCCATTATGGATTTTTATGATCGAAAGGTATCCCTCAACCAGTTTCTTTCGATCCGGCCCGCCACGCAGTAAATGGGCAAACGCATCCGCCGCCAGGACCTAAACAAACCTCACCCTATGAACCCGTTTTTTTGTTTTTGAATCTTTATTTAGATGTATGCAAATTTTTTCATACATCTAGTAGGAAAATATAAAAAAATACAAGAAATAACAATTAAATTTTAAAAGAAAAAGATAAATACACAAAATTATATTATATAAGATATCTAGGTGACTAAAATAATGTACCCCTGCTAAGTTATGATTTTTTTTGGATTTGTTTTTGCGAAATTTTCGTTTCAATCTAAATACGCATACATTTCTTATAAACAATTCAAGCAACAAACAGTCGAATGAACACGTCATTTTTATTTGAAACGGTACCATCTCACAGTCATTTCATGCGATATTTGACTCTAGAGACTAATACTTTGAGTTCAATATCACAAAAGATTACGGAATCACATAAAACCTTGTGATGAACAGTCCACCGATTGCCCCTTGATTGGTTCATTTAGTAAAACCATATATAGGGACACAGATCAACTTTGTCTAATAACTTCTTACCTGGATCAACATACTACGGGAATAGATCAATATATATGAGATCAACATAAGAATGCCAATTTGGGTAGATCAACATAAATTATGCATCCGATTTCCATACAAATTTTGAAAATTTTATGAACAGTACATCAAATGGTTTTTCTGGCAAACTGGCAACATTGATAATTATTGTACCACTGTTGCCAATTCATTCAGATGTATTCCACAATAGCCAAGTTATATGGTGTTAAAGGTGGATCAACTTAGTCTAACAACTTCTTACTGGATCAACATACTACGGGAAGAGGTCAATATATATATATATATATATATATAACAATAGGTCAAGTAGAGAGAATTCCTGAATTAAGTTCAGTTAACAGTTCGCAACAATAATCACAGTGACAACTGTTCGTGTTTACTTTGCTCTCGCGAAAAATCATAAAAAAGCTGAATAATTCGTGTGAAACTTGTGTTTGTATGGATGATACAAGTGCCAGAGGTTTTGCGTTTTTGGGTTTGTGAAAAAAAAATATCTGTTTCACTGGATTTTAAACATTTTCAACAACATTTTGCAACTTAACCTAGGATCGTGTTCTTTGAAATGTCCAACCCAGTGCAACCCTTGCCTGATGAGTGCAGCCATCGGCGAAAAAAACGAATCATGATGTCCTCAACGTCCTCATCACACAAAATAGCCTCGGAACTGATTTTTCCAGTGTCTGAAAACGAGGAATCTGACGGCGAATCTTATTATTCAGACGTATCTGAAAAGGAGACCCACAGTACCCCAGTGTTCTCAGTGCAGATACTAAATGACACACAAACCAGTCTTAGACTGGCATTGGGACTGCGCATTCTTCTGAAAATCTGTGAAAAGTATGCTGAAGAAACAAATATGTTATATAACCCCGCTAAAACGGCTCTATTGGTAATAAGACATGGGCAAGGCCCGAAAAATATTCCTCCAGCTACCTTGAACGGTGTGAACTTGAAGGTGACCGAAGGAACTAAATACCTTGGGCACATAATCACCAGTAATCTGATGGACGATGATGATATTGATAGACAAAGGAGAGCTCTCAGCGTTAAAGCAAACATGCTCAGTAGAAGATTTCGCCTTTGCAGTACCGCAGTAAAAAGGACGCTCTTCCTTTCCTTCTGCGTAACGTTGTACACGTGCGAACTATGGGCATACTACAAAAAGAGTAGTATAGAAAGACTACGGGTCCAATACAACAACGCTTTCCGCACAATGTTTTGTCTCCCCAGATACTGCAGCGCTTCCCGTATGTTCACGGGGGGCGAGTTCCCGGATATGCAGCCCTTATTAGATCCAGGGTGGCAGAAATGAGGGAAAGGATAAGAAGCTCTGGAAATATCCTTACTATGGAAGCCTGCCTCACTCCATCCTCCAGCATTGACGCACACTGGAGAAAAATATTAGCGCCTAATATAGTCACGGCTTCCTAAAGGCTTCAACTTTCTATTATTTTATCAATTTATTCTATTTTATTCTCAATTTATTCTGTTTTCTTTTCTTTGTTTTTCTGTTCTATCTTTTTGTTTTTGATTATATATTTTATTATATCTCTTTATGGAATGTGTGGGACTGCACTTACCTCCCCACGTACCGGAATAAACACTTTATTATTATTATTAGAGCACTCCAAGATGTCCTTGCGGAAAAGCAGTCTAGAGTGTCAAAGGACCAACAGCTACGGATAAGCGGATACATATCTGAAGTTTTCCGATCAGTATCACAGCTGCTGTTAGAAAGAGAGGCTTTCAAAGCTGATCTGACAACAGCCAATGCCAACTTGATTGTGGCAAAAGGAGAAACTACCATTGAAAAAGCCGAAAACCAACATAGGCTTCAAAAAATCCTGCAGCTGGAGTCGGATCTGGGACCGGTAATGCGCAGGGTAACTGATGCCACGGAGGCAAGCCTTTCATTTGCGGACATGGTCAAAAATGATCCTCAGAAGACGGCACCACCAATCAACCGCTCAGGACCTGAAATTGGGACCCCCAAACCAGCTGTATGCATCTTCCCAAAGTTGGACTCTGTAAAAGACAGTGAAGGTACAAAGCAGCTTCTAAAGGACGTGTTGCGACCATCAAATCCTGGGATACGCGTTACGGGTATGAGGAATATCCGAAAAAAAGGAATTGTGATCCATACTGCCACTAAAGAAGATCAAGAAAAATTTTTGAAAACCCCTTGCCTAACTAACTCGAACACTCTGAGCGCCAGATTACCTACAAAACGGCATCCACGAGTGATTTTTTTTAACGTTCCTCGTGATTTAACAGACGAGTGCTTCCTGAAAAGTGCCTTAGCAGGAGTACAGGACAAAGCAGACCTAGAGTCCACAATCGAAAATTGTAAGCTTAGTCACCTAGCTGGCGCTCGAACAGGAACAACTTGCCACAGAGTCTACGAGGTTCCTGCTCGCACACGACATGTGTTGGTGGAGCAAGAGAAGGTTTTTGTGGACTGAAATGTGTGCCGTGTCCGTGATTTTATTGGCCTTACAATATGCTCCAAGTGCCAATTGATCGGACATTCTTTCAAGTTTTGCAAGAACAAGCAAAGATGTGGACACTGTGCAGGCGAAGGTCACGCCAGGATAAACTGCCCAAAAGCTGCCGCCGAGCCAGTTTGTGCTACCTGTACCAGGTTTGGGAAGCCCGCAGCACATCCGACTGGAGACAAGGACTCATGCCCGGCCTACAAAGCTGCCCTTTCCAAGGACTTTGCCACTATTGATTATGACCGATTATGTTGAAGAAGATGACGAGGTAGAATTTGATAATACTAATGATTTCCAGGATTGGCTAAATGTTCATAGTAACTATAGTATGGAAAATATTAATATTGTTCAGTTGAATATTAGATCGATTTATAAATACTGGAATACTCTGAATGTCTACTTAAATTCTTGTTGGAAACATATTCATGCGTTAATGTTATGTAAAACGGCTATAACATCAGAGCTAGTCTGTCTGTATAATATTCCTGGATTTAAATGTTACAATTATTGCCGAAGTAAAAAATCGGGTGGAGGTATATTGTTGTACTTTCGAGATGAACTCACATTTCAACAGAAGTCAATAGAAACAAATCATTTAGAATGTGTGCTTGGCTCTATGACACTTCCAAACAAGAATATTTTAAACATCATAGCAATATACCGCCCCCCCAGCTCCAACAAAGTTCAATTTCTCAATGAAATATCTTCCATTCTGTCTAATATAAGACCCAGAGAAAATATTGTACTTATAGGAGATGTTAACCTAGACCTTTTAAATTATCAAAACCCACTTATTATGTCCTATGAAAATATAATGTCCGATAATTATTTAACCAAATGCATTTGTAACGTAACTAGGGAAGCGGTTCTAGCAGGAAAAATTACTCGTTCCTGTTTAGACCACATATTTGTACGTTTTAATAGCGGATGTCAACAAAGTAATACTCTTTCTTCATGTGTATGTAATAATATTAACATAGCGGATCATTTTTTATTTGCAGTCAATATTAAATATATTTAAAGGAAAAAAGTCGTAGAACACGGGGAAAAAATATCGATCTTATCCCAAAACAAAATCGACAAAAATATTTATAATTTTAAGTGACATACCTTGCTTGAGGAACAAGATACACTAAAATTAAAAATAATTTTCAGGATTTGTATGAACAAAGTAAAATCGTTATGTTTTATAAACCCAAAAACGACCCCTCGCAATAAAATCTTGGATAACGATTTACTGTACAGAAGGTGGAAAAATACTCCTACCAATAAATTCTTTGAATTAGAATATAAAACTTACAGAAATAAGGCTACAAAAGAAATCATTAAATGTAAGTCTACCTTTTTTAACAATAATTTAAAAGCTATTTCGGAAATACCAAAAAAACTTGGGATGAAGTAAATAAAATATTAGGACGCAAGTCTAATAGTAGTTGTGACGAAATAATCTCAAAATATATGTTAAACACGCATAATGAAGAAACCGTAGCAAATAATTTTGTTTAATATTTTACGAGCAGTGTTAGCTCTATGATACATAAATGTGATTATATGGCTTCGACCGTCAGACCGACAGAAGTTCAACATAGTATGTACCTGCCAAGAGCTACCTGCGAAGAAATTAATATCAAACTAAACAATACAAAGTCACCAGGGATTGACAACATTCGAATGTTTGACATTAAGAAATATATTCATATTTTAGGGCCTGTTATAACTCATTTTATCAATATAATTGTGAAACAAGCAGTGATTCCAGATGAACTTAAAAGTAGTATCATTAGACCGATTTATAAAGGCGGCAAACATACAGATGTACAAAATTATAGGCCAATTAGCATTTTGCCAGCCCTAGAAAAAATACTTGAAAAATACATTTCTACAAAACTTAACAAATATTTAGAATCCTTCTCCTTGCTAGATCCCAACCAGTATGGTTTTCAAAAGAAAAAAAGTACGGAAATGTTGCTTCAGGAATTTTCAAATCACGTAAATCATGAATTAAATTTAAAAAAACATCTGTTGGTTTTATTCATAGATAACTCGAAGGCGTTTGATACCATTGATAAAAATAAACTTTCAGAAACAATGGATGCAATAGGAATACGAGGAAAGCTACTAGTTTTGTTAAAAAATTTATTATCGGATCGAAAAATAACAGGAAAAATTCTAAAAAACTTTAGCAAAAGAAAATATATTTCAACAGGTGTTGCACAGGGGTCAATTTTAGGGCCAACCCTGTATATTATATACGTCTCAATTATGAGTAAATTGTTTTCTTTCGTTAAACATTTTGTGTACGCAGACGATACGGCACTCGTAATATCACACGAGGATTTGATTACTGCAATGAACCTTATGCAGTTTGATTTTATTGCTCTCTTAAAATGGTCTCATGACGCAGGTCTCATAATAAATGCCAAAAAAACTAAAATTATGCACATAAGATCACCACACGCCAGATACAATTTAATCCCTTTGTTATATACACATACTTTTGACTGCTTACACAGAAATGTTGCACAGCCCTGTTCATGTGAAACCATTGATTTTGTCAAAAATTATGTATATTTGGATGTAACTATTGACTGCCACATGAAATGGGATGTACACATTACTAATGTTTGTAAACGTCTACGGTCTATTGTGGGTAGAATTAATAAAAAAAAATATTTTGTGCCTGTAAGTACTTTAAAATTAATCTATCTATCTCTGGCTGAATCCACAATCCGTTATGGAATCACTTCTTGGGGACATTCTTGTAAAACTAATATAAGTTATATCCAAATATTACAAAACTCCCTTACAAAATTGTTAATCCATAAATATACCAATGCACACAGAAACGACACTAAATTAATATACAAGTCTCTGAATGTTTTACCTGTCAGAGGATTATTGTTTTATAATATTGTAAGTCAACATCTTATATCGTCTGATTCCTTGTATAGGGAAAGAGTTTTCCATAAACATAATACAAGATTCACTCAAAATGAAGGATTGGTGGTCCCGAAATATACCAATAAATACGGTGAAAGAACCCTAAACTTTATTGCACCCAGAATATTTAATAAACTACCAACGACAATTAAAAATATAAACGTTTTTACAGCCAAAGTCAAATATAATCTAAGTAAATGGCTATTAGATACTGAGGATTTATATTGATGCACTACTGAAGACCTTGTTTTCCTAGTTGGAATTCACATTCTAGGGAAATGGAAAATCGCCATAAATTTGTATTACCTTATGTATATTAAAACCATAGAAGTACTTGTTGATTATATTCACTTGATTATATTCATTTGTTCATATTAAATTCATTGTGCTTGTTTTTGTTATATGAGGCTTATACTGCTTCTTATATATTTATATTTATACAATTCTGTAATTTAACCAACTTATCATTTATTGTTAATTTATCATCAACATTATACATACTGTTTACCATTGTACCATGTTATTGCGAAAATGTTGTCATTATGTACCTGCTGACAAACTACATAAGTAGTTTAGCAGGTTTAAATGTTAATAAATAAAAAAAGGTCAGGTTCAGTTAAAAGGTCAGGTTCAGTTAAAATGTCAGGTTCAGTTAAAAGGTCAGGTTCAGTTAAAAGGTCGGGTTCAGTTAAAAGGTCAGGTTCAGTTAAAAGGTTAGGTTCAGTTAAAAGGTCAGGTTCAGTTAAAAGGTTAGGTTCAGTTAAAAGGTTAGGTTCAGTTAAAAGGTTAGGTTCAGTTAAAAGGTTAGGTTCAGTTAAAGGAACTCTGTGCAATTTACGCCCGCGACGATTTTTCAAACGCTGACGTTGCTTCATCAATTTTACATCTTTTTAATAGTACGTGTTTATTAGAAGACTTGTCCGAGACCGCGAAATTACTAAAACTTGTGTGCACCATTCCAATGACCTCAGTTGAAAGTGAGAGATGTTTCTCAACGTTAAAAAGAATAAAATCCTTTTTTAGAAATACGTTAAAACAGGACAGACTGAACGCACTGTCAGTGTAAAGCATTGAAAAAAGGTTTATTCAGTCTATGCCTGATTTCAACACGAGAGTCATAGAGATCTTCGCTAAAAGGAGCGGAGAATAGAACTTGTTAATAAACAGGTATGTATTGTAATAATACTTCAAAATTATATTTAAAAAAATCAAGAAACAATAGCACCGCCAAAAAGTAAGCACAAACACATAAAACCGTGGATTAAGCGCAGACTAATAATCTCAATACAACACAGAAACAAACTTTTTAAGATCTCTAAAAATCACGAAAAATATTTCACATCCAAAAACGAAGCACAGAACCACACCAAACGGAACGAATACATATTATTTAGAAAATACCTAAATTCAATCATAAAAAAACAACAATACTACTCTACACAACTACATAATGCTCACAACGACTCCAAAAAAACATGGTGCATCATAAACGAAATCTCAGACAGGAACCAAAAAGTTCATAAAATTCCTCAAAAAATCATTGCTGACAATAACACAACCATCGAAGACGCTGAGAGCATTGCAAACAATTTCAATCACTTCTTTACAAATATCGCCTCAACTCTCATAGATGATAATCCCAGTCTTAGCATTCACTCGAATCAAATTCCTCCCGGCCTTTTAGATCCTAATGTCACTACATATGAACTATCTACATTCAAAGGAATAACAGAACTTGAAATCTCAAAACAAATTGACAACCTTAAAGAGAAGTCTGCAAATGGCCCAGATAACATTAGCAATACCACAATTAAATCAATTAAAAAGCATATAATCATTCCAATACATCATATTTTCAACAACTGAATCAAACATAGCATTTACCCCAATGATTTCAAACTCTCTCACATCATTCCAATACATAAATCTAGATCTCGATTCAAAACAAACAACTACAGACCAATAACTTTAACTTCTCAATTATCAAAAATCTTCGAAAAGTGTTTAAAACGACAAATTATGAACTTTCTAGAATCTAATGCAATCCTCTCAGCTAATCAATACGGCTTTAGAACCAAATTTTGCAGCGATGACGCTATCTTTAGCTTAACCAAAAACATATACTCAAACCTTGACTCTAACACTAAAACGCTAACCATTTTCTTGGATTTAAAGAAAGCGTTTCACACAGTCAACCACAGAATTTTATTTTAAAAAAATCTCTAAAGTCGGTATTAAAAACAAAAGTTTCATGTTATTAAAAAGCTATATTTTGAATTGCCAACAACGCACAAAAATAGGAACATGCTTAAGCACCTATGACTTGACAAAACATGATATTCCTCAAGGAACTGTCTTAGGGCCACTACTCTTTCTAATCTACATCAATGACCTATGCAATATTGCAATACCAGGTAAAATTCTCTCTTTTGCAGATGATACTGCAATAACAGTACAAGGTAAAACGTGGGAAGAAACAACCAGTAAAGCCAACAAATGTATTGCAACAGTCAAATATTGGCTTGATAGAAATCCCCTCAGTCTAAATTATTATAAAACTATCTTTATTCCCTTTTATAATTCAAAAAGTCACCCCTTAAAAATAATCTTAATCTGAAGTTTCACAACCCTAATTGTAACTTTGCAACATGCTCAAATTACGAAGACGTGAAATTCGGACAATATATTCATAAATTTCTAAGGTTTATTCATTAAAAACTTGGAATACCAATCGAAGAACTTAATTATACATGTCTAATGGAACTACTAAACCAAAGCGATTTAACTTTTTTTCCTCTTCAGTTGTTGACAGCGGTGTCAAATAGTGTTTACGGTAGTGTTTTTTAAATCTGCAAGCAAAATACAATCTACACAAGTCAAAAAAGTGTCAGTGTAGGTTAAAGTGACTACCGCGCATTTCATGAGCCTATTTTTTACACTCGTAAAAGACATTTGTGTCATTTTTTGTACAAATTAAAAAATAACATTAAATACGTCAAAGTGATTCCCGGTATTCTACCTAAATATCTACAAACAGTTAACAGTTAAGTTTATCATAAATAATAACATTGTGTGATAACAAATACCAAAGTGTTTATGCTACAGACACCAAAAATCGTGCAAAATTCTACGTTTTAACAGTGATTCCACCATATAAAAACTTGAAACAGTGGTTCATATGTGGGTACGTTTATTTAACAACATATTGTTGATTGCCTGCCAACAGGCGTTAGTACCAGTCAGCAAGGGTGTTGCGAAAATTGCCAACAAACAGGCGCTAAAATAAATTATACACACCATCAATTGTATCAATCTCCAATACGAATCAACATTAAAAAAAATCAAAATACATAAATGATGAATTGCCAAGCCTGTTCTGAGCCTACCCTCTCAGACGAGTCCGTTTTTATATGTACACTTTGCAAAGGAACATATCATTTACTCTGTGGTGGGGTAACAGAAAGTTCATACCGTCGCCTCAGCAAGGAGCGACGCACACAGTTAAAATGTTCTAAATGCTTATGTGCTGTGCTCACACTGCTCACTATCAAAGCAAGTGGTAGTGCCCTTGTGGACACTGAACTACTTTCTAAGTTGCTCGAGCAAAATACCCAAATTCTCGCCACTTTGGCAACTATGAGTAAACAGTATGAGGATATCTTACATCGTGTCCACGATCTAGAAGCCACAAACAGTTTACTTGAAAAAAGGAACACTGAGCTGGAAACGAGAATCGACGTCCTAGAAAACCAAATGGAACAAATTGACAGGCAAAATAAGTCAAAAAATGTTGAAATTAGGGGGATCCCCGAAATTAATGGGGAAAACTTAAATAACTACATTTTTAACATTAAAAAAATAACCAAATCCACTAACGATTCCAATAACATCGATGCAGCTTACCGTATCAACCAAAAGTCCAAAAAAGATCAACGCAGGCCAATCGTAGTGAAATTCAAAACCAGCGTCGACCGTGATGATTTCCTGAGAGACATTAAAAACTACAACAAACAAGCCCCGAACCGTGAGGACAAACTTAACACCGCCCTTATCGGAATGGCAGGAACAAGTTTGCAAATTTACATTTCGGAACACCTGACTTTTCGCGCAAAACATTTATGGTTTCTCGCGAGAAAAGCTACACACGAAAATCGGTTTAAGTTCGCCTGGACAAAGGGAGGACAAGTATATGTCCGCAAAGACAACGGAACACCTGCTATTATTATTAACGAAACAAACAAAAACATTTTGTCTCCCTCAATCAATAACCAATAAACAAAGCTCGTTTAGATATACTCACATAACTTACTTTCATATGTTTATACTTTTTCACATAAATCTCTATGTAAAACACAGAATCAAGAAGTATATGTTGTGTTTTAACATACTCATGCTCTATATCCTTTATATACTTATGTTATATATTCGCAACAACTATATATATACTCTGTATACTTATGATTTTGTTATATATACTTTATATCGTTATGTAAAACATTCACAACGACCAAATCCTTATATCTGTTGTATACCTTACATGTTTATGTTTTCTTTTCATATTCTTTATATGCTTATATTTTATAGTCTTTATAAGCTCATGTTTTACCTACTTAATATGGTTATACTAACTTATATCTCTTACGTACTTTATATGCTTATGTTTTCGTTTCTTATTATTTATATACTAATGTTTTATAATCTTTATAAGCTCATGTTTTACTTTCTTAATATGGTTATATTAACTTATATCTCTTGTATACTTTATATGCTTATGTTTTCGTTTCATATTCATTATATGTTTATGTTTTATAATCTTTATAAGCTCATGTTTTACTTTCTTAATATGATTATACTTCACATTCTTTACATGCTTAGATCTTATATTTTCAACAATTATATTTATACTTTATATACCTATTCTTATGCCATATATATTGTATATGCTTATGTTAAATATTGGCACCAACTAAACACTTATATCTCTCGTATATCTTATATGCTAAAGCTTACGTTTTACATTCTTTATATGCTTACATTAACATTATGTCTTATATTATTTATATACCTAAATTCTACAAACGTTTCATGCTTATTTTATATATTATTTATAAGCTTATGTTATATATTCGCAACTACTCTTATATAAGACACACGTTTTCAAATTCTGATGAATAATATTATCACGGATGAACTAGATAGCACTTATAATATAACAGAAAAAGTATGTAATAATGTTGATGAATGTAACCTTGTTTTCAAAAATATGACAAACTCATTAGTAATTATGCACTTAAATATTAGGAGCATTTACAAAAACATTAATGAATTATTATGCACCCTTAGTCTTTTAAAAACTGAACTCGACTGTATTGTTTTGACAGAGGCACACCTTAATACAGTAAATATAGATAATATACCACAATTACCGAACTTTACTTGTATTTCGACGAAAACACACATTAACAAGAATAGTGGCATAGTTATTTACGTTAACCAAAAACACCAAGATATATCTTATAAAGAAATAAACATGACCCTCACAAACTGTGTAGCATTACAATTTAAAGTAAATAATCAGATTTATCAAGTTATTGCTGTTTACCGAACCCACGGATCAAAAACTCAACAATTTATAGAGAACCTCAAAGATGTAATAAACAAAACAAAATGTCAAAATACTATAGTGACGGGTGACTTCAATATAAATATAGGTCTAAATTCAAACAGCGTCGAAAAAAATGATTTACTTAATACGATGGCTGAGCTTAACTTCATTTCATGTATAAACGATTACACTAGAGTTGTGCCCTTACAAAACCCATCATGTATTGATCATATCTGGACTAAGGCTGACACAACTACACAATTAACACCTGTCATTTGGAAAACAAACATTACCGATCACTACACGTGTTTTTTAATTCTTCATTTAAAAAAATATATGTCCTTTTCCAAAACTGCATTAAAACAGTATAACATAAAAACCTTAAACATACAACTTCTTGAACAAAAATTGAAATCGGAAAAATAGGAAGAAACATTAAACACCGAAGATGCCGAAAAATCTTCAATTATATTCGAAAAAACACTTCGCGAACACATAATAAATGCAACTATACATAAAAACGTTAAACCTAAATCAAAACATAGAAAAATTAAGCCCTGGATCACCCATGGAATAGTTACCTCAATTAGGAATAAAGAAAAACTATTTTATCAAACCCGAAAACAACCTAATGACTTAACTTTATTAGAATTATATAAAAAATACAGAAACAATCTTACAAATTTAATTAAAAAAACAAAAGAAAATTACTTCAAGGTAAAAATTGAAGATAGTGGTAAAGATAACAAAAAAGTCTGGGCTACAATTAACAACATTATCGGCAACGGTAATAAAAATAAACAAATAAATAAAATAACTTATGACAACGAAACAATAGACTCAATAAAACAACCAACTAAAATTGCAAATATTTTCAACAACTACTTCGCTAAAGTCGGAGAGAAACTTGCCAAAAAAATCGACTCGTTCCAACCTAAAAATACTACCAATACATCCACACAAACTTGCCAAAATATTTTTGAAAAATTTGATAAATGCACCCAAATAGAAATAGAAAAAATTATAATGAACCTACGAGTGTCCGCGAGCCCTGGTTTTGATAATATCTCAGTAAATGTATAAAAACAAATGAGACAATTAATATCCAAACCAATCGCACATATCATTAATAACAGCATACAGCAAGGAATTTACCCAAAAGTATATAAAAATACAATAATAACCCCGATCTTCAAATCAGGAATTACATCTGACGTCTCGAACTACCGTCCCATATCTATTGTATCTAACGTAGCAAAAATATTTGAAAAAGTCGTAAAGTCACAATTAACTAAACATATCACTTCAAATAAAATCATTAATGATAACCAATTCGGCTTCAGAGAAAATTTAGGTACGCAAGATGCAATCGCAAAAATAACCTCTATAATATATAATGCTCTTGACTCGGGAAATAAATGTTTAAGTATATTCATCGATCTAAGAAAAGCTTTTGACAGTATAAGCCACAAGAAGCTAATAAAAAAATTAGAAAATATTGGAATTCAAGGAACAGTTAAAGAATGGTTTAAAAGTTATCTTCATAAAAGACACCAACACGTAAAAATTAACAATATATTGAGTGAACCCACCTATTCCGAATTTGGAATTCCTCAAGGGACAGTTCTAGGCCCAATATTGTTTATCATTTACGTGAATGAAATGCTTACAGTACCAAAAAATGGAAAAATCATATCTTTCGCCGACGACACAGTTTTAATCATAGAAAAAAAAACTTGGGAAGAAGCCTATCAAACTGCGAACGTAGAAATAAACAACTTAAAACAATGGTTGGATGACAACTACCTCTCCTTAAACTCTGACAAAACCTATTTCATGACTTTCACATTATCAGACAAAATACACCCAACAATAAATTCCAATATAACTATCCATAACTCTTGTAATAATTATACTGACAACTGCTATTCACCTAAATGCTCAAAAATCTCAAAAAAAAGTAATATTAAATATTTAGGCATAATTATAGACCAACATATTAAATGGACTGAACATATTGCGCAAACTGTAAATAGAATACGTAAACTTTATTACGTATTCCTCAAACTAAGAAATATATTACATAAATCTTTGCTACTAAAGGTTTACTATGCATTAGCCCAATCAGTTCTGCAATACGGAATAATAGGATGGGGAGGAGCGTATAAAACCAACTTAACCCCACTTGAAATAGTACATAGAAGACTCATCAAAATTATTCTTAAGAAACAATTAGACTATTCAACCCAAAAATTATTCGATGAATTCAAAGTATTAACAATAAATAAAATTTATCAAAAAAACGCATTACTACAAATCCATAAAGACAAACTAACAATAAAGTCATTTAGCACCAGACCGAGAACCTTAGGACAAATAATAATCCCTAAACTTAATACTACAACAGCCCAACATCATTACACATACTCAGCAATAAAATGCTTTAACGAACTCCCTATAGAAATACAATCCGAGAGGAATTATGAAATTTTTAAACAAAAACTCAAAAAACATTTTACTATTAAATAATTTTTAAGTATGTGTTACGATGTGCCAACCTATATTTCAATTATGTACAAAATAAATGCCATCTTATAATTTTCATTATGTATAAAAATAATTTTTCATTATGTATAAAAAAAAAACAATTGCTACTTATATTTTTATTATATATAAAAAAATAATTCTTCATGCATCCAAATTGTAACAACTGATAAGTATGTATAGTACTGTCAATTTGATAGTGCTCCCTCCCTAAACACGAGAATTTCTCAATTAGGGAGGTATTGTTACCACTAATATTATATATTATATATATTGTTTAATTATGTATTATATGTATATTGGTTAATAAATAAAAAAAAAATAAAAATAAAAACTACAAGACGCACAGTGAGTGACTTAGTTTGCCTTTTCAATATATCTAATGGCAACCTGGACGCCCTCGATTTAACGAGCTTAATTAATTTGCGTATACCTACCCGTGATGCCCGTTTAAATGTTCTATATTTTGTTACCAAATCTGCCAATAATTACCTCGTAAACTCTCCAATTCAAAGGCTTCATACACTTGGAAACAAATATAGTTCAATCGATGTCTATCATTTCCAATCGGTTTCCAAATTTAAAACCAAAATATTACAACTTTTAAAATAAAACAATAAACATCCAGCTATTGCACCTCTTATTGAATTATTTCCTCAAGATTGACAAAACAGGCTTATACCTACAAACTATCATGTTTAGATTTGCTTGGTTTTATATGTCTAATGGTGAATGTTATATTATTGCTTTAATATTCTTTATTTATAATCTGCACAATATTTTTTTTATATAAACTATGTAAAATGGCTGACCGATCGCCTTCGATTGAGCAGGCCACTACAACAAGTCAAACGCAGTATATTTGTTAACAATACTGCCAATAATAATTATTTTGTTAGCTTTCTTACTCAAAGGCCTCATACACTATGTGTCGTATTGTATCATGTTACTGCTGCCACTACCTAGCATTTACATATAAACTTTACATTTCTTATTGACTAATTTAAGTCTGTATAACTTAGGAGTAGGAATATTCTTATTTTTGTACTATTTACTTGCTGTTATAATATGTCAAATGGATATGGTTATATGTATTTTTACTATTACATTTGTGAACTTGCAATCTTCAGAATATTATTTTTTTATTAACTATGTATGTAAAAGCCCAATGGGCGTATAAATAAATAAATAAATAAAAGTATTTAGGTGTAACTATAGACTGCCAACTCAAATGGACTTACCATATAGAAAAGACGGTCAATAAACTGAGATACCTAAGTTACATTTTCAAACGAATGAGCAACATTGTCAATATAAGAACCATGAAACTTGTTTATGACGCGTTAGTGCTTTCATCTATTTCCTATGGAATAATTGCCTGGGGAGGAACTTACAATAATCACGTAAAACCCTTAGAAATCGCTCAGAAGTCCATTATTAAAATAATGTACCAAAGGACCAAGACATATCCCACCAACCAGTTATTTCAAGAAACTGAAATTATGGAACTAAGACGGATCTATTGTATTCAATGTCTCAAATTTATATTTACACGTCCTATCAATTTCACCAAAAACACAAATCGCTTGAGCCAGAGACATACCACATGCGTGTTCACAGTCCCTCACTGCAAAACTAGGCTGGGCCAAAGGCACATCAACTATATTGCCCCAAAATTGTTCAATTCTTTACCCAATTCCATCAACATGTGTCAAAACCTGAACTTATATGAGAAAAATGTTAAAAATTGGATAAGAAATAATTTCGAAGCGAGTTACTTTTTTCTATAATTTAAGCTATCTATTTCTAAATAACTAAAATACCACATGTCTTTCTGTAAATTAAAGATTAATTTCTGTAAATCAAAGAAATATACATGCACCTATGATTTTTATGTGCGTGTGTGTGTGGGTGTGTGTGTGTTTGTGAGGGAGAGGGTGTGTGTGTGTGTGTGTGTGTGTGCTTCTGTAAAAAACACCAATCACATTGATCTCTATAGATACTTTTTACAAGTTTAATAAAAATATATTTTAAACACCACTGTTTTATCCTTACGCTATAATACCCACGCTCAGGTTTCGCCTTTGTGGGATTTTTTTGTTACTCTTTCATTATATATTACTATGTATGTACCTGAATTGTATATCTATCAAAAATTTTGTTTTAAAAAAAAAAAAAGTGTTTCATCGGGTGAGGTGTGAGGATGCGCCTGCCCAACAGTTGCGTGCCAGATCGGGAGAGGCTGGTTTAGGGAAACCCTTCGACCTCTCCAACAGGTCTCTCTTGACCCATCACCTTGCGCTGCAGCCGGAGGGATAGATTCATTCGTCCATCACTCCCGGACACATTGATCAATAGATTCCTTCCCAACCCTCATACCTTTTCCTTTTCATAAATTCCTCTCTTTCCTTTCCTTAAAGCATCCTCAAAGATGGTATTTTTATTTTATTTTTTTTATTTTAAATACATAAACGGCTATACTGCCTTTTATAAATAAACATATAACAGAGTACAAAAGTAAAAAAAAAATAATATCATTACATAATAATAGTTTTAAACTTAAAAATAACATACAATTATTTTGTGTATCACAACCAAAAATAACAAAAAACGAACAATGAGAAATATCATCATTTCATTTCAACATGTCCATATTGCGTACATAAAGTTACATTATGGAAAAAATTTTTTGAGTGCATGTTTATATTGCGCTAATTTTAAGAAATAAATGTCAGTGGTTGAGTGGGCATAGCGCTTGGGTCTCACCCGAGCGTCGCGTGTTCGATTCCTCGACTGGCTAAGTCCTCCATCACAACACAAGCAACATTTTCGGCTTTCTGTGATGGTAGTAGGAGATTTTCAAACATTGTTGGGTTATTCGTAACCCGGGAATTTCTTTTTCTTGTCTTTCTTTTTAAAAAAAAAAAAAAAAATGTCGCCGATGTTGGCATGTTCATTTCCCAAAATGTGTAATCGACTGATTGGTGAGTAATAATGTGATAATGTATGTGTGTTATTATAGTAGAACGGTAGAGTCAGTCTATTGTTAGCGCGACCAGGGCAATGCAATCGTATTAGTTCTATTAAATCAGGGGTATCCAGGACCGAGTGAATTATTTTATATAATATTAATAGATCACAGATTTTTCTGCGATCTGATAAATTTACGAGATTAGTCCAGTTTAATAACAAATTATAGTCCACGGATTCTCTTGGAATACCTAATTTAAAATTAATATACCTAAGGAATCTATGCTGGACTTTTTCAATCGCTTGAATATGGATATTGTAATGTGGAGCCCAAATCGTAGAGTTATATTCCAAAATGCTTCTCACTAGCGTTATATATAAAATGCGAATAGTATCAATGTTACAAAATTGTTTGGTTATTCTAATAATAAATCCTAAAATCTTCATTGCTCTATTAATAATATTAGTTATATGGCTAATAAATGTAAGTTTTGAGTTAAAAATAATACCTAGATCATTTATTGTTTCTACTGAGTTTAAGGGTGCCAATGAAATTTTTTTCCCAATGGAGGGATTTTCCTAATGTCATAACATCAATATTATATCTTCATAAAAAAACACCTATATTTGAACTGTGCGTGCACGCTAAAAATCAATTAATAATTAATTATTAATTAAAAATTAATTATTAATTATTGAATTACCTAGAACAAAACAAAATTCTGTCTCAAAATCAATTTGGCTTCAGAACAAAACTTAGCACTGAAGATGCAATATTCGATCTGACTAAAAAAAATACACATCTGATGATCAAAATAAAAAGAGTTTAGCTATATTTCTAGACTTAAGAAAAGCTTTTGATACGGTAAATCACAATCTACTTATAAAAAAATGAATCAAATAGGTTCTCAAAAACAGAAAACAAAACACGAAAAATAGTGGATTTTTATAGTACTGAAACAGGAATAAAAAATGGACTGCCACAGGAAACTTTGCGTAGCCCAATTCTCTTTCTAATATACATAAACGAATTATTTGATGTTATGATCCCTGGTAAAATTGTATCTTACGCTGATGATACAGCAATAATAGTGAATGGAAAATCCTGGCCTGAAACTTTTTTGAAGGCAACAAAATGTATTACATATGTCTCATCATGGCTAAAAAGTAATAGACTCTTCTTAAACTATAATAAAACAATTTACCTAACCTATTATAAAAAAAGTAAAAATAAACCCCCCAAAAACCTTAAAATTAGAATTCATAATGTTAACTGTAATCAAGAAATACGCTCATCTTGCTTTGAACTCGGAAAAGTCGAAAAGATCAAATATTTAGGTATTATTATTGATGCAAAATTAAATTGGCAGTCACAAATTAATAATACCGTCGGTAAATTAAGATATCTTACATACACATTTTACAGACGAAAGACATTTTACAAAGAAGTGTTCAATGTTGAAAAACTGATAATTATTTATTTTTCTTTGGTGCAATCTTCACTCATATACGGAATAATAGGGTGGGGCGGTGCGCTTCATGCACATATAAAACCTTTACAAATAACTCAAAATTATATCATCAAAGTTATGTATAGTCGGAAAAGAACATTTTCAACAGATGAGTTATACATAGAATCTAAGCTTTTCTGTCTATACATCTTTAAAAACAAAAATAAATTCGAAATAAATGAAAACAGAATCAACATTAGAAATAATAATGTATTTTATACTCCCCAAACGAACACAAAACAAATGCAAACACACTGCAGTTTCATTGGACCTCGTACTTTCAATCTTTTACCGAAAAATATTCAAGTGATTAGTAAACTTCCTCAATATTAAAACAGTTAAAATTGTGGTTTTTCGATACAGCAGTTGAAAATTATTTTTTATTTAATTTGTATCAATTTATGTTTCTCATAAAATATTCACCATATATATTACAGAAAACACTTATAACTCCACTACACACTATTGTAAATACTTTTTTATACAAACCGCTTTGACAAAATGTAATCTTGTTTTTGTTTTATATGCCCACAGTTTGTTTATTTCTAGGTACAATAATAAAATAACTTAAATATATTACCCACGCACAGGCTGCGCCTTAGTGGGTTCCCATTATTCGTACTGATTTATATAATATTTAATGTAATTAATGTAAAAATTGGGAAAAATAAAGAAATTAAAAAATAATAATAATAAAATGTTAAAATAAAACAACAAAAACTACCACTCCAGAGGGGTAGATATTATCAGAACCACCCAGGTGATAAAACTCCACTCAGAATCGTAACGTAGTCGTAGCCTGAAGTGAATTTAGCCGTGTTTGGTGACCAGATCTGAATATCCAGGAACTTATTAACCTCCCTTTTCCAATCTATCTTAATCTCGATTAAGCCTCACAACATTCTCCAATTGGAGATGACGAAATCCCACAAGCTCCGAAGAATGGGTATTCATATAAAAATAAGGTAACCAGATAAAACAACAGTGAAAATCTAAATTTTTAATCAAATAGTATGTAATGTTAGGTTAAATTAGGTGACTTTAAGTTAGGTTAGGTGTGATTTTGTTTTTGACTTAACCTGTCGCCAATGCTTTTTTTTGTCATGGATACAAAAACAACAACAAAAAAAACTTACCAAACATAGAAAGTGTGCGAAAACACGACATTGAAAATAACAACTTCATGATTATGCTTCTTGAAAATGACGGGGCAAAACAACACGATAAACGAGCAGGTCAACACAATCATAGGTCACCAGATAACCGGTTGTCGACTTGATGCCAATTGATTGATTTTCTGTTCTGCTTTAAAAAGTCGTAAAACATAATGTCCGATAGTAGCCCAATGTAAATATGTGTTGGGTTTCTTTCCCAAGCGTCGCGGGCACAATCCTGTCCACCACCATGATTGCAACAATATAATGATGGTATCCAGATGAATTCAGAGTGGTAGGTAATTTCAGTACAGTTTAGTTTAAGAATAAATATTTTTATTCTATTTTTATAAAGATTTGAAATGTGCCATTTTTTCTTTGCCGATTCGTGGCAAAGCATGAATTCGGCGGCGTGACGTCAAGCCGGATCCAGAAGTGGAAGGTCGATCGAAAGGTTATTTCCAGAGGCGGCTCCAGGAGCCAGAAGTGGAAGGTCAATCGAGAGGTTATTTCCAGAGTCGGCTCCAGGGGCCAGAAGTGGAAGGTCAATCGAAAGGTTATTTCCAGAGGCGGCTCCAGGAGCCAGAAGTGGAAGGTCAATCGAAAGGTTATTTCCAGAGGCGGCTCCAGGTGCCAGAAGTGGAAGGTCAATCGAAAGGTTATTTCCAGAGTCGGCTCCAGGGGCCAGAAGTGGAAGGTCAATCGAAAGGTTATTTCCAGGGGCGGCTCCAGGGGCCAGAAGTGGTTGGTCAATCGAAAGGTTATTTCCAGAGGTGGCTCCAGGAGCCAGAAGTGGAAGGTCAATCGAAAGGTTATTTCCAGGGGCGGCTCCAGGGGCCAGAAGTGGAAGGTCAATCGAAAGGTTATTTCCAGGGGCGGCTCTAGGGGCCAGAAGTGGTTGGTCAATCGAAAGGTTATTTCCAGGGGCGGCTCCAGGGGCCAGAAGTGGTTGGTCAATCGAAAGGTTATTTCCAGAGGCGGCTCCAGGAGCCAGAAGTGGAAGGTCAATCGAAAGGTTATTTCCAGGGGCGGCTCCAGGGGCCAGAAGTGGTTGGTCAATCGAAAGGTTATTTCCAGGGGCGGCTCCAGGGGCCAGAAGTGGTTGGTCAATCGAAAGGTTATTTCCAGGGGCGGCTCCAGGGGCCAGAAGTGGTTGGTCAATCGAAAGGTTATTTCCAGAGGCGGCTCCAGGGGCCAGAAGTGGTTGGTCAGTCGAAAGGTTATTTCCAGAGGCGGCTCCAGGGGCCAGAAGTGGAAGGTCAATAAAAAAAAGAATATGAGATGTTAACACATATTGCTAATTCGTAATTTATATTGTAAAAATGCCAATATTATGTAATTAATTTGCCGGTACTCACCTATTCTGAAGCCGGTAGTACAATATTGTTGAATTTAAGATTATTTATTTAAAAATAAAACTAATTCATAATTTTTTTAAAGATCTTTTCCTATTAAAAGTTTTAATTTTTATTTGTATTACTTCCAAACTCAGTCCATTGTTTATCAGTACACTTAAAAAGTAAACAATGAAAGCAAAATACCTTTACGTTAATTTAATTTCACACGTAAATGCACTGATAAAAATGATAACATCTCTCTCTCTAATACCTTAATAATCTTAGGTCGTAGACATCTCTATCTCACCGCGGTCATGTCCGAAAATCCCTTTAAAATAAATTTTGTTTGGTACTACGTATACGTCAGACATGATAGTGTTTACCACCTTTATCTGTTAAGCTAAGATAAAGAAAGGAGATAGTTTGGGGACAAAACTTAAAGTGACCCACGGTAGGTACATAAAGTAGCTTCTCATTTGGACGCTAGATTGCACTAGAACCCTCTATTATCGTACGAATATGCAAGAATATCAAAACCTAATTAATAATCGGGTAGTTTGTTAAATCTTTTTTTATGTTAATACGTTAATGTTTTATGTTAATGCAACGTTAATGTTTTATGTTAATGCAACATATTTTGGGAGGTCATTGACCAAAAGACCCCCGTAGAAAAGCTGCCACTGGTACAAAGTGGGAGTCGATATTATCAGGTTATAATTTTTATTTGATTTGAGTTCTCGAGTTCGTGTAAATCGTGTCAGAAGTTGGATTTTTTCGGTTTGTTTTGAATAATTCGTAGAAACGTAGAACCTGTTCCAATTTTTTTTCCAACCCTTTACTCGCCGAAAAAAATCTAAATGCGATCTAGTTTTTTGGGGGTTCTCAGTGTGAGTAGATTCACCAGTTTGCCACTTTTACCACTAGTTTACAGACACCTTATTTGTATTTAAAAAGCTCCTTGTTTCAAATAAAGAAATTAATAAATAAATATGAAGTTTATAAAACGTGTCGTATTTCATAAAAGTTTTACGTCTATTTTTTCAATGACACTTCAAAATTTAATATTTCAATCGCAAGATATGATCTGATGGAAGTAAGTCACAGGCATAGATTAAATAATGAAAACAACATTTGTTACATTTAGACCAATTCGATTGAACGATTTTATGAAACGGAATCTTGGGTGTGGAAATTGCCTCACTTCCCGACATCCGATCGAGCTGAAACTAACCATACAGACTCGTTGTCAATTACAATGCATTCTCTAAACTTTTGGTAACACTCACGCACACACACGTATTTCTCTAAAATCGAATAACGTAATAAAAAAATTACAGCAGTTAATATATCTACTAAATAAATCTTGGCAACAACCAATCACGATTTGGCTTGAGTGATAGCGCTGTTCACATTAGTCAGTCCCTGGGGAGTAATGTTCAATACTCAATAAAAGAAAAACAAAACAAATTTTGTTTTGCTTTAAGTCAATACTATTTAAATCAATTAAATCATTTTTTTATATAATTTTTAATTTAATTTTAAATACATAAACGGCTTTACTGCCTTTTATAAATAAACATATAATAGAGTACAAAAGTAAGAAAAATAATAATCAAATAATTTCACAAAGAAATGAAGAAGTTATTCCACCGCACGGTAGATTAAAGCAACTGGTTTTCTCGGGTTGTTTACTAGTGATGAAGTATTTTTGGAGAATGTGTGACAAAAATATAAAATTATGATGTTAGATATTTATTTCAATATTTGTCACAGCTTATATCCAAAGTATTTTCCGCAGTGCAAGTTATGCATTTGATAAAATAGAAGAAAATAATATTATATAGATAGGTAGGTACTTTCGTTAGATACAATAATTTTTTTTTTTGTTTGTCTGAGCATTATAACTTCCTTCCCTGGGATTAGCACATAACTGCTTTTACAATATCTTTTAAACCTAAAAATATATGGTTTGACTAAGGATTGAACCTTACTCCCCAGGAACAGGCACTAAACTGCTTTTAAAATATTTTTCAAAACTTAAAAAATATGGTTTAACTGAGGATTGAAACTAATATTAAATATAATAAACAACAGAGAGAGTGAACCGCGCTATCACTTTCTAATTCTAATTACTGCTCATACACAATTGAAACATACACAAGAGCTCAAGTTCGACTCTATCATAAGATTGTAACGATTAAACATCACAAATTAAAACATTAATGAGATATATTATAGACATAGACAAATCACACACTTACTTTCACATAATCACTAAAAATATTTTAATTATATCTTGTATCATATTTTACTGTGTGTAAATCTAAAGGAATAAAAAAATTAAATAAGACTTATGGAAAATCCTAGTTGGATGGTTTATTTCGTATATTAACAGCCGTAAATGTTGATAATGTCGTCCGATTCAGATAAATATGTGTGTGGATGCGTGTGTGTGCGTGAGTGCCCCCAATAGTCGAGATATGCATTGTCATGGACAATGTCATGGACAAAATATCCCGAGATTTCGGGAAGTGGTTTAATTACCCCTTCCAAGATTGCATTTTTTATATTGATTCTTTCATTTAAGATAACTAATATCAAAATTCACAAAGATATATTAAAAAGATAGAAATTTATCTATTTTTATACCGAGTTCTTACATAAAACACGCAGTCTTCTGTCTTATTGTACTGAGACAAGGACCGTTGTTTTAATGAAATATTTCAAGTGGACATACTTTATCGGCCCATTCATATACACATTCTTTGAATTGCTGTCGTTTTCATAAGCGATGTAATATTTTGCTGTCCAATTGATTAGTAAGAATATAACGTGTCTTGTATTTTCTTGCCATCGGAGAGTCTTTGTCTTATAAAGTGGTAATAATCGTAATTTTACAACTTTAAAAATTATTAAAAATACTATTGCGGCACATTACAAAGTGGAAGATATTCTCAATTGAATTGGCTTTGACCTTGTTTGATTACCAGATTTGAATAGCGAGGTACTCCCCACCTTCCTCCTACCCATCTCGCTCCCTTCCCCACCAACTTGACAACATACCCCGATCGGGTTTGCCGTAGTCTCACTGGCTCCGGACGGTTGGGATTAACAACCAATGTCAGTAACAAAATTCAGACTTCAAGATTAAACAAATTTCCTGGTTTTTCCCTGTAATGTTCATCTACTTTAGCAATAGACCAATTTGGTCGCTAGTGCGCAGGCCCATTAAATCACATCGCTTAAACTTGAGTCATCCCGGACATGGTTTCTTTAACAGTTATATTATACGAGGTACTCACACACACTATACTGTGGGCATCATACAGGTTAGATGAGCGTTCTTGTTTGTGTTTGCGGCAGTTCGCGCACGGTCGAAGTTGTCCGAGTTGATAAGACAAGAACAACAACAAATTACATTAAATTCATGTACCATTAGCTGTGATAAAACCAAGGAAGATCGTTGGTTTTACCACGCCACAGAAGTGGAGTTTCCGAAATATGTGCTATCTGTATTAGTTGTTGTTAATGTTATGTGAGTTTGTTACTAAAATATTGTACATAGATTATTCAGTGTTCGGTGTTGGTCAGTGTTGATCAGTGATGTTAGTTTGTGTGTCGTGTAATCATGAATAAGTTATTGGGAAATGGTGTGGGTCACGTATTAGCATTATTTTTATTCTTGGGTAAGTACCAGTCAAAATTGTGTTATAAGATTTAAGATTCTTTCTGCCATTTCATTACGGTGTTTGGTTTTTGCTTTGATAATTTGTTATTATGCTTGCTGCAACTTCTTGAGCCGACGTTTCGGACTGCGTTGGAGTGTCCATCATTAGTGCAAATGTGCAAAGTGTAAAGGAATGTGCGTGAGAGTGGAGAAAGGTTTGAAGGCTATTGAAATCTGAATTGTAACCATGACAAAAGCCATTTCTAACAACGTTTCGATTTCTGAATGGTCGACTGTATAATAAGATAGAGTGTGCTGAAGTAGAAATTTTCGGCGATAATTTATACGAATAACGAAAAAATGTTCTACTGCTATGTATTACTTGTGTCTCTTTTGTCACTTCAGTGAACTTTTATAGGATTTTATATTTCTGTATTTTTATTTGTTTTATTTTTTTAAATTCTAATTAATGTATCCTTCGTTTGAATAGATTAGACTTTGTAAGTGAATGAACGTACGTACTTAGTCGCGTGGGTTTAGCGTGAAAAACCTGAATAAGTACAGAAATGTTCTTGAACTTCAGTGCAGGTTAACAGTTTCTCACTATACATATTAGTATTGTTTGTCAATAAATGTGTATTAACATATCTAACATATTTATCAATCCTTTTAAAAATAGGTGCATCCATAATATAAATAAGGTTTACACATCGGCTGTGGCTTGGTAAAACCCTTCAAGCCACAAAAAGAAAACTTTACAGAAAAGCACAAAGGATATCATATTTTATTATTATTATTTTTAAATTATTTTTAAACAATAATTATAAGCCTAAAATAAATTGAAAGAAACCTTCCAAAAAAAAATACATGCCGCTTACAGGAATTGAATTGAACCCCCAGCTTTCTGATTGCAATTAGTAGAGCAGCTGACCGGCAATCTAAAGGCTGTGGGTTCAATTCCCGTCGTCGGTATGTATTTTTTCTCGGAGGATTTTTTGTCAATTTGTAAAGAATTTTCTGGCTTAAATTCAATTCATTCAAGATTTTAATATGGTTATTTTTTTTAATTTTTTGAAGAAAAATGATGCAAATCAATTTATAATGAGAGATTAAATGATCTAGTAGTATTATCTATGGTTTTCGTGAAAAAAAAAATCGCATTATATTTAGTTTTTAATATTAAAAATGCCTTAATCAGCAAAAAATATTTTACCGTGTTATATTTTTATGTAATTTTAAATGATTTGTTGAAAAAATAAATCCTGGATCTATCGTTAAAAAAAATTACAATTTTCAAGTTTATTTTTCTTTTTTAAGATTTATTTTTAATAAAATGATCCTTACTAAACAACTATAGATATTTTTTTAGGTACCGATATATCATTTCGTAAGGCGAAGCTTAATGCCAAATCACTATTTTGATTAATCTTTATAACGAATTGGTGTGTATTATGAATACAAAAAAAAGCTTCAGATAAATTGAAGGTTTTCCTATCGTTTCGCTTGAGTAGAAATTTCTGAGATTCCTCTACCTGAGGGAGTATGGCTACTACCCGTGGCTCTATCCTACTGACTTTCTCTTGGGCATGCTCGGTATGAACCATCTACGGGTCAGAAGAGATGTGCATATTGTATCACACTTCTTCAAACTGATTCGTGGATGGTTAGTAAATCCGACTATCATGGAGAGTATTAGTCTCTATGTTCCTGATGGTTATCTCCGTCACCGACAGCATAGACTGTTTTATCTCCCGGCCTGCAGGACTAACTTGCCAATGGTCATGCCGGTGGGGAGAGCAGTCTTGCTGTTGAACAGAATTAATTCGGATATCGACATATTTAGCATCGGTGAAGCTGCCTTTAAAAGGCAAGCTCTATTGATGCTGGTATAGTTTATACACCACTTATTATGTAATACCATTTTACAAATGTACTTAAAAACGAAATAAAATGTAATTTTGTAATGTTTTTAAAGGAATAAACTAATTGAATTGAATTGAATTGAATAGAATACAGATAAAAAAATAAATTACTCCATAAAAAATATAAATTCAAACACGTATAAAAAATATTGTTTCAATTGAAATGTATGAACGCATAAAGGAAACAACTTCGAAAAAATACAGTTTTATAGCTAAGATTATCTGTGACAGTTTCACTTGTTAAACTTGTCAAGCGATTTCAATGCCTATTACCTACGATAAAAGCTATACCAAGAATATACACATTTTTAGCTTGTAGCTTCCTCTTAAACAATTTTAGTTTTTTTAGGTTCCGTTATATCATTTCTTAAGTTCTCACTGAAAATTTTATGTAAATTATGATTTTTATATACTTTTAAGCGGGGTTTTTGATTTTTGGAGAATGGCAGCACTGCACCAATCAATGAATCGTTGTTGACCGGCAGAATTAAGAAAGTCAACATTGAAAACAAACAAAGACATGAACACGTTTTTTATAAAGTGTATTTGTCAATAAGACGCAACCTTCCAAAATACTTATTTCTGAAATTAACCAGAAATGGTTTTCTCTAGTCATTTATCTTCAAACTGCCTCTTCACATAATACCAAGTGTATTTATAATGCATATATCTTATTTTTTGCTGATGACCTCACCATTTTAAGAATTGCTCAAAATATTTATCAACAAATTGTTAATTTGGTGTAATAAAACCAGACTTTACTTAAATATCTCAATATGTCAAATAGTCAAATTTAATAACCTTCGGCCCCTCTGACCTCACGACCCCCCTCCTCTAACCACCACCCCCATCTGACCACCCCCCTCCGACCCCCCCCCCCCCTCTGACCACCCCCTATCTGATTGACCCCCCTTCTGACCACACCCCTCCGATCTCCCACCCTCTGACCGCCCCCCCAAACGATACGAAAAAAATCACAAAATAGATAAAAACCACTTTTGCGCTTAAATCAACCGGTGACCGGATAAATCATCACAATGAAAAAGTTATATAAAGTCATGGAAAGTGATGAAAAAAAAAAATATTAAGTGGGTTAAGTAGGTTAGGTTAGGTTGTGTTAAGTTAGGTTAAAAAAATGTTTTTTCATCGTTTCTAATGACTTTATATCACTTTTTAAAAGTGTGTTGAATTGTCACTGTGTTGAGTTATCATGGAACCAAATCAACCATATTTATAATTCGATTGCCAAGCGATTTTTACAAGTATTACCTACATTCGTATTGATAATTTAAACAAAATTATATTTCAAAAAGGACCACACTACATGGCCATTAAAGTATATAACAACCTTCCACGTAGCATCAAACAAATAACCGACATACTTAAATGTAAATCATCACTAAAGACATTTCTCTTAAACAAATGTCACTACACCTTAAATGAATACCTTACATAAATTAAATGCCTCTCTTTTTGAATTTTAATATAAGACACAATAACAAGACACCTGTTTTTGGCTTGTATAAATGTTGCTCTCTGTAATTCGTAAAATTCTACGGTACATTATAAATAAAAATTAAAACTGTTTTTTTTTTCATTTTCACTGGAATTTTACTTTCTGAGGTCAATTAACAATTTTAAAACATGATTTGTATCAGTATGAGTACGAGTGCTGCGTTATACTCAATTCTGGCTCTGGTTTCTGTAACCTTTCAGACGATTTATATTTTAGAAAAAATCTATTCTTTTTAAAAGGTTACCGTTATTTAGCAAGGATTTCAACAATTATTTATTCAGAATGTGAATACTTACTTCATTTTGTTTGTATTATTTATCTCTTATCGTGTGCAAGAAAACAAGTAATTGTGTTATTAATTTATAGACAGATATTTTCCGTATTTACATTCTTAGAGAAATATTATAAAAAACGCTTCTACACGTTTCGTTATATCTTGTTTGTGGCCGTTGGCCAGATGTCGTGCCGAGATCATAAATAAAAATATTTTTTACATTTTACAAACTCAATTTTATTACTTTTAACTAAGAATAACAAACAAATCAACAAAAATTGCAGTAATTTTCGGGAAGTAGGTACATGATTGCTGTGCGACTACTATCATTATAAGCGGCAGATGATGCTTGTACAATGATGAAGCACTTCGCTGGCAGAAAAATTGAACTAAAAAAAAAAATTTGGCAAATAACAATTTTTTGTATTCTCTCGACTACCATGCTAGGGGCATGTCCGTTTCATGGTAGTCATACTTAGGTTATATTATGACGAAAATAAAATATTATTTAATCGCTCAGTCCTCTGCCATATTGACCATTATATTTCTTATAGATGCTGTCAGAATGGCGGAAAATTTGTGTGTATTTACGCTTCTCAATAAAATACAAATGAATGGAATATTTCTAAACCTATCCGAAAACTAAAAACTGTTTTTGAAAGGTGTGGTGTGACCCATATCCTATTATATGGATAGGATAGATAGAGTTTGCCCCATATCCTAGTATATGGTCAAGGATAGATAGGGTGTGCCCCATATCCTATTATATGGATAGGATAGATAAGGTGTGACCCATATCCTATTATATGGATAGGATAGATAGGGTGTGCCCCATATCCTATTATATGGATAGGATAGATAAGGTGTGACCCATATCCTATTATATGGATAGGATAGATAGGATGTGCCCCATATCCTATTATATGTAAGGATAGATAAGGTGTGATCCGTATCCTATTATATGGATAGGGTAGATAGGGTATGCCACATATCCTATTATATGGATAGGATAGATAGGGTGTGCCCCATGTCCTATTATATGAATAGGATAGATAAGGTGTGACCCATATCCTATTATATGGATAGGATAGATAGGGTGTGCCCCATGTCCTATTATATGGATAGGATAGATAAGGTGTGACCCATATCCTATTATATGGATAGGATAGATAGGGTGTGCCCTATATCCTATTATATGGATTGGTTAGATAGGGTGTGCCCCATATCCTATTATATGGATAGGATAGATAGAGTTTGCCCCATATCCTATTATATGGTCAAGGATAGATAGGGTGTGCCCCATATCCTATTATATGGATAGGATAGATAAGGTGTGACCCATATCCTTTTATATGGATAGGATAGATAGGGTGTGCCCCATATCCTATTATATGGATAGGATAGATAAGGTGTGACCCATATCCTATTATATGGATAGGATAGATAGGATGTGCCCCATATCCTATTATATGGATAGGATAGATAAGGTGTGATCCGTATCCTATTATATGGATAGGGTAGATAGGGTATGCCACATATCCTATTATATGGATAGGATAGATAGGGTGTGCCCCATGTCCTATTATATGGATAGGATAGATAAGGTGTGACCCATATCCTATTATATGGATAGGATAGATAGGGTGTGCCCCATATCCTATTATATGGATAGGATAGATAAGGTGTGATCCGTATCCTATTATATGGATAGGGTAGATAGGGTATGCCACATATCCTATTATATGGATAGGATAGATAGGGTGTGCCCCATGTCCTATTATATGGATAGGATAGATAAGGTGTGACCCATATCCTATTATATGGATAGGATAGATAGGGTGTGCCCCATGTCCTATTATATGGATAGGATAGATAGGGTGTGCCCCATATCCTATTATATGGATTGGTTAGATAGGGTGTGCCCCATATCCTATTATATGGATTGGTTAGATAGGGTGTGCCCCATATCCTATTATATGGATACGATAGATAGGGTGTGACCCATACCTATCCTATTTCAGAGATCAATGAATGTTTCAATGAAAGGAACTAAAACCCGTACTCATACAAGGGTGACTCTGATGCGTTTCGATCAGTTTTTTTTTTAAATATCATAGTCGAATTCACTTAAAACCATGTTTAGTTATAAGGAAGTAAAACAAACTATTATTATTTAAATCAGCTGATTCCGTCGGATTTTTATATTTATAATTTGTCTGCCGTCTCCCCCATAGATTTTCTTTAAGCCGTACTAAAATTACTGATAATGAAAAACACACATACTTTATTAGACAAATGTATTATAAACATGTCTGCCCCCTCGCTTTTCTGTCATTTCATATTAAAAATAATTAATAAAAAATTAATAAAGTTGTCTCAAATTAAGGTCGAAACTTTTGGATTCAAAGAGGTGTACATTTTGATTTTTCTATGGTTAATTTGTAGATTTTAAGTGTGGTGTTTTTTTTCTCTTTCGAAAACTGTTTAAATCATGTTTCTAACCATGACAGGAAGATACAACGATTTCTATGACATCATATGAACTGTTCCGAAAAGCGAAAAAATTGACTCTACATAATAGCTGTTTGTTCTCTAAACCGAACAAACCAGCCTAAGGAGTTAAAAAAGCATATGTAATCCATAATAAAATAAATAATTAAATTAAACTGAATGAATGATATTCAAAAAGAACGATTGAAATATACCTCCCTTTCCGAAAAAGTCAAAATCACCGATGTTCACCGCTTTCCCGAGAAATAGAGACCCAATATAAAAGAAGAAGAAAATGTATTAAAAATTAAAAAAAAAAAGAAATATCATTAAGTTCAATAATAAACAAATATATTAAATTTAAAAATAATTTTAAGATTAGCACATATTTACTATATTAAGTAAAAAATAAAATATGTGTCGCAGCAGTGGGAACCACACGCATTTGTCACCTCAGCTACTAAACGGTCAAGCGAAATGAATATTTTTTTGTTGAGGTATCGCAACACACTCAAAAAGGTTTTTTTTTAAATATTGGTACTAACTGTACACTGGAGTCCCTGAGGAAAATAATTTCCCTAAAGGCCTGTGTCGATGCTATGTGGGGAATCTTTTTAAGAGAAGAAAAGAGAGGGAGTTCTGGAAAGGAACAACGTATGAGGGGTGGGTGTGAATCTAGGGATCATTGTGTCCAGGAGTGACGGATGAATGAATATATCCCTCCTAACCTCGTCGAGAGACATGTTGGAGAGGTCAAAGAGTCTCCCCAAATCAGCCTCTCCAGACTCAGCACGCCACGCAGCTGGCGCATCTTGAATACACCTCACCCGATGAACCCGGGCACCCCTGCCAAATCACCAAACGTAGTGTATCACTGTGGCAGAAGTATTGGTTATCCAATAAATGATTCCCGGGGCGGCGTTACCCAAACCCGCCTCCAAATATTAATGACCTTGATAAAATAGTTTTAATAATATAAATTAATAATGATGACCCAAATATTAATGACCTTGATAAAGTAAAGTCAGTGACCTTTTATCGTATACACCAGATACGTTGATACGCAAACGATATTTGTTTGACAAGCTCCAAATGGCAAAGAAACGCTAATGGTTTGGGGGGCTTAGAGATAAAGACTAAACACTTTAATTTCATGCCCACAGACATGCCCACAATACACTTCACACGTCTATCGGTTTATTTCGACTCCTAGGCCCCACACAGGATAGTGAAATTTTTTTTCTGCTCTGTAAAGAATTAAGATATTTGTAAAAGTATGAAAATTTTCGGCGGAAGTTACGAAAAACTGATTTTATTACAAAGGCCAACACATTTCCATTGCTTTATATCTAAGTCCCCCAGTGTTCAAGATACCGAACACGGCAAAACAGATGTTTAAGATACCACACGGAAGAACAGATGTTTAAGATACCACAAGGCAGAACAGATGTTCAAGATACCATACGGCAGAACAGATATTCTAGATTCATTGAATGAAATTCATAATACAGAAGATACCTATATTATTTGTTTATTCTTATAATGAAAAAAACTGTACATTGACATATGATTTTATTTTACAGTAAAATATTCAAAAGAAAATATATTTTCTAGAGCCAAAAAAATAATTTTGTTTTCCTGTATGTGACTTCTGAGTTGTGAAGTCTTATGCGACATAAATTTCATTTCAAATAGGGATTATCTATTTATGGTAAAAACACACTGAGACGACGTACGCGATACACGCATTACTACGTTCACAGGTCAATTTGCACACTGGCTCGATGCATACAACGCGTGTGACCACGTGATAACAGCATGAGCGTCAGTTGATTTGACGTTTTTAGTTTAGGTTATGTTTCACGTGTCAGCAGACCCATTCCGTAGCTTTGTCGTGTCTTGCGATTCTATATTTAAATGAGTATTGTCGAAAAAGAAAAATAAAAATGTTAGAAAATACTTTGGGTTCACGAAATAAATTAACAGAGACAATTAACGTTGGAACAGTTCCATGCTCTGGTAAAGGAGCTAGAATCTGATGACTGATGATTCTTCATGTTTATTCCTTATGAGAAAAATGAAATTTTGCAAGCTTCACAGCATCATTTTATGTAACATAAGAAAAGAAAAATACACGTCTTTGGAATTCAATTCGTGGTACTAGAGAAGGACCGGCAGGTTTCTACGGTACTTATGGTGAGCTGCTGAAGAGGACTGCTTCATTTATAGCTGAATTCAAATTCATTTTTATTCAATTATGACGTATAGTAAATTCATTTCATGCCAGAGGCTTTTCAATCAACTGTTAAAAAAATACTTCAAAACAAACATAACCCTAAATGCATGGATAATGCATAGATAATACCACTTACAGATGTGAAATCTATCAGCTATCCTCTTGATCTTACACGTCCCATGCCGATCTAGATAGCCCAGATGGGCGCAGCGATGGAAGCGTGGGTTTGCGTCGGGTGTGAAAAGTGTGTTTCTAAAGCATCCATTTCCATAAAAAATGTATTTATTTTATTTGGTACATTATTTTTTACAATTTATGTTTTCCAGTAATGTAGGCCTCACTGGGTGGCTTGCCCGTGCTGAGGCCTTCATTTTATAATATAAAAATATAATCTACATATTATTTAAAGAGAAAATAATACATTTAAAAAGAAAATAATACATTTAAAATTAAAAATACGAAAAAAAGAATAATACATTTAAAATTAAAAAGTAATACAATGAAAATAATCTTGTGTGTTTGTGAGTGATGTGTGTTTATATTGGTTTTGTGTGTTACGTGTAGGTTTTATTTTTATTTTATGCTATGACATTTTGGTAATATT
Source organism: Hesperophylax consimilis (assembly GCF_061612785.1). Taxonomy (NCBI): domain Eukaryota; kingdom Metazoa; phylum Arthropoda; class Insecta; order Trichoptera; family Limnephilidae; genus Hesperophylax; species Hesperophylax consimilis. Next base: position 5,957,686 of record NC_142863.1, on the reverse strand, counting down.
GTCTCTTTTGTTCTTTAATCCATTTTGTAATTTTGTGTGTGAATTTATTTTTATTTTCCACATTTTTAATTTCAAGTTTTACACTGTTGAAAGCTTTTATAGCATGGTATTGGTAGTGTCTTTGTCCAAAGCTTGAATTTACTGTCGGAGTTTTTATGTTTTCTTTGTACGCTTGTCTAACTGGTCTGTTAGTGTTATTTTGTGTGTGTTGAAATTTTTTTTTTGTCAATAATGTAGTTTAGTAGTGTTTATGGATTGTAATTAGTCCAGATATCGTAATGCATTGCTTACGCAGCGTATGTCGATCCAGTGTATTTTTACCTTTACTGTTGACTTTAAGCGTACGAGATGCGTCGATTTCAAAACTCGTTTTAATACCCAACAACTCGGCAATGGAATTTTCCTCGTTCCTATAAAGCAGGGGCGGAGAACCTTTTTACTGACCGCACTTAGACCCGGTATATCAGTCAGTCTGTATCCTCGCTATGTGCGACGTACCTCGCGCCGCTTAAAATCGACCGCTTAAGCCTTGATAAGTGGCTGAATACTTCACTTTTTAGACACCGTGGCGCTAGCAGTAACAGATGTCAAATATGATATTAAATATGTATATTATATAAAATATAATATACGTAAGTAATAACGTACTCCAATCTCACCGAAATATACGTAAATTGCATAATTTTATCAGTATGGACAGTTAAATTCATCGAACGATGGGGGATGTTGATTTTATTAATCTGAAATAGACAAATACTCTTGTAAGGTATGATGCGAGGAATTTATCAACGTCTGGACAGTGTTTTCAGCGGTTTGTTTTTCATAATTTCATGAATGATGACAGTAAAACAGACACTATTTTAAATTAGTATCGTCGCGTATAACACCATGCGGATTGAAGTGGGGAATTTTATCAAAAAATCAACTAGTAAATTAGCCCTATTAAAACATTTGACATTTTAAAAGCTCTCAATCTCTTGATGACGTAGGAGCATAGATATACCACTCACGCAGCATAGAAAATCATGTAATTTTCTCTATAAAATTATAGAAAATACCTGTATATTGCTTGAATCTAGCTTTAAAAATAAATTTTCATGTAAAATAAGATATAAACATTATTAAAAGTTACCATAAGTAATTATTTATATATTTTAATTGTATGTTTTACATTACCCACCTCACTAGGTGTGACCTGTTCTAAGGTAGGTCACAGGAATGTTCAGAAAACATATTTCATTGCCATCACCGACATAAGAATATATAGACTAGAAATTAAAGGTGAGGGGTAAAATCAACTGTTGAAGAACGAAGGGGGTAAAGCTGACTGTGATTCGTCAATAAATCAATCTGACAGTATATAGGCATCTCGCATTTTAATATCACCATTTAGTTCTTAAAAGTAAAATCTGCTTTTGAATGAATAGACATTTTTATATGGGAGCGCAAATTACTTGCCACGTTATGAACAAATTTGCGACGTCCAAATTCGGCAAAAAAAATTTCTTCTATTTTCAGAGTCGAATATTTTGTTTACGTATTTAGTTAAGACACTTTTATAAGTGTTCATAATTTACTTCCCAGTAACAACGATGCGCACACTTGAGAATCGCTACATTCGACCGCTACATCCGCTGATGTATCTCGATGTAATAGTATATGTTTCTACAACTGATTCATATTATACGATGTGAATAAGCTTAAAATGATGCTTACATATGGAATGTAATACGACAATTGGGTTTATTCTCTTTTTCACATCTATTTTTACAAGTTTTCATATCACAAGCCACTATTTTGCCGTGTTATTTCATAAAATGCCTCAACCATAGCTCGACGCTAGTTCGAACAAGAATGATGACGTCACATTCTCAAGATTCACGGGAAGCCATACGCGAGCCCAGCCGGCTCCAATGGAACCCGTATGGGGAGTGGGGAATAATACGCTTTTAATCACTTAGGGCAGGTCTACTAATATTCATATGTCTATGATTGCCATGTTATTTGCCATGGAGTTTGTTAAAACATTAAATGGCTGAGTATGTGTTTTGGTGTTGTGCCGTCGTTGTATTGTCTTTTGGGATTATTATTTGTCCCGTGGTTCTCTTTCTGGTGCTCAATTACTCTATTATTAGTGTATCTTTGTGGTTTTGATGTAATGCATTTGTTTGATAGATTCTGTTTGATAGATTCTATTTAATTTTAAAACTTTAAATTCTTCGAATAATTCACGAATTATTTTAGTGAGTCTTCTTTGAATTACTTCCATTCAGTTAGTTATATATGCTCCTTCCCACCCTATTATTCCATATTGGAGAATTGATTGGGCTAGCGCATAATAATTTTTGATTGAAGTTGAAGGATATTTCTCAGTTTGAGGAAAATGTAGTAAAGTTTACGTATTCTTGTAATAGTTTGTCCAATATATTCTGTCCATTTAATGAGTTGATCTATTAGTATGCCTAAATATTTAACGATTTTTTTCGTCAGTATTTAGCATTTTGGTGAGTTGTAATTGTCAGAATTAATTTTAAATTCGTTATGAATACTAATTTTCGAATTTATTGGTGAAATTTTTTGTCCGTTATTGTAAATGTTACGTAGTAAGTTTTGTCCCACTTCAAGGATAGGTAATTGCCATCCAACTATTGTTTTAACCTGTATATTTATACATTTGGGCTTCGATATGCTTCTTCCCAAGTTTTTTTTTTGTGATCAAGACTGCATCGTCGGCAAAAGACAATATTTTTCCAGTTTTCGGAATCGATAGTATCTTATTTACATAAATAATTAATAATATTGGACCTAGGACCGTTCCTTGAATTCCAATGTGTTCCAATTTTTTGATAGGTTTTCTGTGGCATATACTGTCAAAAGTTTTCGTGAGTCGATGAATATACTTTAAAAAAAAATCTGAGTAAAAGCATTCAAAATTGTTGAGGTTATTGTTGTAATTGCATCTTCTTCATTATCTAATTTTTCTCTGAAACCGAATTGGTTTTCATTAATTATTTTAGTTAATTGTGATTTTTTGAATATTTTAGATATGTTTGGTGTAATAGATTTTTGGGAAAATTCTTTGTTGTATGCTTTTATTAATGGTGTATGTACATAATTGGTTTCGATAATAATTATCTCATTTGTTTTAATATATTAACCGTGATGTGATCGGAACCAGGGCTTGCAAATATCCATAAGTTCATTATTGTTTTTATATTTCTACTTGTGTGCATTATTAATTTTTTTCAAATACATTTGGGCAAGTTTGTGCGGATGTAATTGTAGTATTTTTAGGATCGTTAGAATCAATTGTTTTAGCTAGATTCTCTTGGACTTCAGCGAAGTAGTTGATAAAAAATTTGGTTTTGCTGTCTCTATTATTTCGTATTTATAATATTATTATTTATTTTTATTACCTTTGTCAATGATATTATTGTTCGTAGCCACTACCACTACCACGTACCACTTTCCTCAATTTTTTACTTAAAATAATTTTCTTTTATTTATTTTTAATTAAGTTTGTAAGATGGTTTCTATATTATTTATCAAGTTTGTAAAATGGTTTCTATATTTTTTTATCAAGTTTAAAAGATGGTTTCTATATTTTTTTATCAAGTTTTTAAGATGGTTTCTATATTATTCTCAAGTTTGTAAAATGGTTTCCATATTTTTTTATCAAGTTTGTAAGATGGTTTCTATATTTTTTTTTATCAAATTTGTAAGATGGTTTCAATATTTTTTTTATATAATTCTAATATGGTAAGATCGTTAGGTTGTTAACGGGATTGATGAAATAGTTTTTTCTTTATGTCTTATTGATAGTACAATTATTATTAATAATTCTTATTGAGAATACATAGTGCAAATGTGAATGGTAGCAGAGGTTATGGCACGACCAAGAGAATCAGATTCCTGAGTTAAGCCATGTCAAGAGTCAGAATAATAGAAGAGTATGTATGAGACGATGTATGAATGTGAAGACAAGGAGTGTGTGCCAAGGCCGAGTTGTTTGGCGGTCCATCCTTTCTGCCTACCCTTGCGGAGAAACGGCGTGACGGTTAGTTGATTAGTTAGATATCATAATTCCATGGGTTATCCACGGTTTTATATATATTTATGGTCCGATGTTTTGATTTGAGTTTCACATTTTTATGTTTAGACGCATTTAATATGTGTACGCTAAGTGTGTTTTCGTAAGTGATAAAAACTAACGTTAGATACAAAACATATTGCAACATACAACCAAAGTAAGAATCGTGGCTCCCTTATCAGGCTTAAGAGTTATATAACCAATAAATATAATATTATGTAAAATATATTTGTATAAATATACCCCTTTTTGTTACAATAAAAAAAAAAAATGTGTTCATAAATTGGCATTAGCGTGTACTTTTTTTACCTTAAAGAGGATCTAATTGGATAATGACGAATTTAGCCATAACTTGTGACATTCTGAAGTACTTTCTGAATTCCGTTTCTCCGCTAGAACGGATTTATCTGATCGCTTACGCGACGTCTTTCAACTCTACGAACTTCTTTAGTTTACCTCAGTTTATTAACAAATCGGTATTTTGACATTATTTAATAAGTTGTGTCTATTGACAGTTGTTAACCGAAGTTCTGTGACAGCGAAAACTCCACGTTTAATTAGGCAGTTTATTTCTCTTTTAGAATCATATTACGCTGGCCGTGCTCGCAAATACCGCCTAACGCCTCCTAATAACTAGAGATGACGGATTTAGTAAATATCGTATTAATACAGGGTTTTATCGCCCGACCGTGCTGGATACCCTGACCACCAAATTTAGCTAAAGCCATTACCAGTAACATTTCTGTTCACGATGGTTGTTTGTCACTAGCGCCATATTCAATTTTTCTTTATTTCTTTCGAAAGTATCGTTCACTTTAGGTCTTTCCACAAATACAGCATAACCAAATAAAGTGATATGTTTTTTTCAAATAATTTTTTAAATATGTATTTATTTTTTAAATAATTTATCAATTTACAGTATAATAGTATTACAGAGTTTAATCAATAATGTTAATTAAAATAATTCAAATGATCTATATTCATGTGTATCTATTTGTTTTGTTATATTCGACATACGCTTAGAAAGGCAATGGATCCTGAGGTAATTTTTTATTTCGAATTTTTTTTTTAAAGCGGAGACGGTTTACACGACGTTCCCGTGAGCACTTAGGCCATATGCCCATTGTGCTATCTCCCATTTTACCTCAATCCTTTAACAACAACCCAGTCCCTTTAATAAAGTTCACCAGGGTTGTCATTGGGTATGTGGCTATGTCTTCTGGTTCTACTGTATGTCTCCCCAGGTATCTGAGCCTAGTTCCCACCAGGGCGAGCATTGGCACCATAGGTGAATTGGAGTCTCTTCATCCTCTTCACATTTCCTGCATCTGTTGGTGTTTTCCACTCCCAATATCTGCATGTGTCTCATGAGATGGCAGTGTCCCGTTAGTAGTCCTACCAGTTTCCTCAGTGAGTTTCTGTCCATATCGAGTAGTTTCTTGGTTCGTCCAGGGTCTGGTCCTTTTATGAGTACTTTGGATTGTCTCATTGCAGGTGCCCTCTCCCATTCTTCGCGGTGCTGGGATTTGACCCACCTGTCAATGTGTAATTTAGTGTGGCAAGCTGCTACTCCTACGGCCGGCTCGGATCCTACAAGTCGTGATTTCGCCCCTTTCCTTGCTAGTTCGTCAGTCCGCTCGTTACCCTCAATACCTTTGTGTTCTGGTACCCAGATTAGGGTAATTTTATTTTTATTTCTTATTTTTATTATTTTGAAATAACTTCAGCTTCACTAATAACATCCTGTGATTTTTACGGGTCTGTGCTAATTTATAAAATAATCATATCTCTTATATAACCTAACCATATTAGGTTAGGTTAGCGAAAAAGGTTTTAAATTTTAACGATACAAGGTTTTCGCAATAATTTATAATTAGTTTTTAAATTGTAGAAAAAACAGGGAAATCCTTTTTATGAATTTATTTGAAAGTTCATAAAAAAATGTATCGAACTAGTTTAATATTCAAAGACTGCACGAGAAAGCGAATAGAAAGAACTATAAAATAGGTACAGTGAACGTTTGTCCAATGTCTCTTCTTAATCTCATATTTCTCGATATCATGCATTGTGTTAATTACAGTTTACCAAATATTATTCCGCAATCCCAAATCATAGTAGTTATGCCTAATTAATACATATAACTTCATTAGGGTACATAATAATATCTTGTTTCTAGAACAGTTCATTTCTGAGTGGATCATGGCGTAGGGTTCTCGTTCTGACTCTAGTCTCCTGGGTGAGCTCCATAGCTTGAACCAAGAGACCATCTATCCCAGTGCTGACCAACATTTTAACCGGGTGGCTTATTTATCTATATTCATTTTATTCGCGAGCCACAGGGAGTATAGTATTGGATCCCAGTTCTAAAGATCTCGGGAATTCCGGACCTTTGTCAGCAGCGTAATCCCAGTGCTGTGCTTGTCTAAATCCCGGGATTAAGTTATTTTTGTTTCAAGCGAGGAAATATGTTTAGATTTATTGTATATTATGCTAATGGACTATAATTTAGTATTTGAATTATTCTGATGATTTTTGGAAATGCTATATTTTTTAGATATTTTATTTCAAATCAATTTTATATTTTGTAATATAAATTCTGAAAACGTAAAATATTTGATCACAGCTCCCGGAAACTATAAACGATTCCAAGGGTACCTACCCTGATATAATGAAACCTGCAGTTTTATTGTGGACTGTAGTCAATATTTGACAAAACTATGAAGGGAAGCTGTGGTTAACAGTTAGAATTGGAAAAGGATTCTGACTTACCCTTGGTCTTTTCGATCGATATTATGGCATTTAGGGACAATGCTGGTTATCACTGCACAAGCCTCCGATATATACCCGAATTAAATACATTAAAGGTAGACGTGCACTTCACCGGTTCTCTTTAGACTGGTCAAGTATAGATAAATTGTTGCAATGTCACTGAATATAGGTACTCTATAACTATTAGACAGGGACAAGTAATTAAGTAACAGGTAACTGGGTGGAAAAAATCTGGACAAATGTACTCGAGGTATGGCTCTCTACTGGCAATCTGGAGATCGTGGCTTCAAATCCCGGCGTGCGCAAGTAAATTTTGTTTGATTAATGTCTTCTTTCACTAAAATTGTTTAAAATAATAATATAACGTATATTTGCGCAACTTTCCAGAGAGGAAGATACTCTCACTATCGCCACCATTCAGTACTGAAACGTTGCTTGAAATGGCTTTAGCCGTGTTTGGTGACCAGATCTGAATAGCAAGGTATTTCCCTACTTTCTTTTCCTCCATCACCTTCCATTCCCCAGTACCTTCAGCCTCACAACATACCCCGATTGGAGATGCCATAGTCTCACCGGATTCAGGCTGTTGGAAGCAGTTGAAACTGTGCGGTATTCACATAAAAAAAATAACTGAATTTACCAACTATTCGCTTTTTACAGTCAACAGAGATATATATATAAATATATACATTGAGTGAAAATTCTGCCAGACACAAGTCAAAAAATCTCGGAGAACCCAGATAGACAACAGATTGACACATCGGTACTTGAAAGGTCACATTCTTATCGCCGTAATTATTATTTTTATTGAGTCACGTTGCGCAAGGTCATCGCAATGTATACCTCATTCATATTTTTAGTATCATCACACACGTTTATTTATGTATTCTTAAATGATAATAATTTTAGTTTAACAAAATAATTAAATTTGTTTACATCACTATAATAAAAAAATATTAACATTTTTTTTAAAGGAATTTTTGGTTTTTCGATTTTTGCAAGCGATTTAAATAACCAAACATACTTCTATTGTTAAACATAAGCATTCGATACTAATTTTGTATCTTATAAGTACAAAATTGTATATTTAACTACAACTTCTAACAGGAATTCAGTTTCAGTGCCGGCAACCCGGGCGTTTATTTAAGGTTGGTTCGGTACAGATGTTTTTTTTTTCATTACCCTCCTCACTAGACAAAGTCTGTTCTGAGACTGGTAATTAACAATTTATATATAAACCAAATGTTTAGTAAAAAATAGTAGAGTAAAAATAATAAGAAAAATAGTAGTAAAAAAATGAGTAATATAAAAATAGTAAAATAAGTGTAGTACTATATGTGTTGAAAAATTATGTATAAAAATATGAAATGAGTATTTCGTATTATAATTAATTGTAAAATTTTGTAATTTTGTTAGAATTTGTGTGCAGTATGGTTTGTAAAATGCATTAGATGTTTAGAATATTTCTAATATCTGTTCTTTCTTTTACAATCAACCAGTTTAAAAATCTTTTGAACACCCAATTCAAATTATTTGGTAAGACGTAAGTTTTAGTTTGGGTTAGGAACATGTTGAATATATGAGGAGCCAGGTAAGATTCATGTCTTTTAGCGAAATTTGATTTGATATACGGTTACTTGTAATTGTTTGTGTGTAATTGCTCTCGTGTTTTGCGAGTGAGTTGTGAGATGTGGTAATTTTTTTATGTAGTTTTTGTAGATGATCTTCTTTATGAACAGTTTATTTATGTCTAATAAGTTATTTTCAATCATTAGCTGTTCTGTCGGATGTAGATAAGGCTTTCTAAACATAATTCGAATGATTGATTTATGATTAATTTTAAGGGATTTGAGATGAGTGTCTGCTGCTACTCCCCATACTGAAATACCATACATTAGAATACTTTGACAAACTGCAAAGTATATATTTTTTAACTGATTTAATGACATAATATTTCGTATTGTTTTGAAGATGTATGATAGTTTCCGGATTTTTTTTGTTATTAGGTTCATTTGGAGATCCCATTTTAGATTATGGTCAACAGTTCAATCTTAATAATATTTTTCTTCTTTAAAATAATATGTTCTATAAAACAATGTAATATGAAATTATGATATGAACTAAATTTGTCAATTTGACTGGCCTAAAACAGAATCCATTCCTAGTTGGCTAGTCAAACTTTCCGCATAAGTTTTATTGCATAATTTTTTGTGAAATATATTATTATTATGTTTCAAAATCAATCAAGATAATATAAGACTTGACGAATAAGTATGGACAAATATGGATAAAAAATCAGTATAAAATATTAATGTTTCTTTGTTCAAAAACTTAAATCTCCAAGAGTTCTTCACCGATTGCTTTGAAATTTTGACACAACTTTGCATTCGAATAAGAGTGTGTTTTTATATATCAACATTATATAGATGTTACCTGTCACAGGTGAAAACATGCTTTTTAAAAAAAACAGCTATGATGAACAAACATGCATTTTCTTAAAATCTGTTGGACGTAAAAGCTACACTAGCTATGACGAGAAAATCTATAATTGTTTTCTCAGTTAAGTAAATAGCACGTGTATACTGTATAATCCATCATTATTGTAAACAATTGATTTGCCTAAAATAAATAAAATAAATAACTTCAATAAATTCACATTTGAATGAATGGAAATATAGTTTGGCAAAAATAAATTTTTGGAATTAGAATTAGGTTAAAAAAATTAGTAAAAATATTTTTTATAATTATACTAATGTTTACGAGACAAGGTTTTTATGCAAAGCACAAATTGAAATTGAATTGATCCCGCAACCTTCTGATTGCCGGTCAGGCGCTATACCAATGAAAAGTCAAAAATTTTCCACAATTAATCAAAATATCATATATCTCAACGCCATAGTAGGAGATTTAGCATTTTCAATGCCTCTCCTACAAAAAAAGTTCGTTGTTTTCCAGTGAAAAATTTCTAATAAGCAATAGTAGAATGAAAAATTCCAGAACATATTGAATGATTTGGCGGGTTTTGATTTTGAATAAGGCGACGTATTGCAATTAGTAGAACACCCGTCAGCGGCATTTTTTTTTCTCCGAAGATTTTTTCGATTTATTTTTTCAGGCTAACAAATTAACATAATTTATTGATGCGAGGCATCTTTACATACACTAGTCAGAAAGGACAATCATGGTGAAATAACCGGCTGATGGCTGAGTTGACATCTCGTTTGGGTCCCAACCTGGCGTAGTGAGTTCAATTCCTCAGCTGTCCTCCATCACAACAAAAGCAAAATTTTCCGCTTATTGTGTTAGTGGCAGAAGATTTTCAAATATTGTCGGGTTATTCGTAACCCGGGAGTGTTTGTATTTCTTTTAAAGAAAAATTATGTCTAGTTTAAGCCAAATATTCTCAGTATCGCCCTGGTGTAAGGTAAGACCACCGTTCGCAATTGAAACGGTGCTTGACATGTTTTTCGGAAATAAACATATACCGCTATTCAGAATATGGATACCACCTCTGGGCTGGAGCCCCTAAATACTTGATAAACATACTTGATAGGCAAAAAAGTGCAATCCGTTTGATTAATAAGAGACCGGTTGCCATCTTAAATGCACAAACGCAATGTAGGCATGCTGAGTCTATTCTACAGATATTTCAATGTAGCCTGCCCTTAGGAGCTAGCAGCGTTGATCCCATGTGCACCGATGCAGGAGCGGAACACCCGTTAACAGTAGTTGGTGTTGGCTTCATGAGAATTGTTCGATCCGTCGACTCATTTTTGTGTATGTGGAACAAGCTACTGGAATCCGTATTTCCTTCTATATATAATCCGTGCATCTTCATGACCCGAATTAATAAATCTCTTCCTACAGCCCCTACCTTAACCCATCTCACAACGCTGCCCAAGTGAGTGGCGACACAAATCCCCTCTCTTTGCACTGTACAGACAGGGCCGCTCTTGTGAGGAGTCGTATAAAAAAACCAATAAATCAAATTGGACAGGTGGGACGCTTGTGCGGTATTCACATTAAAATATTTTGTGCGTTGGATGTTTGAACCCTTACTTTAAATATATATTTCTTTAAAACTCAATGGACTCTGTTTTTTTACAGTTCTATCGAAGAGTGCTACGTCGCTACATCTGAAAACTGACCTGATTCCATTTGTACGGTAAGTTGTTATTTCACTTCTTGAGGAGACAAAAATGAACACAAAAGTTAAAAATAAATTTATTACTTCAAGTATAAATTATGTTTATAAAGTAAAATCATTTTAACCCCTCAAGTCGCTGACATATTCTGTCAGAAGGTTGGGGTATTCCTGCTCTACAATAAAATTCTAAATTTCTTTACGTAGCCAATAACTATTTTTTTTCAAATCTGCTTTCATCTTATATTAGACAAATGTACATGGTTTTCCAATAAGAGGTGTTATTGGTGAATGGATTGCGCTATCGAGAGATGATTAATGATTTTTTATGGCTGGAATTGGATGGTATTGATCTGGACAATGTTTACTTTCATTAAGACGGCGCTACGTGCAACACAAGCAACGAAACCATTGATCTTTTACGTGAAAAGTTTCCGGTCCGTGTTATCTCTCGAAGAGGTGATAACAATTGGTCACCGAGATCTTGTGATTTAACACCTTGTGATTTCTTCTTTTGAGGCCACGTGAAAGAGAAAGTCTACGCCAACAGCCCAGCGTCGATTCAAGACCTCAAAGATGAAATTCGTGAGGCTATCGAGGACATAAGGCAGCCATTTTGCGATTTGGTTATGGAAAATTTCATGAAAAGGATATGGTCCTGTAGGCGTGGTCGTGGTGGTCATTTGACTGATGTTATTTTTCAATATTAACGGCATACCTTTCTCTTTATAATGAAAAAAACATTTGATCATTTATATCAAAAAAACACATTTTTATTTGAATATAAAAATAACACCTCTTATTGGAAAACCCTGTACTATAAATATTATTGCCCACATAATTGTTGTCGTATCATGTAAAGATAATTATTGAAAAATTCACAAAGTTTCATTATTTTTTTTCTCAAATAGCGGTCGACTCTTTTGGATTCATAGAGGTGTATATTTTAATTATTCTGTAATTGACTGCTATATTTGAATATAAAGCTTGGTGTTTTTTTCTTTTAACATAATTTGTTCATATTTCTAACTAAGACGGTAAGGGAGAAACGTTTTTTTTAAAACAGTATGAGCTGTTCTGAAAAGGGAACAAATTGACTCTACGGGTAATAGCCGTTTAGCCGTTTAGCCGTTTAGGGTAATTGTTCCCTAAACAGAACAAATTAACCTGAGGAGTTAATATATCAATTATATGTACAGTAGAATCATTTTAAAGAGATTTTTGCTTGTGTGGTGGTGTGCTGTAGGTAAGGACTACTGCTGGGTAAGAGGTTAATGTGAGCGGGTGTCCCAAACTATTTAGAACTAATTTGAAGTACTATCCGTATGCAAACGGAGTCCTACCTAATCTGCACCAAAAACATCACACAGCGATTTCCGATCTCAGCATTTCGTTTTTTTTTATTATTATTTTTTTTTTATGTTTTTCGTCAACTAAAAAGGGTTAAACTTAACTTTTGGTGCCAAGTCTAAGCTTTAAGGCAAAGCTTAGAGCTAAGTCACTATTTCTATTAATCTTTATAACGAATTGGTGTAGGTACATTATGAATACCAAAAATATGCTTTAGATAAATTGTAGGCTTTCCTATCGCTTCGCTTGAGTAGAATACAAATAAAAATATAAATTTCAATAAAAAATATAAATGTAAGCTACTAAAAAAACAATTTTTCAATAGAAATGTATGAACGCGTAAGGAAACAATTTTAAAAAAAATTCAGTATTATAGCTAAGATGATTTGTGACAGTTTCATTTGATTAACTTTTTTTATTTCTTATAAAATTATTTACAAAATAAATAAAAATCAGTTTTGTGCTTGAAATCGAAGGTTTCTAGACTCCGTTTGTCAAGCGAGTTTAATGCCTATTACCTACAATATAAGGTAAACCAAGAATATACATATTTTTGGCTTGAAGCTTCCTCTTAACAAGATTTTATTTTAAAAGTCAATGTACAGCCGATATTAAACCAAAGCGACCGATTTTTTTTACAAATTTGACTTCAGACAGGATTCACTCGAAAACAATAACTCAAATCGTAAGTTATACCCACAGACATATGAATATATAGACTAGAAATTAAAGATGAGGGGTAAAATCAACTGTTGATGAACTAAGGGGGTAAAGCTGACTGTGATTCGTCAATAAATCAATCTGACAGTATATAGGCATCTCGCATTATAATATCACCATTTAGTTCTTAAAAGTAAAATCTGCTTTTGAATGAATAGACATTTTTACATGGGAGCGCAAATTACTCGCCACGTTATGAACAAATTTGCAAAGTCCAAATTCGGCAAAATAAATTTCTTCTATTTTCAGAGTCGAATATTTCGTTTACGTATTTAGTTAAGACACTTTTATAAATGTTCATAATTTACTTCCCAGCAACCAACCAGCTTTGTATTTCGCGTCCAGACGTATCTCTATCTGTGATAGTATATGTTTCTACAACTGATCCATATTATACGATGTGAATATGCTTAAAATAAAGTAAAATAATGCTTATATATGGAATGTAATACGACAATTGGGTTTATTCTCTTTTTCACATCTATTTTTACAAGTTTTCATACCACAAGCCATCATTTTGCCGTGTTATTTCGTAAAATGAACCGATGATGCCTCGACCATAGTTCGCACAAGAATGATGACGTCACGTTTTCTAAATTCACTTGAGGCCATACGCGAGCCCAGCCGGCTCCAATTGAAGCGGCATGGGGAGTGGGGAATAATACGCTTTTAATCACTTAGGGCAGGTCTACTAATATTCATATGTCTATGGTTATACCACAAAATCGATTCCAAATGTGATTGATGTAGATTGGCCAGTTTCTCGTTTATACTATGAGTTTCCGGATACTTTGTATATAAAGTTTTTTGTTTTTATTTGAGAGGCGGGTATGGGTACCGCCGCCCCAGGAACCATTTATCCATAGGTCATCCGAAATGGTTCGCGGTTTGGTAGCTTGGCTTGGCAGGGGTGCCCTGGTTCACGGGTGAGGATTGTCTAGTTCTTGACGGCGGATGTGTCTGCCAACCTAATGTGTGGTGGGCTGAATTTGAAGGGACTGGTTGAGGGAGATATTCTCACGTCTCCAGAAGGATTCTCTCGTCAAAACGTCAGTCACTCCTGGACACACTGATCCCCAGATTCCTACCCACCACCCCTAGATCTTCCTTTCCTTCCACTCCCAAAAAAAAACCTTCCGAACAGCATATCCAAAGATGACATAGACCCTGAGGGAAATTATTTTCCTCCGACCCTCCTGCATGGAGCCAATGTTAAAAAAAACCCTAGGGCGACAAGGTGGATTTACTGGTACCTCATCGTACTTTACAGTATTATGAATGCATAAAAATTAATACTTTATAATTTATAAGGTTATAAATTTCAATGGGATTTTTTCTCATTAACGATTTATTGAAGGAACACATATTAACAGCCTTACTAATAAAAACATTTCCCAACTGTGTTTAGTTGCACATTGAATAAAGACTATACAATTTATATTTCGAACTCTTACTAATAAAAAATGTATTTAACTAGCTTCGAAAGAGCTAGCAACGTTGTATTTTGGCAGAGTGACACACGAAGTTCCCATCTTGAAAAGTTTGGTTTTTTCTGACCTATAAGTTTTTCGTTGACTGTTACCACGTGAATTTAATAAGAATTTTATGAAAGTGACGTTTTTTTTAATCTTCCAGCGGGCGCGCTGTCGTAAAATTTACGACAAACGCGCCTTATCGCTTCCCCCACTCTTGCGACTTAGTTGTAAGCATCGAGCTTCGAGCTATGCTAGAGTCAAATCAAATGTCAAACATTTACCGCAAGATATAAATGCTTTTCTCAAAGTGAATTACGGTAGGGCAGTTGAACCGATAACAGAAGAATAAAACAGAAGCTTTCCAAAATGCGGTGTTTGTCGGTTATGTGCACTGGATAAGAAAAGATCCTCCGCATCAATGAAGTGTTGCCGTTGCCAGTCCTTTACATGCAAGAACCATTCTTCAGTTGAGGTGGTTTGTAACAATTGTAAGGATGAAAATATTGATTCTGACTAAATAGGTCTATAAAATATTTTGTTTTGAAATATTAACATGTTTAGAGTGTTGCTTCGTTTTTTTTAAGAAAGTCAAATATATTTTTTTAAAGTACTGCCTATTATGATTTTTCATATCCTTAAAGAAATTCCCTAACGTTTGTATAAAGAAAACACCACTTACATGGAGAAAACTTGATGACGTAAATTTTACGACAAGCGCCCGCTCAAGGGAAATTTCTCAACGCGCCCGCTGGAAGGTTAATAACATCAGTGCCTTATGCATTTGTAGGTAAAATATAAATCCAAGAAATCAACGTTTATATTGAGCTAATAATCAAACATGTAACTTTATTTAGTTAATCTCTAGGAATTATTATTTTTTATTGTTTAAACGGGATACAAAGTGAGATTACAGTTTTCTTACAGATACACTAAATAAAAGTAATTTATTTTCAAAATGTCACATTGTCTACATTTTTTCGACACTTGGAGTGAAAATAAATATGCTTATTTTTCTCCTTTTTTCATATTTGAAATCAAAATATTCCAATTTAAAGTATTTTTCAAATACAAAATTCTAAAAGTTAATTTTATGTTTACAGTATTACTTTTAAGATTAAATAATACGCCGCTGTAGCGTTGGTATAGCTGGTATAGGAGATATAGGTGGAGGGCCGTAGAGAACCTTAAAAACATGGTTCGCATTAACTTTACTTTTTTTCAGATGATATTTGTAATGTCATTAACCCGGTCTGTTTTGAATTGCTTCGAAATCCGGACAATTCGATAATGCATTCGTATTTGATTTGTTTATTGTTAATGCTGCAAATGGCCATTACTGTTTTTTTACATTTTTATTGCGCGACCGATCGATGTTTATCAAATCAACCAAATTGTTAACGAATCCCGTGTACTTATTATTATAATTGTGATAAAATTAAATTTAAAAGTCTAATATGTTAAGTAAAAACCAAAAAAAGTGTTTGCTAATGCGTAAATCAAAATAAAATATTATTTCGATCAGGTGAAAAATAATAAAAAGATAAATCGCTGGTTGTACGCAGGGCACAGGTCTATTCACCCCCAGAGAGGGGAAGTCGACGGCACAATTCATATAAGTTTTAAATGAACTGTAACAACCAGGATAACAAAGCTTAAAGATTGCTTAGTAACAATATACAAAATAAACGTTATTTGCTACTTTCCAGAAATACCCGACAGGCTAGCGAAGGGTGCATACTGCCACCATTCCCCGACAACGGACGCTACAGCACGCGTGGAGCCAACGTGAGTCCCGGGGACATCGTGTCTCATTACACCATCATCAACATAGAGTGCGACCCTGGTTACGGACCTACCGAAACCATCTCCATCTGCCAGCCGAACTCCAACTCTTGGTCCAAGCAATGGCAATGTATAAGGTAGAGCTTTTAATAATATTTGTAGTATTCATAGATTATTTTTATTTTTCTATCTATCGTATAGATCATTAATTATAATAACTATGTAACTTCAGTGACGTAATAAGCGTTCACTTAGACGCAGAACATAACTGAAGATGATTTGAAAGGAAGAGAAGTAATTACGATTATTAGAGGGAGCGCACCAATATTTAACTTAATTGACAGTCCTGACATCGTTTCCACTATTAAATTCCATATGCCGACTAAGAATACAAGACAAAATATAACATTCCTGTGCAATAAATACACAAAAAACTATCAGACACACTCACTAACTTATATGATGCATGATCTGGGCAACCAGTTTGGGGGTTCTATTGATATAATTACTGACTCAATTTATAGAAATAACCGTAATATACCAGCACTTTGTTGTATGATTTTGTATTATTTGAAGATGGTTCTAATTTGTATAGTATTTTATGTTACTGTTGTATGTTTTACTAATATTGTTTCATATTCAGTTTATCAGTGCACTGTTATATCATGCTTTAATTTCTTTTAGTATAATATTCAATAGCTCACGCGGGCTGGCTAAAAGCGCGGCTGGGCTTAAAAGCAAATAAAAAATATATTAAAACAAAACAAAAAATTTAAATTGACAACCATCACCGACTGTTGTTAAAATCTTTATTTATATAAAATTGACAAGCGTCAGCGACTTTTGTTAGAATCTATATTTATAAAATTGACAAGCGACTCTTTTTAAATATAAAAATGATTTTTTCTTTGTTTGTACCCTATAGACTCCAAAACTACTGGGCCGTTTTCTCTGAAAATTTAAAAGTTTATTTTTATTATTGCCAAAAATTTTTATAAAGTACTTTGAGTTGCAGAAGATGTTGGGGATGTTCGAGTAAGACTTATAGTAACAATGTGGTATACAATAGAAAATAGTAGAAAAAGCCGTATTTCTGCACTGGATTGAGATATAAAGTCGAATTATAGCAAATATAATGTAATTTTTAAGAGTAAAAATGCGAATTTAATGATTTTACATTAATTGAATGGTAAAAAAGTCACAAATAAAATAATTATTTGTGGTAAAGAGGTGTAAGGACAATGTGTTTCTTTGAAGTGAATGATTGAAGAAGTCCTGAACGTCCGAGAAAGTTTCTTATGAAAATCCCGCAAACCCGCGGGAATATTTATATTTTACTGCTGAAATCCAGCGGATTGCAGGATACGGAATTTCGGGATTGGAAACCCTTCTTCCAACATCTTTTATAATATTTCATTTGGTTTTACGCCCAGCTGGGCTTTTACGTGTATTATAATAACAGAATATACCCAGTGAACTAACGAAAATTAGACGCAATGTTTTTAAAGCATGTAATGACATTGAACTGATAAACTAAATATAAACTAGAACAATACTACATATAAGACAAATCACTAAAACTACATTACCAACAATACTTTAATTTTTAGGACTCAACAATGAGCTTTTATGGTTTTTAAGCATCCTATTGGTTCGTGAGTGTGTTTGATAGTTGGTTGCGTATGTATTGCAGAAGAATATTGTATGTACTGTACCTTTTCTGTAACTTTTTTCGCATCCTATTGGTTAGTGAGTGTGTCTGATAATTGGTTGTGCATGTACTGCAGAAGAATATTGTACGTACTGTACCTTTTCTTTAACTTTTTTTAGCATCATATTGGTTAGTAAGTGTGTCTGATAGTTGGTTGTGCATGTTCTGTAGAAATATTTTGTATGTACTGTACCTTTTCTGTAACTTTTGTTTAGAATCCTATTGGTTTGTGAGTGCGTCTGATAGTTGGTTGTATATGTATTACAGAATAATATTATACGAATTTTACCTTTTCTGTATTTTTTTATCATGCTATTGGTTAGTGAGTGTGCCTACTAGGTAATTGTGTATGTACTGCAGACAAATATTGTATCTTTTCTGTAACTTTTATTAGTACGTATTAGTTTGTGAGTGTGTCTGATATTACAGAGAAATACTGTATGTAGTGATCTTTTCCGCAACTTTTTTTAGTATCCTATTGGTTAGTGAGGGTATCTGATAGTTGGTTGTGTATGTATTGTACCATTCAGTATGTACTGTACCATTTCTGTTACTTTTTTAGCATCCTATTGGTTAGTGAGTGTGTCTGATAGTTAGTTGTGTATGTATTGTAGAAGAACATTGTATGTACTGAATCTTTTCAGCAACTTTTTTAGTACCCTATTGGTTAGTGAGGGTGTCTGATATTTAGTTGTGAATGCATTGCAGAATAATATTGTTTGTATGTAACATTTATTTTATTTTATTGTGCAATAAGATAACTGTCCTTTAATAATATAATTAATGTGTGTAGGTTGAGCGGTGGTTGCACAGTGCCTGCACCTCCGGAGAATGGAAGACACGAGCTGAACACGAAGAAGATACTGCCGCCTGGTTCCTCGGTGGATCCTTACACAATGCTTTACTACTCCTGCAAAGCTGGATACAATTTGACCAAAACGATGTCTCTTTGCAATAACGGAAAATGGTCGTCGAATCCAAAGTGTGAAACGTAAGAAAAAATATTATTTATTTATTCCATTAAAACTTAAATTTGGATTCGAGGCCAAATTACCCAATCAAAATTAATGATTATTTTTTATAAAAAATATATATACCAAATATCTAATACGCATAATAGCTGCTTTATTTATTTGTGTATGAAAATATAAGTGCAGTCTCTCGTGTATAGGATGAACGAAGTATGCATGAAGAATGAGTTAATGATGAATGTGAGTAAGTCTAAAGTCATGGTGTTTGAAAGAGAGAGTACGAAAACAGTGTGCAATATAGTTGTGAATGAGGAATACTTGGAGCAGGTGGATGAGTTTGTGTATTTAGGAAGCATGTTTACGAGAGATGAGAAGGCTGACGGAGATATTGAAAGAAGAGTAAATGCAGGTAACTCCATTAATGAAGGACTGAACGCAGTTGGCGCTAACAAAAAATTGTCCAAAGAAGCGAAGTTAGCAGTCCACAATGGAGTGCTGGTACCTACCCTGATGTATGGAAGTGAATCATGGAACTGGCAAAGAAAGGATGAAAGTAGATTGAATGCTGTTGAAATGAGATCCCTGAGGCGTATATGTGGTAAAACCATGTATGATCGTGTGAGGAATGTGGAGATCCGCAAAGAGTGCAAGGCTGATGTAAGCGTAATGAGTAAGATCAAGAAAAGGACGCTTAGATAGGGCATGTAGAGCGAATGAGCGAAGAAAGGAGTGTAAGGAGAATATACGATTCAAATGTGAATGGTAGCAGAAGTCGGGGACGCCCGAAGAAGACATGGCACGACCAAGTGAATCAGATACGCGAGTCGGGCCATGTCAAGAGTCAGAATAATAGAAGAGTATATATGAGACGATGTATGAATGTGGATGAGGCAAGGAGTGTGTGCCAAGACCGAGTTGCTTGGCGGTCCGTCCTCTCCGCCTACCCCTGCGGAGAAATGGCATGATGGTTAGTTAGTAAAATATAAATAAAAGCCAATAACAATACAATTTTGTACGAATTTAGTAGCAATTTTGCAATTGATTGTGAATTAATGATTATATTATTATTTAAAAAGATAAGTTTGATTTATTTACTAGAAAGATATGAAATATAAAAAAGAAAACATTTGAATGGGCGAAAATTAAAATCACAAATGACCAATTTACGTTGGAACACAATTTATGTCTTTCAAAAAACACCCTTTTCAAGGTTTTATTATATTACACATCAAAAATGGGCAGGGCAAAATTATGATTTTAATAATAATAATAATAAGTGATTTACTATCTTTTTCTATAATGATATCATCACTAGGATCTTCCGTGCTGGGGATTTCATTTACGTATGATACAAATTTAGTAGTATGGATAATATAAAGTAATTATAAATATATTGAATGGTATTTTTTTGAAAAAAATTATTAATATATTACGAGGTGTTTTTTTGTTCAGTTGGGTGGTATAATTTAAAATATAATAAATAAATTAGCACATACTTATATTATCATCCGTACTACATGTTTGCTTTACCTTTTGATTAAAGAGTAGGTATATATTTATTATTCAGTTTAGTTATGTATTATTGTTTCAAATCCAAATATTAGTTTTGTATGAAAAGGGCCGCCCAGACGTTACTCTTATTGTGCCGAGATATCCACAGTAGATTTCTGACGTTTTCAACCGTAGTGTGCCGAGGAATTCACCGTGGATTTCTGAAGTTTGTAACCGTAATGTACCGAGGAATTCACCGTGGATTTCTGACGTTTGTAACCGTAATGTACCGAGGAATTCACCGTGGATTTCTGACGTTTGTAACCGTAATGTACCGAGGAATTCACCGTGGATTTCTGACGTTTGTAACCGTAATGTACCGAAGAATTCACCGTGGATTCTCTATTGTTCACCTCTCTTTCCCCGGTTTTATTGTATCTTGTAACATAATGACATGCCGCAACATCGTGGCCACGGTAGAAGCTCGAGGCAAGTGGACCCTGGGCGGAAGTGTGGTGACTTCGTAGCCTCGATAGACGCCCGGGGCAAGTGGGCCTGGCCGCCCAATGGAACCTGGCCGAGGAGACTCAGATCTCGGGGAGATGGTGTCCATGGACTGACCTGACATCAGCTGGTATTGGAGCTGGCGGGTGATCTGCGGGGTACCAGCGTGTGACAGGGCGGGACCAGCGTCGTGGATGACTCGGAATCTCTCGGCCGCTGCACACTGATGGCATCTCCAACGGGGCAGGACTGAAGGCGTGATGTGGGGATCCGGCTTGAAGGACCATATGTTGTAGGGATGAATGTACGGGACGTGTTTGCCTGTCCAAGAAAAGACTAAATAATAAGCACTGGCACACATCAGCCCTCAACCTGGGTAATGATTTAAGTAAAACACCGTGAGGTGTTCTATCCAAACCATCATAAAAGAAAGACGATTCGAATCAAAATTCACATTTTAATTAGATGTATTGTACTGGTATACAGAACGTACAAAGGGGTGTAGCTTATAGGTACTTCCTATTTCTTACCCAACCCAATTCACAAGATATAGTTATATGTATTTCAATGCAACTGGGTTTTAATACACAGATAGAAACTGAGAAAATCGGAATTCTTTCAGCGATAATTTCATATTGGAGCACATTGTGCATCATCGCGCCATACGATACAGCAAATGGCACAGGCAACTGCTGCAGCAGTGGCCAGTTCAGTTGGTAGCCAGTAGGAATTGGCCAGCCTCTAGGTTGTCAGCATCAGTGGCTAATTCATTCGGTAGCCAGGGAGAATTATCCAGCTTCTAGGTTGTCAGCATCAGTGGCTAATTCAGTCGGTAGCCAGGAAGAATTGGCCAGCCTGTAGGTTGTCAGCGTCAGTGGCTAATTCATTCGGTAATCAGGAGGAATTGGCCAGCCTCTAGGTTGTCAGCATCAATGCAGCAGGGATTGGACAGCCTCTAGGTGATCAGCGGCAGTGGGCAGTTTAGTCGGTAGCCAGCAGGAATTCAGCGGCGGTATGGTCATATAATTATAAGGGCCGGTACACTGAGACGCCCCATTATGGTAATCATGACAGATGTGTCTTGCTCAGCTGATAGAATGCCCGCAGTAAACAGCTCGTTGCACATAGTTTTTAATATTTTAAAATGATTGTGCCGTGATAGAGTTACAGAAGCGAATTCAGCTTTCAATTGAAACTCAAGAATTTTTAATTTCAAATTATAACACATCGCTTTATAACTGAAGGTGTTCCGTGTACTGCTCGTAATTCTTGAATCCTTCAATATTTTGTTTTAATGGGATATTTATAATATCTCCTACAAGCGTTTGTGTGATGTCAGCTTGCAAAAACATATTTACGTTTTTCAAAATTCAGGCATTGTGGTGCGAATAATATTTCTCCCAGGAACAGCTTTTCGGCTTTGTCAATATTTTAATTTTGTTTTAAAAAATAGGGTTATCGAACTGTTTCATGTTCGATCCATTCAGTTTGCTGGAACAGATTGATGCATTTTTCAACTGGTAAATATTATGATTTGGAAAAAGGGGTCATCGAACTTGCAGGTGTGCAACTTTGGCCGCAATTGACATTAAATGCAATAAAATCATTTTTCATGTTCGATACACCGCCATTGCTGGTATGTTGGCGGAAGATTTGTAAGTTGTGAATTTTTTATTCACTGTTTATGATATGAAATGAAAAACTGAAGGTTACGACAATCGTGATGGTCTCCGTGGTCGAGAGGGAAGGCTCTCGTCTAGCTTGAGGTCGCAGGTTTAAATTCCGGCTTGCGCGAGTAATTTTATTTGATTCAATTGTGTTATTTCACAAATTACTCATTTAAAATAATATATATTTTTAATTGCGGCAAGTTCCAGAGTGGAAGATAATCTTAGCACCGCCCTGGTGAAACACATGAAATGGCCAGAAATGAATAGCCAGGTACTTCCCCACCTTCCTCTTCCCCATCTCCTTCCCCTCCATACTACCTTCAGCCTCACAACACACCCGATTGGAGAAGCCGTAGTCTGACTGGTTCCAGACGGTTGGGAGAAGTTTGGCATTCTTTTGCTGTTTCACATAAAATACCTTTATAATAAGTTTATTAGTAAGGCTAATAAAATATGATATGGATAAGGAACCTCACCTCGGTACAGGTTCTCCTAGTGAATAATTCACGAAACATAACTTAAAATCGAGTTATCATTCATTTCATCCAAGGGCTAACCTAACTCTCCACAAAAACATAAGCGTTTAAAATATATATGAATGTTTTGATAAATGTTTTCTTGTTTACAGAACTATTAGCAGCATTGGATGCATACTACCCAAGATGCCAGACCATGGGGCATACGTCATCCAGAATAATGACGGCGTGTTTAATCCTGGCTCAACAGTGCAAGATTTCACCATCTTGGAGTACACTTGCAACAAAGGCTATGTGGTAACCAAAACAATATCCGTGTGCCAACGCACAAGGTGGGCCCCCATTCCCATTTGTCAAAGTGAGTTTTCATGTTTACAGATACCTACTATAAAAGCTGGAGCAGAAATCAAATTTAAAATTAATAAAAGCTATTGAGATTTTTTTAAATTTAAGGCTGGAAATAGTTCAACGCATACGTCGTCGGTAATACATAGGGATAGCAGGGGGAGAGTATTGCATCGTCTGATCAGGCGATGCAAAACCCTAACAGTCAGTGCGTACGCACGTCCAACCTATCCTCACCTAACCTAACCTAACCCAACCCAAAAGACTTTTACATTAATATTGTGACATTTATAATTACTTAAATAACAGACTGATTACTTACCAAATGAAAGTTTAACTTTATAAGAACATAAAAAATAAAACAAAGTGTTTTATTACAGAAAGCATTCTTTTTTTACATTTCCTAATACGATAATGGGATTATATACAAATCCTAGGAAATGTATTCATTTCCTAGGAATTGTATGTATTAACTAATTTTTAAAGCAATACTTTAAACATTTCCTAAATAGCTTCGGAATTGGATACATTTCCTAGGAGTTGTATATATATATGGTGCTTACCGTTATTTTTACAGTTGAAAAACGTTTTACGTAAAATATTTTAATTGTAAGGCTCTATTTTTAATAATTTACACCCGTGTTTAATTCGTCGGAATTAATTTAAATGTGGTCCTTGGGCAGACCCTGTCACCTTATCTTGAACTCGGTGCTGCAATCGGATTGTACATATGTACACAAAATACTCATGTGCAGGAATCAATGCTTCTGAGAGGTACCAAGTTGTGATAATGTTTAATTATTCCAGAACTATGTGACAAGCCGATATCTGACTCTGTGATTCTGTCGTGCAACCCCGTTTTGGAAGACGGCTGTCCTGTCGGTTCCACCATCAACCCTTCTTGCAAAGCTGGGTACAAGTCGGATGGACCTCTTGAAAGCATGACGTGCTTGGGTGGAACGTGGAATATACGACAGCCAAAGTGTAAACTGAGTAAGGACGATTTTAAAATGTACTGTTTCTATATATTTTCCTTCTTTGTCGTTTTCCATTTCTCTTCATTCATTGGAGTATTTATATGCTGTAAATGTAATGGGTACGTTTTATTTGTGTATGACTTTCTAGATATCACGGAAAAGCTCATAAGTACAATTTTTATGTTTATTTATTTAATATTATATACAAACGAACAGTTAAAGCAAATACAAAAAAAACGTTAATTATTCGGAATCGCTGGACAAGGATTATATGAAATATTTTTTAAATAAAACCTTTCGATTTACCTTAATTTCTATAAAAGGAATCTGACTGCATTTGGGATATTTTTAATTTTAGCATTTTACTTTTTAATTACGTAAATCGAAAATTCACTTTCGTTGTATGGGATGACAGCTGGAATGGTTTCTGTTGATAACATTATCTTTTGTTGTTATTCCTGATACAAGTGGCTAGATTTTTTACCATATGCAAATACTAGGTAGGTACTATTTGAGCCAAACTCGAAAAATAAAATGAAGATATTTAGGTATGTTTTATAAAATAGAAAAATTAAAAAAGGTGAGGTTATGATAGGTTAGGTTAGGTTAAGTTCGATTATTATAGGTTAGGTTGGATTATTATTAGCATATAGGTTAGGTTGGATTATTATAGGTTAGGTTAGGTTGGATTATTGTAGGTTAGGTTCGATTATTGTAGGTTAGGTTGGATTATTATTAGGATATAGCTTAGGTTAGGTTGGATTATTATAGGTTAGGTTGGATTATTATTAGGATATAGGTTTGGTTAGGTTAGGTTGGATTATTATAGGTTAGGTTAGGTTGGATTATTATCGGTTAAGTTAGGTTAGGTTGGGTTAGATATTATAGGTTAGGTTAGGTTGGATTATTATAGGTTAGGTTCGATTATTATAGGTTATGTTAAACATAAAAATATCCCAAATGCAGTCAGATTCCTTTTATATTAATTAATGTAAATCAGAAGGTTTTATTAAAAAATATTTCGTATAATCCGTGTCCAGCGATTCCGAATATTTACCAAAAAAACAATTGGTTACAGCAAATACACTACAATATTAATAATGCCTTCAACTTTTGACATTTCCAATATATTCTGATGTCAACATGCTATGCCAGCGCCCCTTAGCGGCGTAAGTTGTGCGCCTTTGTTTCCTTTAAAACATTTGAATGAAGATTATGTGGATTTCTTTATTGTACAGAGCTATTGATATTGCCATTTTTTTTACTGGAGTTGGGCGTATTATTAATATTATAGGGTATTTGGTTTCGGAAATTATATATTTCATAGTGGGTACCAATAATATTATGTGTGTGTGAGTGAGAGAAAGAGGGTGTATGTGAGTTTGTTATGTATGCGCATTGAACAGTTTATATCATTGACACGATTCGTCTTTTAAATAATATGAAAAAATATCGATGTTAAGAGTTAGAAAAATATTGTTAAGAGTATGAAGAGCACGGTTAATTATGGAATTTTTTTTCATTTGCAAAAATTTTTTTTAAGTTATGTGAAATATTGCTTAACGTATCCAAAAACTGTTTTGGAAAGGAGATAAAATATGCTCTCATATTTTATTGTGAGAATTAAACATTTATTTTTTTCAAATATTGAAAGCAAACATAAAAAAAAAAAAAATACTCACTTCATAATTTTTTTTATATTCGGTCGTTCTTGGTTTTTTCTCTCTCTTACACCGTTAATATATTTATTTTAATATTTCTAACTATAACGGTATGGGAGACACGACAATTTCTTTAAAACCAAGACCTGTTCCCAAAACCGAAGAAATTAGCAACTATTAAAAATTCTAAAAGTCTCATAAGTATTTGTATCAGATTGCGGTCTGTATCTTTCGTTTAACAAAGGTGCATATTTAAATTTTTTGTGGTTAACTTCTAGATTTGAATATAAAGTGTGTGTTTTTCTGTTTCTGACAACGTTTAGATTTTATTTCTAACAACAAAACTAAGAAAAAGACAACAATTTTTGGGAGAGCATATGATTTGTTCCCAAAAACGAAAGAATTTACCTGAGGGGCTGAAATTAATTAGGGACAGATATTCGGTACAGTCAATGTTATTGTTTAATACTCTAAGTATTAATTTTAAATCAGCTATTGCTTGACCTTGCTGCAGAGATTGAAATGTACATTTAAAGTTCGACTGGTCAGTAGCTGAGTTGATATCGCGTTTGGGTCCCACTCATGGAAGTGTGTTTAATTCCTCGGCTGGCTAATTCCTCCATCACAATACAAGCAACATTTTCCGCTTTCTGTGATGGTAGTAGGAGATTTCCAAATATTGTCAGGTTATTCGTAATCTGGGAATGTTTGTCTTTCTTTAAAATAAGTAATTGTTGAATTTGCAGGTAAGATATTATTTCATAAACTTGTTATCAATACTTCCAATGTTATCAAGATTATTTATTTCCAGTCACTTGCAACCTGAGGCCATCAGATACTGTGAACTTCGCGTGCTACGATTCTGACAATTCAGAGACACCTTGTCCAAATAAGATAGCAGATGGGAAAAACATTTACTTTACTTGTAAGGAAGGCTACACCCGAGCTGGTGGAAGCTTCGGAGGGATGTTCTGCAGCGGCGGCCAGTGGGACAAACCCATGCCCAAATGCTCCCTAAGTAAGTCAAATGCAATCATTTTTAAAGTTGAGGCTTGGAGTAAGGTTTTGAGGTTGTCAATTTCAGCGTACCTGTCAATACATGGGTGTATTTTAAAAGTGAAATCACTATTATTGTATTACTCGATTTCTTTAACCATTCACTTCCAAGTCATACATTGTCTTTTCTTTCTACCGTTCACTACTGTACATCTCATTGTTACTACTAAAAAACTACATCATATCGAATTTTCGACTTCATGTCTCATTCTAGTGCAGAGATAATGCGTTAAGTCTTCTCCGACTTCTTAAACCATTCAAACCACTCTCTAAACACTCATGAATCTAATAAATACAAATATTGAAATTTTCAGCGTAATCCGTCTGGTAGTTTTTGAGTCTGTAGGGGACAAACAAAGATACCTACAATCATTTTAATCAATGTTATTAACGAAGGCTTGATATTATGTATACATGGTGTATCAGCACGTATCCGTGGGATTTTAACCAGTATTTTCATTAGCATATTTGGACTAAAACTTGTATCTAGATGTCTTTTTGCTGCCGATACTATATTTGTTTCAAACAAAGTGGTTACCAGCCGATATCTTTCCAACAAATATTTGATAAATGGCGTTCATTATTTATTTATTTATTAATTTATTTATTCTTGGATAATTTATATAGCGCCGCTTTTGTGAGAGATCACCTAAGGGGCGCTTTCTTTCTTTAGTACCTATTGTCCTCCTATTTTGATATAATCAAAGCTTATTTGTGTCTCACTATTTCAATTACAATTTGGGAGGTGAGTAAAGGTACCGCCGCCGCGGGCACCATTTATTGAATAACGAAGACCTATGCCATAGGTCACCCCAAGTTGTTTGCTACGTTTGGTGACGTGCCGAAGTGCCCGGGTTCAAGGGGTGAGGGTTTATCTAGATTTTGGCGGCGTATAAGTTTGGCCAACTACTGCGTGGCGGGTCGGATCGGAAGGCAATGGTCGGAGGGATGGATTCATTCGAGCGTCATTCCTTGACTAATTAACCCCCCCAGATTCCTACCTAGCCCTCGTACCTTTTTCCTTCCAAGAAATTTCCTCTCCTTCCTTTCCATCAAAAGGCCCTCCACGCAGCATCTTTACCTGTATATGGTAACCGGACAACTCAACACACCTTTGAAAAGTAATAAAAAGTCATGAAAAGTGAAGAAAAAACTAAGTTAAATACGTTACGTTAGGTTAGGGCTATTTTTCAAAGGTGTTTTTAAATGCCAATATGTTGATTTTTCACGGAACCCCCTGCACTAACCCAAACATTCTGCATTTTTTTAAAAATTAATCTAGTAATAATACAATGTTTTTTTGACATTTTTCCGTCTTTAACTATTTTTTTTTTTAAATAAAACTTTTTTATAATTTTCAGTTCCTTCGACAACCACTCAACAACCAATATTGGATGCGTAAGACTTTTTATTTACAATTTTACTGTTCTCAAATTTGAATTATTCAGCAAATTGATATGTTGTCATTTTTACCATATCATTAGAATATAAGTCCATCCACGTCGTTTTAACAACATGCTGTTAAAGTGGTTCACTTCGTTTGCGATCTGTCGAATCTACAACTTCGAGAGTTTCGGCAGCTTTGCCCAACAATTGGAGACCTTTGGAAGAAAACTTCGAAGGTCCACATTTATCAAAATGTTCCATGCTACGGTTATTGTTAAAAACTCCCAGAAAAAAATCAAATTCTTCAAATTCTTTGTAGAAAATATGGTACTTTTGTAAAAACAACTAAAGTTTGTTTGTGAAAACTGCAAATACTGTCCGTTGATCATCATAGAAATATTGTTGCTTTTATTAAGAAAAACCAGAAAATGACCAAATCTTTTATAAAAACAATAATTAATGTTTATAATAGTTGTTTTGCAAAATCACCTCAAGTGCTTATATGCACACTTAATTTTTGATATTTGCTAAACGTATTAAGTAGATAAAAGGTGAAGCAATTATTGATTATTTGGAAAATATATATTTTAAACATCAGAAGAACATCGTAAATCAGTGTAAATGCTCTACTGAAACATAATCAATTTATTAACTTTAATATATTTCCAAGGTCTTAAATTGTTTAAAAATCCGTCAAACAACAGTTCTATTAGTTGACAGAATGTAAAATGTATATTTTTTTAAACGTGTGTTTTTTTCTTTCTCAGATCTAAATGCGCCTTGCCAAGCTACCCATCGAACGGGAAGTTCACGGTGTCGGGTCCCAACAAGAACTTGCGGCCAAAGACTATCGTTGAAGAGTTCACCCTCATCACTTACTCTTGCAACACGAATTATGATCCTTCTACAGAAAAGGTGTTCGCCACTTGCGATGCCGGCAAATGGGACAGTCCACCGCCAACTTGCAGGAGTAAGGATTTTCTTTGTGACCGTTATTTTGGGAACCTTTCGAAAAATTTTGTAAATGAAAACTACCAACCAACTGAATCCAAAAAAATTATGGAATGTTATTTAAATTTAAATGTAATTGAACGTAGAATAGAGAGGAGCACAGTAAATAAATGCGCGAGTAAGCAAAAGTCTGACCGTTCTTCATCATTATGAAATTTTCGTTTTGTCTCTTTCGACCCATTGTCTTGCACCGCAGCGGGAAGTATATATATATATATATTCGTCACTCCTGGACACACGGACGTCTAGATTCTTACCCACCCCTCATACCTTTTTCTTCCCCAGAACTCCCTCTACTTCCTTTCATTAAAATACCCTCTATGGAACTTCATAAAATATGAAATAGGCCCTGAGCAATATTATCTTCAGTTATTAATTAATTTTTGTGTCAGTTTGATGGTAAAAAAGGCGAGTTTAATAGGGAGAGAGCGCGGGCCAATTGGACTAGAACCAATAGTTTCTTAGTCAACAGTGACATTGGTTTCCATTTAAATCTACATGGAAGGCATCTGTATTACCTATCTATGTTTATTACTAACCTTTGTGTGCCTAAAAAATGGCAAATAGTGTGCAAATTATGCATGGGTCTTTTGCATTGTACAATCCAGTGTGCACACTACTGCGACTGGGTCAGAAGTGTAGTGGTTTCTATGCAGCAACTTCTGGGTAGTTCATTGATCCCCGTACGTATTTTTTTTAGAAAGATGTCATATGGTCAAATCCCTCACTGTGGACTTCAGGTGCTATAAATCGGGAATCGAGATGGACTGTTCCAAGCATCTGCCTTTTGGATCCATGATTACTTCAACTTGCAAGTCCGGGCACCACAGTCCCAGCGATGACCTTGAAGACCTGACCTGCATGCAAGGCGGGAATTGGGATAACCCTATTCCAGATTGTAGACCAGGTGGAGTATTGTGTACATTTTTTTCCTGCTCGTTAAATGCCAAATAAACCCTTTTACCCCGAGGTTTAAATGGAACATTGGACAGAAATTTCTGGGTCTAAAGCAAAGGTTCCCAAACTTTTTTGCCCCGTAGACCACTTGCCAAATATTTTTTTTCCGTAGACCCCCTGCCTGCCAAATATTGAATTTTCCTAAAACGTTTAACGTCCCATGGGATAGTCATTTCTCTTTTTCGTAAGGAGATTCCCTTCCCTTGCCTTCCCAACAACCGGGTGGCGGTATAGTTCCCTGGTCAGACAGGGGCGCCCTTGTGAGGTATTACACCAAATGAAAATGAAGCAGGAAAAGCAAAATAAATTTCTTTCTGTAGCTAACCCTACAGAACTGCGCCATAATTTTTTGTTAGTGCTTATTCCGACCAGTTCTTCTTGTCACATGATATCCGATTCTTCAAGGTTCCATTTCCATAGTCAAAATGTCCTTAAACTTAGTTTTGAAGTCTGTGTCAATTACATTTAAATGTTGAACGTTGTCCTGGACGTTTTTCAAAAACAAACTGGGGAACTAGGAAAATTCACAGCTTCTGATGTGCAATGTTTTGCTTTAATATATTGATTCTGGCGAGAAATGGAACGTAGACTCTATTTATATACATCAATAAAAAACTTTACGAAATATAAAAATACAAATATCATATAAGTAATTTCTCAGTCCATTATTACTATTACGTAAACTGTGTTATTTGTGTTAGGTCTATTGTGTCATTTACGGAACTTCTAAATGTTGACTTGGGGTAAATGGGGGTCTGCTCGTATGTACCCCTATTTGAATCTCGTGGACCCCCAATTTTATTCTCGCTGACATGGACCCCCAGAAAGCCGATATCGACCCCTGGGGGTCCATATAGACCACTTTGGGAACCTCTGGTCGAAAGCATACATGCGCTATAGAATGGTTCCTTTTTGGCAAAAACTGGAAAGGGCTCTTTGTAGGAAGGACGTAACACTTAACGTCGCTCTCTTCAAAATATTTTACAAAACATACGACATTCATTATGTAAATATTACTTAAATAATTTATATTATTCATTAAATTTTATTGCTAAAAATATGCTTTCTTTTCGGAAGTTAACAGAACAGTTTTTTTGCAGATTGCGGTTTAGAAAAGGCCTTCGGTGGAGTACAAATTGTACATGGGTTCCCTGTTAAAAAAGACACGTTCCCTTGGCACGTGGGGATCTTCCAGTGGGACGAAAATAAAAATACCATCGAACAGATTTGCGGAGGTTCCATTATACATGCTAATCTTGTAATCAGTGGTAAGTGTTATTCAATAATATATTTTGTGTAGTTTTTGTACTCTAGGTTCCTTCCTTTCTTTTACATTACTCTAAAACTAAGACTCACGACCGTTCATGCCCGATGGTTTTACGCTTATAAGTCTCAAAGTGTGTACCATCTCACAACATTTTGTTCAAATGATGTAAAAAAGCTTCAGGGACCATAATTCTTCCTCGATGTTCGAAAGAATTTGCAATTTGACTGAGCGTCTTGGTGGTGTATCTATGACATCTTGTGTAGAACTGCTCGACGCAATGATGAGCATAGTTCCAAGTCAATATGTTTAATCGAGCCAAACCGTCGAACATGAATATGTACATAGCTTAAGCTTTACCTCATTCAACGCAGTCAGCGTCGTCTTTCTAGTTACGATAAAGATTTTTTAATAATTATGTATTTTTTTAATATTCTCAGTGTTGCGAAAAACTAACACATGATTATCTTTTCAGCTGCGCATTGCTTCTTTGACGCGGTTAATCTAGAAAAGATCGATGCAAAGTATTACAAGGTGGCCGCCGGGAAGTTCCTTAGGTCCTGGGATAACGATTTGGCTGAAAACGTAAAACTCGTCCAGAAATCAGATGTTGGTAAAATTTCCTTTCACTTTATACTTTTCTTTATTTTCTCAGTTAGTCTGGAATATGGGAAAGGATTAAAATACAATAAATATTTAACTACATTGAGAACAGAGCGTAATCTTACAACTGAGACTAGAACAGATACCGGGAGGAACTGTTGCAGTAAAAGTACTGCTTTACGAAAACTAGCAGAAAAAATACTATATTGACTAATTTTAAAATATTTATGTAAAAATTACTACTCGAGGGGAGGCGACAGTTCCTGTAACACTGTAACCGTGATATTAATGCAATGATGTATGATTATCGTAATTATAATCCGGATGTTAGGAAGATTTAGTTTGTTAATAAACGCGTACAATTATGGATTTGTGTGGTCTAACTGAGAGCTGGGTTGTGAGAGGGAGAGAGAGAGATAAAGAT
Organism: Hesperophylax consimilis; assembly: GCF_061612785.1. NCBI lineage: Eukaryota > Metazoa > Arthropoda > Insecta > Trichoptera > Limnephilidae > Hesperophylax > Hesperophylax consimilis. The sequence continues at coordinate 5,924,849 of NC_142863.1, read as the reverse complement.
AATACACTTACTTATGTACTATGTCTATGTTTATCTATGTCGCTCTATACTGACGGAATCAAATTGAATACTTTCTAATACTACATCCTTCCTTATTTCAATTATAGTTGCTAACCTGAGCTACATAACATTATTGTAGTGATTTTTTTACCCAATTCAAACAAAAATATATTTTAGCTTAAATATTTTTTAAAAATCGGTACGTTAATACTCCCGTGTTCTTCCTTCTGCCTCTCCTCTCTCATCTGCAGAGTTTCTCACCTCAGGTGAAAACTTTCTTGCCATGGTTCGGACCTGAAACATGGAGAAACAAGATTTGAATACTCCAATTACGCAGCGTCTCTGTGAGATTGAGTTCGTCCGCAGCCGGTTATTTTGTCTCAGATGCGTTAAATCTCCTTATTTTTCTCATTCCAAGAAACGTGCTAATCTTTCACTTGACCAAATGTCTTTTCCCAACCATGTTTGAATTATTTATTTTCATCCAATAAATGTAGTACCTACCCCTTCCTTCAATTATTATTCCTAAAACTTATAACTTATTTACCTGAGATCTAAAAACCCTAGTCATTTCCTTCTGAACAAAATTATTACTTTATTTCTACCTGTATAATGTCTCTTTTCGTTGACTGAACTTTGTTTTACATCCTTTAATATTTTCCTTTTTTGTGAAGAAACCATAATATTATCCTTTTCTTTCACAACTTTTCTAGGAAGAAATGAGTCAAAACTGATCTAATCTTCCTTCCGAATAAAAACAGAGATGGTTCAATACCTGTTACATTAATGGTGTTCCAGTAATCTGACAGAAAAATACATAATTTATTCTGTAATCTGATTGGAAATTTATTCGGAAGACAATTTTTTTATTTATTTTCTTTACATCAAGAAAACGTTGTTAAAATACGTGAAAAAACTTTTACGTTAATCTAATCACTCGATCCTTTTTGAAGATTAATCTTCAATCAGCATTTTTTATTGTTGTGTAAACTACCATTATTAATATGAACTAGGAACCATACTTCCAATTCATATGGCCTCACTGAAAATTGAAACTTGTAATAGCCACAAATTCTTATAATTTCATCCCTTTAAACAACCGGAACAATAGCACTAGCACATTCACTGCACGAATCCTATTAAATTATTCCTTCCGAAACTAACATATATTTGTTTCATTCCATTTGTTCAGATTTTTTCACGCTTTTATATTTATTATAAACTTGTTGTATTTGCTGATGGTTTATGATAGGAATAGAAGCTTTTTACCACATTTTTTCTTCCTAATATTTCACAAACTTCAATCATCGCATACACTTTTTCGGTTTTCACGGATAATAAATAGTTTTTCACCCACAATCACAGTGGTACTTTATAACTTCACAATAAGTCGGTTACATACTGTATAACTGTTTTCGTTCACCTAAGACTAGAAAAAAAACTCTTTTGTTGGTAATTTTTTAGTAAATACCAAGTGTTGCATCAAGAAATTGATGCGTGGAAATGATCTTGAGTTTCATGCTCTCTCTGTCGTGAATAATTAGTTTATTAATTAATTAATTTATTTATTTACTAATTATTTTTTTATTAATTTAATTATAAATAAATTAATTTAATTATTTATAATTTTATTTATTAATATATTTATTTATTAATTCAATCATTTATGTATTAATTTAATGATTTATTATACTATTTATTTATTTTATTTTATTTATTAACTAATTTATTTTTTTAGTAATAATTAATTTTTATTTTAATTTATTAATATTTGTTTAAAATTTGTTTATTTATTAAATCATTTTTAAATTATTAATTAATTTTTTTTTTTTTAATTTATTAGCCCTGATGGGCTTTTACACGATACATTTGTACTGCATAGTTAAAGTTACTTAAAATACGCGGTGAGGAGCTCTATTAATACGTTTATTTGTATTGATTTTTTTTGTTAATTTTATGTTAATTGCGCTACCTGAAGATGTCTTCGAAGATCAATATGATGTTGAGATTTTTTTAAATGAAACGTATAGGGATTTCGAAATTCTAAAAACTAAAAACTAAACTCTGCTCTAACGCCTGTATTGCAACTTATCCTCGACGTACATTGTACTTGTCATATTACTTTCTAACACCACAATAACCATTTATAATTTGTAGGTTTTTGCAATTCACCTTCCCCCGCGCTATGGCGGAGATGAGCAAAACCAGCAACAAGACCTGGCTCTGCTGCAGCTGGCGACTCCCTTTAAGTTGGCACACTCTGTCCGGGCCGTTTGCTACGACATCCTCAATGAGAGGTTTGACACTCTTCAAACATTACCTGGAAACATCGGCAAGGTAACAACATGTTTTATAATGAATATTTGCTTGGTGTATCTCAGGCATAAAAGTACAATAGATCTTACACATCTCCACGTTAGTATTGGTAGTCTTGATAATTTCATCATTCAATATGTTCATGCTTTCTTCCGAAATTCAGTTCCCGCAGTGATTCCGTCGTAATTTTTATTATTCTTCTTCAGGAGTGCCCCATGGCACCATTTTAAGACCATTATTAAATTAATTAAATCTTATGCACAAAATTGATAGCGGGGAAAGTGTGTCTTAACTCCAGAACTTTGCTACAAGTAGAGAATATTTTATAAAAATCATAACAAGTGCACTGATTTGTTGGACAAAATGCTGAAAGTTCTCAATTTTCTTAATAATGATGAATGAATTCATAACAACCGTGTTTTTTGCGGTAGTTTTTTTAGCAAATAGAAAATTCAATAAAAATGCCTCTATCTTGGTGAAAAGATATTTTCTTCTAAGAATATCGCTAAACTTCAGAATCCTAAGCTTTATTTCTTTTTGCTTTTCAAAGTAGTTTAAAACTGTGATAAAATCACCAGTAATATACATAATATCAATGATTTTTAACAAACACATTATATTCCTGGCAGGTAGCTGGCTGGGGAAGGACAGAGAACGGGGAACCATCGGAGGAACTGAAGACCTTGGATCTGCCAGTCATTGCTTACGGGGAGTGCCGCATAGAGTTGTCAAAGTACAAGTTCAGCAAGTACCTCACGACGGATAAACTGTGCGCTGGAAATCTCAATGGTAAATACTATACAGGGTGTAACGGGGTGTCGTCGGGACTTGCGACTTGGACTTGACCATTCTTTTTTGAAATTTATTTTTGTTTAGTAGAGCTTTATTTGTAATCCGATCAATCCACGAGCTCGTAATGCTTTTGGTAAATTTTTTGCGTTGATATGGAGAGTTACCAAGATAGATGAGAAGTTTTATTGTTGCTACAAACGGTTTTCTTAAGGAATGTGTTTTTTTTATATTAATGATTTGGAATAAAGTTTTGAGGTTACGAATTCTAATGTACCTGAAAACTAGGTGCATTTTCAAGATGAAAATATTATTAATATAATAACAACACTTAAAAATTAAAAAATATTGTTATTTCACTAGATCGTGCCAACGATCATTATTTCATTAGATCTAACGTTCACATACACTACGTACATTATCTTAACACATCTTTCTTCGTTCAACACATACGCCCTATTTTACCACAATTAATTATTTGATTCATGCCTTCCTCAATCTTCTCCGTCTTTTAATACTGTATTTCTTTGTTATAGTTCAATGAAATCAATATTTTTATTATTTTTAATGACTTTAATTCGACCCCGTATCTCATACAAGCACAGAGATAAAGTGTTAAGTCTCCCTCGGGCGTTCCCGACATTTTCCACCATTCACTACTGTACACAAACTGTTAAAAAAAACTCGTCTTTAATTCGGTCACGTGTCAATCTCATTCCAGCGCAGAGATATTGCGTCGTTCAAATTTTCTGCGAAATCAGTTGAGTTGTTTTTTGTGTTTACAGGGGATAAATAAAGAAGCGTAAATATTTTTGTATATGTGTACATTAAATCTTTTTTGCGTTTTTCAGGAAGGGCCATGTGCCAGGGCGACAGTGGTGGAGGATTGGTATTTTCTTCACTGGACAGGGAGGGTTCCACCCGCTGGTATCTGCGTGGGGTAGTGAGCAACGGGCCTCTCAATGATGAAAAAACTTCCTGCCGATCCAACACTTACACGGCTTTCACCAACATCTTCAAGATGAGAGACTGGCTGAAGAAGACTATAAGAAGTGTAACACGACCCACCATTACTAACGATGTTAACAAATAGAAATGGATGTCTATTCAAATGTATGTAATCCACGTGAACCTTAAAAACTCGCAGTTAATAATCAAATACTAATCGGTATTTCGTAAGAATTTTCTGCAAATTGGTTCTTAGATTGTGTAATAATTTAAACCTATGAACAATTGTGGACGAAGTTATTCTAGATTAAAAACCTTATTTTTCATAAAACTTGATATTTCACATTTGTTTTAATTTTTCCAGATTTTGTAGTTGTTTGAAAGTGATCAAATAATACTTATACATAATTTTAAATTGTTTAATCAGGGTATCATAACGACCTCATGTTTCGTCAAATCGTTTCGTTTCTGCCATATGGTCACTTGTTTTACAACAATCCTGCATAATGCTACGTGTACGAATGAGAAAAAAGCTTGAGCCGAACTACAAATTATGAGAATGTAAAGAAGCAACCGCAAATGGTACGAAAGAGCAAAAAAATATTTTTGTTAACGAATACATTTTCCACAACGATTTAAATTGTGTTTTTAAGTAAAATTGTCAGATTACTATATTTTTTTTGATAATTCATACTTTGTGAAAATACTCCATTCGTGGCTCGGCTCGCGCTTTTTTCCTCGTGTGTGTACGCAGCATAATAAAACGAGCAAAGGCTTTACATTAAATTCCCTTTTTCATGGTGTTCTTCATTATTTTAGGTTTAAACATGAATACCGTAAATAAATTATTATCGGTCGTTTACGCTAATTTAGCGTGTTTCCGCTGATCCAGACTGGTTTTGAAATTCATTTGTGATAAAGTATTACAGATGTAAATTTGTGTGCATCAATTACTTCTGCATTCATCCTTTGGCGTAGCGTATCTCATCATTTAACCTATGTTCATTCTGTTAAAATCATAATTTAAAAGCATAAAAAATACATGTATTTGTCACTCGATTCCTCAAGGATGCATTAACGGAATACCGTTAAATGTTAGCATTACCCATGAAATTTTAAAATAAATAAAAAATGATTTTATAATTCTTGTTTTTTTTTAATAAACTGTTTACGTAATAGTCGACATTTATTTTTGTACTTTATTTACGATACTTACAGTCGTTAGTGATTCTTTTTCTAGATGTAACTAGTTGTCTGCCTCCGTGGATGTCCTTAGAGTCAATTTACAATAATCATAATAATTCTGAACAGACGAAAAAACAAACAAAAAATGGTTTAACTGAAGATTGAACATTCCTGACACCCAAGAAAAATTTTAATAAGATAGTACCGAAATTTATATTGTATATTAACTGCAGCAATTTTTTATTTATTAAATATATCATCCAATGCATGTGTGCGTACGTGTGTGTGTATGAGTGCTACCGATAGTTCTTTTCATTTCACTTAATTTATTCATAAATTTACTCGAGAAAACAAAATCAATATTCAAATAGACATGTTTTAAAAACGAAGCGTTTTAAGCTGAAGTTTAGCGTTGCCCGGTCTTTAGGCAGGGTTTTTGGAACGCTTATGTAAGCAGTGTCTTTCCTCTTGTTTCGAGGGTTCAAGCTGTCAAAGGATACTCGGAAGGGGTGGCAATGTACCAGGCACGTTGATCCAAGCTGTGAAAGAATTTATGTATACAATAAATAGTTTTCAACATAAAAAAAACATAATCTGCACATCTCACTAGGGTATTATTCCTGTGTCAAGATGTGCAGCTTTACAATTACATAATTTAAAAAAAATCATACAAGTTAACTTAATGTAATAATAAAATTAAATTTAAACCCACGTAAAAGGTTAATGACACGGTTGTTTCGAAACCGTTAGCAAAAAAAAAACAAAATTTTAGTAACAAATGTACAAAAAATAAAACAAAAATGTCCATAAAATAAACATTGGGCAGTACCTTTTTAGTAAGTTGGCAACAATAATATTCTTCTGTAAACTAAAGTACAAGGTACCTGTGCTGGCTTATCAGACACAAGCATAGGGTAACCATACTAACAATTTTTCAATCTATTGCAACATATGGTATTATGGGATGGGGTGGTTGTGGTGAATCCGTCATTAATCCAATAATTACAGTACAAATATAAGAAAGTACAAATTACATATTAGAAAGTTTTGCCTGTCAAACTAGGAAAGTTTCCTGTTCGAGGACAAACAAATTGACAGGTGTAGTTCATATTATTCCGAAATGTACATAATTACATAATTATTAATATGGATATTGAGCGAAAGAGAAGATCACTGTGCATCAGAGCTAATATGATTTCTCGACGATTTAATAAGTGTAGCCCAAAAGCAAAAAGGGAACTTTTTAACACATACTGCACGAGCCTATATACCTTGGAGCTGTGGACCAACTTCAACAAAGCATCTCTAAAAATAATGGAAGTACAGTACAACAATTCATAACGAAAAATTTTTGGGCTGTCCTGGTACTGCAGTGCCACTGAGATGTTTGTAGAAGGGCGTGCTCCCAGATTCCGAGCACTAATGAAAACACGGATCACCAGCTTTCGAACGCGACTAGCCACAAGCGAAAACGGTCTTGTGATGGCAGCACTGCACTTCTGGCGGGGACCTATTTACAAGCGATGGAGCCAATTCCTGATGTTATAGATTAAAAAATATTTGCATTTTATATATTTTTTAACAGTACTAGTAAGTGGCTTTGTAAAGATTAAAATGGTGACATATATTGCATTCGGATTTACAGTATAAGAGATAAGTCAGGTATTTAGTAGTCATGAAAAGTAGAGTATGGAGTTTTTTTTGTAATTGTGACAATGTAGAGAAAGTAACCTGGTAGCATTATTATAGCGATCGACGAGATTCATCTAGAACGTCTCGCCTATACAAAAAGCATCGTAACAGGAATACTCCAGACAATGCGAAGCGTTCGAATTAACCTGGTAACATATAATATAAACGGATTTATAGTGTATGAGATGTAACATGTTTGCTTCTCTTTTGTGTGTATATGTAACATGTTTATATATTTATTTATTAATTTAAACGCCCCGATGGGCTTTTACATTATACATTTTTTTACATAATTTACTGCGTAATACAGTGACAACAGAAGAACACAAATAAATATATAAAAATTTTATAATCGATTTTATTTTCGTGATTGAATAAATGCAAATCTGGGAAGCGGAAATTACCCACTTCCCGCCATCCGATCTTGCTGAAACTCCGCAGATAGACTCGTGGTCGATGACAATGCAAATTGGTGGCAATCACGCATATACACGCGGACATTTCTCTGAAATAAGATGACAGTACTGTAGTAAGTATAGTAAATGGTGGCAATCACGCATATACACGCGGAAATTTCTCTGAAATAAGATGACAGTACTGTAGTAAGTATAGTAAATGGTGGCAATCACGCATATACACGCGGAAATTTCTCTGAAATAAGATGACAGTACTGTAGTTAGTATAGTAAATGGTGGCAATCACGCATATACACGCGGACATTTCTCTGAAATAAGATGACAGTACTGTAGTTAGTATAGTAAATGGTGGCAATCACGCATATACACGCGGACATTTCTCTGAAATAAGATGACAGTACTGTAGTTAGTATAGTAAATGGTGGCAATCACGCATATACACGCGGACATTTCTCTGAAATAAGATGACAGTACTGTAGTTAGTATAGTAAATGGTGGCAATCACGCATATACACGCGGACATTTCTCTGAAATAAGATGACAGTACTGTAGTTAGTATAGTAAATGGTGGCAATCACGCATATACACGCGGACATTTCTCTGAAATAAGATGACAGTACTGTAGTTAGTATAGTAAATGGTGGCAATCACGCATATACACGCGGACATTTCTCTGAAATAAGATGACAGTACTGTAGTTAGTATAGTAAATGGTGGCAATCACGCATATACACGTGGACATTTCTCTGAAATAAGATGACAGTACTGTAGTTAGTATAGTAAATGGTGGCAATCACGTATATACACGCGGACATTTCTCTGAAATAAGATGACAGTACTGTAGTTAGTATAGTAAATGGTGGCAATCACGCATATACACGCGGAAATTTCTCTGAAATTAGATGACAGTACTGTAGTTAGTATAGTAAATGGTGGCATTCACGCATATACACGCGGACATTTCTCTGAAATAAGATGACGGTACTGAAGTTAGTATAGTAAATGGTGGCAATCACGCATATACCCGCGAACATTTCTCTGAAATAAAATGACAGTAACAGTACTGTCGTACTAATATTGATGTCAATAAATGCCCGAGTTACCGGCAAAATTTAAAAAAAAAAATAGTAAAATGGATTTAATAGTAAAATAGATATGAAAAAAAAAATAATAAAAAGATGTAATAGTTAAATAGATGTTATAGTAAAATAGGTGTAATAGTTAAATAGATGTAATAGTAGAATAGGTGTAATAGTAAAATAGATGTAATAGTAAAATAGTTGTAATAGTAAAATAGATGTAATAGTAGAATAGGTGTAATAGTAAAATAGATGTAATAGTAAAATAGGTGTAATAGTAAAATAGATGTAATAGTAAAATAGGTGTTATAGTAAAATAGGTGTAATAGTAAAATAGAAGTAATAGTAAAATAGATATAAAAGTAAAAATGATGCAATAGTAAAAAAGATGTAATAGTAAAATGGATTTAACAGTAAAATAGATGTTTTAGTAAAATAGACGTAATAGCAAAAAAAATGTATTAGTAAAAAAGATATCTCCATAAATGGTTAAATGGTAACATAGATCACTGTAGAAATGTATTATAAGTTTGTAAAGCGCCCTTGAGGTGATTTTGCACAAAATCGGCGCTATATAAGTCATCCAATTATTATTATTATTATAATAGTAAAAATGTGTAATTGTTATATTGATTTAATAGTAAAATATATGTAATAGTAAAAAAGATGTAATAGTAAAAAAAAAATTTTCCTCGGGTTGATTTTTTTCATAGAAAAAATTCAAAGCATCTTGAAAAGAATTAATGTGTAACTAAAACACCGTTTGTCGGATTGGGAAGTGTTTTATTGTATTAGTAAGGCTGAAATGTTTTCAATAACTACAACAAGGTAACATGGTCGTTCTTTATTTTTTATTTATTTATTTATTATTATTACATTTATTACATACAAGATATACAAATATAAAAGGAAGCTTTGACTGTCCAACTAGGAAAATTCCCGTTTTAGGACAGTCAAAACTTTTCTTTAGAAAACGCTTTTCCTTTTTTGTTTATAATGATTCAAATGCATCAAAGATAAATATTCTCTTAAAAAACTTAATAAAAACAACAAAACTTATTTAAAAATACTTTTTTTCTTGACCTGACCTGAGATATACAATCAAATAGGTTAATCAAGAGGTTATCATCAGGGAAGGTTGGGAAATACCAGGTCATAAATACTTATCATTGTTTACAAACTTATCATCTACGGTTTTCGCAACTATCTCCCAAAGTTACGAAAATCATCCTTGCTAATTTACTGATAATGTTAACAATTTAATTTTTATTTCTATCTTTAGTCTATCGGATATCAAAATCGTACGCAATATTAAGACGGAGAATAAAATAAAACTAGAATTTATATCGGCCCATGGCGTTAGTTTTGATAAAGACTTCATCAGTATATCAACAATCACCACAGTAAGCGGAAATTGTTGCTCGTGTCATAATAGAGAACTTAGTCGGCCGAGAAAAAATTGAACTCAGACACCTTGGTTGGACCCCGACACAATACCAACTCAGCCACTGACGAAATTATTTCTTGAACAGTTAAGGCGACACAATACTCTAATAACGGGGTGTTTAATTTTGTAATGATAAGTTCTTTATTAATTAAATTCTGGATACAGTCGCCATCTATGGATTGTTTGAATAGTTAATTATTAGAAATGGTGTGAATCTGCACTAACATTCTAGACAATTCTAGAGCTCTAGCATGTCGATAAGTAGTTGCTTATTTTCATGTTTTTATTTTCACGTGTATGTCCGAATCTGTCAATGGATTAGTATTTTTAATCTATAAAGGGCCTGTTCCCAGTAAAAAAAGTCTTCTTTCCTTCATAAATTCATTACAGTAAACAGTGTTTAGCTGTACAAGGGTCGGGCCCGTTATCAATATATTGTTATTGTCAACGTAGATATTATAAAAGGCATGTTTTGTGATTCAAAATAAAAAAAGTTAAAATACGACAAAACTGTTTCCAGTAAAGTCCAAAAACCAGAAAAATAAACACGGGGTTTTTCTCGAGTAACACATTTTAATTAATTTCTACGAATCTTAAATATAATACACATAAACATATGTACACATTTTAGATCGATCCCTACGGATGTAAATTATTTATATTTAAGACGAATAATTACATTACTATACCATTAAAATATTTTATGTAAAATGGTTACAAATATATAATATTATAATATAATATTTTTCTAGACGATTTATCAGTAACTTCCCGAGGGATTCCTTTTAAAACATTTGAGATTTTACTAATAAGTTCATAAGAAATAATTAAAATTAACACCACAGAAATATCAACTTTCCAGGACTACTTGAAAATTGATCTTTACCAATACATCAGGCCGCGAACCGATCATTATTTTTACACGACCTCATCACTAATTTCGTTAAGATTTCCAATTTATTTTAAAGATTTGCTAGAGCAAATTCAACCTAGGGTCTGTCTAATTCACCAGGGCCGCTCGTCGCATGTTTTTGTGCATAGCTTCTTCACTTACGCCGGTAAGGCGATACCATACGTAGTAATACGAAATCATGTGTTTTTGGTTTGAAAATTTGGTCACCTAGAAAGGTTTCAGATGCTTTAATTAAATACTGCGAGTAGAATACATCTTGACCTTTCAAATAATCGAGTATTTTTTAGATAAGTCATTTTATAAGCCCTGAAAAAAATAATGTAAAGGCCTATGAAAACTACTTTAAAGTTAAAAATCTCCTACTTACGAACCCATTTTCGGTTATGATTTTATTGTATAATGTGACAAATTAAGTTATTTATAAAATGATCGAAAAAAAATTAAATATTTATGCCTGAACATCCACAAAATAAAATAAAAGGCACTTTTTAAACACATAAATCAAAACAGGCGGATGGTGTTAAGCGGGAATTTAAACCTTATCGACATCTACATAAGGGTTGTTATTGATAGCAGCTCAATTTAAAAGATTAGACGACTAAGTGCATCGCCTTAAGATTCCGAGTTAATTTCAGAGCATTCTCATGTCTTTCTTATCAATTTCATTGGCCTATCTTGTGCCTTGTAGAAAGGTTATCCGTAAATGACCTTTTGCATAAAAATATGCATTTCTATGCAAAAAGTGGGTAGGGTAAAGGCGGGAGAGATGCCACCATTTTGGAAAAATAATGGCGAAATTAAAAAAACTTATTGTGAAAAATTTGGGATATTTCAAAATTTATTAAATGAAAATATTATATTTTATATTTGTGGCACGTCCCAGAGTGCAATATACTCTCAGTATCGACACTCTGAACGTGCAACTATTTATAATTGAAAAGTTGCTTGAAATTGCTTTAGCCGTGTATGGTGACCAGATCTGAATGGACAGGCATTCCCTCACTATCCTCGTCCCCATCTCCTTCCCCTCTCCTTACCTTTAGCCTCTCAACATTCCTCAATTGGGGAAGCCATGGTCTCACTGGCTCCGGACGATTGGGAGCAGTTGGGACTCTTGTGCAGTATTTTGGCAATGTCAGAGTTGCTTTCCCACACTCAAGTATTTCGTTTGACTATCTTTGTTACAATAAATGGTAAGCCCTGATTTAGATCATAACAATGGAACACATTTAAAAATGTATAGCATAAGTAGGAGAATCTGGTGGGGTTTTCACACTGGAGTCAACATATTAAAGTACGAATATGAATTCCATATGTTATCTCCGTTTCGTGTTTTGATATATTCTATTTGGATACGCTTTATATGACTTGCATTACATTTTCCTCAGTCCTTTTACTGAATCCCCTGAGATTGTTGTTTCTTCGGATGAACTTCCTCAAAATCCTAAAATATTTTTTAAAAATAGCTAAATAGGACAATAATAGCAAATCTCGCTCGTTATGTTCTCTCTCCTGTTAGAAATAGCATCTTAAACCACAACTTCATTTGCGGTTTTTAAAAATATTCTACATTCAAAGTAAATATAATCGCTAGGTTTAGTACTTCTCCGCTATGCTCGTATTCAGCAATGGAAATGGAGTAAAACTTTGGCATTTTTTTTTTCATCAACACTCAGCAAACTCCACAAACACCATCACAAACGAGTAGGCACTGACTTGTGTCGTTCAACTCTAAAGCCTACATCAATCATTTTTTTTTTAAATTATGATATCTCCGCCACATCAAACATTTTTACGACTATGGCATCTCTCCCCCTGTGGTGTTTCTCCCACGTTTACTCCATGTCAGTGTTTGATAAAGACGTTTATCAGAATAATTATAAACGTTGTTGTGCGAAAACACGTCGACGCTTTTCAATACTTGCTTGTGCAGTGTCAAAATGTTGTTCCAGCCCTTTGCAAGCTCCTATCTATTGTTTTTGGGTGAGTTAATTGTGTTACCTGTACATTATTAGTTTTTGGAAACTGACTATCATATTTTAATGATCTATCTGTAATAATCTTCACGTTTCGAAATAAATTTACGTACATCAATATTCATGCGGTGCAAAGTTTCTTATAATATTCATATATTCCTTTTTACAACAACAACATATAGAGAGTGTACACGCATTTAAATTCGTCCCAACAAAATCACCCATAAACAAACAAAAAGTTACAAAATCAAGATAGTTTACGGTGTAATATCTAATTAAAACTGGCGTAAAGTAGCCGAGTTATCAACAACGTATATAGTGCCCGCAAAGTCTTGAAATTCTGTTTTACAAACTAGTTTCTAGTGACAGCCGTTACAACCCCCCCGCATCCGTCACCCGCCCGTCATTCCCCGCCGCGGTAGCTAGCACGAGCCTTGCCAATAATTCAGTGGTTTATAACTGTTTACTCGCAATTAAAAATATATATTTATTCGTACAAATAATCAATAAAAAAAAATAATACTAAAAAATGGCTCTATGTGATAAAGCTTCTAACTACATCACCAAAGTTAACTCAATAATTAGTGGATTAATTTCGATCGTTAATGATCCTAACAACAAATTTACAAAAGAAAACATTCTTAAAATTATTCCAAAAACTACTGAACTTATGGGTATTATTGGTGAATTGGCTGTCGATTTTGGAGTGATGCAAGGTGAATTAAATTCACTTAAAAATAATATGCATCTCATGGCGCCAACAACGAACCGTCAGCCGATCGAAACAAATATGTGTGAAATAGTAACCGAAATGGAAGAGAAAGCTAATCGATCTAAAAACATTATCTTATATAACGTGCCGGAGAGCACCTCAGAAGAAAAAGTCATAAGCATTGCGGAAGACACAGATAAAGTTTTTTCTGCCATTAAAAATATTGACCCATCTCTCGATCTACTTCATGTAAAAATGTACCGACTGGGTGCCAAAAAAACTCCTAACAAAAACAGACCAATCAAACTGGAATTTAACGATAACATCACACCAAAAAATGTGTTACCTAACCGCATAAAATCAAAAAAACGGCATCAAAGCTAGTAACGATCTAACTGTTCTCCAGCGGAATCACTTAATTGAACTAAGAAGAGAGTTGCTGTACCGGCAAAAAAATGGCAAACCAAACCTTACCATTAAATACATTAACTCTAAACCTTCCATTGTTGCAACTCTTCCAAAAAACGACATAATAATTACCAACTGAAATGCTACTACCAAAACTTCAGAGGAATAAAAACAAAACTAAAGGACTTCAAAATACATGCCCCGACTCTGCACCACGACATAATCATACTAAACCTGGCTAGAACCATCTATCAACACAGCTGAGCTTGGACTTCCCCACCAGCACGTTTACCGGGCTGACAGAAGTCAACATACCAGCTCTAAGTCTAGAGGCGGCGGCGTCATGATAGCCGTCAACAAGGTGCATTGCTCAAAACTTCTGAAAACCAAAAACTGTAATGTGGAACAAGTTTACATCTTATTAAACGGTAAAAACCAAAAAAATATCATTGGCAGTGTTTACATTCCGCCATCGTCGGATATAAGTGTATACAAAAGTCATTTTGAGGATATAGAACAATTGTCGTACAAATTTCCAAAAATTAAAATCACTATCATCGGCGATTACAATTTACCCAAAATCCACTGGGGCACCTGCGATAATTCTACTGATTTTCAAAACTCAACCTTATCCGAAACAGAAAAAGAAATTGTCAATTTATGTGATTTCCTTAACCTAAATCAATTAAAAAATGTAAAAAATCTCAATAACAGATTACTAGATCTTGTTTTTTGTACCGACACGGCCAGTAAGGTTGATGAGTCACTGGATTCGATTCTTGCACCCGACTCCCATTACCCACTTTTTGACATTGTTATATTATGTAGCCCTATGAAATGCCAACTTGAAACTAAGACTTAGTATCCAAACTTTAATAAAGCCAATTATGCCACAATACGTGATTATCCATATAACATTGACTGGTCTATACTAGAGGGAGGTGACTTCGATGGAAATATTAAAGCCTTTTATGACCACTTGTATAAAGCCAGTGAAACTTTTGTCCCAAACAGCTTTAAATCATCCTCTAATTTCCCTAGCTGGTTCAACAAGGACCTCATTAACCTAGTAATTTGAAAAGAAGAAAGCACATAAAATTTACAAAGATACCAAAAACATTTCTGATTATTCAAATTTCAGCATGCTACGAAAAAATTGCAATAAACTATCGAACATTAGTTACAAGAATTATATCAATAAGGTTGAACGTTCAATTGGAAATAATTTAAAACATTTTTTTAAGTATTATAAATCACTAAATAACGATAATCTTGGAATACCTGAAACTATGCATCACAAACAGAAAACTTCCTGTAAAATTAATGAAATTGTCAATTTGTTTGCAGATTTTTTTAAAGATGTGTATGAAGCAGATATACCTAACGAACCAATTTCAAACTTCGAGTCAGATATAAATTTAGAATTATCCCAGATTCATATTCAAATTAAAGACATAGCGGCTTGTATTAAACTACTGGAACCTAAATGTTGCTCAGGACCAGATAAAATTCCCCCCATATTCCTTAAAAACTGTGCAGGTAGCGTCTCTTACCCACTATACCTACTCTTTAAACAATCACTTTCATCGGGTAAGTTCCCGCAAATATGGAAAAACAGCTTTCTTACTCCAATATTTAAAAGCGGAGACAAGTCTTTTGTTGAAAATTACAGACCTATATGCATACAATCGTCGATACCGAAAGATTTTGAAAAGTTAATTCTTCATAAAATATGTTCTTGTGTAAAATTTAATATTTCTTAATTTCAACACGGTTTTGTCTCTGGCCGATCTACCCTAACTAATCTTACACTATACGAACACTTTATCTCATGTGCTCTCGCTAACAGGAAACAAGTCGACTCAATTTATACGGATTTTAGTAAAGCGTTCGACAAGGTTTGTCATAAAATCCTTATAAATAAATTGTCAAAACTTGGAATAAGTGGTAAACTATTACACTGGATTAAGGATTACTTATCAAAACGTATACTGACTTTATGTATCAAAGAACACTTGTCTTACGAATTCGAAGCCACTAGCGGTGTGCCTCAGGGTTTACACTTAGGACCAATATTATTTATACTGTTTATAAACGATGTCACTTCTATTTTCTCTGATGTTCACATATTATTATTTGCTGATGATATGAAAATATTTAAAATCATTAAAAATATCAATGACTGTTTGTCAATTTCAAAAAATTTGCAGAGTGGTGTTCCATTAAAAAACTTACACTCAATATTAAAAAATGTCAAATTATGAGTTTTTTCAGAATAAAAAACCCCATCAAATATAGTTATACACTGAACAACCACATTTTATTATCTGTACCTGAAATTAGGGACCTCGGTTTAATCTTTGATAGTAAATTATCATTTACTAATCACATTAATGTCATTACTAGTAAAGCAATGAAAATGTTGGGCTTCATTACTAGAATATCTAAAGATTTCAAAAATATCCATACATTAAAATTACTTTATACAACTCTAGTCAGAAGTCAATTAGAATATAATTCGTCTATATGGAACCCTTCCTACAAAAACCATGCAAACTTCATTGAAAGAATCCAATACAAATTTTTCAGAACAATTGACTTCAAATTAGGAATTCCCTCTGACGACATTGATGACGATTCATTATTACAATTAATGCATCTCTTATCGTTAAAACATAGAAGAATACTTAATGATCTAATTTTTTTATTCAAAATAATCAATCACCGGTTCGACTCCCCTGAATTAACTTCGTTGATAAACTACCATGTTCCCTGTAGACCAACTAGAATCAAGTCACCTTATTATTGCAACAATACTGGAACTAACGCAGAACAAAATTCAATAATCCATTGCTTGCACAGATTAGGCAATGAATATTCCAACATCGATCACGCTGATTGTCTATTATCATATAAAAGATGCATAAAACAAAAATTGTCGAGTAATACCATACCATCATAATTTTTATGTACTTCAGATTAAAAACTACTAGTACTCGATAGGTAGAAGCTGATATCAGTGCATTATATATCATAGTCATCATAGGTACTGTGTAAAACTTTATCGGACTGTCAAGCAGTGTCGCACATTATTATTATACACGCGATTCTCCCATTTATTACTTTTGTTTCCTTTTTATATTATAATAGTATATATTTTATTCTTTTCATTTTCTAATAGTATATACCTTTCTATTTTTTTTTTTTACAAACTCTTAATGCCTTTCAGACATTTTATAAGCACTTCATTTTTGCTTATACTACTTTATTGTATATTATTACATATAATTTCTTACTTTGACTTAATACTATACTACAGATTGCTACTTATATTTTATTTATATCTCTTTTTTTCATACTTTTAACTTTACTACTATTTACTGATTATACCATTATACTTACATTTATATTGTTGCATTCCTTATGTTGTTGTACTATTCTCTGTAATTTAGTATGTGAATGGCACATGTTGTGCCGTATATGTGAAAATAAATAAATAAATATATATATGTATAGACACAAGAAGATTTAATTAATTACACAGATAATTCACAACACATCACCCTTCAGATTAGTTTTCACGACAACCGCGTCAAACTTCCTCAACTTCTTCTATCATTCACTTTCACGTTATGTTATCTCATTACACTTCTTTTTCAACCGTTCTTTATGCACAAAAAATTTAAACTTCTGGTATGATTTGAGATTTTCACAGCCAAAATTATTGTTCTGATTTATTTTGGGAGTATTAAGCCGTGTTGCGCTACCCCCTTTAGCCAACGTTTCAGACAGCATTACAGTATCCATCATCAGTGCATTTTATATATTACTACCAACGTGTCTGTTTGTGTTTTGTTGGGATCGGGATCCGTTTTTTGGAAATTCCTCCGCATTCGCCTACAGAATAAGGAAAATCGTAGAAAACATTATTCAAGAGGAAACGGCCGTCCGTCAACTTGAAACAGAAATGGACTTTAGTAATATCGGTATATTCCAAAGGGAACGGCCGTCCGTCAACTTGAAACCGAGACGGCCTTCAGTAAAATCGGTATATTCAAGAGCAAACGACCTTCTGTTAGCTAATATGATGTCCTGCATTTTGAGGTGTGTGGGTACGTCTGTTTTTATGTTACAGGTTCGGATTTTTTATTCTATGGATTCTTTCGTAATTCTCTACTAGTGTGATGGACCAAGGTTTTTCCCAAGGTAAATGATATAAACCGTCATAGTAGAGCCATCTATCGGAACAGGCGCATATGAATTATAGGGAACTGCAAAAGTGGGTGGGAGTTTTCCACTGGGGTTGCAACATAAGAACTGGATTGCCCAATTATATTACAGAAAAGGAAAAGGGGAGTTGCGAGTTTGACAGGACAAAGGGATGTTTAAAAGTAGAGCTTTGATTTGTATGACATCGACCTTGAAAATATTCACACCAAATGATTAGGTGAACGAACTAGCTAAACTCAAGGCTGATCAATTTGAAATTTTTAGGGGTTCACAACCCTTTTTAGACGCGTAGCATCACATAGAATGGCGCGAGATTTGGTTGCAACAGGTCTGTTACTTGATAAAAAAGGTTTCCGATTTCTTTAAGGATTCAAGTGGAAAGATTTAACAGAATTTTTGTTTAAAGTGCTCACTAGACTTTACACGGCGGGTATAGGAGAAGAAAATCCATTTAAAGTAATGGCCAGGGATAAAATAAATTTATAGCTTTTTTTGTTAACATTTTCAAGTGATGTTTGGCACATTATAAATTATTTATGTCTTTTCGTGGACGAAAAAGACAAAGGTGCAACCCCGATTAAATGAAAAAACCACGCCCAAAAGGAAGGAGCGTACTAGAATATTTGGCAATAAAATTACGTACAATCAGGAAAAAAAATCGGAAGTTGGAGACAAAAATCGCGGAAGAGTGTTGGGTTCACGTAGAAAAGGGAGGGGGGAGTGAATCATCGAAATATACCATTCCTAAGATAAAGTCTAGTCCAGTTATATTCAATTTTCCCAATCGCGTCCTAGATCCTGTATCTGAATTTCGCTAATGAACAATTATATAATTTTAATTGAGTGCTAATCTCGAGTGACCTACCAGGTAGGTGTTGTAATGTATACTGTCTCCATAAATAGCTAAGTAGTGACGTAGAACACTGTAGAGATGTATTATAGGTTTGTACAGCGCCCTTGAGATGATTTTGCACAGGAACGGCGCTTTGCAAGTCATCCAATTACTGCTATTATTTTATTATTATCAGAGTCAAATTGAAGTTGATCAAAGCTAAGCTCGTGAAAGAGTTAAAAACAAAGCGTACCACATCATAAACAACTGTAGACGGTAAGGGATACTGCTGCAAGTCTACGTTAGATTGTGACCTCAGTCAAGGGTGATTGCACTGGGCATTTTTCGGTTTTAGACTGGTTAGTATAAAGAGACATTCGTCTATTAGGGAAGCAAACGACAGTCATTAAAGCAATTTTGCGGACACAATAGCATTTTAAAATAAAAGGTCCGGAATTCACACCTAAAAAAAAAACAGCTTTCACTAAAGCATTGTATAGAAAACGCCCTATGGGAATCCGGGACCGCTCTCCAGTCCACGCCTGATCATTTGATCACATAAAACGGACGCCAGGGTGTTAACCTTTTTGAAATCACCAGAATGGTCTAATTAGCATGATGCGACTATGATCTAAATAGAAAAAAACATACGAGTCGATAAAGGTTAGAATAGCATGAATAGCATTATAGAATAAAATTAAACGCAATTTTTATGATTTTAATAAATTCAAGGATTATAAATGAATTTGTAATAAAAAATAATAAACCCTAGAAAGTCCTTCCCGAATAAAATTAAACGCAATTACTATGATTTTAATAAAGTCACGGATTATAAATGAATTTGTCGTTAAAAATAATAAACCCTAAAAATTCCTTCTCGAATAAAATAAAACGCAAGTGTTAGGATCTCCCTTTGGGATTTTGATAAAGTCTCGGACAAAAATTAAATTTATAATTGAAAATTTATATACCTAAATGTCTTGTTATCGCGAGTGTTAGGCTCGATCAAAGCCGTGTTATAACTAAATTTTTGATAAACAAAATAATATCCCTGAAGTCTTCTTAAACATAATGAAAGACATAGCTGATATAGTTCATTAATTGCTAGGTTAGAGAGAAAAGTTCGAAGTACATTCATTACGGTGGGTAGTGTGGATAACACAACCAAATTATGAAAAATAAGATTGTAGATATCTCGGATTAAGATATAAAATATTAGGTTACCATCTCAGGATAAATCTAGTAGTAATTATAGGGGGCTCCACCCAAGAGCAATGGTTGTGTAAATTCCCACCTGGATGTTGCTATTTAGCGGGTAGGAGGTTGGTAAGTGTTTTTCATTTCCAATTGAGGTGTTCCAGTTTAACTTAGAACTTGCGATGCTGACATCTGTCGACTAACAATTACCACTAACCCATTTTAATATGTATATAAAACCAACATGTCAATTTTCAGGATTCCCCAACAAGATCGATAGTATCTTGGTAGTATCATTCGCAATCCTTACCTCATTCCCAAATTTAAACCTCGATTAAATTTCATAGTTGGTTAATGTCTGATAGTGACGCTGCAAATTCGTATTCCACAAATATGGACTAGTCAGAAGAATTTTTTTTTCTCACGCTATCATGTGATAGGGGTTGCCAACGCGGACGGAACGGACTAACGTGATGTTGAAAACTATTCCCTCTGGTGGTACCGTATTGAGTGATGGGCGCGAGAGTGGAATGAAAATTGTGATGCCACCTGGTAATGAATGGGAACATGGTTTGCAGTCGGGGCGTCTAGGATGGAGACACCTTGGGGTGTCTGTAAAATCCACGTGGAGGGGGCGGCGACGTGATATCACGTGAGAATAAGTCCGCAGCGCTATCACATTATCCAATGGTGTCAACCAGGAAGCTGTTGTAAGCCAACTGGAACGCTCCCTTGGCGGAATTACAGCAGCTTCTTTGAGGTGGAGTGTAGGTCTAAAGGCACGTGGGAGTTTGAGCTTCATCAGACGAAACCTACACGACACACTTTCCGCGTTAGCATCATGATATGGGATGCAATTACCTTCCCCATCTAGAGTCAGTAAAGTAGATCGTCCGGAGGTAACGTAGGTATAAATGTAGAAGGACGGAGCACCACGTTAAAATAATGATGATTTCTTCTGTGTCTGATCTGTAAAATGATGTAAAATCCTGGTCAATTTCCTTCTGGATAACTAAATAAAAATAGGTAAATAATAACAGATAGGTAAGTAAATAATAATAATAATAATAATAAGTAAGTAAATAAATTAGCTAGATAATAATTAAAGTAAATAATAATACGAGAATGATTTAGATCAGCGGTCGGGGAACTTTTTTAACCTTTACCTTAAAATATTTTTGCGTAAGTCGATATTACCCCTTCCCCCCATTTTGAAAAGAAGACAATCAATGTATATTTAAGTAAACATTATTTATTGAATTAATTTACACGGAAAATAAAAATAAAAGTTACATTAAAATAGTAAGTATGCAATAGACAAAAAAAATAAAATTCTCAAATTGGATCAAACAAAAATTCAGATTTCCAGGTTTTCTTTTCAGTTTTTAGAGAAATGATGTTGCTTCATGTTTGAAACAATTACTTCGAAATTGAGACTTTTTGATGTAAGAGCAATTTGAGTACAGTCTTCGGCGTTTAATTGATTTTCTTTCTTCGTTTTTATGTTCATTAGAGTGGAAAAGCCTTGTACATCAAGATCTAAAAAGTAGTAGGAGAACCGCTCTCTGAGTTTGGTAAAATGTTTTATAACTGTATCCTTGATGTCATCAAAAGTAATATTTTCACAGTCTTCCAAAAACAAAGCTAACTTTGAAGAATAAGCTTTCTTGTCCTGTTCTGCTTTCTGTCTCCAAATCAAATCAAATCGGTAATGAAATGATGTTCCTCATAAAGTAATTTGCGCATAGTCAAACGACGCTTCGGAAGCCCGTGCGCATAAATAAACTAATCCATGCGTGAATGACCGTTGAGTGTTAAGTTTAAACATTACAAAATTAACATAAATACTAACACGTTTATGAAATAGCAAACCAGAAAAATTTCCTTATTTTCCCAAAAAAAAAACATTTTTACCCCATTTGGGGTAATTTACCCCGGTTTCCCGACCGCTGATGTAGATAGTAATAAGAACATAATAATAATAATTATAATAATAATTTTATAAAATATATTATGATAAAACTATACTTACAGAGCGAACGATTAGTCATAATAGACCCGATATAGTTTTACACGACAAAATTAAAAAAAAATAACTTACATCATTGATGTCGCTATTCCAAATTCCTGTAATATTCAAAATAAATCAGTTAATGAAAATATAAGAAAATACACAGATCTAGGAAATGAGATAAAAAGAATTTGGCATTCTCAAACTATAAAAATATTACCATTTGTTATTTCGGCTACTGGCATTATACCTAGATCAATCAACAAATTTTTATATACCTAAAGATGCAAAAGTCGGTCATTTTGAATACATGTAGGATAACGAAAGATTTTTTAAATATTTATGTTGAGGGATCAGTAGGATTTATAGGCCATGTTATTATTATTTTGTAATATATTGTTACTTAAATAATTAAAATATTCTTTTTGTGTTTACAGGTTTGGTAGAAATTGTGATCTTGGTGGATGGACGTGTGTTACGGGGGTAAATATTATGTTATTTATAATTCCCACTTGATCACCCGCTTGCTACAAAACCAATCTATATAGTGACACAATGTGTGTGAATAGTTCCGCTAAATTATTTCTACGACCATCACCATGGTCGACCGTTAAAACACAACAC
The DNA here is from genome assembly GCF_061612785.1 of Hesperophylax consimilis. Taxonomy (NCBI): domain Eukaryota; kingdom Metazoa; phylum Arthropoda; class Insecta; order Trichoptera; family Limnephilidae; genus Hesperophylax; species Hesperophylax consimilis. The sequence goes on along the minus strand of NC_142863.1, from coordinate 5,902,074 downwards.
AAAGCTTATAAAAACATCTTAGGCCCTCACCCTCTCGCAAACAATGTTCTTACCTATGAGGATAAATATATTTAATAAATGATTTTAATCTGGAAATAATAGAAGCAACGTTGGATGGTAGATTAGTTTGAGAAGAAATTAGGTCAGTTAGAAGCATAATAAGAGTTTGGATAAATGAAGAATTGTCTTGGAAAAGTTTTTCAGAAAATTTAGAGAGTTTGTTGAGGACGGATTATAATTGTTTGCACACCCATTTGTGGCATTTGAAGGAGATGAAACATTGGTATGAGCAGTGAGTTGTGTCGTTGGTGATCGTATCCAGGAGCCGGTTTAGTTGGAGATAGGGTTTTTGTATGTGAATTTAGTTGAACGAGAAGAAGTTGTTGTAGAGAAGGGAAGAGGGTTGGATGAGGAGTTGCTGAATTAGTTTAGAAGTCTGCAAAAAAGACAATTTCGAGAGGCCATCGAAATTTAAATATTTATTCTGGATACATTATGTTGTAGGATTTTTAAATAAAGTTAATAACTAATACCAGATTTCAAAAAAAATAACAAACTTAAAAATAGATAAACAAGTACAGAGAAATAAGTAGCTATGGTTAAAAATATTACAATCAGCGGTGATCAATTATTTTTTTTTAAATTAATTAAATTTTCCTGAACTAGTTAATTATTCCATTTTTGTATAAATGTAGGAAAACTTTTATAAAGTTACTCGTTTATATAAATATATATAATAATATAAGGAATAATATATAGGAATAATATATATATATATATAAAGTCTAAAATTTTGAAGGCAGGTGATTTAAGGTATTATTGAAGAAAAAATAATATATATGTATGTAGAATAATGTTCTCGGTTTACCCGCGTAAAGTTGTCCTTAAAAGGACTTTTTAATTTCTGACGTTTCGGACAGATCTCACTGTCCATCTTCAGAGGCCTTATGTCCTGAATTTCGTCTCAAACTGAACGCTTTCGCGTGTCTGTTCGGTCCAGAAGTCAAGATACAAGTGGGTGCTTATCAATTCTTATGTCTAGGACGAAGTATATATATGTATGTATATATATTGGTTAGTTTTTAGATTCTCACGGCCAAAAGCATTTTTGTTGTTTGTTTTTGGGGTGTTATGCCGTGTTGCGCTAACTCCTTCTTTAGCCGACGTTTCGGACAGCGTTGCAGTGTCCATCATCAGGGCAGATCCGGTAGATCCGAAGATGTATCCACATCTTCGGATCTACCGGATCTGCCCTGATGATGGACACTGCAACGCTGTCCGAAACGTCGGCTAAAGAAGGAGTTAGCGCAACACGGCATAACACCCCAAAAACAAACAACAAAAATGTATATATATTATTTTTTATTCAATAATACCTTAAATCACTTTGTAACGTTACTTAATTTAATTTAAAAAAATAGCTTTGTAACGCCACTATTTCATCAAATAGGAAAAACATGTTTCAAAAGCAATGATTTCTTCGTAAGGACAAACCTATAGTGAAAATTAACTAATTTAAAAATAGTCAAACAAGAATAGACAAAGATGCTTATTTTTCTACAGACAAGAGACAAAAATATTACAATAAACTGTGTTAGGTATCATTATAAAAAGATTACATAAAATAAATTAAATAATCATAAAATAGGTCATTAACGCATTTACGTTTATTGCGTACGTTGACGAATATGTCGAATCACCTTACAAGGCTGCCCAACCGGGTGGCGACATAACTCCGCTGCCTTTACGCTTACAGGGGCGCTATGGCCGCTATGGGGGTGTTCTTCTAAAGTGTCACATAAGATTGCTAGGATTTAACTAAATCATTTGACCAACTAGAACCTGTCAACGCTTTTTGGTATCTTGTTTGAGTGTTCTAGATTTTTGTTCGTAAACAGAATCATGGAACCTACTCTTTGAAAGATTTTATATTTTTTTATCAATATTGTTCAAAATATAAATTTAAATTTCAAAATACCGCCACCAAGTACTAAATAAATTCCATTTTGCAGCCATTGAAAGGAAAGTCAATATGCTATACTAGTTCCCTCTTGCGGTTAGAGTTGTTGATATTGTTACTATTTGACTGAGGTTGGACGTATTATTAATATAGTAGGGTATTAATTATAAATAAATAATGATTGTTATCTTGCCTGTCTGCAGTTGCCTCCTGCCCGCATTTCCTGCTAACGGGAGTTACACATCGAGCAGCGCGGTGGGAGTGCCGCGACCAGGAGCCAATGTGAGTCGCCTGAGCGTGCTGGAGTACTCCTGTAGTCCTGGTTTCTTCCCCACTGAAGAACTCTCCGTCTGTCGGGGAAATAACACTTGGTCAACAAAACCTGCCTGTAAAAGTAAAATACTTTTTGTTTAAAAGAGATTCATTCACACTACCCCGATCCTGAGTCAAAATCATTGTGCTTTGAAAAGTAATAGAAATATTTTATTTATTTTTGGAATAACTTATTGGGTAAAACCTCAAATTGTAATATTTAATTATTGAAGACAATATAAGCGATTCTAAAACGATAATCTGAAACAGAAAAATCAGAAAAAGAACCCAGGACCCTTGCCTTGCCGGGGCACCGTTCTACCGACCGAGCTAATGGGACCCTATCTCCTTCGGTCATATTTAACTGTATCATACTTCAAATAAGAACTACCAACATTGTCTTTATTTTTCTCACCGCACATTTTTATTGGCATATATAAAGATAGTTGTAACGTGTTTGTGTGTTTTGATAAATATGTGATCTAGAGTCGTGGAATTATTCAGATTTTCTCTCGTCAGTGAGTTTATGTATGACTGATATCTTGTTTATGACAAACAATCTAAGTATTCATTTTTAAAATTTGTTCTTTGGTTGCTTTCATTTACGTTTATAGTGATATCACCAGTTAATATTGCAAATTTAAAGTTATTTCTGTTAGTCATTTTTAAAAACGAATTAAGTTCATAAGTGAAGAGAGATTCATTTAATGAAGGTCATGTGTAGGTAGCTAATATCAGATACTGTGGGTAAATGTTAATTTAATTGCATTAGCTGTTTTAAAGTCTAGAATTTTGAAGGCAGGTTTTTTATGATTTTTTTTTTATAAATACAGTGATTCCATCGTGACCTGTATGTTTACATTCAGATGAAATAGTTACATATCCTGGCAGGTTATAGGGAATTACTTCTTTCATTTGTGTTTCTGTTAAAATAACATTAATATGAGAAAAATCTAGACTATCGAGAAGAATACAGTTCATCAAAGTGCCTTCTTAAGTTTCTAATATTCATATTAAGAATTGAAAAGCTAACGTCTTTAAAGTGATTATTTAGATCACTTGTGTTTTTACAAATGTAATTTTCATACAAAAAATTTTCATAAGACATTTTGATAGATATAAGTTATTTTCACGTGCAATGCGGTTAGTTGGTCCTTTATTATGAAGGAATGTCATTCGGGTGCCTTATATGGATGATTGGGGCTGTTTATTCTTTTCTCATCATCACGTTACCATTTTTCGCCCAGATGAATTTGTAGCCGATTCTTGAGGATTTCGCCAGGAACAGAAGGTGATTATTTTGTTGTGTTAATTGTTGGTTTATGTAAACTTTGTTATCATCCGGGAAATTAATATTTTTTTGTTTATAAAACACCATAATTTATTTTTTGGTGAATGATTTTGTCCTTATTTTCCTTGCTTTGGAATAATACTAATACAGCTGTATATTTGTTTGAAGGGTTTCTGATTTTGATTCAATAAATATTTGTTATTTTTGATGACTCCGTTTCGCATTTGATGTTTTCTATTATATTGTTGACTATTTAAGATAAATTTTTATTTTTTTTAAATGGAACTCGATGTGATTTCGATGAAATTTCGATTTTATTTTGTTTTTATTCATTTATTCCAATTTGTTTATTTGCAGTTTTATTTCATTGTTTTCTGATTGCAGATGTTTGATCAGTGTATCTTTATTTTTATTATTTTCTTCAAAATTTGTCAATTTTATTGCAACAGAATTCTACTGATTTTTAAAAGTCCCTTAGTTAATTTTAAATTTTTTTCTCTAAAAGATTTCATTGATGGTTCCGATAAAATATTGGATTTTTTTTCAATTAATTGAAATATTCTATTTGTGTTGTGGTCATCATCAGAGTAGGTAGATGATGCTTTTTAGTGGCTTTCTTTTGTTTGTTCATTTTAATGTGTTTGATTTAATGCACTAAATGGCGTTATACTTTACCTAGAAGGTTAGTTTACCGATTGTCCAATAACAATTTCAAAAATAAGTTGCTTTAACCGAGGAGCGAACTCAGTTCCTTGAGGCCGCGACAATAGTGAGCGACGATAAAGAAGCTATCCCCCAGGCCACGGCCTATTTATCAGCAATCGTGATAATATTTGTCTTTTATGTGCTGTCCGCCTTTATATTGACCGTACACTATTCTGTTTGCTCTTTAAGTGGCTGATTCGATGGCGTTTTAAAATGATTAAAGCAGTGAAAAGTTCACCGCTTTTCCAAAGTTAAGTTATTCACCAATGTTTGTCGATTATTTCAGTGTTTAAACTAGAATATAGATTATTTATGCAGAGCAATTATTTTCGCGCACACAATTTTAATGTAGGTACTCGCTTTTTCGGGAATAGAACGTAGCTGAATTTAATAACTCGATGGCCATTTATTTTTTTCAAGTTGGCTTATGTGGGACCAGTTTATTTGGACCACCTGCTAGTGTTAGACAATTGCTAGTTTATTAATTACTCTTAGGGAGTATGACTTGAGTCTCCAACTATGACAATGTCTATTATATCCGGCCTGCCAAAGGGTAATAAATACTCATACTGGGTAGGTCCATGACGATTAAATTTGAGAGAGAACATTAAGCAAGATATCTGCGTTTTTTTATCATATTGACTGTCCCAGGAGCAGTGTGTCGCGATCAAGTTACTGGTAATAATAGTTGCGACGTTTTTAGACAGGATTGAATCTAGTTCAGAATGAATCAAATGTTGCTTGGGAGGACTATCAACCGATAAGAATATAGCTGGGCCAGAAGAAGTATCGATTTTAACTGCGTCGGAATCAATACTAAAGTTAGAGAATGAATATGCAAGACAATGCCTCCCTTAGTGGCGGTTCTGTCGTCTCTGAATATGTTATAATTTGGTGTTCTTAGATTACATGATCGTTTTAGCCACGTTGCATGCATAATAAATACGTCTAGATTATAATCGGGGAGAAATTCTAGGGGTAAGTATGATACGTAATTAGTTAATTTCGGTAGCAACGGCCGTTGGAAAACTATGTGGGTCCCTAATGAGGGTTTGACCGAAAGATAGGTACCTTTACTTTAACAAAGGCTATGACTATGCGTATAGTGATAAGTGCACAGGTGGATTTTTGAATGATTAAATGGCGACAAAATTGGTCAAAAATGAGATTTTTTAAAGTTTTTAATTAAAAATAATATAAGGTCGGTAGGAAATGACTTTTACTGTCAAACTCTGACAAAAAAAAACAATACAACAAGTGCAAAGTATGTCCAAATATACTCACCAGAGATGCTGGCTGATGCTACTCGTATGTACTCAGCGCTGATTTAGTGGTTAGTTCTGGGTAGAAAGAAGGTCTTGAAGAACGCACGTGGTATATCGTTCGGTAGGTAGCGGAGATGCGAACCACTGATTGGTAAACTGTGAGCTGCTTAACCAATACAAAATCTACGATGTCTTGAAAAATGTCATTTTCATTTTGTTATGGAGTCGTAGACTCAAATGAATGAATAACTTTATTCAATAAATGCTTTTTTAATATTTTATACCAATCAATACAAAAATATACCCACATGGAGATTTTTTAACTATTCATATATTGGCTTTGAACTCGCGACCACCGATTTACCACTAACAAATGTGTTTCATTGGATTTTTTCTAATATTTTCAGAACGATGCACACTGTACGGTTCCGATACGGTGGAGTTTTCATGCTTCTCTTATCAAGACAAGCCAATACACTGCGAGCCCGAAATGCCCCATGGCTCATACGTCCAATTCCAGTGCAAAACTAGACACGAGCTCACTGGGATACAAACTCTGGACGACATGACTTGCATCGATGGTACCTGGAACAGGGAAAATCCCGAGTGTGAGGCAGGTGAGAACAAGAGGGAAATATTTATCGATTATCGTTTTGATTAGATTTTCTTCTTTTCTTAATTATATTTCATCTATGGTTTTCCATATTTTTTATTTATTTTGGTTATCAAAATCAATATCCTCGTTTTATTTTGCCATCGAAGTTAAGAGATGTGATCGAATGTCCTAGCATGAACGATATGATATGATGTCCTGTTAAACGCCCTGTAACCAAAGTTATTCATATTCTTACAAGAGGTTTTAACTATTTGTCTTTGTTACGCAACTTACTTGGTAAATATAATGTCTGTGTTTTCTCATTCATCAGAGACATACGTTCACTATTATTGTATCTTCTCTGACCTTCTAAACCGGCTAAGAGTTGCATGTATATGCTTCGAAAGATAAATCAGACACAATTTACAAATGAACTGCCTTCGTCGACATATATTAATAAATATAACACTGCAGCATAAACTAACTATGAGGCGTCATAGAGTCCTACGTGGAACAGACGACTTGCGCTCACCGTTTGATAATACGTCACGATCGTCGTGATCAACACTTATCTTCCATAGTTGCTGTAATCGATAGTTTGCTGATTGGCTGATGGAACCAATTGGATCGAATAAACTAGCTTTTTGTGCGCCGACGGACTCCACTGAATGCATTATATTTTCACTTTTCGTAAATGTATTCATATCGAATGCAATGTATTTGTGAATATATTCATATATTTACGAAAAAATTATTGACTACACAAACTTTAAAAAAATCACTGAAGAAAAGAGTCTTGAATACAATATTCCGAATACATAATGCTTACGAGACCTAGGATAAATTTACAACTTCGTTTACACTTAATAATTACACATAATTTAATGAATTACATGTATAATTCACACAAAAAAACAAACACACGCCGTATGATATTTAAAAACTTAATTAATAGAAACTTCTGTAAAAATAAAAACCAATCACATTGATCTCTATAGATACTTTTTACATGTTTAAAAAAAATATATTTTAAACATTATAAAAAACATTATATCTACTTTATGTAAATTTCAAAATAATGTAACATGTATTAAATAAATAAATACATAAAATAAACACCACTGTTTTATCCTTACACTATAATACCCACGCTCAGGCTTCGCCTTTGTGGGATTTTTTCGTTACTCATTCATTCTATATTACTATGTATGAACCTGAATTGTAAATGTATCAAAAATTTTGTTAATAAAAATAATAAATAAAATTAAAATAAAAGATATAGAAACATCTGCACGAAACTTATAATAGTAGCCAAGTAGATAAACTACAAAAAAAAAACCGAAAAGCGATATGGAAAATTTCACAAAAATACAAACAGACGTCTTATATCGAAAAACTAAATATTAACTGTTCCTTGAATTCCAATATTTTCTAATTTTTTTACTAGCTTCTTGTGGCTTATACTGTCAAAGGCTTTTCTTAGATCGATGAATATACTTAAACATTTATTTCCCGAGTCAAGAGCATTATATATTATAGAGGTTATTTTTGCGATTGCATCTTGCGTACCTAAATTTTCTCTGAAGCCGAATTGGTTATCATTAATGATTTTATTTGAAGTGATATGTTTAGTTAATTGTGACTTTACGACTTTTTCAAATATTTTTGCTACGTTAGATACAATAGATATGGGACGGTAGTTCGAGACGTCAGATGTAATTCCAGATTTGAAGATCGGGGTTATTATTGTATTTTTATATATTTTTGGGTAAATTCCTTGCTGTATGCTGTTATTAATGATATGTGCAATTGGTTTGGATATTAATTGTCTCATTTGTTTTAATACATTTACTGTGATATTATCAAAACCAGGGCTCGCGGACACTCGTAGGTTCATTATAATTTTTTTCTATTTCTATTTGGGTGCATTTTTCAAATTTTTAAAAAATATTTTAGCAAGTTTGTGTCGACGTATTGATAGTATTTTTAGGTTGGAACGAGTCGATTTTTTTGGCAAGTTTCTCTCCGACTTTAGCGAAGTAGTTCTTTCTCAAAAGGGGTTCTTTTATTGAGTTTCATTGTCATAAGTTATTTTATTTATTTGTTTATTTTTATTACCGTTGCCGATAATGTTGTTAATTGTAGCCCAGACTTTTTTGTTATCTTTACCACTATCTTCAATTTTTACCTTGAAGTAATTTTCTTTTGTTTTTTTAATTAAATTTGTAAGATTGTTTCTGTATTTTTTATATAATTCTAATAAAGTCATTAGGTTGTTTTCGGGTTTGATAAAATAGTTTTTCTTTATTCCTAATTGAGGTAACTATTCCATGGGTGATCCAGGGCTTAATTTTTCTATGTTTTGATTTAGGTTTAACGTTTTTATGTATAGTTGCATTTATTATGTGTTCGCGAAGTGTTTTTTCGAATATAATTGAAGATTTTTCGGCATCTTCGGTGTTTAATGTTTCTTCCCATTTTTCCAATTTCAATTTTTGTTCAAGAAGTTGTATGTTTAAGGTTTTTATGTTATACTGTTTTAATGCAGTTTTGGAAAAGGACATATTTTTTTTAAATGAAGAATTAAAAAACACGTGTAGTGATCGGTAATGTTTGTTTTCCAAATGACAGGTGTTAATTGTGTAGTTGTGTCAGCCTTAGTCCAGATATGATCAATGCATGATGGGTTTTGTAGGGGCACAACTCTAGTGTAATCGTTTATACATGAAATGAAGTTAAGCTCAGCCATCGTATTAAGTAAATCATTTTTTTCGACGCTGTTTGAATTTAGACCTATATTTATATTGAAGTCACCCGTCACTATAGTATTTTGACATTTTGTTTTGTTTATTACATCTTTGAGGTTCTCTATAAATTGTTGAGTTTTTGATCCGTGGGTTCGGTAAACAGCAATAACTTGATAAATCTGATTATTTACTTTAAATTGTAATGCTACACAGTTCGTGAGGGTCATGTTTATTTCTTTATAAGATATATCTTGGTGTTTTTGGTTAACGTAAATAACTATGCCACTATTCTTGTTAATGTGTGTTTTCGTCGAAATACAAGCAAAGTTCGGTAATTGTGGTATATTATCTATATTTACTGTATTAAGGTGTGCCTCTGTCAAAACAATACAGTCGAGTTCAGTTTTTAAAAGACTAAGGGTGCATAATAATTCATTAATGTTTTTGTAAATGCTCCTAATATTTAAGTGCATAATTACTAATGAGTTTGTAATATTTTTCGTTGAAAACAAGGTTACATTCATCAACATTATTACATACTTTTTCTGTTATATTATAAGTGCTATCTAGTTCATCCGTGATAATATTATTCATCAGAATTTGAAAACGTGTGTCTTATATAAGAGTAGTTGCGAATATATAACATAAGCTTATAAATAATATATAACATAAGCATGAAACTATGTAGAATTTAGGTATATAAATAATATAAGACATAATGTTATAAAGAAGATAAAACATATTAAGTGAATAGTTTGTGAGAAACATAAAGTGATACAAATTAAATAAAAAAAGTTTCAACTGCTGTATTGAAAAGCCATAATTTTAACACTTTTAAATATTGAGGAAGTTTAGTAATCATTTGAATATTTTTCAGTAAAAGATTGAAAGTACGAGGTCCAATGAAACTGCAGTTTGTTTGCATTTGTTTTGTGTTCGTTTGGGAAGTATAAAATACATTATAATTTAAAAGGTTGATTCTGTTTTCATTTATTTCGAATTTATTTTTGTTTTTAAATATATATTTCATAGTTTGCAAAATAAATAGTTTACATAGACATAATAGTTTAGATTCTTTGTATAACTCATCTGTTGAAAATGTTCTTTTCCGATTATACATAACTTTGATGAAATAATTTTGAGTTATTTGTAAAGGTTTTATATGTGCATGAAGCGCACCACCCCATCCTATTATTCCATATATGAGTGAAGATTGCAGAAAAGAAAAATAAATAATTTTCAGTTTTTCAATATTGAGCACTTCTTGTAGTCTGCAATAAATGTACGTTTTCCGCAAAAACGGTAACCTAACGCCAATAACAGCCAGTGCGCTTCAACCACGATTTACCAAACCCTGTGTATAAGTAACCAGACAAACTTATATTAAATATTTGGCTAGCAAACAAAACTTTGCAAATGTCAGTAGTAAAGTAGGTACATAGTTTAACAATGTTAACATCAGAACAAACATTCGGTTATCCAATATGTTTGCCTGATGTGTTTGCCTGTCTAGTAGGGTGGGCCATCAAAGCTTGTGGGTACGTCAGGGGTCTCAAAAGAGGTCTCCTAGTTCAATTACTGACAATGTACAAACTGCGATCGGTGAAGTTTTAAATTATTGACTGTCCTGTTTTAACTCGACCGCTTTGCATTTTATTTGTCTATAAATTTGTTTGTGTCTTCCGTTTTTGTTTTAAGATGGTGGCCGTTTTAATCGTTCATCAAAGATTATTTTTTCAATAGATATTTGGACTTAATAATTCACATTTTTATGCTTGAAGAAAATATGAAAAAAAAATTTCATTGAGAATTGCACGAAATATGTGGATTATAATTAAGGAGGTCGCGGGCACAAATCCTGGCGTGCGCAAGCAATTTTTTTTTGATTATTTTGTAATAATTCACAATTAATAATTATAAATAATAAACAGTATATTTGCGGCACGTTCTAGAGTGGAAGATATTCTCAGTATCAGAAAAAATATTGGGCTCCAAAATAAAAACGGTGTCATCAATTTTACTGGCACGACATTCTTCATCTGACTGATCCTCTTCAATGTTTTGAAGTCTTGCTAGTTCTTCCATTATATCCGACTCGGTAAGATTTCTACGAGCACTCATATCGATATGATATTATGTTATATCGATATGATATTAGTAGTAACATGTGTAAGGTGGGCTGGGTATATTTTAAACTTGAATAAAGAAGATCCTAAACAATCCCAGCTTAAAATGGCCCCAACGGTCACATTGACCGCGGCGGTCTTTGTAGGTATAAATCATTATATTTCGATAAATAAATAAGGTAGGTACCTGTTTTTTTTTCACCATGGTCGTTAAATCGTGAATTATGAAAAGTAAAAAAAATCAGATCATTACCATAAATTTTAAGCAAAATATCGTCATATTGCATCGTGAAACGGTCAAAATGACCGTTTCGGTCTTTCTAGTGTTAACATAAAAATGTATGCTAATACAAATACAAAAATAATACCAAACTATGTGAATAATTCTTCACAAAAACATTAGGTAACACAAGCAAATAGACCAAACATCAATACACAGAAAAAGTTTTTATGTACCTAAATAGTTTTCCATATAATGTAGGAATATAACTTTCACATTTTGTTTAACGATTAAATCCTTTAATCATTATTCAAAAGCTTAGATGGTTTCAGCACGTAGAGCGGGTGAATGAAGTAACACTAATATATCATTTTTTTTTCGTAGGAAGCAATCACTTTGTGGTTAGACATTATATATTAAATCAAATAAAACACTTTGTTTATTAACCACGACTTTTTTATTATTACATCTACCGGTTTCGATACAGTCGAGCTTCATCAGGATGTGAAATATAACTAAAAACTAAGACAGAGGTGATGCATATTTATAAGAAAGCAGAGGGAGACAGAATATAACACATAATAAAAGTGGGGCCTTCTATCGAAAGGCCTAAAATATAATTTAAACTATAACAAAACCAGCTTCAACGACGCAGTTGAAAATGTTGCCGTCGACATAGAGACCGCCTTGCATAACAGACCAAACCCGTTCTTTTATAAAAGTGCTGATTTATTAAAAAATCTTATACCGAAATTTAAGCCCATGCCTAATCCAGAAACACGCCACTTGTTAAACATTCGTAAAATGTTAGAGAAAGACCAATTAATTTTAACTAAAGCCGATAAAGGAAATACTGTTATTATTATGAATAAATGCGATTATCACTAAAAAATGGGTGATTTCATTAATAATGGTAATGTGCAGATCCTATCACAAGATCCAACAAATAAATTCCTCAATAATGTTAAAAATGCTTTAAAATCATGTAAAACCCCAATCTTTATAGATAACTCACATAACCAAGTAAATTTTTTGACAAAAAACCCTAAAGTCCCCAAGTTATATGGAGTTCTAAAAATCCATAAAGCTAACACTCCTATTAGACCTGTGGTTTCTTCCTGTGAGTCACCAAATTTTAAATTAGCATCATTTATCACTAATGTATTCAATAATTCCAAAGTGTTTTCCCCAAAACATACTATTAAAAATTCATTAGAACTAATTAACGACTTAAAAGACCTAATTATTCCTAGTAACAGTAAACCCATTTCTTTTGATGTAGTGAACTTGTTCCCTAATATCCCAACAACAGAATGTAAATCTTTAATTAGTAAATTACTGAATAATTCTAAAATGCCATGTGACTTTAGTAATGACCCCTCTCGTTTGTTTAATGTCTGTGTAAACCAAAATTATTTTTAATTTAATAACATCATCTATAATCAGACTACCGGATTGGCGATGGGTTCTCCAACTTCACCCTTGATCGCTGACATATTTATGGATAATTTAGAAAATAAAAATTTTTCTTGTAAATCTCCTCTCCTAAAAAATGTGTTAATATGGAAAAGATATGTTGACGACATATTTTGTATTTGGACAGGTACGGATCGACAGTTAAATATCTTCCTTCAGCTTTTAAATTCTTTCCATAACCAAATTCAGTTTACCCTAGAAGTAGGTGTCAATACTTCTCTAAATTTTCTAGACCTCACGCTCACTCTGATAAATAATAGAATTGAATTTAATATATACCAAAAACCGGCCTACACTGACATAACTATCCACAATACTTCCAATCATCCCATCTCCCATAAACATGCAGCGTTCCATTCAATGATCCATAGGTTAATTTCCGTCCCTTTATCTACCAATAATTTCACAAATGAGTTATCAATAATAAAACAAATAGCATCAAATAATGGCTATGATTCGGCCTTAATTGATAAAATTCTTAATTAAAAACAAAAACATATTTCCACAAACAAATTTCTATATAGCAGTATTCCGTCAATTAATATCAACACCCCTATTTACCAATGGCGTAGGATTTTATTTATAAATAATTTTTCAATTCAAAGCGTTAGGAACCTTCCTTTAGATATTAAACCTGCCTTTTATACTAACAATACCCTAGGAAAATTTTTGATTAATACTAAGGACAATGATGACATACTAAGCCATTCGGGTATTTATAAACTCAACTGTAGTGATTGTCCCGCCTTTTACATAGGTAAAACATCGCGCAATGTAAACACCAGAGTGAAGGAACATGTACGGTGTTTAAATGGTAAAGGTTTTTCGGAACTCGCCAACCATTTAATATCAGCAGACCATAGATTTAATAAAATAACAGGTACTAGCCTTTTACATAAAAATAGTATAGGCATTAGGTTAGATAATTTAGAATCACTAGAAATCAGGAAATCTATAAACAGTAACTTGTCAGACCATTTATTAAATACACAAATTAACTTATCTAATCAAAAAAACACATTCTATAGTCCTATATTTAACTTGTTTCCCACAATCCATTCCACTCCTTAATAATATTTTTATGTATTTTCTTATGTCTTTAAAATGTATTATTATATGTATAATTCATGTAAAATTGTTTTTTTTTGTACTTTGTTATTATATATCTTTAATTCACTATGCCTATGTAATATTTGACTCCCCCCACTTTTATAATGTGTTATATTCTGTCTCCCTCTGCTTTCTTATAAATATGCATGACCTCTGTCTTAGTTTTTAGTTATATTTCACATCCTGATGAAGCTCGACCGTAGCGAAACCGGTAGATGTAATAATAAAAAAGTCGTGGTTAATAAACAAAGTGTTTTATTTGATTTAAAACTAATATATCACTTGTGTATGTATGGGTAGTAAGTACTTGGAGGAAATATTGTAGTATGTGTAAAATTTGATTTCGGAACAGCCTCCGGAGACTTAAACCTTTCAGCAACGGAGAAAGTTGCGGTTACAGCCGCAACTAAAAAGTCTTCCAACTAAAACGTCCCGCATGTGGGCAATTCTATATTATACCGTAATGGATTCTTATGTCCGCAACTAGTCATTCGTCTGCGGAGGCTCTAAGTATGATGATACTTATGAGCGTGGAAGTACCTCTTACTTCCAATCTTATTACTTTTAACTTATGCCTTTTTATTATTTTGTGTTTAGAATGCGGTTTGGAGAATGCAGAGGTCACCACTTTTATCACAAATGCACCGATCGCTCCCGAAAATTCTCTTCCCTGGCACGTGGCAGTCTACAAGAAAGTAGATTCCGATTTCACGTACATTTGTGGAGGAACTATCATCAACCATAGACAGGTCTTAGGAGGTAAGATAAACAACATTATTTTTTTTTGCGATATTATTTATTTTTTATTGACTTTTTATTGAGAATTGGTATGCACAGCAACCATTGATGTCTTATTTAGTCTATGACAGCAACTATTAGCATCCTGGCCGCAGGATCATTATGCCATCGGGCAATTGGTTTGTTTATGCTTTTAATTTATTTTCCTTATACTTATATTCGCCCTTGGGTCTTTTAAACACAAAGTGAATTTACTTACATAATCGTATAACAATTTCAATTATGCATCAAAAAATCGATAAGTTTGATTATTTTTAGAAAAAATATATTTTCCTGAGAAAAAAAACGTAAATCCATGTCAAATCGGAAAAAATAACGAGTAAATTTTCAAAATAATATGGAAGTGCGGAATATCTAGTAAATTAAACAGATCAAGACCACTGGGATAACGATAGTGGTAAAAATAACAATTTCTTGATTCTGGTTTTGGGTAAACTTTTTCAAATACGAGAATTTTATAAGCAACATGGATTAATTTCTTGTGGAACACTGTACTCGTATGTACTATCTAAATTCGTCGGGGAATATTTATCATGCATTGATTTTTACAAAAAAAATAAGGAAGGTCTTAGAAGGAACAAATCTTAGATATTGCAACCTACGTAGGTGTATATAGGTACGAACATAAAATTTCACAGTAAAAAATACTTCTGATTTAAAGATATATTCGTATTATTAAAATAAATTGGATAGAAATGGCGACTAAAAAGATAAAATGTTCCCCATCAAGTAACTATGACCAAAATGTTAGAAATAGTATATACTTAATTTTTAAAAACTTATTCGATTACTTATTGAGAAATGTCATGAGTTAAAGTTGCCAGCAACGCTCTTCTTCATTGATTACCAATTGACTGTGCACAATGAAAACATCTGTGAGAAGTAATAATAACAGATGGGAGTTCCTAAACACCTTGTATATTTTTTTATTGTTAATTTTTGGGAAATCGACAGTGTACATTTATTTTAGTTTGTACATAAGAATAATTTAGCCAAAAAAAAAATGGATTTAATCCTTGTGGCTTTACCTCTACTGAGACAGCATAATAAGGAATAAGTCAATTAAATTTTCTAAGAATATGAATTCAAAAATGTATACAGCAAAAAGATTATATAAAACAAAAAAAAATACAGTGTGTGGAAAGTCTACGCACGACGGAAGTGAAACTTTTAGTATTCTTCTCTATCTTTTTTCATTCCATATTATTATTATTCAGAATGCTGTACATTATAGTTTTAAAAGGCATAAATTTATTTATAGGCGTGTTGTTAACAAATGAAAGTTTAACTAGATTCTTAATATTGACATATTTATAAGTAGTATGTGATAAAAAAAATAAAAGTTATAAAAATATGGGATTCGAACCCGGGTCCTGCATAACGAGTGTCGAACGCTCTGCCTCTAGACCACGAGGAGAGGTATCTCGCGCGACGAGAACCGCGTATAACATGTACTCCTCGTTTTCAAACAATAATTTTCGTTTTCAAACACGATAAATGAATAATATCACATAACGTCTCGTTAACGCTTTATATAGGGTCGAATAGAAGATATATCGGCAGTGTGAAGTCATATCTGTCGTTTTTAAAAATATTTCCGTATATTTGTCAATATTTTAATTAATAATGGGTGTGTTTTTTACTAAAAAAAACTAGTCACGCACGTCTGCGAGAATAATTAGTCGCGTTATCCACCTTGATTAGTAATTTTAATGATTCAAAATAAAAATAATTAATCAAAATACCGAGCGACTCTACCGGCTCGATTTGTAAGCTATATTTCGGCAAAAATATCATATAGGTACCGACCGTTAATTTTAGCCAATTACTCGAGTGAACACCTGCCGGTCTAGAGTCTCATTAAATGGATTTAGAAATTTCGGGAGACTATCGGTTAAAATTAACAAATTTATGTAATTATTTAAAAAATTATTTAAAAAAATGTAGATATTTTCTTATATGTATGCCTGACAAAGTCGCAGCACGAGAGCATTTTATCACTGTTCCTCGTATTAAATAAATCACAAAAAGAAAAAAAAAAATAGTTAAAGAGGGGATCGAACCTCGGTTCTTCACGACGACAATCGGGCGCTCTGCCTCTAGACCGCAAGGCTGAGTTTGGATAGTGACCTAAACTAGGTATATGATATTAGCTAGGCTCCTATAGCGAAATGATCCCCGTTTTTCGTGACGGTCATGAGTCGGTTTTGCTCCGGTCCTCGAAAATGCATAACGCGCGTAAAGAAGTTTCACTTCAAAACTACAAAACGACACATTTATTAATATTATATTTATTGCCATGGAGAGAAGTTGCGTATATAAATGAAACCATTATATAAATATAAACAATAGAGACATAACATTATTCACAAACCATCAGAGAAATATTCTTTTATTGACCTGTTGTATTTGGTAAGTTCGCAATTGCAAATATCCACCTCGGATAATACGCTATTGTAATTATTGCATAGTATGTTTAGGCAAGAATTCTGCCTAAGGCGATGTGATATTCCAGATGTCCTTCGAATTCGGAAGGGGCGCGGCCTATTGGCATGGGTAATAGAAAACTTAAGAACCAATTAGAGAAAGCCGAACCCCAGACTTATATTTGCCCCTTATTTGCCCAATTACGCCCATAAACGCACACTGGTAAAATTTGTCAAAAATTCGGTATAATATAATATCGGCGTAATGCATATAACTCTTCCATTTATCAAATTTTACAGGAGGCACAAAAAACTGTTTTTTAAACTCTTCGTTTTTTTATGCGACATCTCACAAAAGCGCCTCTGTCTGTACAGATATATTTATATGTGTTGTATGGTATAGGTATATGTTGTATAGTATATATATATTTATATCGCCACTGGTTGGGCAGGGTTGCGGGGCGGATTAAGGAAGAGGTTCAAGGAAGGGTTTTATTAATGCGGGTCTTGAAGAAATAAATGTACTTAAAATTTGTACAGTTTTTTGTAATAAAATTATGCAACAATTTTTAAATATTTTTTTATTAAGTAAATTTTTAGGTGGGTCCTAATATATAAGGTAGGTTATCTATACCAACATAATAGAAATAACATTCCAATAACATCACAGTAATGTTTTACAATACAGAATTAGAATCATTCGCTTTGGTTGGAAGAGAAGTGTTCATTAATGCAAACATTTTGTTAACAGTTAAATAATGGACGGAATGTAGCGAAGGGAGATGCACTACGTCGTGTAATATTTTAAATTGAGCCGCTATCAATAACAACCCTTACTTAGATGGCGATAAGGTTAAAATTCCCGCTTAACACCACCCGCCGCTTTGATTTATGCAAGAAAAAAACATGGCCAAAAAGTGCCCTTTATTTTATTTTGTGGATGTTCAGGCATAAATATTAAAAAATTTTTTGATCATTTTATAAATAACTTAATTTACCACATTATACAATAAAATCATGTACGAAAATGAGTTCGTAAGTAGGAGATTTTGATCTCTAAAGCAGTTTTTATAGTCCTCATACATTATTTTTTTCTGGGCTTATAGATTGATCTAAAAAATTCTCGATTATTTCAAAGGTCAAGATGTATTCTACTCGCAGTATTTGCCTGGAAATTTGTTGGATGAAATACTTACCCAAATTTAATTTAAAATAAACCAAATGCTACGCAAAGACAAATTATAAACATAAAAATGAAATAAAAGCCGAGGTGAAGTAAATCACAATAATAAATGCCAACTGTCTCAAAATTTTTTTTGGAAAGGAATCAACTATGGTATCAATCTATCGATCAAAAGTTTGTCTTATTGGAGATTTACATCATTATTCTGGATAATTGTGATCCCTAAAAAGTATCTTAGGACTCTCATGGTCTTTTTTTAAGCCTTTTAAAAGAACTCACTCGAAAAATGAACAATTCCAAAACCTGCATTGACCATTTAGAATAAAACATAAAACACAAGCAATCTGTAATGCGTGTAATGAAAGCTATTTTGTATATATAATTTACAATCTCGAACCCAAGTGACGGTTTTATTTCGTTTTATATTCAACTTTAAAATTGAATTTTAAAATAAAATTATATGTAACCGATAAAAAAGTGAAATGAAAGTTTAATTTTAAAAATTCTTAAGTAAAGGAATGTGTTTTCAAAATGTTTAGTTTCATAATTTTTTAAAGTTTTTCTACACAAAACACACGGGTAAGTTTTTAAGCCAATATTAATACCAAAATTTAATTATTTATGAACAAAAATTTTGATTCCTAATACACATCTAAAAGATTATTGGACCTAGTTTTTAGAACAGTGTTTTTTGGCAAAAAATTATAAAATAACTATTTTATCGGAATGATTGTAAAATTCGGAACAATCTAAAAAAATACATTCCAAATGAAAGCTTCTGGAATGGTCCATGTTAAGAAATTTCTAATTTCAGACGGGTTAAAATAGGCCGTCGATAATAGAAAAATCTGAAACAAACCGTAATTCCGTCAACCCCTCGATCTAATAAAGTATACTGATAAACTTCAAAATATTGATAATACGAGTGCATATAAATGATACATGGAATAAGTTCATAGATTTGATCCAACAAATGTTAGGTCCGATTCCAAAGAAATTGTAAAGAATATTTCGCATTAAATATAGACATTAAAGCCGAAATTACATTACAAAACTAGTTACGCAGAGGTAGTGTTATGACATTAGTTTCACTGCTAGATTCACGTATAAACATAAAGTTTCATCATGCATGCCTCAACATTTAGAATCGCATTAAGAAAATTAAATAAAAATAACACTGAAAGTGCCCATAAGAACTCCATCAAAAGGAATTTTTAACAACTTGAATGTTTTCAGTATTATGAAACTCTACTAAACGATAAATAAATTTTATTCAAAATTAAAGTACCTTACACTAAAAGGAGGATAACCTTGAAAAATTTGACGCGACAGCAGAAATCGACGCGACAGAAGAAGTTGACGCGACAGCAGCAGTTGACGCGATGGCAGATGTTGATTTCGTTGACGGTAAGGACTCCGAAATTAAAATTTCTGCACTAGATTGTTCATCGAAGTCGAGTTTACGTTTAATTAATTTCCTTTTTAATGTTCTCCGTTCTTGAGCTTGTAGTATTTGATCTGATTCTCTAATGGGCATATTTCTTTTGAATCTAGAATCTACAATTTCTGGTAAAACACACTCCATATAAAAACGAACTAATTTTTCTTCCATTTGGTCTGTCCAAAATATATCGTCTTTTTTAATGTATTCCAATTTCAATGGCACATTACTTCCTGACCACACGCCAAAAAGACATATACTCTTTCCAGTTACCCGTAATTGACCTTGAATCTGGTAGTACCATGCATGGGCTTTATTGACGCTCCCGTCCTTCTTCCAAAAAGTGACCTTCTTTCTTTTAATCGCCTCTTCTAGTCCGAGTTTGAAGGCTGTAATGGGGCACTTTACTTCAACCACCATATCGTCTGTTATTCCGTCCGGCGTAGCCCCTAAAAATGGTATATTGCTGTCGATAAACAGACCACAAGGCTTTATTTGAATACCTACTTGCATGCTTAATTCGGTTAAGGCAAGTTTTTCATTCCGGATACCATGACTGATACTAGTTACATGGGACATGTTGTTTGCAATAATCAAACTACGAACAAGAGGGCCACAACTCGTACTCTCTTTTTTTTTATAACTCTCCCAAAATTTGACGCCGTCAGCATCATGCGTCTGTGCTCACGCCATTTGTTAGATTCCCTTGAAGAACAGTAAGTTCTTGAATTTGATTCCTTACCTGTTGTTTTTCGACCAATAAACTTAAAACGAGTTTTTTCCCTTTTTCCAATTCATCCAGTTCCATATCTACTTGTGCACTTGCATTGCCATATTCTTTGTTGCCCTTTTTAGGGTCAGTATGCCGTAACCTATTCTTTTTTCTTATAAAATTTAAATTATATTGCGTTTTTTTGTAACGTTTCTCTTCAATCTTACTAATAACATTAGATTTGGGACTCCTACCCAAGATTTTTTTTTGCAATGTGCTTATTGGCCTTCGAGTGTTAAATGATACAACCGCAGCATGGCAGCGGGCTTGATAGGACTGTCTACAGGAATAATTTATACGTTTTCCGCCTATAAATTTAGCAACTATGCTATTATATCTTTCAACAACATTGCTGTCAACGTCATGAATTAAACTTCGAGAGTGAGAAGCGACAGAGTTGTTGATCAAACATAGTCGTACCCAAATTGGATTACATTTTAAGTCCGACACAATATTTTTACCGTTTGGCTTTGGTCCCGAACAAAAATAAGTTTTGCACTTAGCGTGATCACCAAATACATGACTTGTAGAGTTGATTATGTCAGAAAAGAGGTTATTAATTTTTTCAGATAATGGAATTGGCTGATTTTTATTGTACTTAATAGCCGAAGTAACAGCAGTTCTAAGGGACATTATTCGTTCCACAGTAATAAAATTTCGTAACTTTTTAGGATATTTAGTGTCAATTGTCAAGGCTCGTAATTTGTTGCAATAATTCCTTAGAACATGATTCCTGCATTCAACCTTCTCTACGGTATAATCGGTGTAAGGTCGAGCAGCAAGAATTTTAGAGTAAGTACTCGAATCACCATCTGAAATTATTCTAGCAAACAATAGATTGTACATAGAAATTGAACGCTTAAATCCTTCGAGTATGATGTCAGTTTCCATGCCTGAAGAAGACCCCGAATAATTTTTGTAACATACATGGTCTGAGACGGTTTTTTTCTTTCTTTCTTCAAAAGAACAAATCGAGCAAAATTTATTGCGAACCGCCATAAATAGGACTTTACCCGTTTTCCTGCCAACGATTGCAGCAGCACCAGATAACGATGAATAGTTTGACCTGTATGACCGTTTACCCCAACAACCGTCTGCTATGACATCGATCATTGGAACACCATTTTGATCTAAACGTCCTTCCTCTATAGCTGCATCACGCTCTTCAGCGGCAGCATCTGTCATTACATCTACAGAAGTATCTTCCCATTGCTTAGATATATTTTTATGAAATTTTTGGTAAGTAACTTGTGACATTGCTGGAATATCCAAAGCGCCTAAAAGCTCTTGCAATTGAGAGAAACCTCCCCCTACGGACATAATTCCTGCGACTGCAGAATTATTAACATCCAATCCAACACGATCCATATTATTATGATTTGTCGCAATCAGGAATCTTTCGTTACAAAAATTACACCTAAATATAATTTTCGATGATAGACCACATCTCTTTTCACCTACAACCTTTAAATTTTCATTGCGGCATCCTAATTTGGTTCCGTGTTCAAAAATCTTTTTTAGTTGATCAATCACGAACATGATGTCGACTATCCGAAGTCCACTTATCTTGAAGTCATCTTCAACAGAAGGCGCAGTTTCAATCTAAAACAAATAATTGTGATTGTAAGCACTCTCTGTTGAATGTATGGTTTGGTTACTCTACATGCTGCTAAATATCTAAACAATTAGTATCTCACCACAAACGAATGATTTTCGAAATCCGTGTCATCTGTCTCCTCGAAACAAGAGCTTCGTTTTTGATTGAGTTTTCGTTGCGGTGGCATATTCCCTCTGACACAATCGTTCTGCAATTAAAAATATATTTTATGACTTTTGCATGCATTTCATATTTTTATTTTAAAAAATATTGCAAGTTATGTACATACTACTTTAAATAGTAAACACTTAAAAAAAACTTAAATAATATCAATATAAAAGAACCCTAAACTATGTTGTTCCTATTAAATTAACTATCAATGAACATTCAAAATAATTCCTAAATAAACTTTAATAAAAAATAACGTTACTATACATAACTCTACGAATCTATTGATATAACTGTTAATTTATACTCACGCTGTTAATTTAACCAATTGATTTTTTTTAAAGAAATACAATATTCACGGGTTACGAATATCCTGACAATATTTGAAAATCTCCTACTACCACCACAGTGAGCCGAAACGAGTCGTGAGTGAGGACTTGTTGATCCGGCCGAGGAATTGTACACGGGATGGCTGACCGGTCATTTAGTCTAACTGTTAATTCATAATAATGGTAGAAGTCTTATCACTCTGTACTTTCCCCTCGAGCGATAAGCCGACAATAGGCTAAGGCAATTAAAATCCCAGGTAATAAACCACTTAACCGTAAGCATGCATCTTTGCTAAATGGTTCTAGGTTATTCCAGTAATTTTTTAAGTAAACATTGATGATATATGGAAAATCGGCAATTATAAAAGCTTAAATAAATATAGAGTCAATAACACGAAAGCTAGATTTTTTTAATTTTGTTATCATATTCCGTTTATTTCTGTATTATAATTAATATAGTTCACTCACCACAAGAGAATGATTTTCGAGATGCAAGTATTCTGTGTCCTCGAATAACGAGCTTCGCTTTTGATTCAGATTCTGTGTCTTGATCTGCAATTAGAAAGAAATTTCAATACTTGTGCATATATTTCACATCTCTATACATAATATTGTATTTACGGTGCCCCAATTAAATTTACTAATAATAACTTCGATTGCTTGAAATTCGTTGGGACAACATAGGCAAACATCGATATTTATATAATATATAAATAAATGAAAATAACCAAATTTAACTTTAATTTAGTATTCATCAATAGCTTAGCAGTAAAAACCTACTCTTTGGGCTGTAGTTTTGGTTTAAATAAGAATTTATATTTGATAATTTCCTCGGAAAGTAGGAATTTGGCAATAAAAGTTATTTAAAAACATAAATCTTCTGTAGAGATTTCATATACATAATTATTTCCTCTGCCAGTGTCGACGTTAAAATAATTACATCAATCTAACAGCGGGAATTTAATAAATCAATTTTGTTAAGAATGAAAATGTAAATGGAATTCTCCAAAACGTGAAAATCGTTTTCATTTAATTTATACGGAAAATGAAACGAATAAATAATTACTAAATAATTTACAATTTCGTTAAATTTCACCACTGTGCGTCGCTTTGGTACGCAAAAGCCCGCGAGATTTTAAATTGGTAAACACTCGTTGTTTTGTTCAGCTGCGTTATTTACAAATTTTTGGCAAAGACATTATTGCATGGTTGTTTTCCAAATAGTATTATCATATAAATCGACTAAATGAATAAATTACAATACCTAATTATAGTTAGGAATAAGGTGTAAAAAAAATACTTACTTGTACATTTTCATTGACAGATAAAGAACCCTCGGAAACAGCAGTATTTTTTAATTGTTTTTTTACGGAAAGATTACGTAGAGGCCTGTAAAAAAATTTAGATACATTACATTACAAAAGACCCTGCATACATTGAAAAAATAAAAAATAATTCCAACTCCATGAGTATATCTTACCTAATAGTCTAATCGTGTTCGATAATCGATGATGACCGATTTATAATAATTTTTTTGTATATTTAAATAACGATTGTAACTTATTTTATCGTGCGTTCATTTGCAATGTATATTTGTTATTATTCTTTATGTATATCTGTTTGATTTGTAAACATAACGTAAAATAAACAAATATTTCTTATTATATTATTGTTTCTAGGTATAATTATGAAAAAAAATATTTGAACTTACCCAAACATTCCAGCATGTTTTTTATTTCTTTTTAGGCCACTGAGCGTACCCTGTTTTTTAATGTCTTTCCTCCCCATTGTATAAAACTAGGAATTTAAAAAACGATTACACGTAAACTGATTTTAGTTGAAAATTTTCAGAGAACAGAGCGGCACTAAGATAAAGAACGTCCTTATAGCGCCAGCGCTGGGCGTTAACTGCATACAAAAGCGCCTAACCCTTACGTAGACGGCATAGAGTTTATTTCACAATGGCAAATTCAATGTTTACCTCCCCGAAAATCGATCAATATTCGTGTAAAAATGAACAACGCGAAAATGCATATTTTGTTTATTTTGTGAAGTTCTGGTACATATATGAAAATTTCCTTCGATTATCAAATAAAAAAAATGAATTTCCCACATTATACAATAAAAAAATATCCGAAAATGGGTTTGTAAATGGGATATTTTGCACTAGACAGTTTTTTTTAGGCCTGATACTTTATTTTTTTCTAGGCTTATAAAAGGTCTTATCAAAAAAATGATCGATTGCTGACAAGCCCAAGATGTGTTCTACTTGCAGTATTTAATTAAAGCATCTGTAGTATTTCTAAGCAATCAAATTTTCAAACCAAAAACATCTGATTTTGCATTACTTGGTATTGGATCGCCTTAAAGTTCGTTTTGCATTGATCCACCCTCAAAGGATAGAAGAGCGTGTTGAACGCGCAGGTACATTGAATTGAATCTTATTTAACAACTCTGGGCATTGAATATTTTTGTTTGCTACTTTATACAGAAATAGTACATCCTTATGATGTCTCCGTACACTCAGTGAATCAATTTTAAAGTATGAAGCTGCCTTAACATAATTATTAAATCTTACAAATGACTTGTAACAAAGATAAGATATTTTGTAAAATTAAGACCAAACAACTGATGCAGACTCCAGATGGTTTCGTACATAGGCAAAATAGAGTTGCTTATTGATATCGGTGCTATTAAAAAGTTTTGTTTTTCTTTTGATAAAGCCTAACATTTTAGGTGATTGATTTTTGATTTGGTTTATATGAATATATCATTAAAAATTTGTACACCAAAGGACGCGCATATATCAATACTGACACCCAAATTTTGGATACATTTAAAGTGAAAAAAGGTGTACATCAAGGGTGCATCCTTTATCATCACAGTGCATCACCAATTTTATTTAAAATATATTATTTATTTTATTTATTATTATTACACGCCCTAATGGGCTTTTACACACTACAGAGTTGAATATTAGAGTATCACAGTTATTATAAATTCTACAAAATTAAAACAATAAAGGAAACATAATACAACGAAAATAGAAAAAAATATTAAATGTTACAACAAAAGCATATAATAAAATAAGATAGTAAAAATGATAAGTAAAAATGATTAGTAAACATGATAAGAAGTCTCACATAAATAAATATTCAAAATAAAAATAAAAATTAATAATTATAGAAATTATAGATGTCTATTTGTGTCTCGATATATAAAAGAATTGAAATAAACAATATTTATATTGATTATTTTTAAGATGAAATATGTCTCCCAGATCAGTGTATTTATTTCCGAGACTGTGAAGTCTTGGAATCGGGGAATTTTGATACAGTGTCCTGGTGTTGTAAAAATAAAAGGGTAGTAAATTTCGGCAAGATCTTTTGGGTATGTGGATGCTGATCAATTGGAGTAACTCAGGACAGTCAATTTTGTAATGAAGTATTTTATGTAGTACTATTAAATCTGTGTTAATTCTACTTTCTGAAAGTTTTAAAAGGGACAATTTATCTAGTAAGTAGTTATAATCAATGTTTTCTACAGGAATATGCAATTTATAGTTTATGTACTTCAGGAACTTATGTTGAATCTTTTCAATGTTATCAGAATGAATATTGTAAAAGGGAGACCATAACGTATACTCTAGTTGGCATCTAACAAAGATTTTTCTACAACGTGATAAATGTGCCTTAATTATTGAAGTCTTTTGAAACTCTCAAAATAAATCCAAGAGTCTTAAGAGCCTTATTGATAATGTTATTGATATGATACACAAAAGTTAGTTTGCTATCGAATAATAAACCTAGGTCAATAATTTCACTGACGCAATTTAAGTTTTTATCATTTAATGTATATTAAAAAAAGATCAGATTATTTATTCTGTAAAAATTAATGAACTGACATTTCTTTATGTTCAATGCAAGTTTGTTGATAGAGCACCATTCAAAAAGATTTCTCAAATTAGTTTGTAATATAATGCAATCATTTATGTTATTAATCTCTTTATAAAGTTTCAAATCATCAGCAAAAAGTAATACTTTTATGTTAGTAAATATATCAACAATGTCATTTATGAATATAATAAACAAAATGGGCCCTAAATGAGAGCCTTGTGGCACTCCACTTGTGGCTATAAATGTGTAAGAATTTGTGCCATTTATTTTCACACTAAGACTTCTTTTGGAAAAAAAACAAATAAACCAATTTAATAAACTACCATAAACTCCAAGTGTGGCTAATTAATTAATTAATATTTTGTGACACACCTTATCAAAGGCCTTGCTAAAGTCAGTGTATATTCAGTCAACCTGGCATCTGTTTGCTAAAGAATTGGATATGAAGTTTTCGTATATTAGTAAATTAGTTAAAGTAGATTTATTTGAACAAAAGCCATGTTGGTAGGAAGTTATAATTTTTTGTATGTTAGAAGATATTTTAGAGAGTACAATTTTTTCAAAAAGTTTGGGTATCGCTGATTGTATACATATCGGTCTATAATTTGTAATGTCCGTTTTGTCCCCTTTTTCAAAAATGGGTGTAAGAAAACTGTGTTTCCATGTATCAGGGAAACAACCTGTTTCTAGAGACTGATTAAAAATTAGGAAAAGAGGAACAGTTAGGCAGTTTAAACATTCCTTAATTAACTCCGGTGGAAAATTATCAGGTCCAGCATTTTTTCTAACATCTAACAAATTTACATGCTTTTTGATATCATTAATTTCTATGCGTATTTCAGATATATCCAGACTAAGATTTGATGAGAACTTCGTTGCTATGTATATCCTCTTCATATACAGACTTAAAATAATCGGCGAATAAGTTTACAATGTTTTCATCATTACAACCAATTTTCCCATTGAAGTTCATACAAGGAGGAATACCCAAGTTATTATTTTTTTGAGAATTAGTGTAATTCTAAAAATGTTTTATGTTTACACGAATATCATTTTCAATTTTATCAATACACTTTTTATAGCACAATTTTGAGATAGACAACACTCCTTTCTTAACAATTGAAATTTATTGTAATCACTTGACATTCTGGATCGTTTGTTATTTATATGAGCAATTTTATTTTTATATGTTAATGTGATCAATTCGGGGCTAAACCAGTTTGGAAAATGAGAAATTCTATTATGTCGAATGGGCACAAAATTTGCAATGGCATCATTAAGAATAGAATAAAATGTATTGACATTATTGTTAATATCTGTGTTTTCCAGAAAAGACCAGTCTGTTGAATTTAAGAAATCAGAAATTTTAGGAAAATTTGCTTTATAAAAATTATAAGGCGACTTAACATTTTTAAGATAAGTGTTGTTAATAAATGGAATAGTTATATCAAGAGGAGGATGGTAGAGGTCTACAGGCAATAGTTCATCCAAGGATTTACATACGGTAGCAGTGGGCTCACTGCAAAACACTAGATCAAGAAGACGACTATTTATATTAGTGATAGTGTTTAATTTTGGGATTGATAAGTAATTCGACATACCCAAAATCTCTCTCTCGCTGAGATTTGTAGTTGACAAATTAACACCAAATAATTCGGGGTCGTCATGGTTCCAACATATATTTGGCAAGTTATAATCACCTATTATTATAAGTTTAGCACTAGGATATTTAAAACTTAAAATTTCTACATCTTCCACGTGATTCTTATAAAGCTGTGAATTAGAAGATGGCGGGAAATATACACATCCTTATATTAACTTGCCAGCATTTTTATTTTCGAGCAACACTAATATGTTGTGATTTTGAAATCCAAGTTCAGCCGAGAAGATTGATGGGATTAACCAAGTTTCCGTTAACATGATGACGTATGCCTCTGATATTCTGATAGTACAGGTTACATTTATTTACTTGGAGTTTTTTGGCAAAACATTGATAATTTTGAGGCGGTTATTAATATATTTTATAGGTAAATTTGAATATATATGGTAATAATATATGGTGAATACAAAATGCTTATTCTTGATAGATAGAAAGGTGGAATAATAAGACTTTGGAATTCCCAAGGTACACCTCTTGGACTAGTTATTCGTACATTCAGACAGTTTTATAAGCGCAGTTCTAGCTGCACAGTTTTATCTAATCTATTTTTTAATAATCAACAATTATTTTATCTACCTACAGACTTGACGTTTCATCCTTACTTAGCCCATACGAATTTAAAGAAATAAATACAAATAAAGCTACATTTAAGCAGTAAAAAGTGCAGAACATATTGATTTCGCGATCGTGCATTGTCTGTGCGTTTTTAAACTAAAAAAAGCGACTTTGTGCTCTATTTCGTAGTTTGTGAAAAAAGACAATAACACACACAAATATAATGAAGCAAATAATTAATAAACAGTAAAACACAACGAAATATAAAGTGTATCGTAAAAAATCTAGAACCTCAATGAAAACGGTGTTTTTTACTTAAAAAATGAACCCACATCCATTCATGGATTCTGCGAAAGAGGAAATTGATGATTTATTGAATTGTGTTCAAGATAAAGTGAATAAATCTAACAAAAAACAAATTTACTTAAGTTCAACTAAAACAAGTGCTATATTAAACTGGATGGGACATCTAACTCTTCAATTATCTGAAGCAAAGGAAAAAATAATCGAACCAATATTTGGATACGGGAAAGTAGCTGAAAACCAAAATAAAATATTGAAAAGTGATTACAAATTAATAATTTCATCTTACAATGCTGAGGAATCTTCAGAAAACATACAAAACAAAATAAACATAAGTAAGATTGGTGCCAAAGTGATTGGTGTTAATGCGATATCTTAAAATGCAGAAAAATGAGTAAAGCTATTGGGGACGAGTTCAAAGACATCAGTGCTACAGAAATTAAAAAGAAAATACCAACTATAATACTTAAGGGCATTGCTAATGACTATAATAAGGATGATATTATACAAGATATTATCCAACAGAATGAAGATATCAAGGATGTGATGATAGATAAACCAGAAATCGAGATGACGTTAAAAAAGATCTTGAAAAACAAATATAAGAACACATCTAATTACATAATAGAAGTTAGTACTGAAATAAGAAGAAGGCTAGTATATACCGGTAAAATCTATGTGGGATATCAGAGAATACAAGTAGAGGATGCCCATCCTCTTGTGCAGTGCTATCACTGCCTGGGTTTTGGACATACTTCTGTCAGGTTTCTTCATAAAGAAAAGGACAAACCATTGTGTACACACTGTTCTGGTGATCATTCCTACAAAGATTGTGCTAACAAAGATAAATAACCTAAATGTAAAAACTGTGATAAAAAAAAATGAACTGGAATATTGACATCAGGCATTTTGCAAACGATAAAACGAAATGTATTGTGTATAAAAAATGAGCTTTTTAGTAAAAGAAAAAATAGAATATTGACTAGAAATAACATTTCAAATACAATTTACGTTATTATTGCCAAACATTACACATTTCTATATTATATTAAAGAAAAAAATCATTGTATAAAGACTCTAGACTTCCAAACGTCTTTATATTCTGTTATTGAATATTCATTTTATTACATAAATATTGTTATAAAAGATCACAAAATAACTAACAAAAATAACATTACTATATCACATTATTTTTTGAACAGTAATATCATAACGACACCTTCAATGAAATTTTTTTATTTACTTAAACATGCATATATTCACTGTGTACTATATTTCATATTCATAAATATAACAGTTTTTAAAAAATCTTTAAATATGATAAATATTTTGAGATAACACTAGCTGTGAACATAGAGGTTATTTTATATTTATTAAGTCTTTTTCAAAAAGTACTTGTACCAATTAGCTTCAGATACAATCACTTTTATATTGTTAAATATTTAACATTATTCTTCAATCTATACTCACAACATGACTGTTGTTAAACAAAATAAGAAAATAATTATTTACCACGGGCTGAAACCTACAAAAGATATCAATTATTGTTTAGGTTTCATAAATGGAGTTATTTATATTGAGAGCAAAATAAATAACTCTTATTTTATTTTGCTCTCAATATAAATAAGAGTTATTTATATTGCGCTTTTCATGTTTCATGTTTGGACAGATAACAAGAATACGTGTTAAATGTATTATCTATGTGTGGGATTTAATCAACCTAACAAAAATATTAAATTTTATTGTTTTATTTAAAAATGAAGTATTTGTAATATTATTTAATGCTAAACGCATGGAAAACCATTTCGCATCATTATATTATACTAACAGATTTTACTTTAAGAGAATGAATTGTGGTATATTTTAAAAAACAAATACTTTATCATATTAACTTGTATATAAACTGTTCATTACTGTATTATGCTAAGCATAAACACAGGTATTAGAAAATCAACCAAACTTCTTATCAGCATCTTATTGTACTGCATCTAATTCAACTACGAATTAAATGGCGCATAATAATTTTTCGTATACAGATAATGATAACGAAATAGAAAGTAGTACAGTAAATAATTTAGAAGATTGTATAAAAAACAAAACACAAATACGTCTGATAAACTTATTTGTATTCAATTAAATATAAGATATATTGCATATATATTTACTTAATTGTTTGAAGCATATTGACATTCTGATGCTATGTGAAACATCTATTCAAACTGAAAGTATATGTATGTACAATATTCACGGATATAATGCATATAACTACTGCAGGACTGATAAGTCAGGTATTATATTGTATTTTAAAAACAAATTTAAATTTAGACTAAAAACCTTACAATCAATACATTTTGAAAATATAACAGAAAAGCTTATCTATAGACCTCCTAATTTCAGTAAATCTTCATTTCTGACGGAATTATCATCATATCTTCAGACCATTAATAGTAAGGAAAATATTATCTTACTTGGAGATATAAATCTAAATTTGCTTGATGAACAAGATAATATTGTAATTTCATATGAAAACTTACTTACTAACCATTATTTAACTAAATGCATCAATGTAGTAACCAGAGAAACTGTATTAAATGGAAAAATTACTCGTACGTGTATTGACAATATATTTGCCAAATTTAGAGGCAAGAAAATAACTGCTTGCGTCTGTGAAAATAATATTGCCGATCATTTTATCACTGCTATTAATATAAAATCTCATAAACGTCAAGTAGACTTTGCAAATAAGTATATTCAAATCATCTCACAAAAGGATATTGATAGATATATCAGAGATTATAACTGGAGTAAACTTATAGAGGAGAAGGATTGTATTTCATTATATGAAAAAATAAAATCTTTATTTAACAAATTTTACAAGAGTCGTTCTAAAACGATAGTGCAAAAACCGAAAACACGACCTTATGCAATAAATGAATGGGTAAGCAATGAATTATTATGTCATATAAATAAAAGGGATAAGCCATATAAAAATGGAAAAGTATACCAACAAACAAAAGATATGAAACAGAATACAAAAAATCACGAAACCTTGTCAATAAACTTATAAATAAAGATAAAACTAACTACTATAATAATAAATTTAAAACCTGTTTTAATGATACAAAAAAACTTGGGACCGAGATAAATAACATTTTAGGACGTAAACCCAAAAACGATTGTGATGAAACCATAACACACTATATATTATGTTAAAAGATAGAACTGAGGATTCTGTGTCAAATGATTTTGTGAATTACTTCTCGGATAACATCAGCAACGTGTTACATAAATGCAATCACAAAGCTACTTATATTGTACTGGAAGAACTACCTCACAGTTTATTTATACCAAGAGCTACTATAGCTGATATTGAAAACATTGTTAAAAAAAATGAAAAATGAATGTTAAAAAACTCTAAAAGCACAGATATTGACAATATAAGAATGTTTGATTTAAAAAGAAATATAAAAACTCTTGGGCCAATAATTACTCATTTAGTCAATAAGATAATAAAGCATACAAAAATTCCACAAGAATTTAAATGTAGCATTACTAGACTAATATTTAAAGGTGGAAAATACATTGAACTGGGAAATTATAGGCCTATTAGTATACTACCTGCATTAGAAAAAATTCTTGAAAATTTTTTATCTAATAAATTAAATAATTAGATTGAAAAATTCGCTATCATAGATCCAAATCAATATGGCTTCCAAAGAAAAAAAATACTGAAAAACTACTGTCAGATTTTTTCAATTACATAAATAATCAATTAAATAATAAATTACATGTTATTGTGTTATTTATCGATAACTCTAAAGCTTTTGACACAATTAACTCTAAAAAACTGCTAGAAACTTTAGAAAAAATGGAATAAGAGGAAATGTGTTAAAATATGTACCAAAGTAAATGCTATTGTAAAATTACTAGTCGTCCCTAATATTTTCAAACAAAGACATAATACATCGTTGCTGTTTAAGAGTGCCAAAATTTTACCTGTTAAGGCTGTACTATGGCAAAAAGTATAATTCAGCAAATATTTACCCCGCAGCATAAAGAAAAATTAGAACATAAATACAGCACTAGATCCACGCGCAATGACGGGTTAATAGTACCGAAATTTAATAATAAGTACGGACGGAGAACGTTTGAATACAACATACCGAAGATATTTAATTTATTACCTGACACTATAAAGCAATGTAAGTCTATGAATAAGGTTAAATATATGGTGAAAAATTGGATATCGGAAAAAAAATGACTTTAATATGTGTGAAAAAATGTAGAATATTTAGATATAAGATGAAAATTATAACTTCTAAAATGTATATGTAACTAAGCTTTAAGCACCTGTTGACAAGTTAATTCAATTGGCTTAGCAGGACTAGTTTGTTGATATATATTAACTATTCATTCAATAAAAAAAATAATAACAAAATAAAAAAATATAGCTTGACCGTACAGTTCAAAAACTACACAGTTTTTTGTCATATACACGCTCGGAGCGTTTGTAGCATATCGTGTTTATCCGCCTGCTCAGAAAAATCTCACCAGGCGTTCCTCGAGGTTGCATATCAGGTCTAGTTGCATATAGGTTTATATCATATATATGTATCCTTAATTAAGTACATTTTTAAGGATACATAAAACTTTTTAAATGCGGATGGTACTGCATTGGTAATCTCTCACAGTGATTTGAAATTATGTATTGACCTCTCACAAAAAGGTTACTCTGAACTTTTGAAACGATCTCACGACTCTGGTCTGGACTTGATGGAAAAAAATAAATTTATGTATAATATTATTACACCTGAAATTAAAAAAAACACTCTTCAAATGTGAAATTAAACTAGTCAAAGAATATATGTATTTGGGTTTTATTATTGACTGTTTTTTCAAATGGGATTTACAAATAAATAAAGTCTGTGAACGAGTGAGATCAATTGTCAGTAGATTATATACGTTAAAATTCTATGTTCCAATATGCATACTTTGAATAATTTATTTATCATAAGCTGAATCTATTAAAAGGAATGGAATTACAGCTTGGGGATTCTCCTGTAAAATAAATATTAATCATTTTCAATTAGATCAAAATTCATTAGTTAAATTATTAGCTAATAAAAGTTCGTACGAACAAAGGCATAAAATTTCACATTCCATTCTCTTAGTAAGATCAGTTCTGCGGTATGAAATTATATTTCAACATATAAATAGACTGAACTACATTTACAATACTGGTTATACGTCAAATGAAGGACTAATTGTACTTAAAGATTTCAACAAATGTGGGCAAAGAACGCTAGAATACATGATACAAAATTAAAAGATGAAAAAAATTTCAAACCAAATATTATGTTATATTGGCTCGTCGAAAAAAATAGATTTTTTTAGACGATGTTCTCTAATACAAACAATTTATAAAGCGTAGGTATATGTATATATTTGTATATTACGGTGACCGGATAAATCATCAAAATGATAATTCATCACACCTTTAAAAATTTATATAAAGTCATGGAAAGTGATGAAACAAAAACTTTATTAACTGGATTAAGTAGGTTAGGTTAGTTTAGGTTTAAATTTTTTTTCATCGTTTCCAACGACTTTATATCAATTTTTAAAGGTGTGTTGAATTGTCACTGTGTTGAGTTATCATGGAACCGTTTATTACATACCTCTTATGCTCTACCTCTTAAGCATGTATAAATATTTTTTTATTGTTTTAGATGAAATTACTGTTCACCTCCACGTGGTTGATATATAAAATGTTTTGATTTTGTTATCTCTGTAAAATAAGTTCTTGTTTTTTTTCATAGTGAAAAGAACCCATTGAAAAACTACAAAAAATTATTTTATTGGGGATTTTCTTTTTTTTTTGTATTATTTCTCGTTTGTAATATTGTAACATATTAAAAACATCTCCGAAAGTAGCTCAGCGGTATTTTCCGATCATGTTAAATGCATTTGAACAATAATATATTATCCACAATACACATGCTTCAGAGAACTACCAATTGAGGTATTACGTTGTTTATAATGCTTGTTCTTATTTTTAGTTGCTCACTGCTTTTACCATCCGGAGAAAAATCAGGCATTACCCGCGCACCTGTTCCGTGTAGCGGCAAATAAACACTACCGGGAGATGAACCACCAGGCCGAGCCAAACGCCCCCAACTCGAAGGTTTGTAATAACTGTTCTGTTCATGGTATCCGGGGGTAAAGTCCACCAACTTCAGAAAATTATTCGACATGATGGTAGGAGTAAAAAGGACAACTTTTTTCAAAATTCCTTCATTTTTCCATAAAAAAGGATACCTTATTAAAAATCTTTAATGTCATTTTCAAACTTACATAATAAATTCGCTGTGAGCTTACGGAGAATGATTGTGGCTACGTTGCATATTTGTGATTGGCCCGTATCTACATCCTGCTACATCCACCGACGCGGTATCGATCTTCGGCCCGGGGAATTTGCTACCGATCAAGTCCACTCAGCGTCGAGCAATAGTTCGGAGTCTTCATCACAACATCTGCAATGGCATTCAATAAACGCTGTGAAACCACAACCACCTTTCATTCGTCTCCTTACCATATCCCCGAAGAATATTAATTTGGAATTTTTCGATTGAGGTAATTTTCCACGAATATGGCCATACAAAAATCATCCAAATATATGTTTTTTAATTATTATCTCAATTGTGGGTTCTCGTTTTTTTTTCATTTATTTTACACCTCACAAGAGCGCCCTGCCTGCACGGTGTAAAACAGGGGGAATATATCTCCACCCTCTTGGGCATCATCATGAGGTGGGTGAAGGTAGTGACAGAAGGGGATTTATTAATGCGGGTCTCACATACAAATGAAGGTTTTTTTTTCCTTTTTTCGGCAACCTAAAATATTTTCTATTTCAAAATTCGATTTTCCTACGCAATACCAAGGCCAATTTCGAAGGTTTGTAACCCTTGAACCCCATAAAATATACCCCTTCCCCCCTTCTATACGCCCTTGCCCTTTAATATCTTGCCTGCGCCTACCCGTCGCCATAAGCGGGCCTGAGGATCGACTGCTGAGGACCGCCCTGTCCCCCTTGCCTCTGGTGACCCGATTCTTACTATTAAACGTACGGGGATCAATAATACTGTTACGTGTTTGCATTTATTTGTTAGTTATTGATGAAATAGTATAGGAAATATTTACGTAATTATAAATCAAATGATATGTACATGTATTCTGTCCTTTATTCTAGGTTCGGGAGATTCGTCTCCATAACCATTATATGGGGATTCTGCAAAATCATCAGAATGATTTGGCTCTTGTCATTTTGGAAACTCCTTTCGAGTTTTCAAATTTAGTAGGCCCCATTTGCTTGAATTTGGCTAATAACAGATTTGACAATGAACAACTAAGAGCTGGTAGCCAGGGAAAGGTAAATATATTATGCTTTGTTTTGTGTGTACATATTGTTATATGC
Organism: Hesperophylax consimilis; assembly: GCF_061612785.1. NCBI lineage: Eukaryota > Metazoa > Arthropoda > Insecta > Trichoptera > Limnephilidae > Hesperophylax > Hesperophylax consimilis. The sequence goes on along the minus strand of NC_142863.1, from coordinate 5,865,665 downwards.
CGTTATCGAACGGTTGATATTTGTTTATTTTTTAAATAAAGACAATTATTCTCGGGTTACGAATAATCTGACAATAAATGAAAATCTCCTACTACCACCACTGTAAGCGGAAAATATTCCTTGTGATGGAGGACTAAGACAGCCGATAAATTGAGTGTGCGACGCCTGAGTGGGATACAAACGCGAAGCCAACACAGCTAATGTTAATGTTAATGTTAATCCTCCTCTGTTGTGTACATTAACAAACTAAAATAATATAATAAATAACTTTTATCAAACCAAAATGCTGACCATTTAACATGGAATCAAGATATTAAATTTATACAGTAAAACTATATGAATAATAATGTTGATTTTCTATTGTTAACAATATTAAATATCAGAAAGTTCTTCGCCTATTGCTTTGAAATTCTGACACAACGTTGGATTTAATCCGTGACAGCTAAAAATATGCTTCTTTTTAAAACATCTGTTTTGCATACATTCTTTTTTAAAACAGCGCCATATGTTGGACGTTAAAGCAACACGAGCTATTTTCTCTCTATCTCCACAGACAGACTGAGCTGCAGCAACGCGTGGCGGGGTACAGCTTGTACATATGAAACAATTCACCACTAGAGCTCTAGGCGCCCACAAAGTTCACACTTAAACACTTTAAACCACTTTTACTTTTCAAAATTTAAAATAATATGTATAATAGTTGTACCTTCCCGCGACCAGAATGTTCGTTAGTTGCAAGCTAGGAAATGCTTTCACTGATAATAAGTAGATGGCGGTAAAAAATATCCAACAAAATTATCAATGTTTAAAATTTCGAGTCAGCATACATCTCATACTGCACATAATAAAATAATGACACATGTTCAGAATACAAGACTAATTGCAAACGATGGACTTGTAGTTCCCAGATACCTGAATATTTAGGGTCAAAGAACTCTAGAATACCTCGTTCCAATAATTTACAACATGTTACCCAACTCAATAAAAAGCTGTGAATTGACTCTCAGAAGGAAACGCATGTTAAAAAATGGTTATGTGAAAGATTTTTTTTGTACTAATGTAATTATGTGTATATTTTATGTACTTGTTAAAATTTTATATATTTAAAAAAAAATTGTTAAAAGAAGCCGTTGACAAACTGATCTCAATCAACGGAACTTAATAATAAATACTGTATTTTTGAAAGTTAATCAAAAAAAAAATTCGCGGCCATATAAACGGCAACGTCAAGGTACTTCATTGGTCAGTCAATACTTTTTTAAAAATAAAAAAATAAGAATATAGAAATATGAACAATTTAATTTATTTTTTTCATGGCGATGTGATGGTCGCCTTACAAAATAGATGGATGTTTATTTAAGGTGATTTCTGTATTGAAATATTAATGTGTCTTATTGAGTTCTCTGTTTATTTAAAGTAGTGGATTTCAAAATAAGGTGCGAAAGTGAAGTTTAGTTGGCACTTATTATTTCAATTTTCAATCCTAACATATAATTTCTAAACGTGTGCTTTAATAATATAATCCAACCTACAATATCGTGACGGTTTTTTATATTTATTCAGTTAAAGTGATTTAAAAAAAAAGATTTATTTTTTAATATTATAAAATATTTTTTAGTCAGATTAATTACGATTGAAAAATGATGTGAGAAAATTTCTAAAGTGGTGCATGTAAAAATGGTAGTACATCGTTTTAAACACCGCATTTATTTATATTAAAAACTGCTGAAACATGTTTCAAATATCCCGTTATAAATATAATTAATAAATAAAACGAACATGGGCCATGATCGTCCAAGGCGTTCAATAAGGTCTGTCACAAAATACTAATCAATAAACTTGTATAATTGGGGATAATTTACTGGCATGTTTGATCAGTTACTTATCTGCTAGATCACTTTTTGTTAAGATTAATGACTGCCTATCCTATGAATTTATTACTACCAGCGGCGTCCCAGAAGGTTCACACCTGGGACCTTTATTATTTATCCTATTCATCAATGACTTTACCAGCATTTTGTACAATGTTGAAGTTTTACATTTTGCCGACTATATGAAGTTGTTTAAGGTCATTAATGATGCGTACGATTGCATAATCTTGCAAGAGAACCTTAACAATTCTTCAAATGGTGTTCTAATAATAAAGTGCAACTAAATATTAACAAATGCCAAGTTATGAGGTTCCACGGAATCAAACACCCAATAATGTATAATTATTCATTTTATAATGTTAACTTAATCTCTGTAATCGAAATACTTGATATAGGCATAATGTTTAATCAGAAACTGTGTTTTGTATCTCACATAACTTCTATTGCTAACAGGGCTACGAAAATGTTAGGTTTTATTGTAAGAATTTCCAAGGATTTTAAAAATATCAACAAATTAAAAATTCTGTTCACAACTCTCGTTAGAAGTATTCTAGAATACAACTCTACAATTTGGTTACCTGTCTTTAATAATCACATGAATTCCATTGAAAGAATCCAAAGCAAATTTTTGAGGTTTATTAATTTAGGCTTGGAATTTCTTTAGAAACAATTGATTATGATTTTTTATTACATTCATTGAAACTGCTTAAGTAAAGTGATAGCTGAATTTTTTTTTCGTTTTATATTTTTAAACAAAATTATAAATAATCAGTTGGATAGCCCTGATATATTAATGTTGATTCAATTTCATGTACCTTCCACTAGATCAAGGTCCTCTAGTATGAATTTATGTGACAATTATACCACAGTCTCAGTTTTAAATAGATTGCACAAACTTGGAAACTTTTATGCTAAAATCGCAGATTTTCTTAATACGCCACTTGTGAAGTATAAAGCTGCACTAATAACACACTTTAACGCCAATTATTTTAATGAGGTCATTACATAATAAGTTAATGTTTTTGTTTCTTTTTTTACTGTTATTTTATGATTTCATTTTTCACTCATCAAAATTAAATACTGAACTATGGATGTGTAAAAAAAACGTATATATGTAAATGGTACTAGTGCCGTAAATTCTCAATAAATAAATAAATGAAAAATTAATCGTTATGCAAACTGGTTTCAGTTCGCCGGTTGGGGAAATACGGAAGAAGGGCGGCTAGCCGATGAGCTGCGTGTACTGCTCGTCCCCGTCATCGATAATGAAGCATGCCGCATCGAATACAGGAAATACCACTCCGAACAATACATCACGGCTGACAAGATATGTGCTGGATTCCTAAACGGTTAGTAAATGTATATCTATTTAACTAGTCGAACCTCAGTTCTTATCCACAGAGAAACACCGATCGGCGGGTTACATTACCCTCCTTTGGTTGAAGCCGAGTGTCTGTGGGCTCAGTACAATACAATAATAGTCCGCATTTGCTGACGTCACACAGTAGAGTATATGTATGAAGAAGGTTGGTCATAAATCAAAAACATTTACTTTGTTTAAAACCAAAATTATAGTATATATATTCTGAAAGCTCGATACATCACATGGCGTACATTTTAATAATCCCACCCCCTCCATGTAATACTGCCTTGCTGGAAAACAGTCTTATCGCATTTGTTTTTTATATTAACATTTTGAGAATGTTATCAGTATAGTTAGAAAAAAATAATTTTGGATGCAAAAGTAAAAGGGATGAACTACATTTAAAAATATTTAGTTTTAATATTTATTTATTCAAGTACGCCCGTCGGGCTTTTACTTCAACTAATTTTAAATAATTACATTGCATAGTGAAGATAAATTAATTACATGAGGTTTGGGGACCTTTGGCAAACTTCGGCTAGAGTTGGGAAAACATCAGTACGGATGTGTCGTTTTGTGACGATTTGGGTAGTTACCCACACGTAACAATGATTAAGTGTTGCCTAAAAATCTCTTTGTCTTTTAAGTTTAATTATAAAAAGAAATGGAACATTATCACTAAAAAGATACAGCAGCAAAAAAAAATATTTTTTAAAATATATAAATAGTGCATTGTTAAAGAAAAAGATATTACTAATAAATCTGACAAAGAACAAGATAACGAAATAAAAAAGGTACTGGGAATCGAACTCGGGTTCTCTTGTCTTACTCTGGTAACACTGCGTCCGGCGAACTGGTCCTGCAAGCCTTAAGCATCTCTGACATTGGGACCCATTTATTTTATATATTTATTATTATTTTTTTAATTAAATAAAAATAAAATTAAATAATGTCAACATAAAGTTCTGCAAGTATTTCGTTTTATTTTATTATTGTGGCAATTATAAGGCAATTTTTAAACTGCCTGTTTATTTTAAGTGATTTCTGTTGATTTCATATTTCAAATCCACAATTAACATTATAATTTTTTTCCATATAAATAAACATAGAAAATGTTTATCCGATTCACTATCTAAGTAGCAAATCGATTCGATAGGACTTTGTTGTCGTTTAAAAAGATATCAGCCAAAAAATATGGGAAAAACGTGTTGAAGATTCTCTATTGCTGGATGAGAAACTGTAAAATATTCATTCGCGTTAGTAATTCAATTCCCATAATTTAAATAGCTGAACAATATGACGTCAACAGACTATAAACATGAAAAACACCACAAAATGCTTCTTCATCGGCCGTTCCTTTAGGAAACAACTAAACCTATTTAATAATGTCAAAAATAAAATTATTTCAATCAAATTTAATGTCTGGCAAGGAAGGAACTACATTAATGTAACACACAATTTCTCCCTCGTCGTGACACACAAATTAATATTATTTATTCACTATTAAAAAAACTGTTACCAAACACTTTTACTAATTATAAAATAATGTCACAACATAAGATTATTCGCACAATTTGTTTACAATATATTAATAATCTGTCAAAACGAAACCCTTTTGGAAACAAAACATAATTTACCACAAACAAACAACAAAAACTGATATTCAAAAGTGCCTTCAACCACTGCACAATTATGTATTTAATATTTATAAAACACTTTACAATCAATTTTACGAAAAAAAAAAACAATATTTGAAAATGCTTAACGTATATTTTCAAAATGTGCAAGTTCTTCGTACAAAAACACATGACTTCTTAAATCGGTTTATTTTAAACAATTTTGACAGTGACTTTTTTGCGAAATTTGCCTAAATGGATCAATCCATGATTGTGAACTGATAAAAAGTACTACGTATTTAGAAAAATCGTAATTACTTAGTCTCTGAACAGCTGCAGGGAGGGGAGGTACTAGTTTCATCCTGTAAATCTCTGAGATTACTCTGGTCTACGTGTGCTGATGAGATTTGGATATCGGTGCCAATACTAGGTAGCTCAAAGCAATCTTCTTCCGATTTACCAAAAAATGTACCTTGGCGATATTTCTTGCGCTAAATGGATTATATGAGACAATTTTGGTGATTAGATTTTTGCAGAAAATTCTAAACCGTGCTCCAACCCTATAAACTCTGACAATAATGACGAAAACTTTAATCTACATATACACGCTATTAACCTTAATCAATCATATGTACTTAAATATTTTAAAATCTTGATCTGAATAAAAGTGCCGGATCTGATTTAATTCCATTCACATTTTATGTAAAGTGTCGGAACCAATTAGCCTATCCTCTCTACTTGCTATTCATAATGTCATTTGAGGAAGGAAACTTCCCCGACGTTATCTACAAAAGCGGAGACAAAAATAATATTACCAATTACAAGCCCATCTCTAAACTCTCGATTGTCAGCAAGATAATGGAAAACAAAGTTCTTTTTCAACTTTTTCCAGCAGTACAAACAATATCAAAAAATCAACACGGCTTTTTCAGAAAACGGTCTGTCGAGACCAAACTGCTAGAATACATAGATTTTATATTAATTTCCATGGGTAGTAAACATAAAGTAGATTCAATCTACATGGATCTTTCTTAGGCCTTTGATAAAATTAATATCGAACTGTTTATGAGAAGCTGTCAAAATTCAAAATTAGGATACCTTCTATGATGGATCAAGTCGTATCTCACAAGCAGAAGTCAAGCGGTTAGAGCTAAAGGTTTCTCTACGCGTTTCTATATTATACCATCAGGAATTCCACAAGGATCACATCTCAGATGTTAATTGTTTATTTTGTATGTCAATGATATAGAGACATGTTTTAAAAACTCAAATTTTTAAAATTTTTGCAGATGTCACAAAAAAGCCACTAATATCAATGACCGCCTAGAATTGAGAGAGTATACTAATAGGCTTGGAATATTTTTTTGCATTTGCAATAAACTTTAATGTTTAAATATAAATTATTTTTATTTTAAATATGAAAAAAGTTGAAAAAAAAACTTTACACAAACATTTTCAATTTAAACATCAAAAAATTTAAAAGAATTTGAAATTTAAGGAACACAGTCACTTCACTCTTTCATGTCGTTCCTACAAAAATGATTCAATATTATAATAACAATTCAAAGAGAGTAACCAAAAAATCAGACATCTTGGATTTATTTTGTAATCAATATAAACATTTATTTTTTTTTGCATTTAACTGCACATGCATAAGGCATTGTTATTAAACTATTTCACTTTCATGGAAGTTTTAAATTCACCCGATGAAAGTCAATTAAAAAGTTATTAGCATTAAATAACCTCGCTTATAACATTATTAATGGATTAAAACTGACGAAAATAACACAATGATAATAACTATATTGAATTACACCAATATAATAGTGAATTGGCCATTAGAATAGAAATTATAAATTTTCAAACTTCCTCTTTCTACCAGCACTGATACTATCTTCAATACTATCAACGTTATGGACATAAAACAGCTCTTTGCAAGATCCATCTTGATTTTACACCAAAACAGCAAAACACTATACAAACTAACTCAAACGATACACAATACCCGAGCCAATAATAAAGAACTTTTCCAAACTCCTTTTGCTAAAACCACCTTTGGGCAAAGACATTTTGAGTACACAGCTTGCAAACTATACAATACACTATCAGCCATGATTAGACAAACAGGGTCAATAAACAAATTCAAATATGAAATAAAGAAATGGATAACAAGAATTGGGCGTCCCACTATCGCAAACATCTATAAACCAAATTACACGTAAACAATAACAACGATTCACACACAAAATAAAATATCAGAATCAATAATTTTATAAAACCCCTTTGTAAATACGTCCTCCAACTAAATGCATTTATAATATTGTCGTCCTTGTACCTACACTTTCTATTATCTCTTTATTGTCTCCATGGTCTAAAGTGTACACAACTTTCTAATTTTATTTTGATTTAGTTATGCATGTAAATATTTTTTAAGTATCTATACGTCTGTCTCGACACAGGTGTGCCCTAGTGAGACAGATTTTAGAAACTTTTACAAACTTTATATTGATAAATAAATAAATATTTATTTTTCGAAATAACTTTATTGAGTAAAACCTCAAATTGTAATATTTAAATATTGAAGACAATATTAGTGATTTCTAAACGAAACTCTGAAACAGAAAAATCACAAAAGGAAACGGTCACATCTGGGACTCGAACCCAGGACTCTTGTCTTTCCGGGACAGTGCTCTACCAACTGAGCTAATGGGACCCTATTCCCCTCGGTCACTTTTAACTGTATCATACGTCGAATAAGAACCACTAACATTGTCTTCGTTTTTTCACCGCACATTTTTATTGGCAACTATCTTTATGTATGATCGCAAGATTCAACCCGAACTAAATGCAATCCTGCGATTTATATTTTTCGGAATAACTTTATTGAGTGAAACCTCAAATTGTAATATTTAAATATTGAAGACAATATTAGTGATTTCTAAACGAAACTCTGAAACAGAAAAATCACAAAAGGAAACGGTCACATCTGGGACTCGAACCCAGGACCCTTGTCTTTCCGGGACAGTGCTCTACCAACTGAGCTAATGGGACCCTATTCCCCTCGGTCACTTTTAACTGTATCATACTTCGAATAAGAACTACTAACATTGTCTTCATTTTTTCACCGCACATTTTTATTGGCAACTATCTTTATGTATGATCGCAAGATTCAACCCGAACTAAATGCAATCCAGACAGCGTCTTTTTAGATAAACCTATCTTATTTTTTATTTTTAATGTAAAAAAAAAAAATATATATATATAAATATATTTTTTTTTTTTAAATACATAACAATATTGCAAGATTTAATTACATGTGCTGTCTAGATTATGCTTTCTTTATTTTCTCAATTGGTACATAAAAAAGGGTGTAGTTAAAACTGTTTTCAAATTAAATACAGCGCAATCCAAATTAAAAATGATGGATTTACGAGAAAAGAAATGCAAAAAGGTATAAAAAACAAGAAGAAATAATGTTCAAAGTTTTAGTATTTTAAATATACAAAAGAAAGCATTATGAAAGAAAGAAGTTATTATTATTATTATTTACATTTACAATCAATTATCAGATGAAGGTGGTGATGGCTTAGATAACGTGGCTTTTGAAGAGTCAGGAAAAAAATTTCGACATTCCGATACAACTTGTAACAGAAACTGTCGTTGTTCTTCGTCTTTTGTCAAACAGGAATTGAAGTCTTGGATTAATTTTACCCCTCTTCTTTCTTTCTACATCCATCTAGCGTGATGAATGGCACCAGGAACTTTGAAAAAAGTATCTTTTGGCGGAGTACGTCCTAACACAACTAACGAAAGTTGAATTAATTATTTGTAATCATCCCTTGGCTGTTGGTTTTTTAATTGTTCTGTAATTCCTTATTTTATGTCTTATATTTTTATCTTCAATAGCAGTTTTGTATTTTGTCTTGTCTAGCTTTGACCACCCAGTCTGAAAGTTTTTAAAGATATTTGAGTGGGGTCCAGTAGTTGTGCCCATCTTTAAATCAAAAACTGATTTGAGAATAATTTCTAAAATATGGTGGCTACATGCTAAATAAAGAAGATTTTTCTCTAATAATTTCTCCAACAAAACGCTGGTTCCGTTGAAACGACCAGTATTTACCGCAGTGGTATCAAAACACATTGCCTGGATTTTCTCAACTGCCCACACTCTTCAACTGCTGAAAATACAGCTTTTGCCTGAGTAATTTCCGTACCATTTTCAAGCAGAAGAACACCTATCAAATATTCTTCATCACCACAACTAATCAAAATCGCTACCCTTACTACATTTTCTTTACTCAAAATATCTGGAAGTAATTTTCCGTCCCTGTGCACGGCAGCTCCTTCTTAATCGGAATTTTTGAATCTATGTTTGATAAGCTCAGTCCTTTGTTTTCGGAATAGCTGTCTGCGAAGTCGTATTACACTTCTACATAATACAATAAATTCTGTGAGTCAAAACCTAACGCCTCTGCAGTAGCTGATATTATTCAAATTGCGTCTCTACCTGAAATACTACATCTATCTAACAATAAACCCAATTTTTCGGTAATAATCTCTACACTTCCTCTATCATACTTATTTTTCTTTATTTCTGGTTCTCCTTCCTCTATGTCGGCAAAATTCACCTCCATCTATTCTTGTTCCTTTTCTTCTGATGTGCTGCTTGTTGAAGATTCCAGTTGTGCAATTAAATTTTCTAAAACATCTTAACATCTTCTAAAAAAAAGGAAAAAACCCATTAAGCGGTAACAAGCAGCAAAGCACTCACGGAATAGGCATCAAGACAAATAATCTCAAAAGAAAAAGGATAGGGAAAACGTGAAAAGAGAGAGAAAAACTCTACTAACCTACTTTTTGTGATTTTTCCAATCTCGCCATCTCAGCTGCATGTCTTTTTTCTCTTCGTTGTTGTACTTTTACTAAATTCATGTCAATGCCTCCCATGCAGCCAGGACTACCTATTTTTTCTGGATTAACAAAAACTGCTTGTCTTCTTCAACAGTGTTTTTTAATGCATCCTGATGAGAAATATCAAAAAGGTCACCAAGGGCTGACATGAAAGCTTTGACTTCTTTATTTTGAGCTGTGCTTTTAGATCTGTTAGCGTTTTTTGTAGTTTTCTAAACACTTTTCGTACAGTTTTTCAAGATTTGTAACACAATCTTGAAAGTGTTTGGTTGTTATCTTAGCTTTCTCCCAAAAAATAACAACTTCCTGTTTTGTAAGTCTTGAAGCTTCTCTGGTGTTCAATTTCACTTGCCTTTTTTTTATAAAATAAGCGTAAAACTTGACAATTAGATTGTAATTTACTGCCAGTGATTTCATGAGACATGTGGCCAATTAAATACACCATTTCTTTCTGCCTTGAACTCAAACCTGCACGAGCATGGCTCGTTAATGCTGTAGAAGACATAGTCCCACAAACCTCACAAGAAAAAACTCACTAGAAGAATGTTGTTCAATAATTTTCAGAATGTTCAGAATGTTCACTTGTTCACTGTTTCTCTGACCTCTCCCGCACACTTTCGAAAGAGTGGGAAAACCCCAGGTACCCCAGACAAGGAACACAAAAGGAAGGGTGTGTTTATGACACTCCAGGTAGAGATTCTATGAAGAAAAGGTCCTTGGCAATAGCTCTTCTGTAACAAATCCGACCTTTTAAGGGATATAACTATAAACCAGATAATAACCGTTAACTTGCAATTCCTAAAAACATTTATAAAGTTGAAAAATATTTTTGATTTATGTTTTATTATATATTATATGATTTTATTTCATATGATGTCGTTTATTATATTGTTTAACAGTGTATTACGTTCAAAGTAAACAAAATTTGATCAAAAGTGATTAAATTAAGTATTCTTTTTTGCCAAAAAACGTTTTGTTCATATTTAATCTCGATGAGGCATGGGTTAACATTATCCAATTGAGCTAAAACTTTCCAAATCTTATTTTCTAGACAAATGGCAAATATAAGGGGGGTCAGGCCGGCATTCGCACGAAATTATTTTTTCACCTTATACCTTGTAACCACCCTAGACTCTTCAGCCTTTGTCCGTTGATTTTTTCCTATGCTAGTGATACCTACCGTCGGGTGGCATATCTACATACAAATTTCCATCGATCCCCACGGTAAACAAGATCTTTATAGGTATTTCACAATAATGCTCATTTTTCAGCGTTGTGTGATTTTTGTTTTTAAAATTCAAATAAAGGGGACTATGTTTTGTGGTAATCGAGTTCCGTTTAATTAGAGTGGGTGACTTCTTTACCAGTGAAATTTTGAAAACTTTTTCATAAAACCGTGCATCTAATTTCCTGTTGTTTCCTACAGGACATCTAATCCTAATTTTGTAGTTGCTACAAATCCGATAGCATGAAATAAATTGGTAGTTTACTTACGTAGGTCCCAATGGCCGACTTGGTTAAGGCCCTGTCCCGGTAATTTAAGAGAACGTGAGTTCGATTCCCAGTTGCGACCATTATTTTTTTTTCTTATTCTGTTTCATGTTCAGTTCAGATTTATAGTATTGTAGCGTCGAGAAAAATCTAGATTAACTAATTAATAATAAACCGCTCGACCTACTTAGTACCTACTCCCGAATTATGTACCTGCAGTCCAAATCGCATCGTAAACTAAGCAACCTACGTACTGCAAGCCCCTACTTGTCTAACGACAACAATAATATCGCAAGTCGGTCTTACACATTACGAGAACTCGCCAGAAGGTTCGAGTCTACGGCCTAGGCATAATTTCCACGCCGTCGAAACTTCGGGAAAGGGCCAGTCCGAGCGAGTGGTCTCGATTTAGTTGCCGTTTAACTACCTGCTGTTGCCACCGACCGAACAATATAAATAAGCCCGACGCAGCGAGCATATTATTAGTGTTCAGTTTTTACTATCGTCGGCTGCACCTACTTACGAGTACTACGACCTAGTTTCGCGAGCATTCATAGTATTTGTGCATAATTAACGTGAAATACTTTGATTGTAAAATCAGCTTTCAACTTATCAATAAACGCTATACCCGAGTGAGAGATCTTTTCATTTATGCACCACGATAACTACAGTATTATCATCTTCTTTAATATTTTATTACATTGATAGGTATTTTTCGGAAAAATTATTTTAATTCAAATGGACTAAATATTGGCCTAACACTTCCATATTATTTGTATATGTTTAGTGGTCTGTTTTTACAATAGTGAGGAATTCACAGTTTTTCAATTTCATAAAAAAATCTTTTTCTTGAGTTCAATGTGGGATAAGTGAAAAATATTAAAAATCATACTTCTGAATCATACCTTTTATTATGAAATTACTCACTACATATTTTTGAGCAAATTCTGAGTAAAAACTCTACTTTGCGCCGCTCGTATACAAAGCTTACGATACACCCTGTACACCAAGTTGTTTAAGAGTTTTATTTCTTGTATTACGTAAAAAGTATAATAATATTGCTCTGGTATTTGTGCATAATTATTTAAAAAAATATTTTTCTTCTCTGTCATCTTGAATCAATTTCACAGAAGCGTATTTTCTCAGTAACGCCTTGGTAAAAGAACATCAGTCAGAATCAAAATATAGCTTGAATAAGCAGTTTTTGGTGACTTGTAGGCTCGACTGGGTGCAATGGCGATAGTGGTGCTGGTCTTGTCTTCCCGTCCGACCGGGATCAACAGAGGAGCTGGTGGCTACGCGGCGTACTAAGTGTTGGCCCCAATGACACATCATAGCTTGAATAATAGTGTTTGGTGACTTGTAGGGTCGACTGGGTGCAATGGCGACAGTGGTGTTGGTCTTGTATTCTCGTCCGACCGGGATCAACAGAGGAGCTGGTGGCTACGCGGCGTACTGAGTGTTGGCCCCAATGACACATCATAGCTTGAATAATAGTGTTTGGTGACTTGTAGGGTCGACTGGGTGCAAGGGCGACAGTGGTGTTGGTCTTGTCTTCTTGTCCGACCGGGATCAACAGAGGAGCTGGTGGCTACGCGGCGTACTGAGTGTTGGCCCCAATGACACATCATAGCTTGAATAACAGTGTTTGGTGACTTGTAGGGTCGACTGGGTGCAATGGCGACAGTGGTGCTGGTCTTGTCTTCTCGTCCGACCGGGATCAACAGAGGAGCTGGTGGCTACGCAGCGTACTGAATGTAGGCCCCAATGACACATCATAGCTTGAATAACAGTGTTTGGTGACTTGTAGGGTCGACTGGGTGCAATGGCGACAGTGGTGCTGGTCTTGTCTTCCCGTCCGACCGGGATCAACAGAGGAGCTGGTGGCTACGCGGCGTACTGAGTATTGGCCCCAATGACACATCATAGCTTGAATAACAGTGTTTGGTGACTTGTAGGGTCGACTGGGTGCAATGGCGACAGTGGTGCTGGTCTTGTCTTCCCGTTCGACCGGGATCAACAGAGGAGCTGGTGGCTACGCGGCGTACTGAGTGTTGGCCCCAATGACACATCATAGCTTGAATAATAGTGTTTGGTGACTTGTAGGGTCGACTGGGTGCAAGGGCGACAGTGGTGTTGGTCTTGTCTTCTCGTCCGACCGGGATCAACAGAGGAGCTGGTGGCTACGCGGTGTACTGAGTGTTGGCCCCAATGACACATCATAGCTTGAATAACAGTGTTTGGTGACTTGTAGGGTCGACTGGGTGCAATGGCGACAGTGGTGCTGGTCTTGTCTTCCCGTCTGACCGGGATCAACAGAGGAGCTGGTGGCTACGCGGCGTACTGAGTATTGGCCCCAATGACACATCATAGCTTGAATAACAGTGTTTGGTGACTTGTAGGGTCGACTGGGTGCAATGGCGACAGTGGTGCTGGTCTTGTCTTCCCGTTCGACCGGGATCAACAGAGGAGCTGGTGGCTACGCGGCGTACTGATTGTTGGCTCCAATGACACATCATAGCTTGAATAACAGTGTTTGGTGACTTGTAGGGTCGACTGGGTGCAATGACGACAGTGGTGCTGGTCTTGTCTTCCCGTCCGACCGGGATCAACAGAGGAGCTGGTGGCTACGCGGCGTACTGAGTGTTGGCCCCAATGACACATCATAGCTTGAATAACAGTGTTTGGTGACTTGTAGGGTCGACTGGGTGCAATGGCGACAGTGGTGCTGGTCTTGTCTTCCCGTCCGACCGGGATCAACAGAGGAGCTGATGGCTACGCGGCGTACTGAGTGTTGGCCCCAATGACACATCATAGCTTGAATAACAGTGTTTGGTGACTTGTAGGGTCGACTGGGTGCAATGACGACAGTGGTGCTGGTCTTGTCTTCCCGTTCGACCGGGATCAACAGAGGAACTGGTGGCTACGCGGCGTACTGAGTGTTGGCTCCAATGACACATCATAGCTTGAATAACAGTGTTTGGTGACTTGTAGGGTCGACTGGGTGCAATGGCGACAGTGGTGCTGGTCTTGTCTTCCCGTCCGACCGGGATCAACAGAGGAGCTGGTGGCTACGGGGCGTACTGAGTATTGGCCCCTTTGACAAACAGAAAGAAAAATGCCGGAACAATACATATACGGCCTATACGAAGGTCTTTGATTTGAGGGATTGGCTGAAGAGGCAGCTTAACGAGCTTTTGTTACAACGGGAACTTTTCCAAGGTAAGTCGCTTCGTTTCTCTGTACATTGTTGACTGTGTTTTTAATTAAAGATATTAAAAATCCTTTTTTTTTCATTTACTCTAAAAAGGAGGACTTGAGGAAAGTTATTTCAATCGAGGTCTATGTCAATATTTGGGGATGCAGTCTGAAAAATCATTTTGAGGAGAGGAAGGAATGAACATGATCATTTCTGCATACTTTCGTCGAGTTATAACTCAAGTTTAGCAAATGACGGTCATAATACTTAAAGAACGTTACGTGGGTCACAATAAGTGGGGCGCAATGGGGTACTCTCCGTTCCGGACTGAATTATAATAATCTATCAAAAAGACACAAAATATCGAGGAACTGAGTGAATAAAAAAAAACAAAAGTTGAGGTTTAAAGGTAAATAAAAGAAACCCAAAGGATTGTAACTGAATCTGAAGATGACGAGGCTTGCTTGAATTGCCATGATTTATGAAATTCTATTGAAGGCTGGAATTTGTATTTGATAGTGGGACAAACTACCCTCAATATGCGGTTTGTACCATCTCTTCTTCTAAAAAAACACGGCATCCTCACAGTTTACATAGAAAAATGATTTTTCCATTTTGAAGGTATAGTTACTATAGAAAATTACCATAAATTTTCCAAGGAATTTTGATAAATTGGGTGAACTAGTAAGAAATGCTTCTGAATACATTATTTTTTTCCAGTTACATGCACTCTTCAGCAATCCAACACTGTGAACTTTGATTGCTACGATTCTGACAATACACTAACCACCTGCCCAAAGAAGATAGTCGACGGTAAAGCCATTCATCCCTCGTGCAAGGAAGGATACGTCAGCAGAGGAAGTTTAGTTGCGTTGACTTGCCAACACGGCCAGTGGAACAACCCCATTCCCAAATGCATCCCAAGTGAGTAGAATGTTCAATCAACTAACTGCTGTCTATTTGTTCGGTTTAATCCAATTTATCATGATGATTAGAGGCTTTGAAATGTGACCATATATTGTTTTACGTTAGTTCCTAACAGGAGGCCCCGAGTTAAATAATTTCCCTCAGGGCTTTCGTTATCTTTAGGGAATGCTGTGTGAAGGATCTTTATAGGTAAATGAAGAAGAGGTAGTTTTGGGAAGGAAAGGATATGAGGGGTGTGTAGGAATGTAGGGGTCAGGGATTCCAGGAGTTCCATCCTTCTCACTACGGTTCAAGGCAACTGGTCGAGAGAGTCCGACTGGATAGGTAAAAGGGTGTCCCTCAACCGGACTCTCCCAAACCAGTCGCCCACGCAGTTGGTGGGTGGACGCAGCCACCGCCAAGATATGGTCAAACCTTACCCCCCATGGACCCTGGGACCAGTGCTAAATCACCAAACTTAGCAAATCACGAGGGGTGACCTATGGCAGAGATGTTGGTTATCCAATGAATAGTTCCCAAGGAGGCGGTTCCCATACCCGCCTCCCAAAATGAGAGTACAAAGCAGACGTTTGTCTTAGGTTAAGTTTGAAGGTTGGAAAATACTAATAGATTATTAAAATGAATAACCTAAACTGAGAACCTAATAACTTATATTGTGTACATTTTTTCCATCTTCCAACGACATTAATAGTTTTTTGTAGACATTGAATGTTAATAAAAAATGCGTATTAAGCGTTCAGCTGAATCCCGCACCTTAACCTAATGATTTCCAACAATCACCCTTAATAATAAACGTGGTATAATTTTATACAATTTGTAAACAACCGTGTACGTGAAAACCTTATTAATAAACTTAATTTGACCAGACTGATATTTAACAGCCAAAAAAGTAATCCCATTGTTTGAAAAGCGGAGGAGGGTAATTTATTTGTAGTACAAACTTGAAATATCTCGTCCCGTTCAGCACCGCGCTTCTTTTTCCACATAAAGACCATATTTTAAGCATGATAACAATTTTTTGAACATTCTTGAAATAATTTTTTTCCTTGCCACTAATTGATTTATTCCAATTTGATTTTTATTATTTTAGGTCTCGGAGGGTTTTTTTTATTAAGGGAAAAAAATCTATAACATGAAAAATTGTTTAATTTAAAAAAATATTAATTTGGAGTACAAAATACATAAATATATAGATAACACAAAAATAATAACCGATCCCAGTCCAAACAAAACAACCAAAACGGAAACTGACATTTTATTTACTGTATTTGTTGCTGAAATAAAGGTTGCAACCTAGCCTTAAAAAAATAGACGCCATGAGAAATATCATTCTCAAGCGATACCCTAAATACGGGCCGATTTGTTCGACAAAATCAAGAGATATTCATTTTTGTTCATGTTCCTCATTAGGAATTCTGGTACTGAAAAGGTTTAGGGGATTTTTACAAAAATCGGGATAGCATATTTATAAATAAATGAAAATAAAATTAAATATTTCAAGGATGAGAGGAATGAGTTAAGCTCAAAGCACTACTACTGTCCGGACGAGTAAATAATTACTGTAGATTGTACCCGATAGTGACGGATAGACCAAAATAATTATGTTATAATAATATTTCTATTTTTGAAACGGACGATGGAATTCCATTATAAAATATTGTAATAAAACAAATATTAAACGTTTTTCCACTTTAATTTTACTGACCGTAACCGGTTTCAGCTCGTTAAAGCCATCTTCAGACTGGTACAAATTATTCTTAGTCTACAGTTTATTTACATAACATATGTGTGAGGGGGGAGAAGGGTGGTGTGCAAGTGTTTCAATCAATTGTATTAATTACGTTTGTTATGATAAGTCGATTTAGACTAATTTATAATTATTTTGGTAATACCCTTAGACTAATTACCTTGGGTTTGTAGCTTACTTCAATATTGTTCATGGAAAAACCTTTCAAGTAATATGAATAATTAATGACCTAATTTTACTGTCAAATCGTTATTATATGTATAATGTATGGGCTTTAAAAAATTTTTTTTTTTTTTTTTGTTTTTTGAAGGGATACATGTTTACATTGGAGTAGGAATGGTCATTACATAACCTAAATACATATCTTAAATTCGAAAAAATTATAAAAATTACAATGGATACAAAAGTGGATACTTAGCAATTGATTCTAATTGTTTATTCATTACAAAATTAGGGCAATTTTTTGTTAAACAAGTAATTTCTAAATATTCTAGTCTATGTTAAAAACGTGACATTTAGCTCAATTAGTTTCAATCCACCTTCCTCTAAACCTCCTCCATCATTTTCCCACAGGGAAACAATTTTTAAACCACTAAAATCAGAACCAAATTTTGTTGTTTCTATTGATAAAAATCAACATAATGATATTTTTTTTTTTTTTTTTTTTTTTTTCACTTGTAGCAAACACTTTGTGGGTATACATAATTATAATAATTAAAATAAAATAAATTTGTTTAAATACCACTTTATTGAAATACAATAAAGTGGTATTTAAACAAAGTTATTTTATTTTAATTATTATAATGATATTTTGTTTAACCCGAACGGGAATTATAAATCTCACACACTCTATTGGAGTGCTTAAAATAGGTCCCCTTCTTCCGCTATTTTCCCTAAAGTGGTGAATGAAAATTCTACTTTTATTCAGACTTAAATTTCCCTCAAAACAACAATAATATACCGTCCAACGCTGCCGATTTAAACAAATCTTTATTATCCTATCTTCTCAATGTCTCCGAAACTGAACAGAATACTTCAGTGGAATATCAGAATCGCTGAACATGACATTATAGCTGCCGCCATTTGCGAAACGAATTGTATCAATTTAAGATTTCTGAATATTATTATCTTAGACATGATCGACTGGATGGTAAAAGTGGCGCTGCTCTAATTATTCATGATTCTATGCCTTTCAAACAAATCATTTTTCACACTATCTCTAACGATTTTCAGATTGTAGCAGCTGTTGTATCTGGAATTGCAATATTATCAATATATATCCCTCCCTCCACAATTTTTGTTAAAAACAGATGGTCATCATTTACGTTAAAGTAATTATTCATTATCAGTGAAACGCGTCCAGGTAGAAGATAAACGTATTTTGGAAAATAAAAAGTGGTATGGATGGTGAAAATTCTGTAAAAAAATTTCTTCTGAAACTCCGCAGTCATCTGTTATGACTAATTTAAAAAAAAATCGGTTCGTCATATGCTCCGCAGCGTACCAAACATATTTCAGAAAACATTATAATAGGTTTAGCTGATAAAATTGCTCCTCATTTAGTTGCCAGGTTCGAAGAAATGCCCTCTTTTATTTCATATCTATCTCATTCTAACTGGCTAGACTCTCATTTCTCAGTTGGTGAATTCAAACGAGTAATTCAATTCCTTTCTGACTCTTCTCCGGCTCCTGATGGAATTATAAAGCTCCTTTGAAGTATTCTCTGACATGTCGGTTGAATATTTCTTGTCCTTAATCAATAACATATTTGAAACAGTATTTATTCAAGATTTCTGGAAAGTTAAAAAAATCTTACCGGTTTTAAAGTCTCATCATTTAGTCGTATTGCTCTTTCGTGGTGTTCAATAAAAGTAACGGAACATTTGACGAATAACAGATTAGAATGGTTTGTTGAAAATCACAGTTTTAGTCGTATCACGGTCTCTCCGCGAACACGAACTGTGAATCACGGTGCGATCATTAAAATCAATAAAAGCGATAGAAAACTACAAGTAACGCTCATATTACCTCACGATGGTGAAATGCAAAAATGCAAGAAATATGTCGCTAAGGACAGTGAATTATATTGCGTACAAAAAGCCATTGGTGCATAGTCACAAAACAAGATTTACTGAAAAAAAAGGCCTAAAAATTCCACTAATATCAAATAAGTATGGTAGCAGAACACTTGACTATTTGATACCTGTGATTTATAACAAATTTAACAAAAACTTTAACTTGAAAAATAATGAGGAACCCTGCCCTAAACTGACAAAAAAGTGGTTAATAAATGAACAAAACGTTTATCTATCCTAAACATTATATTTGGTATAAATATTTAAACTTAAGCTAATGTGTATTATGTTATAACATTAAATGGTAGAACCTACAGACAAGCTGATTGTCACAGCTTTGTGGGACTACCCATATCTTATATTGTATTAAATGTAATTATATTAAATTTAATAAATAAAAAATAAAATAAAAAAAATAAAAAATAAAAAGTGCAGCGTCTGTGGTGGTAGTTTCCACACATTATGTACAAACCAAAACATCGCCATTCTTGTAGAAAAGGAATGGATAAGTGCTAACTGCAATGTGGACACAGGACCGAGCGAGTTTCCACACATTATGTACAAACCAAAACATCGCCATTCCTGTAGGTAAGGAATGGATTAGTGCTAACTGCAATGCGGACACAGGACCGAGCGCTAACGGTAACAACGCAGCTATAAACGTCGGAGCCGGTGGCGGCATAATACTCAAAGCAAAAAAATATCCAGAAATGAAGCAAATTCTGAATGAAATAAACCAAAAGATTAACACTATGTATGCAATGGAAAAAGACATGGAGACACTCACCCAGTCAACAGAATTTTTATCTAACAAATACGATGAACTGTTGTCACTACATTTGGAGTTAGGGACAAAACTAAAAGAAAATGAAAATAAGTAACGAACAAAAATACCTACCTTGAAAAATGTAATCATATTTTAGAATACCGTAACCAAGAGATCGAACAAGCGGAGAAAAATTGTAACGTCGAAATGTTTGGTACTGAGATGAAAATATTGGAAAACCGTCAAAATACTCGCAGAGAAGTTGAATGTAAAAAAAAGAAAACATTTAAAAGGTGTGGAGACTTTCCGTAAGAACAGACTCCAAACCAGCAAACTTTATTATTAAATTCACGCGTCAAATATTTCGAGACGAATGGATAAAACAAAGGAAAACTCCGCTGACGAACAATGACATATACAAAAATGGAACTAACGGCAGAATATACATTACCAAAAATCTTACCAAAGAAAAAAAGGGCTCCTATTCAATACAAAACAAAAACTGAAACCAAAATATAAATACGTATCGGTACAAAATGGCAAAATATTAATTAGAAGTGAAGGTGAAGGCAAAATCATACAAATAAAAAGTGATAGTGATATAAACAAAAACATTTAATATTAAACTTTAAAAAATATATTTTTTTAAATACCTTTCAACTCTGAACGCTCATTTGATCAGTTAAAAAATCTACGCCATGGAAGATTCAATACTATTTGAAACACATACAATTATCAAGTGTCGAAATTTGGATACATCAAGCAAATAACCTCGACTGAACCAAATTTCTTGAACTATGGTGCCATTAACATAAACTTATTGGTTGATAAAAATAGTGTAATTACCACAGACATAGGAATTAATAGACGAGAAGATAATGGCGAGGGGTAAAATCAACTGTTGAAGAACGAAGGGAGTGAAGCTGACTGTGATTCGTCAGTAAATCAATCTGACAGTAAATAGGCATCTCGCATTATAATATCACCATTTACTTCTTAAAAGTAAAATCTGCTTTTGAATGAATAGACATTTTTACATGGGAGCGCAAATTACTCGCCACGTTATGAACAAATTTGCGAAGTCCAAATTCGGCAAAAAAATTCGGTTCTATTTTCAGAGTCGAATATTTCGTTTAAGTGTTTAGTTAAGACACTTTTATAAATGTTCATAATTTACTTCCCAGCAACCAACGAGCTTTGTGTTTCGCTTCCAGACGTTTCTCGATGTGATAGTAACAACTGATTCATATTATACGATGTGAATATGCTTAAAATAAAGTAAAATAATGCTTATATATGGAATGTAATACGACAATTGGGTTTATTCTCTTTTTCACATCTATTTTTATAAGTTTTCATAGTACAAGTCAACATTTTGCCGTGTTATTTCGTAAAATGAACCGATGATGTCTCGACCATAGTTTGCACAAGAATGATGACGTCACGTTTTCAAATTTCACTTGAGGCCATACGCGAGCACAGCCGGCTCCAATGGAACCGGTATGGGGAGTGGGGAATAATACGCTTTTAATCACTTAGGGCAGGTCTACTAATATTCATATGTCTATGGTAATTACAGAATATTTAAATCTACTCAGTGAAAATGGTTTAGAAAGTGTAATATTAGATGTGACTCGGGATGAAATATTGAATGCAAAAAATGTTAAATCATGTATTTTTCATATTACAATACGTTACCGCTATAACACTGTATTGTCATATATTGCAACTAATACAATATCCGACCATTATAGGGAAAGAGGTACTTAAAAAAGATTATAACTAAATAAGTTAGAAAAAAATTTAATGATAATACCTTTGTATATTTAAAAGTTGTAAAAATGAGAGATTTCTTACAATCAAACTGAATACTACTCAGTTTCGTAAGACACTGTACAATACAAATGTAAAAAAAATAACTGAATAAAGAAATCATAAAGAAAAATCTCCTTATCTATCTGCCATCCGGAAAAAGAAATCAACTACGGATAATTTAAGTGTGTTTTCAACAGATATCCGCATTTCTCAATCCCTTAACTCTTTTACATTTTTCACATTTCTAGATCTTTCGCTAGCTAATGACGATGTATTAATTAATGTTTTGAAAATCATAAAACTTAAAATCCCCATAAAATTAGTTCCATTTTTTATGAACTTGCTAACAGACAGATCCATTACTATTCATTCTTCTTCAAATATATATATATATTTATTTTTTTTAAAGCTGATTTTTACTGACTGAAAAATTTGACTTTTTTTTTTTTTATACAATCATAGAACTCACTAACACTTTGAATGACAATACGATAAGGTACATTCAAAAGTACAAGACAATACAGCACACAGATAACACACATTCAAAAGTAAGACAATACGATAACACACATTGAAAATGAATAACATCGTACTGTAGCACAATGCAATAGAATTAAAATTTTAGCTAACTAAGTGAAAAGTTTTATTTAAATTCTTTTCTTTTTCTGGAAATAAAAATCTTGTTAGTGAAAAAAAATAATTATAAATAAATACATTCATTTATATAAGAATTAAAACTTTCAAATAATGTCTTTCCTTTTCTTCTTTGTTTGCTCTAAAATTGTAGCGTAAACTATGGAAAGGGCTACCCCAGGGGTTTTGTAATCATTCCATTAATATTTAATATTTATATAGGTGATTTTTACATTGTAATCCCTTCATCTAACAAAAAACTTTATTTTGTGGACAATTAAAAAAAAAAAAAAAAACTTATATATTTACCGCACAAAAAATTATCTTATGCTGCAAAACAATTAAATTTGACCTTGCATACTAATAAAGTTTGATTGTTGACAAATTCAAGGAATTCAACTACCTCTAAAACCAAGATAGTGGCTTTTACTCGCAAAAGAAAACTGCGCCATTTTACAGTTTTTACTTTCTATTTTGATAATGTCCCTCTTCAAATCGCTAAGCAAATAAAATTACTTCATCTACTTTTGGACCATAAGCTCTCCTAGTTCTCGCATATTCAGCACATTTCTGCTAAGTGTGAAAAGGGGTTTAATATGATGCGAGCTGTTTCCAGAGTATGGTGGGAATCTCATCCTACTACTCTTAAACTAATATATAACTCCCTTGTTCGAAGTCACTTGAATTATAGCACATTTTTTTTCGACTCACTTCCTAAATATCAAGATAAAAAAATTAAAATAATCCAATCATAAGCGCTCAGAATGATTATTGGGGCAGTGACATCTTTTCCAATTTATTCTCTCCAAGTACAATGTGTAGATCCTCCCTTCTTTTTGAGAAGATAATTCACGGATAGATATATCTATAAAGCGTTATCTTTGTCACGTCACTCGTTGGAAGGGAGTCTCGATCGTTTGTTCAGTAATTTGAATAACAGAAGGAAGATAATAGATAAAGATCGATTCCCTCTCCTACCAAATTTTTGTTTACATTCAGTTCTCTGTCTTCTCCCTCAAAAATCTACAAGATGATCCAATCCTCCCTATTTAAAGCACCTCGTTTGATGCTATCAATTTTATCCCCAAAATAATAATTTCTGACTTCCGGACGAAGATTTTAACTTCCCTCATAATATTCAAGATGTTGTGGAACATTTAAAAAAAAATGATCACTTCAAAGTTTCCTGGATTTTCCCAGATATATATTCCTTATATATCCCAGATATATTTCCGGTATATATTCCTGCTGTGTTCGTACAAACAGGTCTCCAACTCGTCCTGGAAGGAGTTTATAGAAAATTGGTTCTAGTCCTCGATCTATTTTTTGAGTCACCGCTTACCTTGGCCGTGAAAAATTGTCCTTTCCTGATTTGGTTCCTTCCTGGTTCTTTCCTGGTTTTAAACATGGTTTAGTAATTTGCCTGTGGAAAAGAAAATTACTACGCCGATCCTTGGCCTGAAGATCCAATGCACTGTTTCTCTTCTCCACGAAGAGAAAAAAATATTGCAAGTCACTACCGTGACTTTAGCCCACTGGCTCCTGGTTTAACTTTCTGCTGTCATGTGACAACAAAAAAAATCCACCGATTAATCCTACGGCTGCGCCAGCTGTTGTGTTCGCAAAAAAAGGTCTCCAACTCGTCTTGGAAGGAGTTTATAAAGAATTGGTTCTTTTAGATTAATCAGGGATTTATTAATACTCTGCGTGTTATAATAGTTTATTGTTTATTGTTGTTGTTATACGCCCATAGGGGCTTTTACATAGATTATAAATAAGTTTTACATAAGTTATCGAGTTAGAATTTATACTAAGAGTTATAAAAGTGAAGAATTTTAAAAAAATATACAAGTAGTTTTTGAAGAATATGGCGTAAAGAAACATTTTAAACAACATAATATTTAACAATAACAAAGAACAAAATATAATATAAAACATTACAATAACATATCTAATCGTTAAATCTATTACAATAATTTGTATGATTCCACAAAGTGTTGGTTTAATTTGAATTTAAGATTATAAAGGGAATCATGGAATATATCTATAATACCACCAAACTTGTTGCCCAAATCATGCATCCTATTGGTAAGTGAGTTTGACTGATAGTTGGTTTTATATGTGTCGCAAAAGAATGTTGTATTTTGTCTAGTATTTCTTGTCGGTACATAGAGTTTAATAGCAGCAACGATGGCAGTGAATGAAACAGTGACTCGATAGTCGACCTAACTAGAAGCTGGCTAATTGGAATCTGAAACAGTAGGTTTATCTGGGAGCCTTACCATTGGCCCCGGCAACTACAGGCCACAGGCTCTATCTTGAGGATTTCCATGCAAGCTCTAAGCATTGCCCTCTGTGCGTGCATCTATGAAGCTCTTATTTCTCAACATCCTCCCCCGGCTAACTCAGGACCTGGCTAAGATATTTTATTTTAATACATATTTTTCCAAAAAAAAGAGTCAATACAATTTACAACAGGTAACTCTAAATATTTCTTATAATCACTGTTGTCGTATTTACAAGTAGCCATTTTTTCCAGGAGGTAATTTCAAGGACATCTAGGACGAAGTTTTCCAATCCAAGAAGTTGGCTGTAGTTGTGGTGGACTTTTGATTCCCTCTGGAGACCTGAAATCAGAAGAAAATCGGTTAATACCCCTCAATAAGAATGTCGTCTCCAGTTTGTCTGCACAGCATTTCGACATATCAGACTCGGTAGGGTCTGCTGTTGTTTCATCTCTCCAATGTACAGAACACTTCCTCAGCTGACCTATGTGTCTTTTCCAAGAGATTTGACTTCCTAAAATTTTAGTAATATATAATTTTTTTCCGAGTCTTTTCTCAACAATACCTTTAGCCCAGGAACCTTTATTCAGTTGTCTGAAATCTCTCGCCAAACATTCCTGATCTACCCGAAAATTACTGCAAATTACCCTACCAAAATTCCTAATCTGATTATATTGGCTTTTTTCAATGTTCTTATTTGTTAACCGCTCTACTGAGGATGCTTGACTTCCTCGATCTTTATAGGAATCAGGCTACTAAAAGTTGATTTTAACCTTCTTCCAAACATGAGGACGGACGGTTCGACCCCCGTCGTAGAATGTGGGGTGTTCCGATAATCACTTAAAGATTCATATAATCTATTTTACAGTTTGATTGAAGTACATTAAAAACGAAAATCTTCTTCGAATTTTTTTTATTGTTTTTATCGAGTTCTCGGCCTGCCCATCGCTTTCAGGGTGCTAAATTAGGGTAGTTTACCATTTAATATTATTACTCCTTAAAAAATCTGTGAACCCTTGACTTGTGAAAACGGTTCCGTTATCAGATAAAACACAGTCCGGGTAGCCAAAATTTGAGAAAATTCTTCTTAATTCATTGATGATATTTACTGAGTCTGCATTGGGAACTTCAATACAATCTCAGGAAAATGCGTCGCATATGACAAGAAACATTTTCCCTGAAAACGGACCGCAATAATTAATATGGAGCCTACTCCATGTTGATTCTGAGTTAGGCCAGACTGACAAATGACTCTTAGCCGGCATCGGCCTAACTGCTGCACAATCGTTGCAACTTTGAACGATTTTTTCTTCAGTGAAGTCCTCGTTCAGTGATGGCCACCAAAAATAACCCTAGGCTAGGCCCTTCATCTTTACTATGCCTAAATGTGACCTGTGCGGTAAGTCTAACACTTTGATTTGCAGCGAACTAGGAATTACAATTCTGTGCTGCCAGAACAAACAATCATTGACAGTAGATAATTCGTTTCTTTTTACTCAAAATTTCCATAAGGAACTATCCCGATTAACTCTCTTGGGCCATCCGACACGCAGATGCCCTAAATTCTCTTGAATTTCTGTATCGGACTCTGTAGCAGCGACTATACGCTTTACATCTAAGTGCTCGCACTTCTCTATATAGCATACAAAATCCGTCCCGGTACTTTGCACCGACGCTATTTCTAAACCAAATATATCCATGAAATCTCTACCTACAATTAACTGAGTACCCCAGCAACAATGATGAATGTAACATTCATGTTTTTATTTGTATACCTCACCTCGAAAATTGCTTTGCCAATAACTTAATAGTAATCCCCGTGTAACCCAAAATAACACGGTTGTCTGGCAATAAATTTACCGAACCAAAATGACGGTTAAAAAACTTCCTTTGCATTACACACAACGATGATCCCGAATCGACCATCGCCCTAAATCTTAAATTATTTACTAGAATGTCTACTGTAAACGAGTTGATTGACGCTATACGGTTATCATTACTACGGTAATCCTCAAAAATTGGATTGACACTATCCGAATTATTATTGTAAACACAAAATTTATGTAGATGACCCACGCCATTTTTTTTATTTTTATTTATTTATTAAATTTAATATAATTACATTTAATACAATATAAGATATGGGTAGTCCCACAAAGCTGTGACAATCAGCTTGTCTGTAGGTTCTACCATTTAATGTTATAACATAATACACATTAGCTTAAGTTTAAATATTTATACCAAATATAATGTTTAGGATAGATAAACGTTTTGTTCATTTATTAACCACTTTTTTGTCAGTTTAGGGCAAGGTTCCTCATTATTTTTCAAGTTAAAGTTTTCGTTAAATTTGTTATAAATCACAGGTATCAAATAGTCAAGTGTTCTGCTACCATACTTATTTGATATTATTGGAATTTTTAGGCCTTTTTTTCAGTAAATCTTGTTTTGTGACTATGCACCAATGGCTTTTTGTACGCATTTTCTCCCGCATTATCCATAATTATAATAAACCAGAGAAGCCCTTTAACTGGGAGTAGGCCCTCAGAGCCATACAGTAATTTTAAGTTGTTTCTTTGTTTGTAAATGCTAGGTTTAACCATTTTTTTTTAATTATAGCAGTTTATAGATTTTGAATGTATTTAATATTAATATTACTCGAGTGTCCCCAAGTTCGAATTCCATATCTAAGTATTGATTCGACCATAGAGTGATATATAAGTTTGAGAGAACATCGAGGCAATACAAATATTAATTTATAAAAATTACTCGCCAAACATCGGAGCTGGTTACAAATTTTGATCACACTTTTGTCCCATTTAAAGTTATTGTCTACGATTATGCCAAGGTAAGTATATTCGTTTGCAAAATCAATTTTTTCACAGCAGCAAATATTATCCATTTTTTTATGTATACAATCAAAATTATGTGCAGTTATTTTAGGTAAGTTCCACATTTTCAAGCTCGGTGATCTTATATACATGCATATAGTTTTTTGACATTAATAATTAATCCTACATCATGAGACCATTTAAGTAGCTCGTTAAAGTCAATTTGTAATTCTTGAATAGCTATTTCAGGGTTTTCATTAGAGACAACTAGTGCAGTATCATCAGCAAAAATAAATCTATGGGCTATTTAAAAAAGTTTAGACATGGCAATTTCATATATAATGTATAATTTTGGTCCTAAAATTGACCCTTTTGGCACCCCTGATTTAATAAATCTAAAATTACCCATTGCATTCAAAATCTTTACATACATTTTTCTATTTGTTAAATAGTTTTTGAAAAATGATAGGAGTTTACCACGGATTCCTATGATTACGAGTACCTTGATTAATTGTGTATGGCTGAGTGTATCGAAAGCTTTTGAGAAATCAATAAATAATACTAGTACATGTTTTTTTGAGTTAAGCTCTGAATTTATATAATTGGAAAATTTTTCGAGCAGTTTATCACAGCTTTTTTGTTTTTGGAAGCCATACTGACATTCATCAATAATGCCCAAATTATTTAAATA
This sequence comes from Hesperophylax consimilis, assembly GCF_061612785.1. NCBI lineage: Eukaryota > Metazoa > Arthropoda > Insecta > Trichoptera > Limnephilidae > Hesperophylax > Hesperophylax consimilis. Next base: position 5,837,444 of record NC_142863.1, on the reverse strand, counting down.
TTTATCCAAATTTATAGATATATATTTTTCTAATATTATATTCTAATGCGGGTAAAAAGGAAATAGGCCTATAATTATTTATTACCGTGTGATCTCCATTTTTTAAAATGGGCCTTATGATGCTGCATTTTAGTTCAGCTGGAATGTGACTTGTGTCAATAATTCTGTTAATTAGGTGAGTAATATAGGACTAAATAATTTAACATGTTTTTTTAGATCATACATGCGAATTAGATCCACGCCCGGTGTCTTTGAATTTTTCATTCTTCCGATAATGCATTCAGTTTGTTCTGCATTAGCTCTTGGTAGGTACATTGAATGTTGCAAATGTTCTTGCTTCAACGCAGACGCTCGAACATTGCATTCGTGCAATAACTGATTTACACCGTCGTCAAAGAATTTTGCAAAGTTTTCTGCCACCACATCCGCGGTTTGGGAATTTAAGAAATATTTAGATATTACTTCATCACAATCGGATTTATTTTTCCTACCCAATACTTGATTTACTTCATTTCATGTTTTTTTAATGTCCTTGAAACAATGTTTAAATTTGTTATTATAGTATATTTGTTTTGTGTTCAATATTTTTTTATTTGGTTTATTTCTGTATTTCTTGAATTCGACTTCATATATTTTATTGTTAGGCGTGTTTTTCCATTTCCTCCATAATGTGTCACGTAGTTGTATATTTTCAATGAGATTATAATTTATCCAGCCCTTTTGGTTATTACGCTGTTTATTTGTATTTGATTTTGTTTCAGTACTTTTTTCGTAAATATATTTGAATTTCGATTTAATTTCTTCATAAATTAAGTAAGGTTCCGTTATGTTTAGTATTTCATTCCAATCAGTGATTTCAATAAGTAGGTCGACTTTTTTTTCCGATATTACAGTATATTTCGTATGGTGCGATTTTTTGGTGGTACCTGCCTCATAGGTAGAGAAACGCATCGTTGCTGCAATAAGGTAGTGATCCGCTATTTTAGTTTCACATACACATGAGCTGATTTCATTTCTCTCTCTCTCTCTTACATAGATATGGTCTAGACATGTAGCCGTTACATAGTTAGTCAGTATGGCTTCACGGGTCACGTCATTAATACATTTAAAAAATCCAAATTTAGCCATAATGTTTTCATATTGCATTACAATTGGTTCCTGATAATTTTATAAGTTTATATTCGTATCCCCAAGTACCATAACGGATTTTCAATATTTCCCAATATTACATCTAGCTCTTCGAGAAATATTTTTTTATTTGAATTAGGTGGTCTGTATATTGCCAATATATGTAGACGTTTATGTTTTTTGACAGAAATAGTTCCGTAGACACATTCAAATTTAGTTGGCATTATGTTAATTTGTTCAAACGTTAGGTGATCTTTCACATATAAAATAATCCCGCCTCCCGATTTGTTTTTTCGACAAAAGTAATGAGAAGTAAAACCCAATATTTTGTATAGATGTATATCATTTTCATTAATCGACGTTTCACAAAGTGTGATTATATCAATATTACTCAGAGAGCTAGAGATAACGACAAGAAACGTATCCCAATATTTTGATAAGGATCGAATGTTTAAGTTGATTGCAGTTAAATTATTATTTCCCGAAACATGTTTTTTGATAATCCAGTTCTCAAAACTTTGTGTGCGTTCATAAGCGATTTCAGAGGTGTCAAAATCTACGTTCAAATCACCCATATTGAATAATATTTTAATAGGCGGCAATAGTATGTAAACAAGTGTGAGGATTTATCAAGGCAAATAAATTGTATAAATATTTTTACGGAAGTAAACATTACCAATATATTCCTAGTTAGATTTTTGCTTTGTTCAGAAAGTTTTTGGTTAAATAATTGACAACAATAAATATTTTTTCTACATTTATGAGTATACCTAGGATAAACTAACATCAATATACATTTCAATACTCCCGTGTTAACACTATAGATACCGGACAATAAATTAGAATATAATATATTTAAAGCAGAAAAAAATATCAAAGATATGAGATACTCATATTTCGGAAGTAAAAGATATTGTGCTCAGAAGAAGATGTTAAGTATTTAAATAAAGTTTTGGTTAGAAGCATTGATTTTTTAGAATAATAATACATATAAATATACCTAATCATAGTCTATGCGACTTTGCGTGATATGCATCATCTTTTTAAAGTAAGTGCAGTTTGTGTTGTTTGCTTTATGATTAGTGTTAAGGGTCATCTTAAAAGTATTGTTTTGGTAAATACAGTTGCTACATGTTTCTTCCGAGTTTTTGTTTGGGCATTCCATCCATTCGTGATCCTTAGCACAATGTAAGCAGGTCGCGCTTTTGCCTTTGCTCAAACATTTCAGTGCAGTGTGTCCAAATTTCAAGCAGTGGTAGCACTGCGTCAGGGGGTTGGCATCTTCCACTCGTACTCTGCTGAATCCTAAATTGATTTTTTCCTTTTCAATGAGGTAGGACCTCAGTGCTCCGCTGGTTTCTAGTATATAGTTAGTGAGTCCATTTTGTTCTTTAGGTTTAAACATTTTTATTAGTTTTACAGTGTTTTTTGTATCATTTTCCATTATATCTTTGATACCTTCATTTTGGGATTTTAAAGCCTCGATTATATCTTCTTCTGTCAGATCTGCCTGTAGATTTCTTATGAAAAATTTGGGTTTTTCTTTTTTAGTTCTTCCGCAACCATATTTTTTTTGAGCGTTTTGTTAATTTCATCCGTCAATTTTTCTGCATAGACTTTAGTAGGGCAAGATATTATCAGTTTATTTTGGGCGGCTTTACGAACTCCATTTACTGCAATGCCTAAATTTTGCTATTTTTATTATTTTGACAATTTGTTCTTTAATTGCGTCTGATGTCATATTTGAATTTTCACTTTTAATAATCAATGAATATTTCGATTCCGGGATTTCTTTTAGTCGACTTGCATAGGTTTTTTTTTCCATATAACTTGAATTTTCAATTTTTTTTTCTAATTTTTCTATAAGTTTGGTTTGCAGAAAAACAATCTCGTATTGAAATGAAGTTTTTTCGTGCATCCATTTTTCTTCTAGAAGTTTGATGTTTGTTTCCAGATTAGTTTTGGCCTTGGAGTCTTGTTTGGTAGAAATATTTGAGATTTCTAGTTAAATATGTTCTATTATTTGTAGCACGTCCATAATGGGTTGGGTTTAGTGACCGCAGTCACCTCACTCGCGGCAAAATACTAGTAACGGTGTAACAATACTCTAATATTGTAAAAACGAAAGTATTTACGTATACTTCCACACACCACCGCTGTGGCGAGTGTAATTGCATTGTAATTGCATTTGAAACATCTAGCGTTGCGAAATTTGCACGAATTAGTTCTGTTGAGATTTGTTTGGGGCTTGATGAAGTCTTCAAAATAACAGACGCATGGTTTTTGTTGCACAAAACTGCATTTTTTACTTTATTTAATGTTACGAGTTTAAAATATTCCCGACCCGGGTAAAACACTTTTAATAACGGTCAGTTGACCATAATGACTGACTGTTACTATTTTTTGGAGAGAAGAAGTCAAAAATCCACTCGGCGAGGCTTTTTATAACCTAATCAAATAACACACACTGACAAGCTAATTATCAAAACAAAACACTGTCAAAGAAAAGCCAATTGGTAATTAAAACACCTGTTTTATCTATAGGCCCTAGTTTTAATTCTGACCGCTAGGTGCTAGGCAGGAGCCTGTAAAATAACTGGTTGTGAACTTAGCTAATAGCTCGTACATTTTAAACATATTGCCACCGCCGAGATGAGAAAAAAAAAGTCGTGGTTTTTTTTGTTGATATCAATACAAAAAACTTTCAACAAATATTAAAATAGTTCATTATAACTAAACTACCTAAACCTGAAGGGATCGGGAATATAATTTAAAACAATCAAAAATATAATAACCCTCATACCAATACATAATCCATAAAATTACTCACATTATTCCATAAAATTAATAAAACCATAACCTGATAAATCATAAAATTGATAAAATTCATAAAATTAATAACATTTACACATATAGATCACTTAATTAACTAATATTCTAGCTCCCGTATAGAGCAGTTCAAAAACTGAAGTCTGTTTTTTTTTATATGAGTTCATATTATATACCGTTCACTCTGCATTCGGTCCAGTGGTGATCATCCTGTCAAGGGTGGTACATGTTAACTCAGGGGGTTGAGTCTCATATTAACGGTGCCCTGTCCTGGTAGGCAGCGAATACCCCTGGTCCTGGTTGACTGAAAGCCCCAATGGCTTCTGGATATTAGGTCAGTTAACCACAGCGATGCTCTATGGTCAGTAGTCCTGTCTGGTAGCATCGGTTCAGCCCTGGTTACATTAGGCTGTGACCTTGGGAAGGTCTGTAGTTTGCCTGGCCGAGAGATGCAGATCCTGGTTTGATTCTATTGGCATCAAACATATTTTTGTGATAGGTCGCACAAAAATGCCTTGGGACGTCTTGAGGGTAACCACCCTTACTACGCCATCAGGTCCTGGATGAGTTGCTGTTATGCGCGCCATCCTCCATAATGCAGGAGGCAGATTGTCCTCCTTCAAGATGACCAGATCGTCCTTTTTTATGACTTCTTGGCTGCTGGCCTGCCATTTGGTCCGTTTTTGTAGTTCAGCAAGGTAATCTCGTTTCCATCTACACCAGAAAGTTTGAATTAAGGCATTTAATTTTTGATATTGGCTTAGTCTGTTCTCTGGTAGCTCGCGGACGTCTAATTCAGGGATGATAGAAGCCACAGTGCCCATAAGGAAGTGGTTGGGGGTGAGGGGGAGTAGGTCGTTGACGTCATCAGACAAGGAAGTTAAAGGACGGGAGTTCAAACAAGCCTCTATCTGACAAAATAAGGTATATAATAATTCAAACTGTAATGAATTATTTTTGGTGATTCTATATAAATGAAACTTGATAGATTTAACCGCAGCTTCCCACAACCCGCCGTGATTTGGCGCCCTAGGAGGAATGAAATTCCAAACTATGCCTTTATCTGCTAAAAACCTATGAATTTTGTCATTGTTCAGCTTTAGACTGGCATACAACTCTTGAAGCTTGTTGGAAGCTCCTCTGAAGCTAGTTGAATTGTCAGAAAATATTTTTTCAGGTTGACCCCGCCGGGCGATAAATCTCTTTAAGCAATTTAAAAAAGTATCGCTTGACAAATCCGTTAAAAGTTCTAAATGAACAGCTTTAGTAGAAAAACAAACAAATATGCAAAGATACGATTTGATTAGTGGAGACTTCCTCAGCGCTCCACTCTTCATGTCAATAGGTCCAGCATAATCAAGCCCCGTCACCGCAAATGGTCGACTGGGAGTGATTCTTTCAACAGGTAAGTTTCCCATATTCTGCTGGCAAACTCGAGGTTGGTATCTAAAACATATAATACAGTTATGTAAGACTCGTTTAACAGTATTTTTTCCTAGTATGGGCCAGTATTTCAAGCGTATTTCCGCTAACAGCGCTTGTGGCCCGGCATGTAAATGCACATAATGATAATGTCTTATAATTAATTCGGTTAATTTATGTGTAGGCGATAATATTACAGGTTGCCTTTGTTGATGTGATAAGTACGTAGCTAGTTTTAGTTTACCATTTGCACAAATTAAACCATCTAATTAACAAGGATTGAGGGCTTTCAATCTACTATTTTTGTTTACCATCATGTGATTGTTCAAGTCCTTTAATTCTCTTTTAAAGGAATGTTCTTGAGATGATTTCAACAGACATTTTAAGGCTGCTTCTAGTTCGGTGACATTTATATTGCCTCCGATTTTATCTTTAGGATTCCGAGAATTATTTATAAATCTCAACGCCAAAGCGGTAATTCTCTTCAATTTGTCAAAAGTTGAAGCTATGCACGACAATATCTGACGCTTACTTTCAGTCTTACTTGACGGTCTTTTAATTTCATATGATAAACAATCTGATTCATTATCCCAGATCAAACCTAGGATCTTTTCAATTTTGGAATTGTTTGTGATCATTTGTTCACCATTGCTTTTCCCAGCAATTTCACCCTGGCCCGACCCAGATGACAATTCCGAAATATTCGATCTCCACTTTCGCAGGGTCATTCCGGAGGACAGTAAAATATCATGTACCTGTTGTTTCAACCTGACGCATGCGTCCAAGTCGTCCTCTCCGGTCAACAGATCGTCCATGTAGAAATCGTTTTCTATGACCTGGCTTGCTACGGGAAATTTAATGCGATTGTCCATACCGATTTACCGTAGACATCTAGTTGCCAGGAAAGAGAAAGGTCCCAAACCGTAGGTGATTGTCTTCAATTTATAATGCCTGAGCTCCTCTTCTGGAGAGTCGTGCCATAAAATCTTCTGCAGGCTGCAATCCTCTGGGCGTACGTTGATTTGACGGTACATTTTTTCTATGTCCGCCGTCATGACGTATCTATGCTTCTTAAACGTAAAGGTTGAGTGTATAAATCTTTTTGAATAACAGCTCCTACCATTTAATACATCGTTCAGAGAAATACCGGTCGACGTTTTAGCCGATCCGTCAAATACTATACGCAGTTTAGTAGTGCTGCTCGCTTCCTTTATTACCGCATGATGCGGCAAAAAATAGGAATGGTCCTTTGTTTTCTCACATAGCTCCATGTGATTTAATTGCTCATATACTTTCATAAATTGAGCATACTGAGATTTCAATTCAGGATTCATTAAAAATTTTCTTTCCAAACCTTTGAATCTTTTTTCCGCTGTGCTCAATGAGTCACCAAGCTGGTTGACACACGGGCGGCGCGGCAAACTCACTACGTATCTACCATCGCTCTCTCGGGTGTGCGTGGCTACAAAGTCGGCTTCACAAGCCTTCTCCTCGTGGTTATAAAAACTTGGAGGCATCACCTCTTCCATTTTCCAAAATTTTTCAACTTGATTTTACAATGTATTTATTGATAAACTACAGATTTCTGGTACTGGCCTTTTTTTATGGTGAGCGTTGATCGGGCCCGAAATGATCCATCCTAATTCTGTCCTTTGGAGCGTAGGTCCGGTATCCAATCTTAGCCGATCATTCTTCAAGATCTCCCAAAAACTCTCAGCGCCCAACAGTATATCAATGGGTGCTGTTATGTTGGAGTTTGGATCCGCCAATTCCAATCCCGGCGGAAGCTTGAAATCCTTCCTGGCCACCGTTGCTTGCGGTAAATTTGTAGTTATTTCCTGCAATATTAGACATGTGATATCTTGTTTATAATTTGTTTTTAAAGATTTCATTTTAATTGCAACCCGTTTCTTTATATGGGTCACGTTGTTATGTATACCCGACACGGGTTTTTTTTTATGTTTTCACACTTCAAATTCAATTTTATTGCGAACTTTTCGCTCATAAAATTTGATTGGGCTCCTGAATCAATTAATACCCTTGCTTTATGCATTTCATTATTGCGATCCAACACTCCTATGATTGCTGTCGACAATAACACAGTTTTTTCGGCCTTCACCAAGGCGGAGTGGTTGGACACTGAAATTCGTTCAGTTTCCATATGGTCGCCGCCTCCAGGGCGGGCTTCACCATTTTTATCGGAATCATTACTCGGATGATTCCCCTTATGCAATAAAGTGTTGTGGCTATCGCTACCACATAGCTTGCATTGCATATTAATTTTACAATATGGGGCCGTATGCCCTAACCTCAAACATTTGAAGCAGGCCCTACACCTCTTTATCATTTCGCTTCTCTCTCCTGAAGTTAACTTTAAAAACTTTTTACAATAATAAATTTTATGTCCTTTATCGTGACAACATATACAATTATTGTGGGCGGCTGCTAAAAAAACTGATTCCTTTCTAGGAATGTTATTGTTGCCGCCATTTGTTTTCGGGTAGGTAACATTTTTTTTCGATTCTGTATGTAACATTAATTCTAAAACTTGCGCCCTTAACGTTAGACACTTGAGAAATTCTCCTAACGTTGGTAATTCTTCTTGTAATGTTGTTTGTTCCCAATGCTTTCGCAATATTGCGTCTAATTTATTAGAAACTATATAAATAATTAATGCATCCCATTGATCGATTTTTAAGCCTAAATTTTGCAGAGCCTTTAGGTTCACATTAGTCTCATCAATTAAATAGCGCATGGCTACCGGATCCTCTTGTTTCATTTCTTTAAGTTGAAACAAAGCTTGTATATGCTTATGGACGGTAGTTTGTAAATTTGCAAATCTTTGTTGTAACAATTCCCAGGCTGACACGTAATTTAAATCTGATACTTCGAAATTGGCGATCACTTTCGCTGCATTCCTCTTTAAGCAGGATTGCAGATAATAGAATTTTTTCACATTATTTAACGTTTGATTATTATGCACTAATGTTTTGAATGTCTCTAAGAAGTTTACACATGTTTTTCGATCACCATTGAATTCCCTTAATTGGAGGTTAGGAAGTTTTATTGCTACCTTGTTTTGCTCAACGGATTGTAACATTTCTTTTGCTTTCGCTAAAATCGAATAATATTGATTCTCAAAACTTTCCCTTTGGGAATTATTCTCGATGTCGTCAAAATCTGGTAGAGATTCTATTTGATCTTGAATTAATTCAAACTGGTTTAATATGCTTTCAATTTTCTCGTACCTAATTTGGATCTCATTTAACGATAGAATACGTATTGAATCCCCGAACCTCGTGAGTTTCCCCTTTAAAACCCCTCGTTTGGCGATTAGCGATTTCATATTATCCATCTTAATTGCGTAAAAACCAAAAGCAAATGTTTCTTTTAAAATATTTTCTGCTAAATCGTATTATAATTAAAACCTAAAAAAACCAACAATAATAATACACAATGACTTGCTTCTATGCTGTGGGTAGCCGATTTTTTTCTTTTTCAAATTATTATATTAGCAAAATACACAGTAAAACATAGCTTGTTTGAAATTGGAAATGATTACAAAGATAGGAGGGCACAAAGGTACTCATCTGAATTTTTTCTGGAATGTCGTCATCAATTTTTTCCATCAAAGCCTTTTGTTTGGTGCTGGTTCATTTTTTCTGGTAAATCCTCTGATTATATCCATCCGCTCGTTAGGACCATGTTGAGATTTGTTTGGGGCTTGATGAAGTCTTCAAAATAACAAAAAAAAAAAAAACAACAACAATCATAAACGTCAGACGACTATTTGAATGCTCCAACATTAATCTAATCAAAAGTGTAGAAAAAAGTTAAGTGAATCACTTCAGTTTATGAAATACAGTGTAGTTTTTCGCGCACTATCATCGCGTGATCTTAGATCCTCAACTGTAACACCCGAAAGTATCAAAATAGTGTTTTGAAATTAAAACAATAAACTTCCTACTAGATTGCACAGTTTAATCTCATTAAAAATTAAAATCATATAGACTGTATTTCGACAAGAAGCTATACAAAACAAAGAGAACAATTGTAAATAATTCACAGTTTTTCGGTGAAGATAAGAAGTGAAATAACAAAATAAAAAAGTGCTATTAAACGTTACAAGTGCAACAATAAATACATGTGTATACCCAAGAGCATAAACAAAATATAAACAAGTACTAAATGAACTTTACACAAGTATATTTAAACGTATCCCACGGCTCTCACCCAAGGCTCCATAGCTCAGTGGTCTAAAACGTCAGCACCGCGCTATTCTGTCGATCACAGTTCAATCCTCAAACCGGCGAACAAAAAAAAATAATAAATATTTTTTTTTTAAATATAATAATAAATATTAATAAATAATACTCAACCCAGATTATAACACTCTCACTTGGATTTTAAAAACAGCTTCACAATCAGCTACCATCACGGATTCAAACCAAAACACAACCTGTGTAACTGGTTTTGCCTGCCTATAGGCGCTAGAGAGTGTGCCAGTGTGTTTGCCTACCAACAGGCGCAAGCCTCAAAATACATAACCGGTGTAATTGATTTTGCCTGCCTTTAGGCGCTAGAGAGTGCCATTGTTTTTGCCCACCAACAGGAGCAACCCTAAAAACACAACAACATGTCTAAATCTCGCAGTAAATTCCCCAGCGCGAAGAAAACCACATCTTCACCACAAACTAGCACTATGGACTCACCGTCGGCGACACATCAATCTATGATTAATATAGACAGTGAATCAATATTTGAATTCATCAATACGAAATTCGAGGAAATGAAGACAGTAATGCTCAATAAAATTGAAACAGAGCTGCAAGAAATAAAAAACTTCACGAACTTCATCAATGACAAATATGATGACATTTTACAAAAACTTCAACAAATCATGGACATTCCAAACACCGTCAACAAAATCAAGGAGGAACTAGCGGATAAAGAAATCAGATTATCTACGGTAGAAATCCACCTGGCGGATATAGAACAAGCAGCCCTGCTGAACTCCATAGAGATAAACGGCCTAAAATTACAGGACAACATATCCCCAGTCCACGCTGTTACACGGATCGCTGAACTCGCAGGCGTTACGATGTCCCCAGAGGATACATACAAAGTCACAACAAACAAAACAAATGATCAAACAAAAATAACAATTAATTTTAAGGATACCACAAAAGCACAAACCATGTTAGCATCCAAACACAATGACCCGATAAAAAAATTCAACGGAGAAGGAGCCAAATATGTTTATCTTAATGCGGCATTAACCCAATATTACAAAAATCTGCACTGGAACACCAGAAAAAGAGCCCAAGAAAAAGACTACAAATATGTTTGGGTAAAATCAGGAAAAATTCTCGTCAGAAAATCCAAAGACTCAAAGGTTATGGAAATAAAACACCTAAACGATATATCTAATAAACTGACATAAACACGACTGTACATCTAACACAACCTCACATCACATACTTACACAAATACACACCAACATGGCAGATTACATGGAATATATAGATTCGGACAATCAACACTACTGTGAAAGTACAAATGATATTAACCTCTGGACCAAATTCACAAAAGAAAAACATAGAATCAATATATTACACCAAAACATTAGATCGATCAATAAAAATTTTGATGAATTTTTTATATACCTCCAACAGCTCGAAAATAATTTTGATGTCATTGTGCTGACAGAATGCTGGTTGAATGACAACTACATACCAAAAACAATCAAAAACTATAATACACACCATACAAAAATACACAAAAACCAAAATGATGGTATAGTTATATACGTCAGTGATAAAAATAACACAACCATTCAAGAAATAAACATAATCGACTCCAACTGCATACAAATTACATATGGAAAAGAAACATGTATCCTAGCTATGTACAGATCTCCATCCAAAAACAACATCACAAATTTCTTAACTGATCTTAACAATACATTAAATGATCTCAACAAATACAAAAATATCATCATCATAGGAGATCTTAATATAAACATTCTACAAAACGGACACCCACAAAACATAGAATACCTAGCAATACTAGCACAACACGGACTGGAGCCAATAATAAATGTCCCAACACGGGTCACACAAAACACTAAAAGCTGCATAGACCATATAATGATCAAGACAAAACTAAAAACCAAAACAGTAGTACTTGAAAGCACAATCACTGATCACTACATGAATATGATAGCAATAGACACCGAAAACACTACTTCGAAACAACATAAAATATTTACAAAAAAAATAATTGACTACTCAAACTTAAAAGAAAAACTCCAAAAAATAAACTGGAATACATTATACCAAATAGATAATGTCGATGAAGCCTGGAATACATTTACAAATACGCTTACGCAAGAAATAAATAATTACACTACAATAAAACATATAAAACTTACACACAAAGCAAAAAAAATTAAACTATGGATAACACAAGGAATATTAAACTGTATTCGTAAACGAGACAAAATTCACAAACAAATTAAACAAACACCGTATGACATGGAACAACTTAATTACTATAAAAGATATAGAAACATATGCACGAAAATTATTAGAGTAGCTAAGGAGATGTACTACAAAGAAAAACTTAAAAAAGCAAACAATTACCCAAAGGAAACATGGAGAATATTAAAGGAAGTTACATACACACAAAAATACAAACAAAAAAATACTATCGAACATCTAAATATTAACTCGAAAAAAATAGATGCCAAAACAAATATAGAAATGATGGCAAACCACGCAAATAACTTTTTTGCAACTATAGGGAAAGTTTTAGCAAATCGTAAAAAACACAGCACAAACACACTAACACAAACAAACAGATCAAACATCGATACCCAACCAACACAACACAGATTTATATTAAAAATAAGTTCGGAAATGGAAATTAACAAAATAATAAATACATTAAAAAACCAGATTGCTCCTGGATTAGATGAGATAACAACGGATTGCATTAAAATAATAAAAAATGAAATATTAAAACCTATAACACACCTAATCAACCTTAGCATAACACATGCCTGCTTTCCTAATACTCTTAAAAAAGGACTGGTAATCCCTATGTATAAATCCGGAGATAAAATGGAAATAACTAACTATAGACCAATCACTTTGTTAAACTCTCTATCAAAGATTTTCGAAAGACTATTAAAAAACCAAATAATAAAATACCTGGAAGAAAACAAATTAATCTCGGACAAACAATATGGATTTAGAGAAAAAAGAAGCACAAAAGAAGCTTTAGCTAGTACAATAGATTATATACATAGCAACTTAGATCAAGGGTTTAAATGCATAGCGATATATTTAGATTTGGCTAAAGCCTTTGATTCAATATGCCACAAAACACTTTTTAAAAAATTAGAAAATATGGGTATCAAAGACAAAGAACTACAACTATTAAAAAGTTACATGAGCGACAGAACACAACAAGTCAAAATTAATAACTATACTAGCAAACCACTACCGATTACACACGGAGTTCCACAAGGAAGCATACTAGGGCCAGTTCTTTTCATAATTTACATAAATGAACTTTGCAGCATGGAAATAGATGGAGAAATAATTAGTTACGCAGACGACACAGTTTTACTATTTAAATCTAAGGACTGGAATAAGGTTTATAACATAGCGAATCTAGGAATCACGCAAGTGAAAAAATGGTTGGACTCAAATACACTCACACTAAACATATCGAAAACAAAATTCACAACGTACAGCATAACTAAAACAGGACAGCCAAAAAACAATACAAACACCATAAAAATACACGAATGCATAAACACCAACATCTGCGATTGCCCCCCTCTAGAAAAAACAGAACAAATAAAGTATCTAGGAATCGTAATTGACCATAATCTTAGATGGACACATCACATCAAACAAATCACAAATAGACTCCTCAGAACAATACACATTTTCCTAAACATAAGAAACATATATAAAATAAAACAATTGAAAACAATATATTATGCACTATGCCAATCAATAATAGAATATGGAATAATTGCTTGGGGAGGAGCAACAAACGCAGCTATCGCTCAAATAGAAATCGCACAGAAAACGATATTAAAGGTAATACTCAAAAAACATAAACTAACCGACACAGCCCAAATATTTAAAAGCTGTGAAGTACTTGATATACGCCAATTATATGTTAAAACACTACTAAACTACATTTTCGACCAAAAAAACAAACCCCAACAAACACAAAATATCACTAATAGACCGGTCAGACAAGCGTACAAAGAAAACATAAAAACTCCGACGGTAAACACTACCTTTGGACAAAGACACCATAAATACCACGCTATTAAAGCATTCAACAGTCTTCCACTTGAAACAAAAATTGAGGAAAATAAAAATAAATTCAAACACAAAATAAAAAAATGGATTAAAGAACAAAAAGACAATATTACCAAAATTCTATAACATAAAAGAATAAAACATATACACGCAACACACAAAAAGATATAAAACACGCAACACGCACAAACACATATATCATTATAAATACCGATTTACATTCTCTTTTGATATTTTTCTTTTATTTTTAATCTTTATTTTTATTTTAAATTTATCTTTATTTTAATGTTGTTTTTCTTTTATTTTTAAATGTATAAATTCTTAAATTATAAAATGGGGGCCTCAGCACGGGTAAACAACCCAGTGAGGCCAACATTACTAAATTGAAATATGAAATATTGTAAAAAAAAAATGTATCAACAATAAAAAAAAAAAAAAAAAACAGACGCATGGTTTTTGTTGCACAAAACTGCATTTTTTACTTTATTTAATGTTACGAGTTTAAAATATTCCCAACCCGGGTAAAACACTTTTAATAACAGTCAATTGACCATAATGACTGACTGTTACTATTTTTTGGAGAGAAGAAGTCAAAAATCCACTCGGCGAGGCTTTTTATAACCTAATCAAATAACACACACTGACAAGCTAATTATCAAAACAAAACACTGTAAAAAAAAGCCAATTGGTAATTAAAACACCTGTTTTATCTATAGGCCCTAGTTTTAATTCTGACCGCTAGGTGCTAGGCAGGAGCCTGTAAAATAACTGATTGTGAACTTAGCTAATAGCTCGTATATTTTAAACAAGTTCCATGATCCGTTTTCTTGCAAATTCGGAACGGCAATTTTGCACCCGGTGGTACATTACAATTACCGCCTGACGAAGATAAAACTTCGCCTTCCTAACGGGCGACGTGGCAGCAATTTCTGTTTTTTTGGAAACTAGGTGTTTACCGTTGGAACCTTTATTAATGACGTTAATCTCCGACTTTACCGAATTACTAGCAATGAACACCGACGTATTACTGGCTAATTCTTCAAATTCACCAAGAGATAATTTCAGTCCTTCTAAGTAGATTTTCTCTTTAATCATCCCCGGTAGCAAACCAACGGCAAAAATGTCTGCAAGATTCTTCTCTAATCTAGACTCAAATTCACAAAAAAGTTGACAATGACCGTACTCTGGCTGCAAAATCTCTTCCCATTCTGCCAATTTCCCAATCTCCTGTTTTGTTGCAAAAAATATTTCTCCTACTATAAAAACAGAATGTTTTTTTCTGCAAAGTTTATCAAGAAGTGCCAATAACTTCTCAAACGGTAACTCCGTTACTTTAAACGGAAAACACAAATTAATCAACAAAGATAGCGTTTGTGGGTCTAACAGATTCAACAAAAAGCCATTTTTTTAACTGCGTTTACATTGGTTTAGTAATTTGCCTCTGGAATAGAAAATTACTACGCCGATCCTTGGCATGGAGATCCAATGCACTGTTTCTCTTCTCCACGAAGAGAAAAAAATATTGCAAGTCACGCCCGTGACTTTAGACCACTGGCTACTGGTTGAACTTTCTGCTGTCGTGTGAAAATAAAAAAAATCCACCGATTAATCCTACGGCTGCGTCAGCTGCTGTGTTCGCAAAAACAGGTCTCCAACTCGTCTTGGAAGGAGTTTATAAAGAATTGGTTCTTTTAGATTAATCAGGGATTTAATACTCCGCGTATTACAATGGTGACTCGATAGTCGACCTAACTAGAAGCTGGCTAATTGGAATCTGAAACAGTAAGTTTATCTGGGAGCCTTCCCACTGACCCTGGCGACTACTGGCCACAGGTGCCACCTTGCGGACTTCCATGCAAGCTCTAAGCATTGTCCTCTGTGCGTGCATCTATGAAGCTTTTCCTTCTCAACAATTCCTGAATTCAATGTAAATCTGTCTTATAAATTTTCTAAAGAAATTTCCTAAGGAAATTTCCGTTTCACTGGAATGCTTTGCCATTGAACAATCTGTAATTCAAATTCAGCTCCTCAATATTCGTCTAGTCTTACTGTGCACTGTCTCTCTAAGTTCAGTATTAAATATTTCCTCCAATATCGTTCTTTGTCTAGGAGACTATGTTTTTTGTAATATTAAAAACATCCTCCATTCTTTAAACGAATCTATAAGTTTGAGACAATATTGGTTTGGATGCTTGGCTATCTAGGAATTGAGAAATCTTGAAGATTCTCTCGCTAAACTTGGAACAGTCCTTTACATTTTAAAATTCCTGTCTCTGACGTCTTCTCTTTTCTAAAATCCAACATGTCTCGTTCCAGGGAATAAATTTGGACGGACACAGAAACTTGAACTGGATCTTTCTAAAATGAAATACAAAATCATATTCCAAGTAAACCCTGGTTCCATGGCAAAAAAAAATCCAAAAAATTTCTTTCCTGTATCTCGAGAATGATAATTGGCCACTGCTCTAGGCTAAGGCATTTATCGTTTGCTTATTAAAATTACCCAGCAGTCTCCCTTTATTATTCCATATTTGCTGTCCATCAACAACTCTCGCGTATATTCCATTCTATGTAAGTTTATAAATTTAAATGACTTTAATATATGATATATCCTGTCCCCTTATAGATAATCCTCAACAGTTTAACCATATATCTGAACTTTAACTGCACAAAGCACTCTTTTTAGGGTGAATTGCCTAATACAAAAAAAGCTTTTTCTTTTTAACTTATTTTGAAAAGTATATACCCATCAATGTAATATATCATTGAAGAAGAAGATAATACTAATTGATCTAAACAAAACTGTTTTTAAATTTTTTTTTTGATTGGCAATTTTTTTGATACATACAGCTACATATATAGTTATACAAAACATAAGGCAGTAACAAAAAAATCCCACAAAGACAAAGCCTGTGCGTGGGCATTATAAGGTATGTATTCAAAACAGTGGCGGTTACATTATCCATGGTTTAAATGAAAAAAGAAATATGAATAAAGAAATATATATAATTAGTTAAGTATGATTTTACTGGGTTTTTGCGTATTTAATAAAAAACAGTTTAAAAGAAGATTTATTTTTTTTATTTTTAAAGATAACATATTTTAGGAATCATATTCTTAGTAAAAATTATAGAAAAGAAACCTCTCACTTCCAGATTCTTTTTAACCCTGCTTTTGACATTCATTTTATACGAATTTAGGTTTTGGCACATCTTGATGGAACACGGTAAGGAATTAAACAATTTTGGGCCAATATAATTAATGTGTCTTTGGGCTAGCCTAGTTTTGCAGTGAGACACTGTGTACACGCATATGTTGTGTCTCTGGTTAGAACGATTTGGATTTTTACAGAAATTATAAGGACGAGTCTATATAAATTTAAGACATTGGACACAGTAGATCCGCCTTAGTTCCATAATGTCAGTTTCCTGAAACAATTGATTGGTGGGATATGTCTTGGTCTTGTGGCGCATTATCTTAATGATAGAAATGAAACAGAACAAGTCACAGAAAAATTAAAAGATAACGGTCACAACTAGGAATCGAACCCAGCATCTCTAACCGAGACAGATGTCTTAACCAACTCGACAATAAGGACCTAATTATTAAACGTCATATTTTAAAGAGCGGCTACCAAAAATAGTTGAAAGATGATATTTTTAATTCTGAATTTAATTAAATATGATTTCTACAAATATGACGTTTAATAAGAGTCCTAGATGTGACTGTATCCTTTTCTGATTTTTATGTTTCAACTTTTCGTTTAGAAATCGCTAATATTGTTTTCAATAATTAAACATATTTTTACTCCAAACGCAGAAAAATTGAGAGAATGTGAAATGCGAAACATATTCCATTTGTTCGAACATTTAAAACTGTCACCACACTTTTAATCTCGTTTATACAAAAAACTAATGATATATATATATTTAAATAATTACCGGAGAATAATAACAACAAAGATGAGTATAATTAATTGTTCGCGCAATATAAACGTTTATTTCAATGGTTTATATTTACTTCCACATAAGGAAGGATCGGAGCGATTAGGTTGACGTTTCCTCTTTTGAGTGAGAGTTAAAATAATTTTGGGATCACCGGGGTTTCTACAGAACACCTCTTAAGACCAGAGTAGGTATTCCAACTGGCCCGCTAGATTTATCGATTTTTCATCTTGTTCCGGATCTTTGGTTAATTTATTTGCAAATGCAGTGTCCAATGGAAGGGGGAGTTTATCCGTTACCTTTAAGAGTCGAGTTTTAAAATAATAAGATTATCACCAGGGAAGGTTGGGAAATAATACAAAAATCAGATCAAAAATACATATTGTTATTTGCAAAAATATCATTTGTTGTTTTTGTCACGAATGTCATGAAGGCTAATTTACTAATAAGGGTGACATTAGCATTTTGTATTTAAGTTTCTTTGCGTTCATTACAAAATCACTGGTTTTTCCTTCCGTCCGCTGAAGGTATTCGTAATTTTGGTGATACTGACCAGGGTAGCTCCACAACTATCCATCATGCCGTTTTCCCGAAGAAGTGGGCAGATAAGAAAAACAGCCACATAACTCTGTCGTCACGCTCCATTCGTCTTTCACTTTTATACTCTTTTATGATATTATGACTGTTGATTTTATCCGACATGTTTTCGTTGGGCGTCCCCAAATTTTTCTACCATTCACTTTATGCCATATATTCTTTTCACTCTCTTTTCTTCGCTCATACGCTCTACAAACGCAAACCATTTACTCATTTTTTGATTTTGACTTGCGTTCTTTGCGAATCTTCATATTTCCTAAACGATCATACTTGATTTTACCAAACATAATACCAATAAAAATACCAATTCACGACAGTCAACTCTTGGGTCAGCAGCGCCATCAGCTATCGGAAGGTTGAAGGAACTAAAGCGCACACCAGATACTCAGTTCGGTGAGCGTGCTTTCCGAGTGTCAGGAACTAATCCTGAATAGACTGTATTACAGTTAATCAGTTAATCTACATTATAACAACAATATACAAATGTGAAATAACCTCCACATTAAAATTACCAAAACAAGTGTATTTTTGCAAGTAAACAAACTAGAAAGTGTTCTAAAGTTGAAATCAACTAGGTAGTGAATTTGATCTCCAGTCAGTAAGATTTCCTTAAAATAGTGTTTGCTGTGCTTGTGAGGTGTTTTAAAAATCAAAATAATCTTTAAAACCATATGTGCAACCATAAACATCATAAACACGCTGGCGCTAGAAAAAGTGTTGTCATTCTGTCACCATTGGTCTAAAGTGTCGTCATCTGCATGGCTATTGGTCAATAGTATTGTCATAATCGGCTTGTGTTCAACTGATTGCGGTACATAGGCGCTATTGAGAAATTTCAGTTTATTTTTATTTCTCTTTAAATATCCCCTGACAGTATTGCGTTAAGGAGCTTGTATCGCAGTACTGTCATTACATCGAACACCCTAACCCATTCATGACGGTGGAAGAATTACTTTTCTTACTAAAAAATGAAGTACAAAAAATTCAAACCGTGACTGATTCGAAAACAAAACCAACATTGAAAAGATTATCGTTGAACTGGATAATGAAGTAAAATCAGCAACATCAAAAATGAAAGAAAAAATAATAAAACTTCAAGACAAATTAATAGAACCTTACGACCTACTGGTAGAAAAAATCGAAAAAATTATCGATAAAAATACTAAGGCACCATCCTATGCCCAGATGACCAAAGAAAAAAAACACTGGACAAACGAACCTATTTATGCCGTTCTTATATCGGCAGAAGACTAAAAACTTCGGAAGAAATTGAAAAATGCATTTCTGAATCCATATCAGCCTCAAAATTAGGGATTGGAATAAACAGCCTAAAAAAACAACAAAAATCCGGATTTTGATGACCTGTCCAAGAAAAACGGACGCCGAAACATTGAGAGATGAAATCAATAAAACTAAATTTGGCATAATCGCCAAAAATATTGAAGAAAAGAAACCATGCATGATAATCAAAGGCGTGAGTGCCGAATACAACGAAGAATGCGAAGAAAATTTGAGTTAATTAAATAAATTAGTCAAAATCAAAATATCAAAAATTTGGATCAAATTAAAGTGATTAAATTTAAAAAAAACAAGAAGAGTGACAAACTGTGCAATGTTATTATCGAAACAAGTGCCCAAATTCGTAAATAACTAATTGAGAAACAGCGAATAAATATAGGCTTCGTAAGAGCCCATATCGAGGACTGCAACCCTCTGATGCATTGTTACCATTGTCTTGGTTTTGGACACACCTCTATAAAATGCCTTAAAAAAATGAATAAACCAAGATGCATGTATTTCAGCGAAGAACATACATTTAAGGATTGCGTGAAAAGGGACAAAACCCCAAAGTGTTTCAACTGTACCAAAATAAATACGATATACAAAACAAATGTAACTACGGACCATAAAGCAAATGATGTTAAATGTACCTTCCGAAAAAGAATGATGAATATGGAAATTCAAAAAATTGAATACCAGTAAAAAGAAAAAAAAAAAATAACATCAATTAATACATTCGACAAAATGGAAGACTTTATTAACATGCAACTGGAAAACAGCTTCAAAATCAGTGAATTCAAGAGTCATAGTGCAAAAGAGTGTAACGAAATCATCACAGACAAATTCCTTGGTATAGAAATAATCCACCTTAATATACGTAGCCTTCAAAAAAACATTGAAGAATTTATTCTCAATATAAATAATCTTCAAGTAAAGCCGGGAGTCATAGTGTTAACGGAAACGTTCACAAATAGTGACTCACCACATTACAATTTACACGAATATATTTACATACAAACAAACACAAATATTAATAAGAATAGTCGAATCGTGGTATGACTACATAATAAATTTAACATTGTAATAATTTCGGAACACAAGATAGACTCAACAAACTGCATACAAATTTAACTTAGCAACAACAAAACGAATTATTCTTTAATAGCAATATACAGAACCCATGAATCTAATGCTAACGTATTTATTGAACAAATACGGCATTTAATATCAAAATTCAAAAATAAGAATTGCATAATAACGGGAGATTTCAATATCAACATTAACAAAAATAATGATAGTAAAATTAAACATGAATACTTAAATTGTATGACTGAAAATAATTTTAAATCGTGTACTTATGAAAACACGCGTGAAATTCAAGGTCAAAAACCATCCTGTCTAGATCATTTCTGAACAAATATTAACTTAAAGGATCTTCATAAAATTAAAACCATTGAATGGAAAAATAACATTACATACCATCATACATGTATATTTTTGTACGAAGTTGGAAAAGAAATTCACACAAAAAACATGTCAGTAAAAAAATCATATACCAAATTACACATAGAGCAAACGGAAAATTGGAAACAAGTAATCGACTGTCAAGAGGTTGAATTATGCTCAAATAACTTTGAAAACATTTTAGCGATACATATAAAAAACTCTAAAACGGAAATTCCAAATCGAAATTTAGCTAAAAATAAATTTTTGAAACCGTGGATCACACAGGAATTATTATATTCAATTAGAGAAAAAAGTAAACTTTACAAAAAAACAGATTAATAGACTTAATTTTCCAAATGACAAAGAATTGGATTGCAAATATAAAAAAAATACAAAAATAAACTTACACGCATAATTAAAATCAGTAAACATGAGTATTATAAACATAAAATAATAAACTCCGAAAATAACCCAAAAATAATCTGGAAAACAATTAATTGTGCAATAGAAAATGACAAATAAAATAAACCAATCAACGAAATTGAAGATAAAAATAAAGTAAAAATAAACGCTAATGTAAATCCAAAAAGATGGGCAAATGTATTCAACTCCTTCTTCGCAAAAGTTGGGCAAAACCTCGCCAAAAAAATTAACGTGACAAAAGGATCGACGACAAATCCAATTATTGAAGATACACAAAATATAAACTCACTGTCCCGATTTAAAATGACTAGTGAAGTAGATATTTTGAAAATAATTGAAAATATGAACGGAGGTTCGTCGCCAGGATATGATAATATAACGATCCAAATTCTAAAATCTATTAAAAACTATGTGATAAAACCATTAACTCACCTGATTAATTAAGCCTTAAAAAGGAATATTTCCATCAAATTATAAGAAAACCATTATTTCGCCTATATTTAAAAGTGGAAACACCCTTAATGTTACCAACTATCGACCAATTTCTCTAATCTCAAATCATGGAATTTATTGAAAACAACAAAATACTTCACAATAACCAATATGGATTCCGAAAAGCGCGCAGCACACAAGATGCAATTGCAAACGTTACTTCACGCATATACTAAAACCTAGATAAGAGTAAAAAATGTTTTGGCATTTTCATAGAGCTAAGAAAAGCATTTGACAGCATATCTCACTCAAAATTTATTAAAAAATTAGATAATCTGAACATTAAGGAGAATGTTGCAAATTGGATAAAAAGCTACTTAAAGAATCGCCCACAGTATTTCAAAATAAACAATATATACAGCGATGAAGAGACGTCTGAATATGGAATCCCACAAGGAACGGTACTGGGTCCATTACTATTTATCTTATATGTAAACGGGATATTCTCACAATCAATTCTAGGTAGTATAACCTCATACGCGGACGATACAGTACTCATTGAAAGTGATAATACATGGGAAGGAGTAAAACAAAAAGCAACAGAAGACATAAATCTACTCAAATACTGGTTTGACATAAACCTGCTATCCCTAAATAGCGAAAAAACCCATGTATTGCCATTCGCAATAAAATCAAACGATATTCCACAAAATTTTGACATAATTATACACGACAACTTTAAAGAACATAATACAAATCACTGTACAATAAATTGTTCCACACTACAAATTACAAATAAAATTAAATACTTAGGAATAATAATGGACAAAAACCTTGACTGGAAAGATCAAATCAACCTTACCATTAACAAAATAAGGAAATTAATTTATATTTTTCTGAAACTGCGTAACTTTCTATCATTGGAAAATTTAACTTCAGTCTACTACGCATTAGTACAATCGAACTCCAATACGGTGTAACCAGTTGGGGATCCGCATACAAAACTAATCTCCTACCTATTGAAATTGTACAACGTCTGATTGTTAAAATAATATTGAAAAAAACCGAGAGATTATCCAACTCAACTTATATTTGAAGAATTTAAAGTACTAAAATTTAATTGTGATCTTATCCGAAAAAACATAATAATTCAAATAATAAAAGAAAAACAAAATCACAGTTTTTCAACTGAAAGACGTATTCGTCAAAAACATATATTTCCAATACAAAAATGTAACACCTCATTTGCACAATATCATTACACATTTCTAGGCAAAAAAATACTTTAATAACCTACCTGATAATATCAGAAAAATCAAAGACGACAAAACCCTACTCAAAGCGATCAAAGAACATTTCAAGGTAAAAAATCAAAATAACGAAATTCGTCAATTAAATAATATAACGTTATAAATCGTTAAATTGTACATTGTTGATATACACTTATATTTTTAATAATCTTAACTCCTTAAATTATTAATAAGAATACTTACATAAATAATGTTCATCTCGATACTCAGCATCTCTTTTAAACACAAGCGTCTGCTTCCATAAAAGAGAAAAAACAAAAAAATTGTGAAAACTAATTTTTATATATCATTATTGTTAGCAAATATTATTAAACATTGTAAACTGTTTAATTATTTCATAATAAAAAAAAATAAAAAAAATATCTCGGAGTAATAACCTTTTGCCAAATTATCAAACAATCATGGACTCAATCAATCTATACGAAAACTCTCTGATTTACATGACCAAGGCAAAAGACCGTTTAAGTACACTAATAAAAATTATCAATGACCCAGTTAAAAAATACACAAAGGAGCAAATGGGAAAAATTAAGCAGATAACTTCAGAACTTCTGGGCACCACTGGATTGATGGCGGTGCAAATAGAGATCCTTGAAGGCGAATTAGCAGCCTTTAAAAGCATTCCTCAAACTTTGTCATCAGAAGTTAACTCCCAAATTCCTCCATCTAATATGTGTGATGTACTGACAGAAATCAAAGAGAGAAAGATGCGAGCAAATAATATCATTTTCTTCAATATCCCGGAGAGTGTGTCAGATCTCACCACAATTAACATCTCAGAGAATATTAACAAGGTAACTACAGCTCTTAAAAACATAGATATTTCAATTAATACTCAAGATATTAAAATTCACAGACTAGGAGCAAAGAAAGTTGCTGGTAAAATTAGCCCCATCAAATTGGTACTTAAAGATCATCAATTAGCCCGGACGATTCTAATCAACAATAAAAAATTAAAGGACGGTGTTAAAGCCAGTAATGATCAAACTGTCCAACAACGGCGGCAATTGATAATGCTTCGTGAAGAACTGGAGTCCAGAAAAAAAAATGGCGAAACAAACTTAACAATAAAGTATGTGAACTCCAGCCCTAAAATTGTCGAGATGCAGCTTAATGGTGTTCCACTAGTTACAAAAAACGGTTAATTTCACACATGAATAATAACCTAGTAAATAATTTTTTGGTGAATTTGTTATGATGCAGGGCTAGACTCCTTTTGTTTTAATATTTTATTCATTAATTTATTCTGCATCATCACATTTATACTCGCCGATTCTCTAACCTAGTTAGGAACTGGGCGATTGTCGCTGGTATTGGTTTTGGTAAAATTTCGAATCATAATTTTAAATTTAAAATCTGTACCGGGCGGAAACAGAAAAAAACAAAACACTTCTTTGCCTGCAGAGAAATCAGGGAGTGGGCCTGATTCCTCGGCAGACGACAGTCACAGTTTTCCGGATTGAAATTGTTTGGGAATGGTTTCCCTTTAATCGGAGTGGCGAAGTCTAATTTTATACGCGGAGATTGCATAATAAAATCGTATAAATGGTGTAAAATACGAAGTTCCATAGTGGAATTAGTTCCGTGGCTCGTTCGAATATTGTAACCACGCGGCATCATGAATCGCAAACGGAGTCAGAAGTGTTATCGGGTGTGATCTGCTTGAATCCGACCCATCCTTTATGGGATGAAGAAGCCAGTGGCTTAAAATATTGTGCCCGGTTACCGGAAACCTAAGGATAGTATTCTTTCTCGCGGTTTGGCACTACGCCGACTGCATTTTCACCAGGGCCGTAGGGAGGCCTATTTTTCCTTACATAAAGGGAATCCTCGCCAGGATACACGGATGCGACCGCGGGCACCAGATACCTCTTCCTCAGTCGCCAGGAGGCGGAACTGACTCTTCTTCTTGCTCTGGCTGGAGCTCCCTGGAGCTCAGCCTGAGAAGGTGCTGCTCCAGCTCGACTAGGATGTTACTTAATTAGCTAGATAGATAAAGCGTGGTCGGAACCTTGGGGGTAAGCTTATATCTAACTTTTATTATATTGTTTTCGTTATAACTCACACGGTAGAGTGTATATACTTATATTGTATTCGAAATAATATACATTAATGTTACTCTAAATCTTCTTTCCTTGATTCTAAAGTACACATTGTAACCTGACACATTTGTGGTTTCGAACCCAACCCCCTGAGAACCCTGGGATCACAAACATTCTTGTGGGTATCTAACCCTCAAGAATTGGCGCTTCCAGTACTGGATAAAGTTTGTGATTCCACATTCAATTATTATAACCTAAAATGTCTGGTGAGTATTGTAGGATGCACGTAGCAAGTAACCATAGCAACTACACTACGTAGCAATTGGCGACCCACTTAAAACACGGCTATAAATGTGTCAGATTATAATTGTACAGGGTACATAATTCATTTGTTCACATTGAGGCTTATAAATCTGTATTGTTAAAATAACCTAAAATATTGCTTTGTTTTGAATTGGTATCATTCCGTCATGTTGGTAACAACATTTAACATAACCTCTTGTGTTAAATTGACAGCGGCAAATCATAAATATAACCTGCAATTATTGCATTGTTTTGGTTATCGACAGTAATTATTATAATACTACGAACAAGTATTTCACAAAAGTGTGGGATATTATGATCCCTTAAATTATTCTGTTAGATACTCGACAGCATATTCCAAGTTTTAATAAATAACATGTACTTGTTAATTGATTGTTTACGCTTCGTTGGAAGAACGTTAATATTTGGCGCGAAATAAATAAACTGTAAATAAGTAGTCATGCCTTAACCTCATATATAATGTTGTATTTCCGTCGTTCTGACGTTTCGAAATACTATGGATGACAAATGTTTTGTTTACACTGGTATGTCAATCTGTCATCACAACAGATAATACTATGAATAACAAGTGGGTAGTGTTGTTTATTATTGGAATTAAATAGACTTTCTTCGACATTACTCTTGTATCTGTATATCAGATTCATGTAATAACAATGTTTATTAATGGTGAATATTATATTGTTATTATGCCGTTCACGAGTAAATTGCATCGCCATTGTTTCTTCGCAAACAGTTCCATAGAAGTTTTAGCATAGATGCATAATTTGTTATACACAAAAAAAAATTCCATAGATACTCCAGCGTAGATGTGAATTTGTTAACATTTTAGTCGAAAAATTAATTTATGAACTTCAATAGGTACTTACTATACTTGGAACAACCGATTAAGATGACATACTTAACTAAATTTCATCGATTATTTTTATTGATTTAAAAAATTGTATTTTTCAAAAGTTTCTAATTATATATTTTTTAAATAACGATTCAAATCAAATGTACGTTTCAAATTTAACCTCGAGTATATAGACGATTATCTCGAATTTGAATTTTATTACCACTTTTATAAAAATAATTTATATTAACATTATTTTCGTTTCAATTCAAAACTATAAATATTTCATGAATGTTTTTTTTACATTTATGTTTTTCAATGCTAAAAACATTCATCGAACGTCAATACGCTTTCGATTATTTTCGAGATAATTCGAGTTTTTCATATTAGAACTTCGCGTACAATTTGATAAAAATGTCGACTCCAATTGCAAATATTAACAATGCCTCTAAAGAAGACCTTACTAAGAAATTTACAACACGATCTATCGAACCAGCGTCCACCTTTCACGCGCTGCGTTCACAGGCGCGCGAGTACAATAAAACGTTAAAATTAACAGCAATTACAGAAATGGATTCGTCAGATTCAGATTCAGAGGAATTAAATACTGTTAAAAACCCAAAAATTATTAAACATACAAAAATTATTGATAAAGAATCATCATCCACAAATGTTACTAATTGGAACATTAAATACGACGGGAAATCGAGCGTAAGAGAATTTCTCCTACTTATTGAGGAAAAATGTAGAACCAGGAATTTTCCTCAAAATGAACTGGTGCGCGTTTTCCCTGATCTTCTGGATGGCCTGGCGTTGTTGTGGTTCAGATCCATTTACCACCCAGAATTGAAGTGGGACGAGCTATCAAAACTTTTAATTAGCCAATTTGAAGCAAGCGACCTTCAAATCGATTTAAAAATAAAACTTTTTAACATGTCTCAACAAAAAGGAATGTCAGTACTAGAATTCACGCTAAAAATGAAAGCACTAAACAATATGCTCGAAACAAAACTTCCCGAGCAGGAACTGCTGCGGCTAGCAATGAAGGCCTTGCTACCGATGTATTCAAATCTATTAGTGTCTAGAGACATATTTACTTTTGAGCAATTAACAACTTATGCCGGTAAATTAGAGTCATACGCATCACCGCCTGAAGAATTTGCGACATCATCTTCATTTTCAAAATAATCCAATGTGCACAATAGCTCGAATGAAACGGAGAAATTTGTGCCTATTAGTAAAAATTTTAATAATAATAATAATTTTAGACTCACTGGTTATACCCAGAACACTTTTAAGCAGTCATACAACAATAAGAATAATGATAAAAGGCGTAATTTCGGTCCATCAAATACAGGTTACAACTCAAATAAACCATCTTCGTCTTCTTTTAATAACGGTAATCTTAATAATCAGGGAACTTCTAAAACTTTTTATAAAACGCCTATTTGTCTTTATTGTAAGACACCGGGACATGTCGTGGCCGACTGTAGGAAAAAAACCCGCAGTCGCAGGAAATCCTAAAGTGGGAGCTATCAATAACAAAGCTCATAATAAGTCAAAAAACTAGGTCGGAGTCTCTCTTGCTACAAGCCGTCCTTGGCGCAGAGGAAAAGCGAGTGGGAGAGTTGGCTCCGAATAGTTGATAAATTTCTTTCATCCCCATCAACCGGAACAGTGGGCCCGCTGCCACGGGAGATGGCTATTGAAAATGATAACCGTCCTTATACTTATGTACATATTATAAATAATTTTTACAGTGGAATGCTAGACAGCGGCGCTTCATTGTCATGTCTAGGAGGCAATAGTTATAAAATTTTTAAGGAATTAGGTATTAAGTTAGTTAAAGTTAAGTTTAGTGTTTATACAGCGGACGGTTCAAACCAACCAGTCTTAGGGACAATGTCATTGCCGGTCACGTATAAATCATCCACAAAGGAAATTCTTTTCTACGTCATCCCGACATTGTCGCCTTCAATTATTCTAGGAGTTAACTTTTGGAAGGAGTTCCACATCGCACCGGAACTGTTTTCGAAAGTTACTCTTCCTGTTTCCGAAGGAAATATTAGTGGGTTGCGGGCTATTCAGCCAGCCTCATCCCTAACTATTGAAGAGAACAGGGAACTCTCTAAAATAGTTAAAAAATTCGAGTCGATTTCTTTTGAAAAGAAGGGGTTAGGTCTAACACACTTAGTTAAACACAAAATAATTACAACAGGATCACCCATCAAACAGCGGTATTACCCTCTTTCACCCGCACGGCAGAAACAATTAGAAACAGAAGTTGATGAAATGCTAAAATTAGGGGTTATTCAACCTTCTCGTTCACCTTGGTCCAGTCCAGTAATAATTGTAACAAAAAAAGACGGAACAGCTAGATTTTGCCTTGATTCTCGAAAAATTAATAACGTCACGGTACGTGATAGTTATCCTCTTCCCTATATTGCGCGTATCCTAGATAAACTTGGCGGTGCCAGATATGTTTCCTCGATTGACCTCTCCAAGGCATTTTGGCAAATAGCCTTAGACAAAAAATCATGTGAAAAGACAGCATTTGTTGTTCCTGGGCGGGGCCTCTTTGAGTTCACTCGTATGCCGTTTGGTTTGAAAAATGCTCCTAGCGAATTACAAAGACTAGCGGATGCATTTTTTGGACCTGGTTTCGATGATAATGTTTTTTGCTATTTAGATGACCTTATATTAGTATCGGAAGACTTGAAATCACATTTAAACTTGTTAAATAGGGTGTACGAACGTCTAAGAGACGCGGGTCTCACCATTAACTTAAAAAAGTCAGAATTTTGTAAAGCCGAGCTTAAATACTTGGGCTATATGGTAGATTCCCAGGGACTTCGCACTGATCCAAGTAAGATTGATAGTACTAAAGATTTTCCTATACCGAAAAATGCTAAACAAATTCGGGCATTTGTTGGCCTGTGCGGTTACTTTAGACGGTTTATCAAGGGATTTTGAAGCATTGCAGCTCCTTTAACAAGTATTACTGGTTCAAAAAACGGAATTAGTAATTTTAAATGGTCACCGGAAGCTGAATCCGCATTTATTGCACTAAAGCAAGCACTTACTTCTGCCCCAGTTTTAAGTTGTCCAGATTTTTCGAAACCCTTCGCTATACACTGTGACGCAAGCTCCGTAGGCATTGGGGGGGTATTAATTCAAACTATAGATGGACAGGAGCACCCTATTGCTTATTTTTCGAGATGCTTAAACGTTCACGAACGTAATTATGGAATAACTGAGCGTGAACTTTTAGCCGTACTAGACTCCGTTACACACTTTAGACCATACATTGAAGGAACTCATTTTACAGTTGTAACCGACCACTCAAGTCTAAAATGGTTAGGTTCTCTGTCCAACCCCAGCGGTCGTCTCGCGCGTTGGAGTTCACGCCTATCCCAATTTTCGTTTGATGTAATTCATCGTAAAGGTACTCAAAATATAGTCCCAGATGTCCTTTCGCGAATGGATCTTGCCGAAATCTCCATTATAGATTCAGAAAATATTCAAGATGAGTGGTATCAAAATATTTGGAAGGGTTGTCAAGAATTTCCCCAACGTTTTCAGAACTTCCAGATTCGGGAAAACGAACTATTTCGTCACACGAAGGCTAGTTTAGCACTGTGTGAGGACACTGCGTGGAAAAAAGTAATTCCTCAAGAAAAAAGATTAGACATTTTAAGTAGTGTGCACGAGTCTATTCGATCTTGTCACCCAGCGTTTTTAAAACTTATAAAAAAGCACAATTACGGTATTTTTGGCCAAATATGTACAGAGACATTAAACAATTTGTAAATCGCTGTACGGTTTGTAAGGCGTATAAAATTAGTACGGCCTCACCTAACGGTATTTCAACACACCCTAAAAAAGTTACACGTCCGATGCAGATGTTATCGTTGGATTTGGTAGGTCCATTACCGAGGAGTTACCCTGGTTTTACCGTCATTCTATCCTGTGTCGATGTTTTTTCAAAGTTTACCTGGCTGTTTCCGCTGCGCAAAGGTACCGCGCAAAGCATTGTGAAGAATTTAGAAGAAAGTATCTTTCTTGTACATGGCGTACCGCGCACCATTGTTTGTGATAACGGCCGTCAGTTTGTATCCAAAGAATTTAAGGACTTATTAAATAATTATAATATACCACCTCCGTTTTATAACTCTTATTATACCCCTCAAAACAATGTGGTAGAGAGATATAACCAAACTTTGGGCACCGCATTATCGATATTAGTTGAAACAGACCACCGTAATTGGTCAAAATTCTTACCACAAATACAATCAGCTATGAACAATTCCGTAAATTGCGCTACGGGTTTTACACCTTATGTTCTAATGCATGGTCGGGAGCAAATATAAGACGGTGAGTTGCATCATAACAATATAGCTGACACGGAATCTAATTCACAAAATTGTACTAGTCAGAGAATTTACGCACAAAAATTAGAAGAACTGTCATCAGTTTATGAGCAAGTCTCAGATGCTTTACTAAAAGCTTACCAAAAAGGAGCAAACCATTATAACCTGCGGAGAAAACATGTTAGTTTTCAAGTCGGAGACAGAGTTTGGCGTAGAAATTTCGTCCAATCAAACGCTTTAAATTACTTTGCACAGAAACTAGCTCCACGCTTTGTGCAAAATATAGTCGTGAAAAAAAAATCGGACTTGTGTTTACCTTAGCGGACATGAAAGGAAAAGTATCTGGCGATTTCCATATAAAAGATATCGTCAAGTCGGACAATGTTCCGGTATAAATTATTTCGTACATCAGTACCTCAGAAGGTCTGGCCATCTTTCATGAGGACTGATATTAATACTAATAAAGAACTTCGGTTCTTTTGTTTTATTTTCTACGCACAGGAAACTTCACCTGCCTGATCAACCGAGTTGAAGAATTCCCAGCGTTCTGACAGTCTTAATCCTGTCCTAGGTTCATTTCAGAAGAAATATTTTAACTACTTCGCGTGGGCGTATTTATAATTTTAATATTGTTATTCTTAAGTTACTCCCTTACGCCCATAACCATTGATTCCGGTATTAATGCTCGAATTGAATGGATTAGAAATAAATCTTATTAGCAATAGTATTTTCTAAATAAAAATAAGTGTACAATAGGGCTCAGGTGAACAAGTGAATAGTCATGTAATTTGTTATAAATCTTGCATTTTGAGTTACACGTGCTTAACAGCATTGTTCGTGTACCTCAAAGTACTTGTGGTAAAATATTATTGGATAATATATCCTAATAAGTATTATTTATTTGTCTTTATCTTGAAATGCAAGGAGCTATAATCCCACTGTTCCTTTCGTTTCAAGATAGTCAAAATAAGGAAGCATTGTTTTTACTATATATGCATAAATACTGCTTGTTCTTGTTTCATCATTTATATTTGAAGAGATAATATGACATTGCCACATGTCTTGACGGGTACTAGTAATAAATTAAAGACTGCACCAAGCGGTGCACATAAACATTAACCTCTTCATAACGAAAAGAGCTGTTCGCTATCTTGCTGATGAAACAAGATATATCTTCCTTATTTTGTCTTAAGTCAAGTGAAAACTTATAATGTGGAACGATGTCCCACCACCGATCCTTCCACGTTTTAAGCCACTTCTTACATATTATGATTCTTGAATCTGATTTTTCTGTATTTTGTCAAGACCAGAACATACGAAGATGTATTGAAACCTTCCGTAGGTTCTGATCTAGGTTTAATCTATAAATGTTAATTTTATTTGTTGCTGATTCTTTGACTTCTCAACAGTCATTTCTGTGTACACACTTGTTGTACTTGTTACAAATATATATTTTTTTTAATTCAAAAAAATTGCATTGTATTAAATCTTGCTACCATGTAAGTAACCTGGGATGTTCCTTTCCTATTGTTTTAGAATTTTTATTATAAACTCTAAGTTTATTATACATAATTGTTGTTACAGTCCTGCGAGACTTATTATTAACAATTTTTTTTTTTTTGAACAACAGTTTACAGAGAAAACCATAAGTTGTTTCATAAAAATATCGATTACCCCTTCGTTACTGTTGGACGTATACCTAGATCACTGCACTAATAATAGTTGCATATCACTTAACCCGATTGCACCTTCTATATTGATGGCTGTATACTCTATTACTTTGGTTCCATTCTTATGCGATGGTTGTTGACTGCTTAACACTCTTGTTGAATTAAGATTGTGTATTTTGATTAACTGCTCTGTTCTCTTATGGACACCCCCATACGACCTAGTTAGGTAGATTAGGTAGAAACATCGACAAAGTGTTTTCTTATCTCCTATGGAGAAGTAGAGTCAGTGATAAGTGAGGTTTGCTATGCTCCCTAAAAAGTGTTGCCTGACGGGCTTATAACCCTATTCTGGGTCAGTGATGCATTATCGCATTTGGTTGTATAAAATGAATGTGATAGACAGTCAGACATTTTGTTAGTTATAAATGTGGCGTCTGTATTATTTAAGTCTTACTTTTATTAATTATATACTAATTATTTTTATAAATGTAACGTCAACGGTTGTCCATGACGCTAAGTCAATTAGTCTTCACCCAGCATATTCACGCTGTGGGTGTTTGCGGATCCCGTTCACGGAACATTGGTTGTTATGTTTAGATTAAGTTTTTAAGTTTAGTTCCTACAATATTATAGTTATTTAAGTAAGAATGGCTGCACCGCAATCCTGTTCATCCTGCCTTACGTTCGATGAAGTGCGACCGGATTTGCGGCACGCCCATTCGCTATTCTCACTTTGGTTTAATTTTGTTATATGAATACTTCCTATTGATGGTTATTATTATCTACTGGTATTTTATTGATCACTTTGTTTTTTTTTCTGTTGTAGTAGACCCTTGGACCGACCTAGAAAGAATAGGGTTAAGTTATTTCGACAATTTTATATGTTTGAGGGCAAACATTTGGTGGCGAGGGGGGTAATGTTATGATGCAGGGCTAGACTCATTAATTTATTCTGCATCTTCACATTTATCCTCGCCGATTCTCTAACCTAGTTAGGAACTGGGCGATTGTCGCTGGTATTGGTTTTGGTAAAATTTCGAATCATAATTTTAAATTTAAAATCTGTACCGGGCGGAAACAGAAAAAAACAAAACACTTCTTTGCCTGCAGAGAAATCAGGGAGTGGGCCTGATTCCTCGGCAGACGACAGTCACAGTTTTCCGGATTGAAATTGTTTGGGAATGGTTTCCCTTTAATCGGAGTGGCAAAGTCTAATTTTATACGCGGAGATTGCATAATAAAATCGTATAAATGGTGTAAAATACGAAGTTCCATAGTGGAATTAGTTCCGTAGCTCGTTCGAATATTGTAACCACGCGGCATCATGAATCGCAAACGGAGTCAGAAGTGTTATCGGGTGTGATCTGCTTGAATCCGACCCATCCTTTATGGGATGAAAAAGCCAGTGGCTTAAAATATTGTGCCCGGTTACCGGAAACCTAAGGATAGTATTCTTTCTCGCGGTTTGGCACTACGCCGACCGCATTTTCACCAGGGCCGTAGGGAGGCCTATTTTTCCTTACATAAAGGGAATCCTCGCCAGGATACACGGATGCGACCGCGGGCACCAGATACCTCTTCCTCAGTCGCCAGGAGGCGGAACTGACTCTTCCTCTTGCTCCGGCTGGAGCCCCCTGGAGCTCAGCCTGAGAAGGTGCTGCTCCAGCTCGATAAGGATGTTACTTAATTAGCTAGATAGATAAAGCGTGGTCGGAACCTTGGGGGTAAGCTTATATCTAACTTTTATTATATTGTTTTCGTTATAACTCTACTATAGAGTGTATAGACTTATATTGTATTCGAAATAATATACATTAATGTTACTCTAAATCTTCTTTCCTTGACTCTAAAGTACACATTGTAACCTGACACATTTCTGGTTTCGAACCCAACCCCCTGAGAACCCTGGGATCACAAACATTCTTGTGGGTATCTAACTCTCAAGAATTGGCGCTTCCAGTACTGGATAAAGTTTGTGATTCCACATTCAATTATTATAACCTAAAATGTCTGGTGAGTATTGTAGGATGCACGTAGCAAATAACCATAGCAACTACACTACGTAGCAAATTATCAAAATGTTATAAGATTACGCACGAAGGTGTTTAATGTGAAATTACAGAGGCCAGCTAATAAACATAAACCGGGATCATGCAGCATCTTCTACCAAAATATCAGGGGTATCAAATCAAAATCAGGCAAATTCAAAGTAACAGCTCTTACCATCACACAAGACGTCATCGTACTCACCGAAACCTGGTTGGAACCTTCCATTTATTCAGCGGAGATCGGATTACCGAATCACAACATATACCGAATGGACCGGAGTCATAATACTAGTGCCAAATCAAGAGGGGGCGTCTTAATAGCAGTAAATAAAAACACTAACTCTAATTAATTAAACATAAAAATTATGATGTTGAGCAAATATTTGTACTATTAAGAGGAAAATCATGTAAAACTATTATTGGCAGTGTATATATTCCTCCCAACTCGGACTTGTCGATATACAAAAATCACTGTGAGGACGTCGAGTATGTAAAAACAAAATATCCAACACACAAAATAATTGTCTGTGGCGATTACAACTTACGGAATTGTAAGTTTAATGATCCTAATTACTCGCCAATTTCTGATTGTGAAAGGGATATTCTGGATATGTGTTCTTATTTAAATCTTTCTCAATTTAATAACGTACCCAATGATAACAATCGCATTCTCGATTTGATATTCTAAAATGAATATGATGTAAATGTTTACGAATCTCCAGAGTTTATTGTCCCTACAGATAAATACCATCTTACACTTATAATTTTTATACCCTACACTGGAGATGATAATCTTAAAATCCCAAGATTTTGTTATATTTTTAGAAATGCAGATTACAATAAAGTTAATGAGGCACTGTCTAACATTGACTGGACAAGTCTTAATGAAGGTGCTATTGATTACAATACTGACTATTTTTACTCGCAACTTAATAATGTAATTTCAAATAATATTCCTCTTACCCAACATAAAGAATCAAAGTATCCAATATGGTTCACTAATAATTAATTCACTTGATAAACTGTAAAAAAGAATCTCATAAAATCTATAAAGAAAATAGATCTGTACCTAATTATATTAAATTTAAAAGTGTCAGGAAAGCTTGCAAAAATTTGTCTAAAATTAGTTGTAAAAATTATAAAATGGAAATGGAAAATACAATAAATCATGATGTAAAACATTTCTGGAAACACGTAAAGTCTATGAAAAAAATGAAGTCGGGATCCCCGGAACTACGATAAAATACGATAAACAAAGGAGTTCTAGCAACATAAAAGAAATTGTTGACATGTTTGCCGATTTTTTTAAATATGTGTTTGAACCTGACATTTCAGATGAACAAATTCCGGAATTTGATTCTGATATAAACTTTCAATTGTCTAATTTTAATATTAACATCACTGACATTACAAATTACCTTAAAACACTTGAACCCAAATTAAGTTCCGGGCCGGATCAAATTCCACCCATTTTGATTAAAAACTGTGCATACAGCTTATCCATTCCGTTGTTTATATTATTTAATAAGTCTCTGTCAACCGGAAATTTCCCAAGACTTTGGAAAAAAAGTAACTTAATTCCAATATTTATGCAGGGATAAATCTGAAATTGATAATTATCGTCCAATTTGTATTCAATCATCCATACCCAAGCTTTTTGAAAAATTAATTCTTCTAGAGATAAACCCCAGCGTGATATTCATCATTACAACTTGCCAACATGGTTTTTATTCAAGCAGATCAAACTTAACCAATCTATCCCTGTACGAAAATTATATAACAGATGCACTTGCTAATAGACAACAAGTCGATTATATATATATATACTGATTTCAGCAAAGCGTTTGATAAGGTTTGCCATAAAATTCTTGTTAACAAACTGGCGAAAATTGGCATAACCGGTAACGTACTATCCTGGTTTAAGAATTATCTATCTAATCGAGAGCATACTGTCTGCATTAAAGGTCAACTGTCCTACACTTTTAAAGCTACAAGCGGCGTGCCCCAGGCCTCACATCTAGGACCCATTCTTTTTAACAAATTTATAAATGACGTTACAAATGTATTTACACGTGTCTTTATTTTGATGTTCGCAGATGATATAAAAATTAACCGAATTATTGAAAATTTTAATGACTGCTTATTATTACAATCAAATCTCATTAGCTTTTCTGATTGTTGTATTCTAAATAAATTTACTCTTAATGTAAAAAAAGTGTCAAGTCATGAGATTTTATAGGAATAAAAACCCATTGATTTTCACATACTGTATGAATAATCAAGTCTTAGAATCTGTACCCGAAATAAAAGACATGGGGATAATATTTGACGCCAAATTAACTTTTTTTTTTTTTTTATTGTTGACACATTTTTTTTTTTTTACAATATTTCATATTTCAATTTAGTAATGTTGGACTCACTGGGTTGTTTACCCGTGCTGAGGCCCCCATTTTATAATTTAAGAATTTATACATTTAAAAAAAAAATAAAAGAAAAACAACATTAAAATAAAGATAAATTTAAAATAAAAAATAAAGTTTAAAAATTAAAATATAATTATAACACTAAAAGAAAAATATCAAAAGAGAATGTAAATCGGCATTTATAATGATATATGTGTTTGTGCGTGTTGCGTGTTTTATATATTTTTTTTGTGTTGCGTGTTTATGTTTTATTCTTTTATGTTATAGTATTTTGGTAATATTGTCTTTTTGTTCTTTAATCCATTTTTTTATTTTGTGTTTGAATTTATTTTTATTTTCCTCAATTTTTGTTTCAAGTGGAAGACTGTTGAATGCTTTAATAGCGTGGTATTTATGGTGTCTTTGTCCAAAGGTAGTGTTTACCGTCGGAGTTTTTATGTTTTCTTTGTACGCTTGTCTGACCGGTCTATTAGTGATATTTTGTGTTTGTTGGGGTTTGTTTTTTTGGTCGAAAATGTAGTTTAGTAGTGTTTTAACATATAATTGGCGTATATCAAGTACGTCACAGCTTTTAAATATTTGGTCTGTGTCGGTTAGTTTATGTTTTTTGAGTATTACCTTTAATATCGTTTTCTGTGCGATTTCTATTTGAGCGATAGCTGCGTTTGTTGCTCCTCCCCAAGCAATTATTCCATATTCTATTATTGATTGGCATAGTGCATAATATATTGTTTTATTTTATATATGTTTCTTATGTTTAGGAAAATGTGTATTGTTCTGAGGAGTCTATTTGTGATTTGTTTGATGTGATGTGTCCATCTAAGATTATGGTCAATTAGGATTCCTAGATACTTTATTTGTTCTGTTTTTTCTAGAGGGGGGCAATCGCAGATGTTGGTGTTTATGCATTCGTGTATTTTTATCGTGTTTGTATTGTTTTTTGGCTGTCCTGTGTTAGTTATGCTGTACGTTGTGAATTTTGTTTTCGATATGTTTAGTGTGAGTGTATTTGAGTCCAACCATTTTTTCACTTGCGTGATTCCTAGATTCGCTATGTTATAAACCTTATTCCAATCCTTAGATTTAAATAATAAAACTGTGTCGTCTGCGTAACTAATTATTTCTCCATCTTTTTCCATGCTGCAAAATTCATTTATGTAAATTATGAAAAGAACGGGCCCTAGTATGCTTCCTTGTGGAACTCCGTGTGTAATCGGCAGTGGTTTGCTAGTATAGTTATTAATTTTGACTTGTTGTGTTCTGTCGCTCATGTAGCTTTTTAATAGTTGTAGTTCT
Organism: Hesperophylax consimilis; assembly: GCF_061612785.1. Lineage (NCBI taxonomy): Eukaryota > Metazoa > Arthropoda > Insecta > Trichoptera > Limnephilidae > Hesperophylax > Hesperophylax consimilis. The sequence continues at coordinate 5,799,279 of NC_142863.1, read as the reverse complement.
TTGTCTTTGATACCCATATTTTCTAATTTTTTAAAAAGTGTTTTGTGGCATATTGAATCAAAGGCTTTAGCCAAATCTAGATATATCGCTATGCATTTAAACCCTTGATCTAAGTTGCTATGTATATAATCTATTGTACTTGCTAAAGCTTCTTTTGTGCTTCTTTTTTCTCTAAATCCATATTGTTTGTCCGAGATTAATTTGTTTTCTTCCAGGTATTTTATTATTTGGTTTTTTAATAGTCTTTCGAAAATCTTTGATAGAGAGTTTAACAAAGCAATTGGTCTATAGTTAGTTATTTCCATTTTATCTCCGGATTTATACATAGGGATTACCAGTCCTTTTTTAAGAGTATTAGGAAAGCAGGCATGTGTTATGCTAAGGTTGATTAGGTGTGTTATAGGTTTTAATATTTCATTTTTTATTATTTTAATGCAATCCGTTGTTATCTCATCTAATCCAGGAGCAATCTGGTTTTTTAATATATTTATTATTTTGTTAATTTCCATTTCCGAACTTGTTTTTTATATAAATCTGTGTTGTGTTGGTTGGGTATCGATGTTTGATCTGTTTGTTTGTGTTAGTGTGTTATTGCTGTGTTTTTTACGATTCGCTAAAACTTTCCCTATAGTTGCAAAAAAGTTATTTGCGTGGCTTACCATCATTTCTATATTTGTTTTGGCATCTATTTTTTTCGAGTTAATATTTAGATGTTCGATAGTATTTTTTTGTTTGTATTTTTGTGTGTATGTAACTTCCTTTAATATTTTCCATATTTCCTTTGGGTAATTGTTTGCTTTTTTAAGTTTTTCTTTGTAGTACATCTCCTTAGCTACTCTAATAATTTTCGTGCATATGTTTCTATATCTTTTATAGTAATTAAGTTGTTCCATGTCATACGGTGTTTGTTTAATTTGTTTGTGAATTTTGTCTCGTTTACGAATACAGTTTAATATTCCTTGTGTTATCCATAGTTTAATTTTTTTTGCTTTGTGTGTAAGTTTTATATGTTTTATTGTAGTGCAATTATTTATTTCTTGCGTTAGCGTATTTGTAAATGTATTCCAGGCTTCCTCGACATTATCTATTTGGTATAATGTATTCCAGTTTATTTTTTGGAGTTTTTCTTTTAAGTTTGAGTAGTCAATTATTTTTTTTGTAAATATTTTATGTTGTTTCGAAGTAGTGTTTTCGGTGTCTATTGCTATCATATTTATGTAGTGATCAGTGATTGTGCTTTCAAGTACTACTGTTTTGGTTTTTAGTTTTGTCTTGATCATTATATGGTCTATGCAGCTTTTAGTGTTTTGTGTGACCCGTGTTGGGACCTTTATTATTGGCTCCAGTCCGTGTTGTGCTAGTATTGCTAGGTATTCTATGTTTTGTGGGTGTCCGTTTTGTAGAATGTTTATATTAAGATCTCCTATGATGATGATATTTTTGTATTTGTTGAGATCATTTAATGTATTGTTAAGATCAGTTAAGAAATTTGTGATGTTGTTTTTGGATGGAGATCTGTACATAGCTAGGATACATGTTTCTTTTCTATATGTAATTTGTATGCAGTTGGAGTCGATTATGTTTATTTCTTGAATGGTTGTGTTATTTTTATCACTGACGTATATAACTATACCATCATTTTGGTTTTTGTGTATTTTTGTATGGTGTGTATTATAGTTTTTGATTTTTTTGTGGTATGTAGTTGTCATTCAACCAGCATTCTGTCAGTACAATGACATCAAAATTATTTTCAAGCTGTTGGAGGTTTATAAAAAATTCATCAAAATTTTTATTGATCGATCCAATGTTTTGGTGTAATATATTGATTCTATGTTTTTCTTTTGTGAATTTGGTCCAGAGGTTAATATCATTTGTACTTTCACAGTAGTGTTGATTGTCCGAATCTATATATTCCATGTAATCTGCCATGTTGGTGTGTATTTGTGTAAGTATGTGATGTGAGGTTGTGTTAGATGTACAGTCGTGTTTATGTCAGTTTATTAGATATATCGTTTAGGTGTTTTATTTCCATAACCTTTGAGTCTTTGGATTTTCTGACGAGAATTTTTCCTGATTTTACCCAAACATATTTGTAGTCTTTTTCTTGGGCTCTTTTTCTGGTGTTCCAGTGCAGATTTTTGTAATATTGGGTTAATGCCGTATTAAGATAAACATATTTGGCTCCTTCTCCGTTGAATTTTTTTATCGGGTCACTGTGTTTGGATGCTAACATGGTTTGTGCTTTTGTGGTATCCTTAAAATTAATTTTTATTTTTGTTTGATCATTTGTTTTGTTTGTTGTGACTTTGTATGTATCCTCTGGGGACATCGTAACGCCTGCGAGTTCAGCGATCCGTGTAACAGCGTGGACTGGGGATATGTTGTCCTGTAATTTTAGGCCGTTTATCTCTATGGAGTTCAGCAGGGCTGCTTGTTCTACATCCGCCAGGTGGATTTCTACCGTAGATAATCTGATTTCTTTATCCGCTAGTTCCTCCTTGATTTTGTTGACGGTGTTTGGAATGTCCATGATTTGTTGAAGTTTTTGTAAAATATCATTATATTTGTCATTGATGAAGTTCGTGAAGTTTTTTATTTCTTGCAGCTCTGTTTCAATTTTATTGAGCATTACTGTCTTCATTTCCTCGAATTTCGTATTGATGAATTCAAATATTGATTCACTGTCTATATTAATCATAGATTGATGTGTCGCCGACGGTGAGTCCATAGTGCTAGTTTGTGGTGAAGATGTGGTTTTCTTCGCGCTGGAGAATTTACTGCGAGATTTAGACATGTTGTGTTGTCCTTTTTTTTTTTAGGATTGCTCCTGTTGGTGGGCAAAAACAATGGCACTCTCTAGCGCCTAAAGGCAGGCAAAATCAATTACACCGGTTATGTATTTTGAGGGTTGCGCCTGTTGGTAGGCAAACACACTGGCACACTCTCTAGCGCCTATAGGCAGGCAAAACCAGTTACACAGGTTGTGTTTTGGTTTGAATCCGTGATGGTAGCTGATTGTGAAGCTGTTTTTAAAATCCAAGTGAGAGTTTTATATTCTGGGTTGAGTATTATTTATTAATATTTATTATTAATATGTATTAAAAAAAAGATTTTTTTTTTTTTGTTCGCCGGTCTGAGGATTGAACTTGGATCGACAGAATAGCGCGGTGCTGACTTTTTAGACCACTGAGCTATGGAGCCTTGGGTGAGAGTTGTGAGATACGTTTAAATATACTTGTGTAAAGTTCATTTAGTACTTGTTTATATTTTGTTTATGCTATTGGGTAAAAACATGTATTTATTGTTGCACTTGTAACGTTTTTAGCACTTTTTTATTTTGTTATTTCACTTTTTATCTTCACCGAAAAACTGTGAATTATTTACTATTGTTCTCTTTGTTTTGTATAGCTTCTTGTCGAAATACAGTCTATATGATTTTAATTTTTAATGAGATTAAACTGTGCAATCTAGTAGGAAGTTTATTGTTTTAATTTCAAAACACTATTTTGATACTTTCGGGTGTTACAGTTCAGGATCTAAGATCACTCGATCTTTATCTCCCACGATAACAATATAACCACTAAAGCGATGCAAATGTTGGGTTTCATATTAAGAACTTCAAAAGATTTCAAAACTTTAAAATTTTGTATTCATCCATTGTCAGAAGCCATTTAGAATTCAACTCAACCATTTGGAATCCATTTTTCAATATTCCTTATAAATCTATCGAGCAAATCCAACATAATTTTTTACGAAAAATAAATTATAGATTAGGTATTCCTATTGAAAACATTAACTACACCTCACTGTTGAAAGTCACGGGCCTTGCCACATTTAAAGAAAGAAGAATATGTTCTGATCTATTTTTTCTTTATAAAATTGTTAATAACATGTTTGACTCCCCTGAACTACTTAGGCTGATTGACTTTCATGTGCCTAGTAGAACGGTTCATCAGAAGGTACCTTACCATTGTTTGAAACAATTAGTTAAAGATTTCACAAGAATTACTAATACCTCTAAAACATTGATTGATCTGGTATTCTCTAATAAATTTAACCTATGTGTTAATGTATTAGATAAACCTAAAATTACTGACCATAATTTGATTCAAATTATAATAAATGACAGAGAAAACTACAACTCCAGTAAAAAAACACAAATAATAACATTTAAAAATTACAGAAGATACAATAAGGAACTTTTCATTCAGACCTTAGAGACTATTGATTGGAATGAAATAAATCAAATGGAATATAACAAAAAGCTGACCAGATGATATTAAACATTAAAAAATCTATTGATGAAGTAGTTTCAGAACAGAAGATACGTAAAGGAAACAGTAATAAATGGTTCACAAAAGAACTACGCACAATGCAGCACGATAGAGATACATTTTACAAGAGGGCACGCCTTACTAATAGTACTATGGATTGGAATAACTACAAAAAATTGAGAAATAAATACTCCAAAGACATAAAAAGAACGCGTAATGAGTACATAAAAAATAAAATAAACTCGGAAGAAGGGGATCCCAAAAAAAATTGGAAAAGCATTAAAGAATTAGTACATGGAGATAACTAAAAATAGTAAACTTCCCAAAAGATATAAACGAAGAAAACATGGCTAACAGCTTTAATAAATATTTCATAGAAAGCATCACTCAAATTAATTCGTAACATTGTTTTCAACCCACAAATGATAGTAACAACTCAAACAAAGAATTATTGGTTTTCAGAAAAATAACTGCAGAATATTTATTTAATATTTTAAACAAAATTAAATCAAAAAATAGTTCAGATGGATTAACTATTAGTTTAATAAAATATGCTTTTCCAGTAATTGGATCTACTCTATTGAATATTATTAATCAGACATTTGAGGAGGGAAAATTTCCACAGTCATGGAAACTATCTACCATTATACCGGTCCCAAAGGTTAAAAATACCAGAAAATGTGAAGAATTTCGACCAATAAACACCTTACCGAAATATGAACAGATACTTGAAGTGATAATAAAAGAAAAAATATTGCAATACTTAGATGAACACAATATTTTATACCAAGAACAATCGGGATTCAGATGTAATAATTCTTGTGAAACAGCGTTAAATGTAATTGTTGAAGATTGGAAAGATGGAATGAATAGTAATAAATTTATCTTAGCAATATTCTTGGATTTACAAAGGGCATTCGAAACTATAGATCGAGAAATATTGATAAGAAAGCTTAAAGAAATTGGTTTCTCAACTGTAGCCACTAAATTAATAAAAGAGTATTTGAAAGACCGAATACAGGTAACAAAAATTAATAATCAATTTTCAAAACCAATGGAAAATAAATTAGGAGTACCACAGGGATCAGTCCTTGGACCTCTACTATTCATACTCTATATTAATGACATTGTGAAAATATTTTCAAAATGCAAAGTACGACTATTTATCTAAATACACTAATATATATGATTGGAGAAAACTATGAAGAACTAATAAATATTTTAAATAATGAACTAGATAATGTATCAAGATGGCTAAAAATAAATAAGCTTAAATTAAATACAAAAAAAAACAAAATGTATGGTAATTGGTTATAAGAAGACATCCAGTGAAAGCAAAATAAAAATTGATGGTGAAATTATTGAAAATGTTGCCGATATAAAATACTTAGGAGTTATAATAGATTCCAAACTCAACTTTAACAAACATGCTGAATATACCCAAAATAAAATTGGAAAAAAGATATCTTTTTTGGGAAGAATTCGCCAAAAACTGTCCGAAAAAACTCCAATTACCATTTATAACTCCATTATTGCTCCACATTTTAATTACTATCCTTTTTCTGTGTAACGACCGAGAACAAAATAAATTTCAAATTCTCCAAAATAGGGCAATGAGAACAATACTCAGACGAAATAGAAATTCAAAAGTAAATAAAATGTTAAAGGAACTAAATTGGCTAACGGTGAAACAGATGTTGACCTTGAACACGATGATATTTGTACACAAAATAGTAAACAACCTGCTACCCAAATATTTTTCAAACAAAATTGTATACAACAAGGACATACACAAACATAAAACTAGGACGTGCAATGAAATCAGGCTACCAAAAAAGGACAAGGCGAATACACAGAACAGTATATTCTATAAGAGATGAAATACTATAGGGCGCTGCCGGAAAACCTAAAGTCTGCCCCAATTGAAAAATTCAAGATGTTGTGTAGAAGCCACATAAAACAAGCAAAAATAGAAAATATTAATATGTAAAAATTATTTAGTCATTTTTAAACTTTAATATACAAATCACTAAAATAAAATTAATAAAAATAAAAAAAAATGTTATATTGCAGGTACGAAAGCATAAATAAATTCAGTAATGAACCTACTACACAGTGCAGGGAATAAATATAACATGAACACCTACGGTACTGAATGTCTATCAGCCTATAAAAACATTGTTATTAAATCTGTATGTCTATCTTGATAGCTTTGTAATGTTTATAAATTTTCAATGTATCTAAAGTTATAGGAATGTGCGTCCTATAATTTTCTCTGTTTGTTGCTTTTAAGTTAATAGTTTTATACTCGGTTCATATTTAAATTGTTATATCTCTTTTACTCTCTGATTATATCAAATGTATTTTTAATTTTATCATATGTAAAAGCCCTAATTGGGTGTGTACAAAAAAATAAATAAATAAACAAATTACTTATGAATGAGAATTCATAAGTAAGAATTCGACAGAATTCAGAGGTTAACTTAAAACTCACCATACTTGTGACAATGCATGGAGTGTAGAGTATGGAGTACTAACAAGGAAGGAGCCGAGGAAATATACATGTAACTTTTAATGTGGAAACTTCTCGTAGCTTATGTAAATTGGCGATTTCGGGGTGATTTCAAAATAAGATTTATAATTTCCATGGTTTATCTCTCTAGTGGTGTTGACATTAATTTTTAATATATTTATGTTGACTAAATTAATGTATATTTTTATTATTTCAGTGCCAGTAATCTCTGGAGTAAGCTCACCAGAAGTCTCTGAGCCAAGGTTAGTTCTCTCAGCTTTTTTTAAAATATTTACGTAGTTTTCTCTTTATCTATCTTTGTGTGACGTTCATATGAGAACTTCTTACCAGTCAAGATTGCGCTGTATTGCCCTGTCCTGGCGGAGAGTTTGCTCGTCTATCGATATTACGACAATGCTGTCGAAAAAACATATTTTTGTTTATCTTTGTTACGTGTATATATATATATATATATATATATATATATTGACCTCTTCCCGTAGTATGTTGATCCAGTAAGAAGTTGTTAGACTAAGTTGATCCACCTTTAACACCATATAACTTGGCAATTTTGGAATACATCTGAATGAATTGACAACAGTGGTACAATAATTATCAATGTTGCCAGTTTGCCAGAAAAACCATTTGATGTACTGTTCATAAAATTTTCAAAATTTGTATGGAAATTGGATGCATAATTTATGTTGATCTACCCAAATTGGCATTCTTATGTTGATCTCATATATATTGATCTATTCCCGTAGTATGTTGATCCAGGTAAGAAGTTATTAGACAAAGTTGATCTGTGTCCCTATATATGGTTTTACTAAATGAACCAATCAAGGGGGCAATCGGTGGACTGTTCATCACAAGGTTTTATGTGATTCCGTAATCTTTTGTGATATTGAACTCAAAGTATTAGTCTCTAGAGTCGAATATCGCATGAAATGACTGTGAGATGGTACCGTTTCAAATCAAAATGACGTGTGTTGCTTGAATTGTTTATAAGAAATGTATGCGTATTTAGATTGAAACGAAACTTTCGCAAAAATCAAATCCATAAAAAAATACCTACTGCGTGGCGGGCCGGATCGAAAGAGACTGGTTGAGGGATACCTTTTGACCATCAAAATCCAAAATGGCGGCAAAAGGCATAATGTTATATGGGAAATTTTGAACTTGCATCTATTACCATCTCTCCTGATTACGCTTCGTGACTTAGTAGGGGTGGCCGGGTTCTTGGTTATAATGGGTAATTAACGAATGATTGGACGAGGTTGGAGCTAACAAAAAAACTGTCCAAAGAAGCGAAGCTAGCAGTCCACAATGGAGTGCTGGTACCTACCCTAATATATGGAAGTGAGGCATGGAACTGGCAGAAGAAGGCTGAAAGTAGACTGAATACTGTAGAAATGAGATCCCTGAGGCATTTGTACGGTAAAATCATGTATGACGAAATGTGCGTATGCTGTGTCTATTCTACAGATATTTTATTAGAGCCAGTTAAAAGGAGCTAGCAGCATTGATCCCCGGTGCACCGTGCACGTGCTTGATACTCGACGGACCGAGCGGAATACACGTTCACAGTTAAGTTGATGTTATCTATACATATATGAACGGGTCATTTCTCCGACTCGTTTTATCGTTAGTCGGCTCGCATGTGGAACGAGCTGCGAATATCTGATTATAATATTGAACCAATATTTCTATTTTCATTTTTAAAAAAAATGAATATCGCACCAGAGTCCCAACTGCTACCGTCTGGAGCCAGTGAAACTATGGCATCCCCAATTGGGGTTGTTGTGACTGTTGTGAGACTGAAGATATTGTGAACCTCGAAGGAGATGACGAGGAGGAACTTGGTAGAGTACCTGGCTATTCAGATCTGGTTGCCAAACACTAATTGTAAAATAGTAACAATTTATTTTAGTAAAATTTATTTGAGCCCGCGACCTTCGGATTGCTAGTCGATAGCCTTACCCCTCGAGGCCGTCATTTAGGTACGTTTTAAATTATGTTTTACATTTGAAAGTAGAAGTTTATCACAATTTGGGAGGAGGGTATGTGTACCGCCGCCCCGGGAACCATTTATTGGATAACCCACACTTCTGCCATAGGTCTCCCCAAGTTGTTTGATATGTTTGGTGACTTATCAGGAGTGCCCGGGTTTATAGGGTGAGGTTTGTTCGGTTCTTGGCGGCCGATGCGCTTGCCTACCAAATGCGTGGTGGGCCGGATCGATTAGTCCTCTTCCAACGCATCGCCTTGCAACGCAGTAGGAGAGTTAGATTTTATTTTTTTTATTTTTATAGTGAATACCTCACAAGAGTCCCAACTGCTCCCGTCTGGAGCCAGTGAGACTATGGCATCCCCAATTGGGGGATGTTGTGAGGCTGAAGGTAAGTGGGGAAGGGAAAGAGGAAGGTGGGGAAGTACCTGGCTATTCAGATCTAGTCACTAAACACGGCTAAAGCTGCTGTAATGTCATCCAATTTCATGTAATCGACAACGAGTCTATCTGTCGAGTTTCAGCTCGATCAAATGTCGGAACCAAAATTCCACTTCCTTTCTTTTCTTTTTTTTTCTTCCTTTTTTTTCTTCCTTTCTCACCTTCCAGATTTGCATATTTTCATTCACGTAAACCAAATCGAAATTCAAATGTAGGTATTTATTTAGGAAGGGTTTTTTTTTTAAACAAAAATGCAGAAACTCAATTGAGAAATCAATTCTCGTGTTTGAATTGGGGCGCTAGTGCCATTATTGTTGATAAGTTACCAAGAAATTATGTTATTTGATGTTCCTGTATAATAAAATGTAGTGGGAGTGATATTTACTTACTAATGCAATTTCCACTACATTATTGGTCGCGAGGTAACGAGAAAAGAAACAACTATTTCAACTATTAACTATTGAGAACTAGTAACACCATGTCAACCTAATAATAATGAATCGCTCAGCCATAATGAATCGAGTTTCTGTGCGGGCAAGTGATTTGAGTCCGTTGTGACATGTAAAGCGGTGTTGCCAGGAAATGAATGTTGCACGCGAGAAAAAATGAATCTAGTCGATCTGTGTAGTTCTTTCTCAATTCTCCTTAAATCGCGTAATATTGAACCTTAATAGAAATGCACAAAACAGAAAAATAATATTATACTTTTATCATAATAGTAACTCTACGAAACAGAAAAAATATAATTAAAAGTCAGTCTATAAAATATGATTGTAATATTTTTTTTAAAGTTAATTCTATAGTTGTGATAGGAGATGATTAGAACTGACAATTGTTGTAAGAAGTGGATGTTAATAATAAAGTGAAATGAATGTTAATAGTAGAGATTCAGATTAAGTGAAGTTTATATAAAAATAAATAAATCATTTTGACTAATATTAATTATTATTAAACCCGTATTTTGATTTGCCGTCAATTTCCTTAGCTTTCGATATTCTTACATTTCACGCAAAATACAACGTGACAGTTTGCGAACACTTCATCCATCACGTTCGATTTCTGTTAAAAGCGAAATGGGTTTCAAATTACATCAATGGATTCAAATGGTATATTTTCGTCTGCGTTCATTTGCTTAAGCGAATATTCGAAGCGTTTGAAACCCTTTATGAATCGCTGTTGCCTTCCCTCCCAAATGAATATAATGTAAATTCACATCAAAGTGAAGATGTGTTTTTTTTTGCTATACCTTTTTTGCCATTCAAATCGATAGCGCTGGAATCAGCGCCTCGAAATCATACGACTTCAAGAAGAAACACAAGTGCTCGAATTCAGTGTTTGGTTAGCGAAATTTATGCCCGCACTCGCCGAGGATTTCGAATCATATATTAAGTCCCTACCTTTACACTGAAATAGAATAGACTAGGAACTTCTTTATCCTGATTAGATTCTATTCTGTATACCTACCAACTGGGGTGAGCCCTTTTATTTGAATACTCTACGAGAGTGCCAACTGTTCCTGATTGTCCGGAGCCAGCGGGACTCTGGCATCCCCAATCGGGATGTGTTGTGTTGCTGAAAGGTATGGTGAAGAAAAGGAGATGAGAGAGACGAATGTTGGGAAGTACTTGACTTAACAGATCTGGCAACCAAACACGGCTAAAGCCAATTCACCAACGTTTGGAATCTGACTAGCGGTCTTTCAGCAAAGGAATGCTGAGAGTAGTTATCTATTAGTAAAATGTTTGTTGTCTAGGATATTACATTATAGATGTTAAACAAATTCTTATGGAGACTTATCTTTTGGACAAGCAATGCGGCTTGTTCAGAACATTGGCGGTCAAGATGGCCGTCGATTCTGTTTAAACATCATTTCTTGCATGCAAGATGTTTATTTATTTACTCAATTTCTTACCTCTAATAAGATGTGATTTCCAAATGTTTCTTTTAGCCCTTCTTATAAATTTCCCTCAGCATTCTATTAATTTATTACATTTGTTCACAGCCAAAAGCACAAAGTTATCCAGTACAAAGTACAAAGCATATAATACGATCTGAAAAACTGTAGCAATGAACGAAAATAATGGTAGGTAGCTAGCTACAAATTAGCTACACCTGAATAAAGCTCTAACAGATTGCACAAAAACTTACTTAACTTCTGAGTGTAAGGCTATATTCAGAAGAAGTTCTATATTAATTTTCAATCCATGTTCGGACTTGGTAATTCATCCTCTCTGTATACTCTGCGAGATTAGTTTACCTCCATTGGTTTTTTTTATGTGAGATTTTGTTAGTGCTACCTATACAGGATCATTATTTTATTAACGAGTCTGGTCTTCTTAAAGTGAGCATGAAACTGGCAGAAGAAGGCTGAAAGTAGACTGAATACTGTAGAAATGAGATCCCTGAGGCATATGTGCGTAAAATCATGTATGACGAAATGTGCGTATGCTGTGTCTATTCTAGGGGTATTTTATTAGAGCCTGTTTATATATGAACGGGTCGTTTCTCCAACTCGTTTTATCGTAAGTCGGCTCGCATGTGGAACGAGCTATCGGCATCTGTTTTTCCTCCTCCATATAATCCGGGCCTCTTTAAGACCCGCATTAATAAATTCATTCCTACAGACCCTACCTTAACCCGCCTCATAACGCTGCCCAACTGGGTGGTGACATAGTTTCTCTGTATTTAACGTGTAAAGACAGGGGCGCTCTAGTGAGATGTGTCACATAAAAAAGTCATACCTCCGAATTTGAATATGGAGACATACAAAATGATCTATATTATAAGTTATAACCAATGAATTCACACAATTTTTATCGATTATCACTTTTTATTAGGATTTAAAAAAAATCGTAAACTTTATAATCACATAACTCTTGAAAAGAAAGTCCCAATGATTGGCATAAATCATTCAAATCGAATAAACATTATTTTTTAAATATTAATAATCTGTTTAAATTATTGTCACATCTTACCGGAAATCGTTATATTTTAAAGTTCTCTAAATAAAATTAAATCTTCTTATTTAAAAGAATTATCTCACATTTAATATTATTTAAACAATATGACCGGAAGTCGGCGTCTTTCAGTGAAATATACTAAAAAAACACCACAAGGTGGTTACAAATGCAATTATATTTAATCAATTTTTTCGATTATATTTTATGTGAAGAATTTTTCACAGAGGCCCAATGAATATTAATGAAATACAATGAAATCACTTGCTTCATCGGTAGAGGAGACCAAAGCCAATTGAACCAATTTGACTTTAACATTTTCTACGTCTTGCATATAAAGTTTACGAAAAAAATACTTATAATCAACGTCAGACAATTTAACTGCCCACCAAATTCGTATATGATTTTTTTTCAATCTCATATAAATTAAGCTATATTCTCATAAACCAATTGAGTGAAATGCTGCAATGACCCCGACCCCGGGGTTAGTATTAGTTTAATTTAGTTAGGATTAGTTTAAACTTACTCTTCAAAATTTCAATTATTTTTAACGTAATACACTATATATCCTCAAGAAAATCTGTTTAATCACGAACCGTAACTACTTGATGTAATAAAAAAAGAAAAACAAATATATGTTAATATCATAGTTTGCTTTAATCTCGATAAAAACAGAAGAAGAAAAAGTTTTTTTTTATGAATGAGATAAAACTTTACCCCAAACAACGTGTAAATATATTAATTAAAATCAAAATATAAACTTCACATTAGGAAAGAGGACAACGAACAAATAATTACATTGACTAAGTGTTACGGACGGACATGCACTTGAGCAAGACTTGGGAGCTGTACTCACAGAAACTTTAAAAAAACTTGGGTTTATTTGTAGTACGGGGTCAATTATTATTATTATTATTATTATGTAATGAGCAGGCAGCATTCTGCTGATGCGCTCATATCTGATTTTACAACAAGTTTGACAGTAATTGAGTTGTACTGGTATAATTATCCCCCGAAAACATTAAAACGGAAACAATATAAACTACTTTTTTAAAAGAAAGACATACCTTCCCGGGTTTCGAATAACCTGGCAATATTTGAAAATCTCCTACTACCACCACAGTCAGCTGAAAATGTTGCTTGTGTTGTGATGGAGGACTTAGCCAGCCCAGGAATTGAACACACTACGCCGCGCCTGGGTGGGACCCAAACGCGATGTCAACTCGGCCACCGACCGGTCTAAAATATGACAGAGATCGCTCCAGTGGATAAGTAATAAAACGTAGTTTATAGGCAGTTTATAAAAAAAAAATTGTCTAAAGAAACATATACATTTTTAAAACAGTAATAAATAAAGTACATTCTGGAATCGTTAATAAGTCGTTTTGAAATATTTAGCCGTGTTAAGTAATCAATAGTATCCGGAAACGCGGTGGCAAAACGTGGAATTCCATAGCCGTTTTTAATTTATTAAAAATATTTATAAAATCAAAGACAAAACAATTAAATGTATTCTAATCAGGGTGTCGTTATAACAAAAGAACGCCGGCATGGATATATCCCGGCCGGGCGCAACGCAGCTGCATTATCTTAACAACGAAGTTAGGCCTGATCAAATTCACAATAAAGTATTATTTTTTAACGAAATTAGTTTTAATACAGAGAATATCCAAATAAACCTTTTTTGTGTATAAAAACATATCGGCTTCTTTGTCTGGATGTGGTGTGATTTGATTTGTATTTTTTTATGAAACATTATTATGAAGCATCGAAGAATTATCAACATTTAAATAAAAAAATATTGAAGTGTTTTACGCTCTCCTCTAGCTGGTATTAGTATAACATGCACGTGTTCGGTTCTAGACAAACTTTGAAAAAAATCAGCTTCTCATTGGGTGGTCATGTAAAATGAATGTTATTCATTGATGTATTAATGTCTAAAATTAGTCTACAATAATAATATTGCTATTGTTACAATAATATTGAAATTTTGCCATTTTGCCGTGCTAAAAACACTCTATTCAACTTCTCGAAATTAGCTGTAGATTTGTAGTTTTGAATACCACACCAAAGTCCCAACTGCTCCCGTCTGGAGCCAGTGAGACTATGGCATCCTCAATTGGGGTTGTTGTGAGACTGAAGATATTGTGAACCTCGAAGGAGATGAGGAAGTTGGGAGAGTACTTGGCTCTTCAGATCTGGTTGTCAAACACTAATTGTAAAATAGTACAAATTAATTTTAGTAAAATTTATTTGAGCCCGCGACCTTCGGATTGCTAGTCGATAGCCTTACCCCTCGATAACGGAGGCCGTCATTTAGGAACGTTTTAAATTATGTTTTACATTTGAAAGTAGACGTTTATTACAATTTGGGAGGAGGGTATGTGCACCGCCGCCCCGGGAACCATTTATTGGATAACCTACACTTCTGCCATAGGTCTCCCCAAGTTGTTGGATATGTTTGGTGACTTATCAGGTGTGCCCGAGTTTATGGGGTGAGGTATGTGAGGGGCTTGGCGGCGGATGCGCCTGCCTAATAACTGCGTGGTGGGCCGGATCGATTAGTCCTCTTTCAACGCATCGCCTTGCAACGCAGTAGGAGAGTTGGATTCTTATGTATATCACTCAATCACACTGAACCCCAGATTACTACCCACCCATCATACCTATTTACTTCCCAGAACCCACTCTCCTTCCTTTCCTTCAAAATTCCCCCAACACAGCATTCACAAAGATGACATAGGCCCTGAGGGTTACGATTTTCCTCAGGGCCTCCTGAGTGGATATGTTGTAAAAAATATAAGAAATAAACAACAATCTCGCTAAACGTTGACGGTGACCTATGGTAGGGGTGTTGGTTATCTAATGAATGGTTCCCGGGGCGGCGGTACACATAATTGTAATAGTTCTCGAGGGCTCTGATGTACAGACATTATGGCTCCTGTTGATTGACGAACATATACTAAAACATCGTTGGTTGGAATCGTAGCTTGAAATGACTTTAGCCATGTTTAGTAATAAACAAATTAGAATAGATTTTTTAGCAATCATAATTTAAAATTTGTAAAATTTAATTCTCACCAATCTAATCGCCGCAATTTTAATAGGCACATATTATGGATATTACGCTTTGTTTCAACTTAATCATTACAAGAAACTTACGTCGGGAGAGATGGTAAAAGATACATTAAAATAAAATTTTATTCAATCAAAGTTCAAAATTTCTCTTATAAAATGACCCAGAAAAACCTCACCCTATGAACCCGAGCACCCCTGCTAAGTCACGAAACGTAGTAAATGATGTATTAAATTTACAATTTTTGTTTAATCAAGTTCAAAAGATTTTTTTAGCATGGATTTGACGTTTGCGAAAGTTCCATTTCAATATAAATACTCGTGAGGCAGTCTATCCTCTGTAAGTATAAAGTCATTTTCATAGAATATGGATGTACTAACAGGATCTAAAAAGTACGACAATTGGCGGTTAAGTTACAACGCATGCAAGCCGTCAAGTTTGTCAGAAATATATAGATCAACAAAATAAATCGTGTAAAATGTATATGCGACCGAAAAATGGGCGTGGCTTACAGCTAAATCTCGATGACACAAGTTGATCTGTAGGGATTTACATATGTATGCCAGCTTGGGTAATGGATCAACATATCCGGGGTGGATCAACAAATGCAAACGGATCAACAAATACCTGGCGTACCGTCGTGCGAGATCAACATAGTACGAGAAGGGATAAATATATATATATATATATATATATATATATATATATATATTCTTTTTTAAAAGAAAGACAAACATTCCCGGGTTACGAATAACCTGACAATATTTGAAAATCTCCTATTACCACCACATTAAGCTGAAAATGTTGCTTGTGTTGTGATGGGGGACTTAGCCAGCCAATAAATTGAACACACTACGCCTGGGTTTGATCCAAACGCGATGTCAACTCGGCCACCGACCGGTCTTATACATATTATACATGCATCTTTAATTAAATACATTTTTAGACATGCAAAGCACTTTGTATATGCGGATGATACTGCTTTAGTGATTTCTAGCAGTCATTTGCAAACTTGTATAGACCTTTTAAAAAAAGACTACATTGAACTCTTAAAATAGTCTCATGACTCTGGCTTAATCATAAATGCCAAAAAAACTAAATTGTCACACATAAGGTCCCCTAATGTTAAGGTATATATTACACCAGAAATAAAGACCCATACCTCAGATTGCTTACACGATGGTATTCCTGCAATGTGTATACGTGAAAATATGGAACTAGTTAAAGAATGTGTTTATTTAGGTGTCAATATTGATTGCTTTTTCAAGTGGGATATACAAATAAACAAAGTTTGTTCACGACTAAGATCTATTGTAAACAGATTGTATTAACTATTTTTTTTTGTTTCAATCTGCACACTTCGAATAATTTATTTATCTCTAGCTGAATCTGTTATAAGGTATGGAATAACAGCTTGGGGATTTTCCTGTAAAACTAATATCGACCATGTTCAATCCGTGCAAAATTCATTGGTTAAATTAATAGCAGAAAAAAAATTATATAAAGAAAGGCATAATATTCCATACTTCTATCAGAGTCTCAAAATTCTTTCAGTGAGAGCAATTCTGTGGTACAAAATTATATTTCAGCACATAAATAACCCCTTATATATAAACAGGCTAGAACGCAATCATAATACTCGTTTTAACTTTAATGAAGGACTTATTGTACCTAAGCATACAAATAAATATGGACAAAGAACGTTAAACTATATGATTCCCAGTTGTTTTAATATGTTACCTGCTGAAATTAAAAACAAGGCCCAAAACAAACTATTGGTGAACTTACTGAAGACTTGGCTTACTGAAAGAATTCATTTGTTAGAATAATACACAAATAACTTTGTTTACATCACCTTAATACATATATATAACCTCTACATGTTTCATGAACAATGTTCACCTCATCAGGAGCAAGTATTTACTCAATACTCAATATATACTTGCTCCTGATGAGGTGAACATTGTTCATGAAACATGTAGAGGTTATATATTATATTAAAGTCATGTAAACAAAGTTATTTGTGTATTATTCTAATAAATAAAGACATCACAAAGTGATAAGCTTTCAGAAGAAATTTTCTTGGAAAAATTAATTAATTTGTATTAGCTTACAATGACATATTATTCCAAAGACTTTTAAAAATGTTATTTATGTTTTTCATCATTTTATTTTGCTATATTTCTGTAAAAAAAATTGTTTTATACATATAATTGTAAAAATGTAACTGTAAATTCACTATAATAAGATTTATAATGAAAGAACCCGTTAGACAAACTGCTAAAAAGCAGTTTATCGAGTCTGCTGACCAGGAAATACAACAAAATTCTCTGGGTATTACCATGTACGCCGGTCATTTTTCATTGCCTAGTTTTTATTATTTCCACGCGGGAGGCCGCGGGGAAGAATTTTCCTTATTTGGCGTATAACTCCTTCATCCTTTAAGGATACCTTAACATGTAGCAGGACTGAAAAATAAATAATCTGGCAATTCGTTCCACAGCCGAGCTGTTGAAAACAAAAACAAGTAAAAAAAAGACCTGTTTTGTTGGCGCTGGATGTTAATTGTAATCAATCGATTTATAAAATGAAATATTCCGTGCCTATACACAAGTTCTCATTAAGGTTAAAAGCGAATCTCGTTATATTCTACGTGTTCATAGATGGTGTTAATTAACTTATTGTTGGGGAGTAAGAGCTTCATAGATGCATGCACAGATGGCAGTGCATAGAGCTTGCGTGGAAGTCCGCAAGATGGAGCCAGTGGCCAGTAGTCGCCAGGGCCAGTGGGAAGGCTTTCAGAGAAACTTACTGTTTCAGATTCCAATTAGCCAGCTTCTAGTTAGGTCGACTATCGATTAATATAAAAGAACCACTTATTATTAAACTCCTTCCAAGACGAATTGGAGACCTGTTTTTGAGAACACAACAATTAGCTTTTTGTAAGGTATTGCTTTACAATTTTAAGACAAATTATTTGTTTGTGCCCGTATATACGCAATACGAACATTAATAAACAGTTTTTTTCCCGTAAAAAAATTATTATTTCAATAAAAGCATACAAATACTACAATATTGGATTAAATCATCGGTACAATATTGTATTTGTATGCCTTTCTCGAAGAATTGAGTTTTTAAATAAATAAAACTATTATATATGTACGGGTGCAAACAAATAATTTGGCTTAATATTGTTTTTGTTATTGTTATGTGTGATGCTATGTATTTCTTTTTTTTTTTATGTTTTGTCTTGTCTATGATTTCATTTACAACATGCCAGACGTTTTTTTGCATCGTCCTCCGTTGCTTCTAATTTTTGCCGAAAATAGTTTTCTTTTGTGTTTTTTTATTAAATAAGTAAGTTTGTTTTTGTATGCTTTAAGGTGATTCTTTAGTGTTTCATTTGTAGGTTGTCGGATAAATTTTTGTATAGTGCTTCTTTGTGTCTGATTGATACAATTTATCCAAAAGTTATCTATGGCTTAACCGGTTTAAATTTTGATGATTGTTTTCTGGAATCAATGAATTATGCAGTACTTACGTGCAAAATTGTAAAGCAATATCTTGCAAAATGCGTATTTTAATAAAATAAATGAATTAATGCCGTCTATGAGCACATAGATTATAACGAGCGTCACTTTTAACCTTAATCTACTTATCTCTGGCTGAATCCGTTATGGAATCATTTCTTGGGGACATTAAAAAAACATTACAAAATTGTTAATCCATAAATATATTAATTCTCACAGAAGTAACATTTAATTATTATACAAGCGTCTGAATGTTTTAGCTGTTAGAGGAAAATTATTGTAGAATATTGTAAGTCAACATATTATATTGTATTTTATTTATTTATATATTCAAGCCATGAAGGCTTTTACATTGTTAAATACATACATTGTTAAAGGTAAGTTGTTCAGGATTTCAATAATAAGTATACATTGTATTGCTAATAGTATGGATGATCTGCAGTCTCTCGTGTCTAGGATGAACGAAGTATGCATGAAGAATGAGTTAATGATGAATGTAAGTAAGTCTAAAGTAATGGTGTTTGAAAGAGAGAGTACGAAAACAGTGTGCAATATAGCTGTGAATGAGGAATACTTGGAGCAGGTGGATGAGTTTGTGTGTTTAGAAAGTATGTTCTAGAGAGATGGGAAGGCTTACAGAGATGGGAAAAATGGTAGGTATTATCCAAAAAAACTGTTTCAATACTAAACATTATGAATACGAACCAAATTCATTTTTAGAAAATGAAATTAATAAAATATATTATGATAAAACTATACTAACAGACCGAACGATTAGTCATAATAGACCCGATATAGTTTTACATGACAAAATTTAAAAAATAAAAACTTATATCATTGATGTCGCTATTCCAAATTCCTGTAATATTCAAAAATCTGTTTCTGAAAAAATAAGAAAATACACAGATTTAGGAAATGCGATAAAAAGAATTTGGCATTCTAAGACTATAAAAATATTACCATTTGTTATTTCTATTTATTTTTTTGTGTTTAATTCGTATAATTCCATTCAATTTATGGTAAAATCAAATTTAATAATATATTTAATATGTTTTGCAAGTATTTTTTGTTTTTTGTTATTGTTACAGCTGTTTCGGCATTCAAGGCCATTTTCAAACTTTGGTTTTAGCCACGTTTAGACGACTTATTAATATGATTCTATTTTACCCCCTCCCAATTTAAAATGATTTACTACCGGTAAAATTTACTGATAAAATAATTGTAACAATAGATTTCATATTCTGTGGGGGTATTTTGAAGTCTGTTTTCCCCACATTAATGCTATCTTAATTGTTTAATAATGATGTAGCAGTTATTAATTTATTTAAATGTGTTATATTGTTTAGGTTTTGTGAACATACTTAGAAGCGGGGAATAAATAATTTTCCTTACTTTATTAGTGGGTCATTGTTTTTTTTATTGATTTCTAATTGTTCAAGTAAATTTAATCTAAGGCCCTTTCTTTCTATATGTAAGGGTTTAAGTTCATTGTTGTCAAGCGGGACGTGATTATTTACTAAGAGATGTTCTGCAAATTTTGAAAAAATGATTTTATTATTATAACATCTTATATGTTCTTGAATCTAAATTCTAAAGAAAAATAGTGGGAAGGAGGTCTTTACCTTTTGAATGTTGTGGCTTCAATGTGAAGTTCTGATTTAGCTCTTGAATGTTGGTCTTGATGTGGGCACTATAGTCTATAGACGTACATTGTTTCACCACATGAACGGTTTTCGTATCTATAATGTGCCGCTGTGGGTATTCAAACGGTATCTCTCCAGTGATACCGTTAATATTTATCACTTAGACTGGGCCCTCATCTCCAGTCTAAGATGATCTTGGAAGATGAGCATTCTCCAATTAAACGAAAGTCCTATTCAAATTCTGTTATTATATCATTACGTGCCAGTCGCCTCACAGAACTGAAATAATAAAAGAACTTGAAAATTAATCAATTGTCAACCCGTCGCGTCGTTACGACCATGTAGAATATTGTGTTTTGGTTAACCAAATTGCCAAACGTTTCTGAAGAAGAATAGTTATTATTGTATAGGTGGATAATGTTTTATTTTATTTGCTGTATAGCAATCCTGGTAGCAGAGGTTGTATTCTGCCACAATATCCAAATGGAGGAAAATACAGAATCTTTAATAATCCAACGCTTGGACCAAGAGATTTGGTCCCAAAATTCACTTACCTAAATTATTCCTGTGAGAACGGTTACGACTTGTCCTCGGAAATCTCCCCCTCGTGCGATGGAAACAATGGCTGGGGCAAAACTCCCACCTGTCACAGTGAGTACACTATTTATTGTTTATTCTTCTCCGTAAGGCTTCTTTCGTCCAGCTCACATTTTAGAGACATACATCCCTAATGATCCTCTCTGTATTGGTACTTTGTACGAGATCTTTGTGATATGTTACAACCGAACCGACCCACACTCCAATTTTCACGGTGGACAATCAGCAAGGAAAATAATAATGGTGCGTGAACAGGTAATTCGATTTGTTAAAATACTCATTGTTCTCCTTCAGTGTATGATCTTCACGGGACGTGAGAAATAGTGTTTATTTTTAAAATGTACTTTTTGAGTAAATTTTTGTTTTGTGGTGTTTTTTTAGAAAGATGCGAGATGCCAACTTCATTCTCAGTGGATTTTATTTGCATGTCTGCAAATGGCGAGACCATACAATGCAAAGGCGCAATGTCGCACGGAACGGTGGTGGAGTCGAAGTGCAAGTTGGAGTTTGAGAAAGTGAACATATTGAACCCAATCACCTGTCGTGACGGTCAATGGAAATGGAGTATCCCACCCACCTGTAAAGCAAGTGAGAAACAAATTATGATTTTTCATTCCTTTTGTCGCGTCAGTATCAACTGCTCGTAGCCAGTGCGACTACAGCAAACCTGATTTTTATGATTTTCTGAGACCGATGGGGATGGGAAAAGTAAAGAGACAGGAGGAGGAAAGAAGATGGTTATGTTTTTCACTAGAAGAATATTCAATCAATTTACCACGAAGCAACGGCACTAAAAGTATATTAATATATATACAAGGGGTGACAGCATGTACCGAGAGGATTTTAATTGGCGATTCTCGAGCATTATTACCGGTGGTTAGGTATGGCCTAGTGGATAATGTGATGCGCACTCCATCTCGTCAAGCAGCACGGTAACGGACGAGACAGAGCGCGTACCACTCGATCACTCAGGAATAGTTGGTTATTTTTATTTTATTTATTAAGTAAAAAGAAATTTACATTTCACTTTCTTAACTTAAATAAGTACATTCAAGTATTTTTCTAATTTTGTTCTGATAACTTAAGATTATTTTTTTTAAATACATTTATACTCTCCGTTTTAAGGTTATTTGGAAGGAGATTGTATATTTGTATACCCTCGTGGCCAATGCCTCTTTTGCCACCACTTTCAGTCCTTACAGTATTTGTGTACAATTTGTTATATTGCCTAGTATAATGTTCGTGTACTTGTGACGTTTGTTTAAATGTTGTATTTGTGTGTATAAGTCCATTTTGGATTTTGTAGATTAGGAGGCATATGTTGTATTCGTTCAATTTTCTTATTTTCAAAAGTTTCATTTCCTGATATAGTTTTTTTGTGGAAGTGTCCAGGTTATAATTGAAGAGTTTTGTAATAACTTTGTTCTGTATTGTTTCTAAATCATTTAGGTGTGTAATGTATGTGTTTTCTCATATTTCTATTAAATAATTTAGATGGGACTATATTAAACTAAAGTATAAGCCCCTCTTTACCTCTGTTGGTAGGAGATGGGCAATTCTACCAAATACACCAATTAGTGGGATGATTTCTGCTTTTAATTTTTCTACGTGTTGTTTAAATGTCAGATGTTTATCAACATGTACGGCAAGGTATTTTTCACTGTCTACTGTTCACTGTTTCTTCTATTTGCAAAGGTTCATGCGACGGTATTATTATTTTAGGTGAGCTTAGGATCATGTAGCCGGTTTTATTAATATTTATTGTTAATATATTTTTATTAGCCAACTGTTTAGTATATTAAGATCCTTTTGAGATTGTTCTAATAGAGTTTCTAAGTTTTTTCCAAAGTAAAATATTGCAGTCTCATCTGCGTGTAGAAATATTTCACCATGTAGTTTCAACTGGCAGATGTCATTTATATATATTTGGAATAGAAGGGGCCCCAGTATAGATCCTTGCGGAACTCCATATTTTATACTCTCTAGCTGACTGTTATTATCTCCTATGCTAACATAGGTTAACTTTCGGGATAATTCGTAGATTGTGATACTGTGATTGTGGTAGAAGTAAAACACAAAATAACTTTTTACGAAATCACTTTTTTTTCATACAAAAATATTTTTCCATAAAAGAATTACAAACAATGTAACTCTATTATTGGAAAAAAAACTTTTTTACATGTATTATCATGTAGAATCAGCTCCCAAAGTTTGCGCACTTTACCCCCGGACACCTTGTATATATAACTTAAGAAACCAACATTTGGAGATAAAGACTACCTTGTTTAACCTTTTTCTCAATATTATCAATATTTTAATTGTTGAAAAGGTTTAGTTTCTTCGTGTATGTGATATTTGACGAACAATGTATTTGGCCTAACCGCCATGTTAACAATTATTTTATTAATTATTTTTAGTTTGCGGACGTAGAAAGCCCGCTTTAAAACCGCTGGTTTCAAATGGACACGTAGCAAAAAAAAACGACTTCCCCTGGCACGTGGGCGTGTACCAAATACAAAATGAAGAGATAAAATATCACTGCGGGGGCAGCATCTTGTACTCCAATGTCATCATCAGCGGTAAGTGGAGACATCACTTCAATGATGAACTCCTCTCCTGACCTAACATAATCTAACCTAACCTAACCCAACCCGACCCAGTCCAGTCCAGAAGCTATCCTCGTGGCGTTACATTTTATAATATATGTAGAGCTTAATGAGAATATTATATTAATATTATAATATTAGACATAGACCATCGACCAAGTATTGTCAATATAGGGCGCGTGAATCTCAAAATTAACACCAAAATCAAATCTATTAGTTAAGAAAGCGTTTATCATTTAGTGCATTATATAGTAGTTGAAAGAACGGAAGAAGCATCGCTTTTTACCTTTTGTTGGTCTGCACGGAGCAAATTCGTCTTCCAGCAAGTTCATCCCAATGCTCATTAGACTATTTTCGTGAAGATAAGTCTTTAAAACATATAAAAAAACTGCAGTTGCGATATTATTGGCCTAACATGTATAGAGATGCCAAATAATTCGTGAATCGTTGCATAACTTTGTAGCAGTCTTGCTTTTGAGTTCCTACCGTAGCGGCTGACAGCATTCTCAAGATGCCGTCTTGATATGCGAACTAATAGTCTGAAGAGCGCTGTGCATCGTAGGAATTTGTTCCGTCAGTCTGGGCGAGATACTCGGGGGACACGGGACGTTGGTGAAGGCTTGCCGACCTTGGCGGACTCAGAATTATACGTAAGATGCCTTCCAAATTGAGATTGATTTTTTTATACTTTAGTATCTTAGGGATTACTCTGATAATTATATAAATTTGTTCAGAATTATGTAATTCTGAGCTGGCGCCCATTTAATTCATTATAGCATCATTTTATCCATTCGTAAATTCAACTGTCATGACTTGCATTTTGTCAACTATCGAGAAGTATCTAACTCGACACGCCTTGAGAATTAAACCTTTTATAATGAGTCTCTTGCTTAATATTAACTTCCTAGAGCAATATGTGTAGTAACAGAATTTTATATAATAAATGTTAAAGTTGTTAATAGAGTTTTTATTACTGGTGCACACAATTATTCTACCCACATGTAACTTCGAGTTCCCTTTTAGGGAAGTAATAATATTGGTAAAGATATTGCTACAACTTGCGAAGCCCATAAGATTAGCACGGCCCCTCCTAATGGTTTATCCTCAAACCCCAAACGAGTTACTAGACCTATGCAGATGTTATCACTAGATTTAGTGGATCCTTTACCTCGGAGTTACTCCGGTTTCACCGTAATATTAACATGCGTTGAAGTCTTTTCTTAGTTTACTCGGCTATTTCCGCTGCGCAACGGCTCCGCGAAAAGCATTGTTAAAAACTTGGAAGAGAATATCTTCCTCGTACATGGCGTACCACGAAAGGTGGTTTGTGATAAAGATATCTCAAAGGAATTTAAAGAACTACTATGTACAAAGCTATAATATTCCGCTACCATTTTACAATTCCTTGTACACTCCACAAAACAATGTTGTAGAGCGTTATAATCAAACTTTGGGCACCGCATTATCCATCCTAGTTGAATCTGACCACCGGAATTGGTCTAAATTTCTTCCTCAAATTCAATCAGCCATGAACAATTCTGTTAATTGCGCTATGGGTTACACCCCGTATTTTATGATGCACGGTCGGGAGCAGATAATAGACGGAGATCTGCACCATAACCCGATAGCCGATGTGGAGGACAATTTGCAAAATTGTGCCCATCATAAAGCTTATGCTCAAAGGCTAGGAGGATTGTCTTCAGTTTACGAACAAGTAGCAAATGCTCTGTTCAAAGCATATCAAAATGGAGCAAATCATTATAATTTGTGTAGGAAACTTCTTACCTATCAGGTAAGCCACTTAGTGTGGAGAAGAAATTTCATTCAATCGAACGCATTAAACTATTTTGCTCAAAAATTTGCTCCCCGCTTTGTGCAAAATATAGTGGTAAAAAAAAAACAGATCTAGTTTATACACTAGCTGACCTAAGTAGACCTTTTACTGAAAGAGCCGAATCAAAGGTTAACAACATCTTAAATTAACTTATGCACAAATAGACAAGAACTTAGCGACCATTTGCTAACCGAAACCCGAACCGTACCACGAATTACGGGAAAGGAACAAATCAACTGCAAACGGTGTTTCGCGCCATTTGGGGTTACTTTGTTTCTTTCCCAGAGTTGAGGTTTAGTTCGGCAGTTCGGCTTGCAAATGGCTTGCACTAAGTGTTAAAATTGTAAATAATTACAAGAAATACAACTTTACTTTATTACAACGTAAACTCTATTCAGTCCAATATCCATTTCTATCTTTGTCATATTGACATATTATATGACAATTTACAAGAAACGTGAGAAACGAGTGTTTGTTACTTATTGAATTTTTTTTAGAACCAAACATACAAATTCACAAAAAATCATTGTAACGTTTTGGCGGTTTCTTAGATTAGCGTGTACGAACATAGTAACACGTGATGTGTATATATTATGATGTTTTTGTTATGATTTCAGCTGCCCATTGTTTTTACGACAATGGACTAATAGGTGCCCAATACTTCAGGATCGCCGCTGGAAAGTTTTATCAGTCCTATAACAATCCAAAAGACGACGAAAATCACTGGGTACAAAAAAGAAATGTATGAACACAATTTTCATTATGTTTTACATTTGTGTTGTTGAGTTGTGTTGAGGTTGATTTGGCGGGTTTGGAATAAGACGTAGCTCAGTGGTCCAGAGAACCTGACCGGACATAAGAAGTTGCGGGTTCAATTCCCGTTGGCAGCATTTATTTTTATTCGGCAGATGTTTTCAATTTGTATGGATATTTCAGGCGAGTAATTAATGCTTATTATAATTTGTTAAAATTCAATGACATTACAATTTAATTCATCTCATCATCAGTCTGTTGTTATCGAGGGATTATTAATAACAATGAAAACAAAATGATGTCAAAATAATCGTATGTCAACACAATTTGATGAGCTATGGAACTTCATTATTGCAAATAATATGTAACTGTTTCGTTGCTTGTGTGGCACGTAGCGCCGTCTTGTTGAAAGTAAACGTTGTCCAGATCAATACCATCCAATTCCGGCCATAAAAAATCATTAATCATCTCTTGATAGCGCAATCCATTCACCGTAACTGTTGCTCCAGCCTCATTTTCGAAAAGGTCCAATGACTCCCCCGGACCATAAACCGCACCAAACAGTCACACGTTGAGGATAGAGAGGCTTTTCAACAATAACTCTTGGGTTTTCCGAGCCCCAGATGCGACAATTTTGCTTGTTGACGAAGCCAACGAGGTGGAAATGGGCCTCATCACTCAAGATGATTTTTCGATGGAATTCTAATAATTAATAAAAGTGAATTTTAATAATTTCAATGCGTTGTTGAAGGGTGTATCGTTCCATTTTTATTAATGGCGTAGTTTCTACTTGTCAAATGTCAAAAAATGACAGCTTCAAAAGTAACATCTACCGGAATAGCGGGCTTTTCAAAATAACACCTGTTATTGGAAAACCATATATAAGGAAAAAGGGTTCGCTTCGGAGTAGTAAATATGGTTTGACACCGTTTCTTCTTGAAGCGAAGTTATAGACGAACGATTGTTACCGCGCGTGTAGGTAGTGCAGTGAGTGAAGCGGATACCAAATTAAGTGGGCCTCCAACTACAAACTATGCCCGCTATTTAAGGGGCCGAAGACCGATAGGTCTCCCGGCCAAGGGGAGTCGATAAATATCGGGGAACAATTAAAATATTGTCCCTGAATATTGAGGGAACCTCTCGATCAAAGGTGGATTTCCTATTCAAAATACTCACTGAGAGAACAATTACCTCTCACCCCCAGAATACTCACTGAGAGAACAATTACCTCTCACCCCCAGAATACTCACTGAGAGGACAATTACCTCTCACCCCCAGAATACTCACTGAGAGGACAATTACCTCTCACCCCCAGAATACTCACTGAGAGAACAATTACCTCTCACCCCCAGAATAGTCACTGAGAGAACAATTACCTCTCACCCCAGAAGATACTCACTGAGAGAACAATTACCTCTCACCCCAGAAGATACTCACTGAGAGAACAATTACCTCTCACCCCAGAAGATACTCACTGAGAGAACAATTACCTCTCACCCCAGAAGATAGGTGGAAACTTGAGTGGCAAACGGCCAACGTGGGATATGCCCACCTCATACAGGACCCCACCAAGAGACAACCTGGGTTATCATTGCCTCGCTAAACCTATAGCCTACGCCATCAATAGGTCAAGGTGCTCCCGTAGCCGCTGTGCTCACATAATGCACAGATGGGGCCTTAAAGAGGCGGCGATGTGTGAATGTGGTGCGGTGCAGACCACCGAACATGTGGTCAACGAATGCCCGCTCCATTAATTTCCCGGTGGGATTGTTAAGGTCCACATGGCGACGCCTGAGGCCCTAGACTGGCTCTCAGACCTAGATGTCCCCCTCTGACCCGCCACCATACGGAAGAGAAAGAATAGACGAACATCGCGGCAGGCAGGAATATCATCTCGGCTGGATTTCCAAAAAGAAAGTTACTTCCAGGGCAAGTTTGGCCTTATCAATGTGCAGAATCAATCGATGACCTCCGATGACAACATCCTCCAAGAATCAAGTAAATCCAGAAGTGGTTCAAAGCTCTGTACTGGAGTACAAAAAATGAATTCTTGCCCAGATTCGATACGGTGGTTATTTCGCAAGTTTGGCATGTGCAGCGACCTATAAAAATCAAGGATTGGCAATACACAACGGTAAATTCTTCAATTATGGAAGTTCACACGCCAAATACGTTTATACGAGATACATTTGAAAGGATCCACACGCAACAAGGCGCTGTAACAACAAAATCATTTATGGCCCGGTATATCAGCTCTAATCCTCGTCCATAGTCCATATCCTCGCTATGTACGAAATTCCTCGCTCAAATTTAAGCGGCTAATTCTGCAGAATAGTTACTTTTTTAGACACCGAGGCGCTAGCAGCCACACATGTCAAATCTGACATTACGTCGCATGGAAATTTACGTAAATTGCCTAATTTTATCAGTCTGGACTGTTATATTCTTCGAGCAATGAAGAATTTTGATTTAATTGAGTCGTCCATTTGCAAAACTTGCTTTGAAAGCATTTGCTGATTCCTACATGATTGCGGAATACTGTTTAGGACACATACAATTAAAAAGTAATATAATACTAGCAGATAAAAACTGTGCAACAGCAATTATCAGAAAATGTACAAAAAAAATTTTAAAGTCCATAAAATATCCAAGTATGTCGCGTAACTACGTTTATCATTAATTGGACGAATGAAAACTAACTTTTACTAAGTAACAAACGCATATTAGGTAGGAAATTGACAGCCTGTCTGAATTCAAAGAAATTAAAGAACGCCGCCGAAATATTTTCACATAAAACTCTAGTTTCTCCCCATAACTAACTAACCCTGAATTAACTTCGTTGATAAACTACCATGTTCCCTGTAGACCAACTAGACTCAAGTCACCTTATTATTGCAACAATACTGGAACTAACGCAGAACAAAATTCAATAATCCATCGCTTGCACAGATTAGGCAATGAATATTCCAACATCGATCACGCTGATTATCTATTATCATATAAAAGATGCATAAAACAAAAACTGTCGAGTAATACCATACCATCATAATGATTATATGTACTTCAGATTAAAAACTACTAGTACTCGATAGGTAGAAGCTGATATCAGTGCATTATATATCATAGTCATCATAGGTACTATGTAAAACTTTATCGGACTGTCAAGCAGTGTCGCACATTATTATTATACACGTGATTCTCCCGGTAGATTTACGTAATTTATTACTTTTGTTTCCTTTTTATATTATAATATTATTGTGTATTATTACATATAATTTCTGACTTTGACTCATTACTATACTACAGATTGCTACTTATATTATATTTATATCTCTTTTTTTCATACTTTTAACCTTACATTTATATTGTTGCATTCCTTATGTTGCTGTACTATTCTCTGTAAATTAGTATGTGAATGGCACATGTTGTGCCGTATATGTGAAATAAATAAATAACATTTTTTAACCAAATCGGTTTGAGAGCTCTAAAATTTCAAGATTGCCTTTTGCATATATAAAATGTAATTTTAGATATATTTTTTGTTCTTGGGCATAGTTTAAATTTTTGAATTTTATGAAAGCCTAAAGGAACCGATTCCAAAAGTCATCGTCGATTGTTATCTTATCATTTTTTTTTTTTTTGGTAAACATTAATAATTTTTGATTTTGTTATCCTAAGTTAGGAAATTTTTCATTTTTGGAAAGTTTTAATCCTGTGAAACATTATACTTTCGAGAAAAATATTCTTCCGGAAAAAATGGGTCGGAAATGCGTCAAGAAATTGTGTAAACGTTTTTAAAACTGAGAAATATCAAATAATTCAATAAAATTTATTTTTAAAATGTTTAAAACTTCGACGGTTCTTTTTGAAAATAACAGAGGGCGCCACTTCCGATTACAACATTCCTAAACTGTACAGTCATTACAATAATAATACTATCAGATTATAATATTGCTAATGTTTAGGCTTACGACCTATATACGGATTATGTTCCAAGGCGCGCTAAGCTCGACGTTCCAACCAAGGCGAGCTTAACACGTTCCCGGACAAGCATGCTATAGCATTCGCATTGGATAGT
Organism: Hesperophylax consimilis; assembly: GCF_061612785.1. Classification (NCBI taxonomy): domain Eukaryota; kingdom Metazoa; phylum Arthropoda; class Insecta; order Trichoptera; family Limnephilidae; genus Hesperophylax; species Hesperophylax consimilis. The sequence goes on along the minus strand of NC_142863.1, from coordinate 5,768,970 downwards.
TTAATTATGTCGCGGATGCTAAGCATTCGAAGTTTATTGAGTTTTTTTGTCAGATATGCTTGAGCAGTTGCTTTATCCTTATAAAATATGGGTAGTCTATTTCTTACTGTCACTGCTGACACAACCACAGATCGCTTACTGTCACATGAGACCTTTTCTGCACACAAAGATAAAACTGTGTTTACCCCTTCCCCTACAGCTCGCCCGGCGTACCCCGCGTGGTGGCGTATGCTATAGCATGCGTCAAATGTATTGAGATCTATTCAGTGTAGCGGTCATTGCCGCACGTAGTGGTCATCAGTGCGTTGTGCATTTTCGTTTCATGCCAACATAATACAAACATCGTAAGTACAATTATTTTCATGATTTGTTTCGTTATTATGATGCTATTTATAATGTATTTCATTAGTTTGACGTTAGACTAACTAGGTAATAATGCTAGATAAGTCGAAACAAATACCTAATTCGCATTATTTACATTCACAGATGCCACCCAAAATACGTCCTCGAGCTGTCAAAATTTCAGAATCAGAGCGAATCATGAGGTTGTTTGAAGAAATTTCAGATGATTCTTCGGCTCCCAGCATTGAAGAATCTGAAAACTCCTCTGATGAACGAGAGGGAAGCCAAAGAAGACCTCAAAGTATAGCAAAAGATCTTCTACCGTTATCTGAAGAACGAGAGGGAAGCAAAAGAAGACCTCAATGTATGGCAAAAGATCTTCTACCGTCATCCGAAGAAGAACATGATCCCTACAGTGATGCTGACGGAGAATTTGGGTCCGATGGCAACTACAACCCTGCTGAAGATGAAGGAATGCTGTCTGATTCTTCATCGTCATCAAAAGGTATGGCATCAGCTTCCCCACAATCCTTAGAGTCGATCAATGAAATTGTTACCCTACAACCTGTGTCAACCACAACGGCACCTTTGCCACCAGGACAAGACATACCATCATCAAATATATCAAGCAATAGGCAAAACAGATCACCAACTATCAGTGAGAGTTCGTGGCAAAATGACACTGCACCAATTTCGCAATTCGAGTTTGACGAAGCGAATGCAGGAGCAACAGTTCATCTTGACGAAAATACAACGCCAGTAAGTCTATTTAATCTATTCTTTACTGATGAACTGGTGCAGCATATGGTGACGTGCATGAATGCATACGCTGAATCTTTGTGTAACTCAAATAGGCCACATACACGAGGATCTCGTCGACTTTCATTCAAACCAACAGACTCAACAGAACTGAAAAAGTTCCTGGCATTGTGCATGTTACAGGGCCAAATTGATGCGCCACATATCACAAGTCTTTTTACGCAAACGGATCCGCTTTACTTTCATCCCATCTTTCCATTCATTATGTCATGCAGACGATTTGATCAGCTGTTGCGTTGTTTATGCATATCAGAATTAAATTCCAAAGGTATGGATAAAGTCAGAGATTTTGCAAGAGCAGTAAGAATCAACTTTAAAAATGTGAACAAGCCTGGCCAAGAGCTGTCTTTAGACGAATCTTTGTTGGCATTCCGTGGAAGACTGTCTTTCAGGCAGTATATTAAATCAAAAAAGGCAAGGTACGGCATAAAGTTCTATGTAGTGACAACAGCCGATGGGTATATTTTGAACTATAAAATATACGAAGGGAAACAACTGCTTCCGAAAACAGTGGTGTACCTACATCTAAGTTGGAGCACTTGGTTATGTCCCTTATGAACCCCTACCTAGACAAAGGGCATAATCTATATATGGATAATTATTATAATAGTTTATCCCGAAACTGCTGCAGCGAAAGACGCACACTACAGGAACTTTACGGAAAGATCGCAAAGAAAATCCGAAACGACTGTTCGCTAAAAATGTTTTAAAAGGTCAGCATTTCTGGCGGCAGCGGAAGGGTCGTGTGTACGCATCTATATGGAAAGACAAACGGGTCGTACACATGATCACCACAAAACACCATCCGCGTCTGGTCGTTTCCCGAAATAGATATGGGCAGGCAAAAACAAAACCTGTAGAAGTCGTCGTCTACAATAACCACATGTAAGGGGTTGACAAATCTGATCAGATGATGTCGTACTACTCGTCACCGAAGAAAACTATCCGCTGGTACAAGAAAGTGTTCTTCCATTTGTTCGACATGATGGTTTGGAACGCATTCTATTTATTTAGAAAATATTGTAACCCAAATTCAAGCCTATTGAACTTCCGAGAAAGAGTCATAAGATCCTTTTTACAAGTAAAAAGTTCCACATTGAACGAGGTGAAAACCTTTCTTGGCAAAATAAAAACAACATCAAACAGACGTGGTCCGAGAGCCGGGAGGTCAGCTGCCAATAATCAATTTGGGCATTGGCCTGAACTTATACCTGTTTCTGAAACAACAAAACGTTCAAAAGTCTTCTTAAAATGTCGCGTTTGTACTAAAAACAAGACCACAAAGCAGACTAGCTACCGTTGCAAGGGATGCCATGATCATCCTCCTCTTTTCCCAGGATGCTTTGGCACTTGGATCTAAGCTTCGCAGAAGAGACAGAAGGATAAAATTGTTCTATAATTGTTCTGAACTAAGTACTTAATTATAACCTAAACCTGATTTTGATAATAAAAATTGTATAAGTATTTGTTTCAAGAGATATATAGATAATGGTTAGTTTTAGTTTAAAAAAAAACCCTATAGCTGCTACAGTTAAAGCGTTTAATTGACCTTTGTCAAAAAACATATTTCTTAAAGATGAAAATAAAACTACAAAACTTTCAGTACCTGTCTTTTATTTTATATTTAAGATAACGTTACGCTGGTTCAATAAACATCTTTAAATTAGTCGTCTGCTATGATATTTGCCACACTGCATACCCCTCTAGGTGATGTAGTACGACGCGAATGCTTTAACAGTCTTATGCTATAGCATCCGCGCCATATGTTATCACAAAATATGTGATAGTTTGTGGCACGAATGCTTGAGCATTCGTCTGCTTTAGCATTCGCGTCACGTAATATCACAATATTTGTGACGGGATATGACACAAATGCTTAAGAAGGCGTCTGCTAGAGCATTCGCGTCGCACTTGATGGTGTTGGTTGGTACGTATCATGACGGAAATTCTAGAGCAATCGCAAAAATCTAATACAAAAAAAATAGTGCCAAAGTAGGGTGACTCACTGCCCGTGAACGTGTTAAGATCGCCTGATATACCGGGCCTATGTAACACAATTTGAGACGATATATCTGCCGTATAAATTATATCTACGGAATATCTTCAATACATCTCGCCATCTATGAATATCTTCCAGATGTGAAGGAAGACACTCGGAACATTCCAAATCTACCCATTTCCAATAGTAATCCACCTTTCGTATCAATTCTCCAATCCAGGCCGCTCGCAATCGCTGTCGAAAGCACATACATTGGTCGACTTTATTGCAACAACTCTATGTAATTCTTATGTTTTCAGGTAACCCAAATCTTCTTGCCTGAACATTACAGAGGTGGAGAATCTAGATATCAAAGTGACATAGCGCTGGTGCACTTAAGTACCCCGCTCGAGTTCAGCGAGTCCGTCCGTCCAATCTGCTTCGATCTCAATTATAAATACTTGAACGACTACCAACTGAGACCGGACACTGTGGGAGAGGTCAGAGAATTCATTTTAATAATATATTTCAGATTCAATGGTATCTAGCTGATAAGGTTCGTTTAATTCAGAGGATCCCAAACTTTTTTGCCCCGTAGACCATTTGCCAAAAATTTTTTTCCGTAGACCCCCTGCCTGCCGAATATTGAATTTTCCTAAAACTATTAACGTCCCATGTGATAATCATTTTTTTTTAAGATTCCCTTCCCTTGCCTGTCCAACAACCGGGTGGCGGTATAGTTCCTCTGTCTTTACACTCTGCAGACAGGGGCCCCCTTGTGAGGTATTACCTACACCAAATGAAAATGAAGCAGGATAAGCAACGGGAACTTCTTTCTACAGAACTGCCCCTTAAGTTCTTTGTCAGTGCTTATTCCGGTCAGTTCTTCTTGTAACACGATATCCGATTCTTCAACGTTCCATTTTCATAGTCAAAATGTCCTCAAACTTAGTTTTGAAGTCTGTGTGAAGTGCATTTAAATGTTGAACGTCATTATTACCCTGGACGTTTTTCAAAAACAAGTTGGGGAACTAGGAAAATTCGCGGATTCCAATGTGCAATGTTTTGCTTGAATATATTAATTCTGACGATAAAAGGAACGCAGACTCTATTTATATACCTCAATCAACAACTCTACGAAATATAAAAATACAAATATCAAATAAGTAATTTCTCAGTCTATTATATTTGTGTTAGGTCTATTGTGTCATTTACGAAACTCCTAAATGTTGACTTGAGGTAAATGGGGGTCAGCTCGTATGTAGCCCCATTTGAATCTCGTGGACCCTCAATTTTTTTCTCGCTGTCATAGACAAGCCGATATCGACCCCTAGGGTTCGATATAGACCACTTTGGGAACCTCTGGTCTAATTCCTATAATAATCTGTATTAATATCAAGTTAATGTTTCTGCAGGTGGCTGGTTGGAGCAAGACGGAAAGCGGCAATACGTCGGAAGAACTGCGCGTCGTCTATATGCCGATCATTGACTATGAAAAGTGTATGGAGGCAAATAAAGATTTCAGAAGAATAATCACGATTGACAAGTTATGCGTAGGACACACAAATGGTTGGTTTACTTCTGGGAATCTAGCACGGTCGATCGATAAATCCCTATATAAACACGATATTGACTAAATCCGTCATCTAAATGGTCAGTTAGCGATATTTGCGAGTACGGTCAACAATTGATAAGAAATTTTCTGACGGTCGATAGACCATTTTCAGCGCACCCTCCAAAGTGCCAGATAAACATAAATATACAGATATCTTCTACTGATGTCGTTCGTTACGCGAAATTACTGGCTTTTATTGAACAAAGGTGAACTAACGAAGCTCTTAGAATTGAAGGAATTCCGTTCAATCCAATTGCTTACATTAAGAGTCAGAATAATAGAAGAGTATGTATGAGACGATGTATGAATTGTGAATGAGGCAAGAAGTGTGTGCCAAGACCGGGTTGTTTGGCGGTCCGTCCTCTCTGCCTAACCCTACGTTGAAACTGATTCGGGCTTGGAGAAACGAAAATGTAACAAGTTATGGCCAAAAACCTCTTCAACAGTTAACTCAAAATGCATATTGAAATTAGTATTGTCAATTTATTAACATATTTACGTAACAGTTTGACGTTTAGGAATGTCAATTCATAAACTGATCCGCTATTGTTGACGTCAGTATCGAGGGATATCGATTCAAAATCGTAGGAAGTTATTTCTATCGATCCGATATTATTATCAATTTGATCGTGCTAGACCCCCTCGATGGCAAATGAAACCATGTAACTAGTTTCCAGTTCATAAAAGTATATAAATATTTATAGGTACCACCGTGTGCATGGGCGACAGCGGCGGTGGGCTGGTATTCAGAGAGCACAAACCAGAATTAGGCGAGGATGTGTGGCACCTTCGCGCGCTGGTCTCTGTCAGTCCGAAACCGCGCGTCGAAGGCAGATGCAACACCGAAACTTACGCCGCAGTCACGCAGATCTACGTACACAGAGACTGGATGACTGAAAAGTTGCAGATGCTAAAAGTATTGCCGTAGAGTTAGAACCAAAGATATTAGAAGAACAATATCTTTGGTTAGAACTAACTTCAGAATTTTCGTCGAATTGAGACTATTTTGAAAACTTTCAGCCCCAAATATTAGCGATTTGAGGTGATTTTCTTCTATATATATTAGTAGACCACCATTTTGAACAAAATTTTTCGAGTTTAACTGTATCATTTTAATGAAAATTAAACACTTTTAGCCTTGGTATGATTTGAAATTTTCACGGCCAAAAGTATTATAGTAATTTGTTTTTGAGGTATTATGCCGTGTTGCGCTACCTCCTTCTTTATCCAACGTTTTGGACAGCATTGCAGTGTCTATCATCAGGGCAGATGAGTAATTTGAATTCAAATTAACAAATCACTATATTACTTTTAGCCTTACCAATAAAAAAACACTTCCCAACAGTTAAACGGTGTTTTCGTTCATTGTATAAATACTGTACAATTTCTATTTTGAATTATTACCAGCAAAAAATGTCTTTAACTGGCTGCGAAAGAACTGGCAACATTGCGTTTAGCAGACTTACGCATGCGCCATGCACGTCAGTTTCCCGACAAAATTACAGTTTTGATTTGTGTCATGTGATTCAAATCATGTTTTTGTTATATATAACTTCTATTCCAATGACCATAATTTCTATTCTAATGATATTAAGTAGTATAATTCAATTTATTTGTGTTATTTTTCCTTAAATTTTAATCCATCTATAATCATGTTGTGAATTTAGTTTCATTTTATCACAAGAAGCGAGGTTATTTCGTACGGTTTATTTTTTGATTGACTTTTACCGCGTGAATTTTATAACGATGTTTTCTAATAACATACATACCTTATGCATTTGTAGGTAAATACAATTCCAAGAAATCAACATTTATACCGTGCAAAAATTAATAAAAATATCCGATTTTTGATTATTCTCTGGGAATTAGCATTATAATTTTTAATCATTTTTAAAATATCAGCTTATTGCAAATTCCTTAAATAAAAGGATTGTGTTTTTATTTTTTATTTTAGTACAATTGGCATTGTTTTCTGTGTATTTCAAATGCTCTATATAATCTTATTTTTTAATTTTCTGTAAAAACAAATACTGTTTTAGAAACTAGATAATAATTATTTAAAATAAACATGACTTTTTCTAAGTAATAAAATTTTAATATCAAATGTGAAAAATGTTTTCAAAAACGGTAACCACATTTATACTTAATTTGTTACCCAAATTATTCATTTTGGCAATTTTTAGGATTTTATTAATAGCATCCAGTATAAATATTTGAGACAAACTAGAAATAATAATAATTTTTCTTTCAGGCGTAAAAAAATTACGTATTTCCGCATGATAAGATAAAAATACAAAAAAAGATAAAAATACTTTTGTAAAATATGAGGTCATATATGAACCTAAAAAATTTTGTAATTTAGTTTTTATTTCAACTTTTTTCATGATTTAATTTAAAATTTATTTATTTTTTTTAATTATAAAAGTATATTATTATACAAAAATATTATAGGTAATTTTATTTCGTTTCTAAAATGGTATTCTTCAAAATTAATAAATATGTAGAATATTTAAAATAACTTTAAAAAATACTGAAATTTGATGAAATAAAGATTTTAAGAAACTACGAGCTTTTATTATCGTACATACCCAATTCCTACCGATTTATAACAAGTTTCTCTTTAACTCTTTAAGAGGAAGCTACAAGCCAAAAATGTATATATTCTTGGTATACCTTATATTGTAGGTAATAGGTTTTAAAATCTCTTAAAAAACGGAGTCTAGAAACGTTCGATTTCAAGCACAAAACTGGTTTTTATTTATTTTGTAAATAATTTTATAAGAAACCAAAAAGTTCATCAAGTAAAACTGTCACAGATAATCTTAGCTATAATACTGTATTTTTAAAGTTGTTTCCTTTATGCGTTCATACATTTCTATTGAAAAAAAAATTTTTTTTAGTAGTTTACATTTATATTTTTATTGAGTAGTTTATTTTTTTTATTTGTATTCTACTCAAGCGAAACTATAGGAAAATCTTCAATTTATCTAATGCATATTTTTTGGTATTCCTAATGTACACCAATTCGTTATAAAGATTAATCAAAATAGTGATTTGGCATTAAGCTTCTCCTTAAAAACGTGCTGATATAGAAGAGATACGTAGATGAAATATTTTGTATTTGGTCAGATACGGATCGACAGTTAAATGCCTTAATCCAAATTACCATTATCATTATCATTTGAGAGTATCTTCCACTTTGGAAAGTATAAAAAATGTTAAATAACGATGTTGTACATTTGAAACTTTGCAGCAAAGGCGAGTAGTAGCTGACTCGATATTTATACATATTATTTTGAATAATAATATCGACTGTACCGAACTTCTGTTCCTTATTAATTTTAACATACCTTTGAGACGTACATGACATACAGTGCTATTCCACACGCTTAATTATAAAACAAATGCAGAAATTAATTCGCCAATTAACCGAGCTCTTCATACTCTAAATGATATTTGTCTAAGATTGACATTTTTTCGGATGCACTGCCCAAATTCAAACGTAGCATCATGTCAATAATTTAAACTGTACAGACACACACAAACAATCACACGCACATTACACACACACACACCTGTACTAAACACGTAACCTGATAATTAAGGAATAAACATACCGCTTAGCATACATTACAAGGAAACATATCATAGGTACCCAACATGAAGTATCTTATTCCTGTATATTGTTTCATCACTGTAAATCATGTACGGTTTATTACCATAATATAAAATAAAAGTAATTCTCAAAAAATACACACTAGATTTGATTATAACAATCAAGCTTTTAAAGTCAAACATTACTAGGTACATTAAATTGTCGGATCACTTTGCGAATGACTGTTTACTAATTACTGACACAAAGCACGAAATTCATTGAATTCAAGATTGATTGATGGAATCGGCAATAGACGCGGGGTGGTAGTTTTTAAATGAAAAGCACCCCTAAAAATTGTAATTTCGGTAAAAGTTTATTATACTTTTTACTCCTGCCATCATGTCAAATCACCTCCCGAAATTAGTGCACTCCACCCCCGGATACCCTGCCTTATTTTAAATGAATAAATTGTGTAATAACACAAATTAATTAAATAAAATTTACTTGCGCACGCCGGAATTTGAACCCGCTTTCTAGCCAATAGCCTTACTCCTCTAACACGACGTGTACTTTAGATTCGAATGGAGAACCCCGGTGAAAAATGTTATGGAATAAAACATAATTATTATTCATACAGGTCAACAAATGCAGATTCTGAATATATAAGTTTCATTACATCTAATTTGATGCGAAGAATTAATAAATAGTTATTTAAAAGTGAATATAATGAATCAGTTGTGTCTAGACTCTAGACAACCGCAGAACTACGCGGGTTGGCATCACTGAATCGGCTGTGTCTAGACTCTAGACAACCGCAGATCTACGCGGGTTGGCATCACTGAATCGGCTGTGTCTAGACTCTAGACAATCGCAGATCTACGCGGGTTGGCATCACTGAATCGGCTGTGTCTAGACTCTAGACAACCGCAGATCTACGCGGGTTGGCATCACTGAATCGGCTGTGTCTAGACTCTAGACAACCGCAGATCTACGCGGGTTGGCATCACTGAATCGGCTGTGTCTAGACTCTAGACAATCGCAGATCTACGCGGGTTGGCATCACTGAATCGGCTGTGTCTAGACTCTAGACAACCGCAAATCTACGCGGGTTGGCATCACTGAATCGGCTGTGTCTAGACTCTAGACAACCGCAGATCTACGCGGGTTGGCATCACTGAATCGGCTGTCTAGACTCTAGACAACCGCAGATCTACGCGGGTTGGCATCACTAAATTGGCTATGTCTAGACCTTGTACTGGTCTCAGTTTAGTATGGAGTTGACCTGTTGATACAAAAAGTAAGCTTATTGGGTAACTACAAACCAATTAGTCAATTAGACCATCACTAGAAAAAATTATTGAAAAATATATTCAAATAAAATTAATAAGATATTTAGAAGATTTTTCTATAATAGATACTAATGAATACGGTTTCCAAAAAAAAGGAGTACAGAATTGCTGCTTCAAAAATTTTCCAACATGATAAATAATGAATTAAACTGTAAAAAACATACATTTGTCTTATTTATAAATTACTCAAAAGCCTTTGATACTATTGATCAATGGTAAATTACAATACTAGAAATTATAGGAATAAGAGGAAAACTACTAAAACTTTTTGAAAATTACTTAAGGCGATGCATTACGTCGTGTAATATTTTAAATCGAGCTGCTATCAATAACAGCCCTTACGTAGATGGCGATAAGGTTTAAATTCCCGCTTAACACCATCCAGATGTTTTGATTTATGCAAGAAAAAAACATGGCCAAAAAGTGCCTTTATTTTATTTTGTGGATGTTCAGAGATAAATATTTTTTTTTTTTCGATCATTTTATAAATAACTTAATTTTGCCACATTATACAATAAAATTATAGAAAATGGGTTCGTAAGTAGGAGATTTTGAACTTTAAAGCAGTTTTCATAGGCCTTATACATTATTTTTTCTGGGCTTATAAAAATACTTATCTAAAAAATACTCGATTATTTCAAAGGCCAAGATGTATTCTACTCGCAGTATTTAATTAAAGCATCTGAAATATTTCTAGGCGACCAAATTTTCAAACCAAAAACACATGATTTTGCATTACTACGTATGGCATCGCCTTAAATAACCGATGCATGAAATTAAAAGCCTTAAACTCTAAACAAAAAATAAAAGTTTAAAAAGAAGTTTTTTGCGGGCGTTCCTCAAGGTTCCATATTAGGTCCAATTCTGTATATATTATATATGTATCTTTTATTAAATACATTTTTACACATGTAAAGCACTTTTTATACGCGGATGATACTGCTTTAGTGATTTCTAGCAGTGATTTGCAAACTTGCATAGACCTTTTACAAAAATACTTCATTGAACTCTTAAAATGGTCTCATGACTCTGGCTTAGTCATAAATGCCAAAAAAACTAAAAAATTGTTACATACAAGATCCCCTAATTTTAAGGTATATATTACACCAGAAATAAAGACCCATACCTCAAAAACAAAAAAAAATTGTTCTAATCTCCACACTTCGAATAATTTATTTATCTCTAGCTGAATCTGTTATAAGGTATGGAATAACAGCTTGGGGATTTTCCTGTATAACTAATATCGACCATGAATTTATTAAAATTTATACGAAAAAACGCATAATATTTCATACTTCTATCAGAGTCTCAAAATTATTTCAGTGAGAGCAATTATGTGGTACAAAATTATATTTCAACACATAAATAACCCCTTATATATAAACAGGCTAGAACACAATCGTAATACTCGTTTTAACTTTAATTAAGAACTTATTGTACCTAAGCATACAAATAAATATGGAAAAAGAACGTTAAACTGTATCATTCTCAGTTGTTTTAATATGTTACCTGCTGAAATTAAAAACAAGGCCCAAAACAAACTATTGGTGAACTTACTGAAGACTTGGCTTACTGAAAGAATTCATTTGTTAGAATAATACACAAATAACTTTGTTTACATCACCTTAATACATATATATAACCTCTACATGTTTCATGAACAATGTTCACCTCATCAGGAGCAAGTATTTACTCAATACTCAATATATACTTGCTCCTGATGAGGTGAACATTGTTCATGAAACATGTAGAGGTTATATATTATATTAAAGTCATGTAAACAAAGTTATTTGTGTATTATTCTAATAAATAAAGACATCACAAAGTGGTAAGCTTTCAGAAGAAATTTTCTTGGAAAAATTAATTAATTTGTATTAGCTTACAATGACATATTATTCCAAAGACTTTTAAAAATGTTATTTATGTTTTTCATCATTTTCTTTTGCTATATTTCTGTAAAAAAAATTGTTTTATACATATAATTGTAAAAATGTAACTGTACACTCACTATAAAATGATTTATAATGTAAAGAACCCGTTAGACAAACTGCTAAAAAGGAATTTTTTGCCTTATATTTTTAAAATGTGTAATATATAATAAAAAATAAAAATAAAATTTTAAAAAGCTTCTTGTGAAGACAAGACATGGCTATTTGTGAAGTCGGAGGCGTTCTAGCTTACATGGGAAAATTTAAATTTTGATAATTATTAGAGATGTGCCGATTATGACTTTCGCCGACTAGCCGACTAGCCGATTAGTCGGTTGTAATAAGACCAACTAGTCGGCTAAGCCGATTACGGTTTCGGGGATAGTTGTAGGTACCCTGAAATGTCGCGCATGGCCAAAGTGTACCTCTGCTGTCCCGCAAGTTCTGTTTACAGTGAGAAGCTGTTCTCAGAGGCCGGAAACATATATGAAACAAAAAGAAATCGATTGCTACCAGAAAGGGCAGAAGCTTTAGTCTTCTTACATCATAATTTACCCTTAATTAAAAAATATAAGTAAGTTATAAAAAATATAAGGAGATTATGATATTTTTGGTTGTCACAATTGTGACTTTGATTTGATTAGATTATGTAGGTATGGTTATAAGAAATATGTTTATTTCATTTTTTTTGTTTTTATCAAACAGTTCATGTTTAGAATTTTTGGATATATATATATATATATATATATATATATATATATATCCTAGCCCATTTGTTTTAACTGATTTTGCATCTCTTGAATTTCAGAGAGAAAAACTGACATTTCAGTGCCTTTCTCATATCTGTATTGAAAGAATCATTGTTGGATAATATGGATACTGGTTTCCGACTTCTGTTCATATACACTTAGAAGCTTACTCCACATTGCAGCCGAAGTTATGCACGATATATGTAGCATAACGTTTTCCGGCACTCTCGTAACCAGTAGCGTCTGAGTTTTAGCATCTTTTGTCTCCCAAGTGGTTCGCGCGGTAACATCTTCAGGTTTCATAGTGCGCCCTTCAACAATGTCCAGCCATCCCTGTCCTCTGAGAAGTACTGTCGTTTGAAATTTCCAAATATTCCAATTCCTTGCCCCTTCCAACTTCAATACATTGTTATTCATCACGTTTCCTTCCATTTTGCTATCCTGCCTTGCCTGATCAGATATATCAGTGGTATTTTATCCTTCTCAACGAAAATTTTCTGCACTTTTCGCTGGTATTCACTTCCGATGATTTATTTTGCGTACTTTTAACTTCATCAACAGATTTGCGACTCTGGGCCCATAACCTGTGATTATTTCAATAAAAAGGTTCAGTTTTATACAGAAATAACTTTATTTTTCTTCTTACAAATGTACACATTGACAGGTCTCTTCTTAGTAATAGACAATAGGACAAAGTTAAACAGTATTGCCAACAAAACAATGTTTACAGATACCTTATAGCCAACCTAAGATAATTGCATTAATATTGCCATATTCTTACAATGTCCCTTTTGGAAGTTTTGTTGATTTCATTCTTTAGTTTTGTTGCATCTTTTTTTAAGGGCAAGTTATAATGAATTGATTGTTGGTAATTTTTTTCATACTGCTTACTCCGATACCCCGAGCAGATATTTTAATTTTACTTTGTATAGTTTCCTTGAGTTGATCTTGATTTTGGTTAATATTTAAACTTCGCTGTCCTAGTTCTTGTATGTTCAATAGACCTTTTTTTGCAAAACTGAGTTATGAATGCCAATATGTTCATTAGCCTATTGCGCATTAATGAAGCTCAAAAAAACCATATTTTTTGGTTTTTAAGTGACATTTTAAGCATTTTTCGAGTGCCAATATCCACTCACGGAACAATGTTTCAGTTCTTGTTTGTTCAATTTCCTGGATATTGAACATTCAAACACTCAAAGTTATGAATACAATATTTTTTTTAAAGTTCACAGATATTTGTTCAACATCCCGCAGAAGGTTGAGGTCTTGAATGTTCAATCTCCACTGTCAACCAATCAGGAGCCAGCTAGTTAAAATGTGGGGCCATGTTGATTTTTAGTTGTTTTCTAACAACGAAATTGTTCCACTAAAAATACGTTTAATTGCGAATATATACTGTTATTGAACTAAAAAATGACTTCACAGACTCCAGAATCAATAAACCTTAGAACAGTAGCTCAAATAGAAAGGTAAGTCTTAAAATTATATCATTTATAGGCTTTTTCACCATATTTTACATGTACTTCTTGAATTTGCTAGGCAAATATACAGGTGCTTCATTTATTATTTATTTCTTCAATTATTTATTTACAAACTTAGGACTTTTACCTAAAATGAGTATTAATAAATTATATTAGTGCATTAAAACTTATTTTTATTCAATAAATACAACAAAAGAGCCAGGAAATGGAAATGTGCAAAAAGTCGACTTTCCTCATAGTCTGATTGAAATACATCTACGACACATATTTTGTCCGTTATCACTGCTGAGATCGCTGATGAAAACGAAGTCCAAATATTTCAATTTTGAATTCATTCAATTAAAAGTTTCAGATTTTTTTGTTTTTTTTTAGTCACATAAAAAACAATAAACATATTCTTATGTAGGAACTACAATAAAACCAACTAGGCAAACGACTAACAATAATAAATATAATGTTAAAAAGCGCACACCCATAAACCAAATCGCGGGATATTATAATTTTAGGATTTTAAGAGCTTAAAGTATTTAAAAAAACAATATTTTACTCACAATAATCAACATAAATAATAAGCTCACGGCAAATAAGATCTTCCGAAAGAAAAAAAAAATCATTCTAAAGTAAGTTAACTTTAAAAATTACATTTATCAAATGTAGGTAACGAAACAATAAAAAAAAAACAAATTTTCAACTGAAAATTGAACTTCAATAATTTTACGCATCACTCGGGATTTTTTTATGGAACACCGCACAAAGTCTCCACTGCTCCCAACCATCTGGAGCCAGTGAGACTATGGAATCCCCAATTGGGGTATATTAGTATATTGTGAGGCTGAAGATAGTGTGGAGGGGAAGGAGATGGAGATGAGAAAGAGAGGAAGGAGGATGAAGGAGAAGAGAGATGGCATTTGAGTATCTATTCGGATCTGATCACCAAACACGGCTAAAGCCATTTCAATTCTTATGATGGTCTTTACACCATATCTTCCTCTCTGGAACATGCCGCAAACAGACTATATATTATTTTAAATGAATAATTTGTGAAATAACATAAATGAATCAAATAAAATTTACTTGCGTACGCCGGGATTTGAATCCGCGACCTCCGGATTTCTAGTCAAGAGTACCCCTAGACCACGGAGACCGTAATACGTACGATGTAAGAATATTTCACATCACGCATGCACCGACAACCGATAGTAGTATATTAGCGGTAGGTACCTTTGTACTTGTGCATTGTTTTCAAACTTCCAAAATATTGGATGATTTATATAGAGCAGTTTTTGTGAAAAATCAACTCAAGGACTCAAGAACTAAGTATATTTTAAAGTAATACTTTAAGTCAACTACTAACTAAGATAAAAGTAAAGTATTTGAAATGTGAAAATCACCCTGTATATACAATTTACAACTAATTGGCTAATTGAACAAAAAATACCTCAAACTTATGGGAGCCGAATTGTTCAATCTTCAGACGATATGTTCAATATCCAAAATAATCATTCATCATTTTCAAGACATGTTCAACGTCCACCTTTAAAGTCATAATATGGGCATATTATAGCTTCAATCTTCGAAAAATGATCTTTAATAATTTCCTGTTACACATATGTATTAAACGAAATTACCGAAATCGAGAATTTTTTAGAATTTGCCTGTAAAAACAAAAAAAAGTCTCCTGTAAAATTTTCTAAATGGTCTATTCAACATACAAGAACTAAGGCAGCGGACCTGTTATTATTATGGGGAAGTTTTTTTCAACATTCTCAGTTTCTTGGTAATTGGATTTTAAAGCTGACGCATATGTCACTCTTTCGTTTTTTAATTTTCAGCATTTCTTTCATCATTTTATTTCGTTCCTTTAGTTTTGCAAGATCTACCGCCATATGCGAAATGTTTTCCATGATAGGGTTTATTTTTTTTTAAATTTCTGTTTTAATTTCCTTTGTAATTCTTGAATATTCAAATAGTGTTGTCATTTTAGCTATTTCGTTTTTGGCTTTATGGATATAATCGTGTGGATCGACTTTTTCTTCCATTGTGACGGTATTACTGTTTTGTTTCGGGTCTCAACGTGTTAATGCGGCTAGTATGCAGTCACTCACGTCGGGCGCCTGCGAGCTAGCAGACTACACCAGTAAAATACATAATATATATGACTGAGTTACTGTAACAAACACATTATATTCCTGGCAGGTAGCTGGCTGGGGAAGGACAGAGAACGGAAAAGCATCAGAGGAACTGAAGACCCTGGATCTGCCAGTCATTGGTTACAGGGAATGCCGCCAAGAGTTATCCAAGTACAAGTTCAGCAAGTACCTCACGACGGATAAACTGTGCGCTGGACATCTCAATGGTAAATATTATATAGGGTCTAACAGGGTGTCGTTGGGACTTGCGACTTGACCTTTACTTGAGACGACCGTCTTGCTACAAGTTTTTTGTGGTTTATTTTTGTTTAGTAGAGCTGCATTTTTAATCCGACTAATACAAAAGCTCGTAATGCTTTTTGTTAAGTCTTCCTCGGGCGTTCCCTACATTTTCCACCATTCACTACTGTTCACCAACTGTTAAAAAACTCGTCTTTAATTCAGTCACGTGTCAATCTAATACCAGTGCAGAGATATTGCGTCTTTCTCGGACATCTCCGAATTCTTCTACCATCCAAACTACTCTGTAAGTATTCCTGGTACTAAAAAGAACAATCTTTTGAGAAATCAGTTGAGTTGTGTTTTGTGTTTACAGGGGACAAAGAAAGAAGCACACATATTTTTGCATATATGAAAATTAAATCTTTTTGCGTTTTTCAGGAAGTGCCATGTGCGAGGGCGACGCTGGTGGAGGATTGGTATTTCCTTCAACGGAAAGGGAGGGCTCCACCCGCTGGTATCTGCGTGGGGTGGTGAGTAACGGGCCTATCAATGATGAAGGAACTTCCTGCCGATCCAACACTTACACGGCTTTCACCAACATCTTCAAGATGAGGGACTGGCTGAAGACAACTATTAGAAGTGTAACACGACCCACCATTACTAACGATGTTAACAAATAGAAATGGATGTCTATTTAAATGTATTTAATTCAAGTTAACCTTAAAAACTCGCAGTTTATAATCAAATACTTATCGGTATTTCGTAAGAATTTTCTGCAAATTGGTTCTTAGATTATGTAATAATTTAAAGCTATTAACAATTGTGGACAAAGTTATTTTAGATTTAAAACCTTATTGTTCATAAAACTTGAAATTTCACATTTGTTTTAATTTTTCCGGATTTTGTAGTTGTTTGAAAGTGATCAAATAATACTTATACATAAATTTAAACTGTTTAATCAGGGTATCATTACGACCTCATGTTTCGTCAAATTGTTTCATTTCTGCTATATGGTCACTCGTTTTACAACAATTGTGCATAATGCTGCGTGTACGAATGAGAAAAAAGCTTGAGCCGAACCAAAAATTATGGGAAAGTAAAGAAGCAACCGCAAATGGTGCGAAAGAGCAAAAAAATATTTTTATTAACGAATTTTCCACAATGATTTAAATTGTGTTTTTAAGTAAAATTGTCAGATTACCATACTCTTTTTTTACTATTCATAGTTTGTGAAAATACCCCATTCGTGGCTCGGCTCGCGCTTTTTTCCTCGTGTATGTACGCAGCATAATTTTTCTATTTATTTATTGTCAATTTTTTGATACATACAGGTATATATATAATTATACAAAATATAAAGAGTAACAAAAAAATTCAATAAGTAAAGCCAACAAATGCATTGCAATAGTCAAAGATTGGCTACTTAGAAATCTTCTTAGTCTAAATTATGAGAAAACCATTTTTATTCCCTTCTATAATTCCCAAAAGGCATCCCCTAAAAATAATCCTAACCTGAAGTTCCATAATGTTAATTGTAACCCTGAGACATGCTCAAACTGTGAAGATGTAAAATTAGGAAATTATATAAAATACCTAGGTGTAACTATTGACTGTCAACTCAAATGGACTTATCACATAGACAAACTGTCAATAAACTGAGGCACCTAATTTACATATTCAAACGCATGAGCAATATCGTTAACATAAGAACTATGAGGCTCGTTTATGATGCATTGGTACTTTCATCTATTTCCTACGGAATAATCGCCTGGGGAGGAACATTCAATAACCATGTGAAACCTCTAGAAATTATTCAGAAATCTATCATTAAGATAATGCACCAGAAGACCAAGACATATCCCACCGATAAATTGTTTAAGGAAACTGACATTATGGAACTAAGGCAGATCTACTGTGTCCAATGTCTTAAATTTGTATACACTCGTCCTTATAATTTCTGTAAAAATCCAAATCGTTCTAGCCAGAGACACAACTTATGCATGTACACAGTGCCTCACTGCAAAACTAGGCTAGCCCAAAGACACATTAACTATATTGGCCCAAAATTGTTTAATTCCTTGCCGAGTTCCATCAAGATGTGCCAAAACCTAAACTCGTATAAAATAAATGTCAAAAGCTGGGTAAAAAAGTATCTGGAAGTGAGAGAATTTTTTCTATAAGTTATACGAATATAACACCTATATATGAAAATATGTTACCATCTAAATTTAAAAAAAAAAAAAAAAAGTTTAACTTCTTTTAAACTGTTTTTTTATTAAAACAACCAAATGTACTATATGATTTATTTTTTATTCTTTATTCATATCTTTTTTTTCATTTAAACCATAGATAATATAACCACCACTATTTTGATTTTCACTTTATAATGCCCACGCACAGGCTTCGCCTTTGTGGGATTTTTTTTTTTTTTTTTTAATTTTTTTTTTTTTTTTTATATTTTTTATATAATAAAACGAGCAAAGGCTTTACATTAAATTCCCTTTTTCATGGTGTTCTTCATTATTTTAGGTTTAAACATGAATACCGTAAATAAATTATTATCGGTCGTTTACGCTAATTTAGCGTTTTTCCACTGATCCAGTCTGGGGTTTTGAAATTCATTTGTGATAAAGTATTACAGATGTAAATTTGTGTGCATCAATTACTTCTGCATTCATCCTTTGGCGTAGTGTATCTCATCATTTAGCCTATGTTCATTCTTTTTTTTTATTTTTTTTATAGTGAATACCTCACAAGAGTCCCAACTGCTCCCGTCTGGAGCCAGTGAGAATATGGCATCCCCAATTGGGGGATGTTGTGAGGCTGAAGGTAAGTGGGGAAGGGAAAGAGGAAGGTGGGGAAGTACCTGGCTATTCAGATCTAGTCACTAAACACGGCTAAAGCCATTTGGAGCAACGTTTCAATTCTGAATGGTGGTCTTACACCAGGGCGATACTGGTAGTATCTTCCACTCTGGAACGTGCCGCAAATATACTATATATTATTTTAATTAATTAATTGTGAAATAACACAAATTAATCAAATAAAATTTATTTGCGCACCCCGGGTTCGAACCCGCGACCTTCGGAATGGCAGTCCAATGCGTTACCACTGGACTATGCCGGCCATCAAATTAATTCTGTTAAAATCATAATTTAAAATCATAAAAAATACATGTATTTGTCAGTCGATTCCTCAAGGATGCATTTACGGAACACCGCTAAATGTTGGCATTACCCATGAAATTTTAAAATAAATAAAAAATGATTTTATAATTCTTGTTTTTTTTTAATAAACTGTTTACGTAATAGTCGACATTTATTTTTGTACTTTATTTACGATACTTACAGTTGTTGGTGATTCTTTTTCTAGATGTAAGTAGTTGTCTCCCTTCGTGGATGTCTTTAGAGTCAATTTACAAATAATCATAATAATAATTCTGAACAGACAAACAAAAACAAACAAAAAATGGTTTAACTGAAGATTGAACTTTCCTGACCAGGGACACCCAAGCCAAATTTTAATTAGATAGTACCGACATTTATTTTGTATATTAACTGCAGCAATGTTTTATTTATTTAATATATCATCCAATGCATGTGTGAGTTTGTGTGTGTGTATGAGTGCTACCGATAGTGCTTTTCATTTCAATTAATTCATTCATAAATTTACCCGAGAAAACAAAATCAATTTTCAAATAGACATGTTTTAAAAACGAAGCGTTTTAAGCTGAAGTTTAGCGTTGCCCGGCCTTTAAGCAGGGTTTTTGGAACGCTTATGTAAGCAGTGACTTTCCTCTTGTTTTGAGGTTCCAAGCTGTCAAAGGATGCTCGGAAGGGGTGGCAATGTACTAGGCACGTTGATCCAAGCTGTGAAAGGATTTATTTATACAAAAAATAGTTTTAAACATAAAAAAAAACATAATCTGCACATCTCACTAGGGCATTCCTGCGTCAAGATATGCAGCTTTACAATAACATAATTTTAAAAAAATCATATAAGTAAACTTAATATAATAATAAAATTAAATTTAAACACACAAACGAAAGGTTAATGACACGGTTGTGTCGAGACCGGTAGCAAAAATAAACAAAATTTTAGTAACAAATGTACAAAAAATAAAAATAAAATGTCCACAAAATAAACACTAGGCAGTACCTTTATAGTAAGTTGGTAACAATAACATTCTTCTGTTAACTAAAGTACAAGGTACCTGTGCTGGCTTATCAGACACAAGCATAGGGTAACCATACTAACAACCATTAGATGGATAGTATGAATAGTAAATTATTACAAAAAAATTAAATAACTAAATAAAAGTAGATTAACAATACCCGTTAGGTTATAATAAGTAAATAATATTAATAATAATAAATAGTAAGTAAGCAAATAAATTATGTATATTGATTAGATAGAGAAAATAATACGAGAATGAAGTTGTTAATAATAAGAAGTAGATAATAAAAACAATAAGTAAGTTATTATAACAATAAGTAAATAATAATAACAAAAGAAAATAATAAAAACAAAAAGTAATTTAGTAAGTATATGAGTACATATGCAGTAAGTAAATATGGATTGTATCGAAACAGGGCTTCCACAAAGAATTATGATATAAGCGACAACATGGGTGATCCAAAATCATCACTCTCAGCTAGTACAGAGATTTTGACCATTTTCTTGAATTAATTTATCGTACCTATGGTTTTTATATTTTCACCAAGCATATTATTTATGGCAACGGAGCTTTATATGAGAAACTCTTTTGTCCGAAGGATGTTCTGGTATACACCGGCTGATACAAAAGAAGTACCCATTCTAGTGTTGCGCACTTGTTGAGATCTTTTGGCAGTAATAGTGTGTATTATGTACAACTACAATTTCCAACATGTAATTTTAGACGCCTTATGAAATTATCAGCTGCAGTATTGACATCAGTGGTAGATAAGACTGTATTCCATGTTTCCTCTTTCAGTGTCAAATTTAGTAGATTAATAAGTTTATTAACAGTTAGTCTAAGCTTTACGTCTATTTTTTTTTATTTTGTTACTATGGATTAAGGATATTTCAATAATGTAGCAAAATGGTCTGTAATGAATATAATCCTGAATACAGCACTCTGAGAATCGTCTTTTGACTTAACCATAATGTGGTCTATACAACTCTCAGTACTTGATGTTACTCTAGTCGGTGAGATAATAAATGGTTTTAAACCATGGTCAATTAAAAGTGAAAGATATTGTTCACTTTTTACGTTTTTCCTATCCAAAATATTTATATTATTTAGGTGGTCAAGAAAAGTATCAATGTGTGCTTGAGAAGGAGATCTATAAACTGCTAATACACATACATTATAAGGAAGTTGTAATTTAAGACAATTGGCATGTGGAATAGTTATTTCTTCAACAGAAACTATAGCATCTTTCCGAGTGTAAACGACAACTCCATCATTTTGTAAATAGTTTTTTTTGGTGCTGTGTGATGAATATCCAGTAATACCTGGGATATACATTGAATCTTTCAACCAAGCCTCACTAAAACGATAATACCAAATCTATGTTGTAGGTATTGCATCGACAACAGCTTTAGTGTCATCGAAATTTTTTTTATGCATCTTATATTCATACTACATTTAGAGAGAGCAGAATGGTTCAGAAATTCATTACATATTGATTACTTACATATTGAACTTACCTTTTTAAGTTGTCGTACCCTTAAATTAAATATACCAATCCTAAGAGAAAGTCCAGTTATATTCAATTTTTCAATTAAGTCCTAAACCCTGTATCTAAATTTCGCCAATAAACAATTAGATAATAAGTGTTAATCTCAAGTGACCTACCAGGTAAGTATTGTACTGTATATTTTCTAATATTCTTCTCCATAAATAGTTAAGTAATAACACTGTAGAAATGTATCATAAGTTTGTACAGCGCCCTTGAGGTGTTTTTGCACAAAAACGGCGCTATAAAAGTCATCCAGGTATTATTATTATTATTATTATTATGGGTCATCTATGTTGATATTGATTTCCTTGTCGTCATTTAGTTCATGATCCAATAAAGAATCCATATTATCGGGAAATTAAGATACTTAATAATATTATTTGGTTCAGTTAGGTATTTTTTTTGTTTAATTTATTGAAATCATCTAGATGATTAATATAAATAGTTGTTTGGTCTTGACCTTTACGAACCATTATTTTACCATATTTAAACCAAACATATTCGTATTTTTTTTTTGCCAATTGTTTGGTTTTCTACAGCAACTTCTTTCTATAGGGACTTAATATTTCTTTATTTATTATTATAATATGACTTTCTTGTTCATATAAAATTACACAAAGAATGATCAAAATAAAGAGTTCACCATTTGCACGTGTTAGGAGTGATTCCCGTGGTGATTTTTTTTTATTTTTTTTTTATTTGTTACAATATTTTTTTACATTTCAAAGTTTTCCAGTAATGTTGGCCTCACTGGGTGGCTTGCCCGTGCTGAGGCCTTCATAGTACATATTTTCCTGTACTGCAGAAGCAACAATAGCTATATGAGTGCAGTCAATTGCTCCTATAGTACCAGGGAAAGGATCACCGGACTGCTCCAATATTTGTCTGGCTTTTTGCCTATCTGCAGCAGTCAAATGAAATTCGACCCACGTCTGGAGTTGATAGCCGATGAAACATTTAATATGCATCGGCTAACCGACGGCTGACAGACAGCCAAGCCCCACATCCAAAATCTTACTTCAGTAAGTACCTGTGAAAAGTTCAGCACTTTAATAATGTATCGTATTTTGTCATGGATTACATAGTAAATTAAATGTACCTCCCACCTGCGACTGGACAGACAGTCCATATGAATGGTTTATTTATGCAATCCATGCTCTTTTTTCGCTTTTAGGATGGGTAATAACGAAATGGCCAATTTCCTTAGATATTAATAAATTCACGAACTCCGTTTGCCCCATTTGGTTTGTGGTTTTTGGTTTCATTGTGGTTGTCTTCAATTACCCACAATTTCAAGCGCCAGCCAGAAAGTTATTTTTATTTATTTAGAAATCCTCAATGGTATGTGTAGTTTATTGTGAATTAAATCACTTATATCTGACATTTCTGGATTTCGACGTGTTAGGTTCTTAACAAACATCGCAATTACGTTATTCTATTCATTTAATAGCATTATTGTGCCACAAGTAAGTCACTAATCATGTTTACAGTCAATACTTACGATGATATTAAATTTTCTCTTGTTAAAACTAAGCAAATATTGTTAATTATCAAAACTTCACACTTAAATGAAGCCAATTCTTTGCAAACGATAGCAATAAGTGGGCTAACGATAGCTCCCGGGGTACCCTTCGCGGAAGGCTATGAGTTTTTAATGTACAAATTTAATGTCGTTAAGTAGATCGAGAATCGCCCTCCTGGTTCTTTTTGTGGCTTCGACGCGATTCCATCGATTGGTTTTTATTTTAAATTGCGCACTTTGATTGTATTTTTTAAATCGTTTTTATTATCCGGCTCGAAGGATCATATTAAAAAAATAGGACTTGGTGAACAGAAGGTAGATTCTTAAATTAAAATAAAACACTTTTGAGAAGTTGAATTCCATCGATTTATTGTTATGTTTTTCAAAGTTTATATTTCTACCGACACTCTGATGAAATTACTAACCAACGGAAAGTGAATATAATGTTTACTTTGTGTTTATTGGGCTAGAAATATCGAGGAGAAGTGAAGTTCTCTAATTAAATTTAGACCTTAAATAACCTAGTTTCACTGCCCGTAGAGAAGGGATAAAAACAATTCATTATTTGCTCACTACTAAACTATCGCCATTTATGTTTTTAATTTGCTAATCTATATTAATATTATAATTGACAATGGCCTTGGCATTCAACTCAGAGCAAATTACAGCCAAGTATTTTTTACGTTCTTCCACATTGACTTTGCTGTTTGGGTGATAGTTTGGAGAGACGCAGTCCACCCTGAAAAGTAATGAATAATAATTAAAACATCACTTTTATATAGCGCTTTTTTGTATTATTTCAGTTCAACTGCGTTATACTATGATGAAATTAAAAATAATAGTTTTGAATTCGGTAGTTATAAACTTAAAATGAATCTAACAGTGCTTCTAATTTAATAGTACATAATATAATATTTTTGGAATTTGTATTTGAGGTAACACCCCAAAAAAATGTACAACATAAAAAGCAATGACAAGCGAACAAAAACAAGCGATAACAGTTCTATTATAGCACAGGACAAAAATAATAACTAACATAACATAATAATTACAAAAGATAACAATTCATACAAAGCGATGATGAGAGAATATAAACTAATATTTTCAAAAACGTATACGTTTCACACTCGGCGTCATCGCCGAATTTCTGTTGGGGATATAATAAATCTTATTTTTAATGGTTTAATGTATTTATTTGTTTTTTTTTACGCCTAGCTGGGCTTTTAAAAGAAAAAGAATATGTATGTGTGAACAAAAACCAAAATATATAAATAATGAACATAGCAAGATTTTAAAATAGTTGATAAAGAATAAAAAGTTTAAATTTATCAGGGGAGGGGAATCAAATTCATTTTACCCATATTTCGCAGACGTTGCGAAAACGCAACAATTTGGTTGCTGGGTCATATTTTGAGAACTTGATAATGAATCACCATTATTCTTTCAGTTACTTATAGAAAAAGTTTGACTTTACCGTAAGAACTTAACAGATAGAAACATATTTACTTCAGCGACTAAGTAGACGCCTCCAAAGTCGGAGAAAATACGACAATCAGAAAAGCAATTTTTAAATAATTATTATCGTTGACATTTCTTAATATATTTTAGCCTTTTTTAATACATAATTGATCCTTATTTAATAATATGTACACTTAAAAAAATAATTAATTTCCAGAGGTACTCATTTTACACAGTTTATTTAAGTGATGCGTTAACGCAACGTCAGTGAAATACGGGGGTAAAAACTTTAGAAATATTTTATTCATAATAACCAGCAACAATCGCTATTATTGTGTTTTTTTTTTTTGAATAAGATGAATCCAAAGGACTTTTTTACCACAAAAGAGGCTGCCGACTTTATCGCAGAGAATTGGAATATCGACGATGAAGATGACGAAGAAGATATTCCAGATGTGGTGGTTTTACCCCCTAAAGTCGCCGAAGTTACTGATAAAGAGGATTTTGATGACAATGACTTACACGAAGACGCTGCATTTAGCTATACGCTCGGGGATACGGCAGGAACTTTGGAAGTCCACTCTAAGAGGCTGATAAGTGAACCTTCAACAACTCCATCCCAACCCCAAGCATCAACATCTTCGTCGTCAGTGCCAAGGGAAATGCGTTGGAAGTAATCGAAACCTAGTTATTCGCGAGTGCCAAATAACGTTGAGAACAGAAGAGTTGAATATGTGAAAAAAAATTGTGGGTAAATCTTATACCGAGTTCTTTGAACTATTTTTTTAATGGTGATCTCATTAACTTAATTGTACAACAATCAGCCATCGTTCTCTCCGTACTCGGATGATCGGCATTTTGGTGATGATGGCTCACCAGGAGTCGTGTATAGTCGTGATCACCGTCCACTATAATGGGTGTCCACACTTCTTGGGGCACTTTACTGAGGGCTCGTAAATGTGAGTCCATCCTCAGTAGGCCTTCGAGTCCAAGGAAGGGGTTCAATGCTTTGAGACGACTGTCACTTGGTAATGTAGCTCCTTTTTGGAGCTTATTTATCTCGATGGCAAATATTTTATTTCGACATTTATTCACCCATCAGGCCTCTTCTTCTTATCTCATTGTTTCTTATGTGTTTATCAGGTTGTTCATGGGTTTGGCCACGACACTTTTTGATAAAACTATGAACCCAGCTGGTAGTCCGGGTTGGGCGACGCCATGACAAAAATCGTTTGATTTCGGGCAGTGTCTCTGCCATAGTTGTAGTGAGACCAACGTGTTGGGGCCTTATTTCTGATGTGCTGTCATCAGGCTTTATTTATTAAAAAACAAAATAAACACACCATTGACTATCAATAACATAAATAAAATTTACAGGATTTTTATTGTACACTGGATATCATAGGTTACCTCGTAAGGAAATGTATTTTTTTTTTTTAAACATACAACAAAAAAATGTTGCACTCCCATGAGTTATCAAACTCATTAAGGGATCGCCAATTGGTAGTTTTGAAATGGAAGAGTAAAAAAATAAAAAAAAGAGTTTTGTACAGAAAAATTAGACCCAACCCAACCCAATGTGCAGACACAATGTATGAAGAAAACATTTACAAAACATTTCACAGAAGCAACATACAGACACATCATAAGAAGAATCACTTTACAGATATGTCACAAAAAAAATTGTCTTATAAGACTTTATGAATTATTATAATCACTCATTTGATTTATGTACTGTTGGTGTCAAAAAGTTAAAAAAGTATCCTCAATGATGGACTATAGAAATGCATAAAAACAAAACCAGGAAAATACATTAAAAAGTACGGGCTCAAAAATAAACAGACCTAATACAAGATGTTTTACATTCAAAATACATGAGAAGATTAAAAAAGCCCATCATCTCTGGATGTACAAAGTTTGGTATTTGGAGATAATTAGGACGGCTATCAGAACAGAGTTTGTACCTCCTTATGACTCGTTTTCCAAATAACATTTGAAAAAAATAGGATTTCAATATATCGTTTCGAGATTTGTTAGAGGCATGGTCTTTAGATGAGGACATTACAAATCTTTTTGTAAGGTCATGCATGACCGGACAAACCTATCGTGATGTCAAGAGCAATTTACATTTGGATGACAATTGAAATATCGATTCTACCGACAAACTTTATAAAGTTAGAACATGACCACGTTGTTAAATAACATTTTAAAACAGCTCTGAATTATACGGCATGCGCTGTCAATAGACGAACCAATGATCCCTTATAGAGGAAAGCATTCGTGTAAAATGTATATTCATGGCAAGCCTATCAAATTTGGATATAAGTCTTGGATTAGTCGTAGATTTGCGACAGCATCGAGGTCAAGTAAAACAGGGAGTAGTTATTTTTAAAATAAAGGAGAAAATAGAAATAGATGTCGTATATATCATTCACAAACATATTATATGTGTTCAGAGTGTAATGTGGCATTGCACCATAAATGTAACAAAATTTAACATACCGGAAAATAATGTTTATTGTAATATTTGTGTATGCTAATTTCTTATTATGTCTTTTGGAAAGGTGCACTTTCTTACTTATTCCTACAATATTTTAAATTTTAGTTACTGTTAGTAATATGATTTATAAATGAATACAAAGAAATCCACTTTAAAAAAAACTTATTTTGTTTCATACATTTACTTTTTACCCCCCTATTTCGCTGACGTTGCGAAAACGCAACATCTCATATTTTTGTAAGTATAAGTATTTACATTTTTTTAAATTTTTTATTTTCTTAATTAGGTGTTTATATGCAACATATCCAAATTTCATCAAAATCTGACCACAGGAAGTGATAGCGGCAAAATATGGGTTAAAATGCTCATCTGTACAAATAAACATGCACGTTATAAGTTGTGTTATGTTTCTGTGTTCATATTTTTAAAAAGTACATGTTTTGTCTGATTGCAAAACAAATTTCACTTCAATATATCAGGTGATTATTTTGTTAATAATCACATTTTTGCTTTTATTTTATTTGATTCGATGACTTTATATACTTTAAATCAAATATTGAAAATGTAGTCCTCACTGGGCGCTTTAACCGTGCTGAGTACTATTTCAATATAATAAAAAAGATAACATGAAATCCTTAATTAAAATAAAACTGAAATAAATAAACTAAAATTCAATAATATAAAATATGCAAATAAATGATGAACGGTTGTATTGTATAATATAATAAAATGTGTTTTTTTTTTTTATAACATTGATTACATTTTATGATTTTGACTGTCAAACTAGGAAGTATTCCCGTTTCAGGACAGTCAAATTTTCAGGTTTCAAGTTATCCTAGACGAATACAGGATTTAAGACTAGCTAAAATAAGTATGTTTAAACGAAGATACATACAAATATACATAAAAAGATACATAGAAACGTTCGTGATTTTAAATTACATTTTTTAGTATCATTTCGGAAATTGTAACGGTATTGCATATTACGAATAAAGAAAGGATTTAAAGTGTACTTTTTTCGAGGGGTGATTTACATGATGCTTAAAAAATATATTTTTTTCTAAATTCCATTTTTTTCCCAAAAAAAATACATGGAAACATATTTATTTTCCTAACAAACATTTCAACTTTTTAACTACCATAAAACGTTGGTATTTAGAAGAAAAAGTTCTTATTTTTACTTGTAAAAATCATGTAGAATAACCTCCCTGTAATCGACCACTAGGTCTTTTACATATACTGTATTATATTAATATTGAATGCCTTTGTTTCCTGGTATTTGTAATGTACTTGTCCAAAGCTTGTATATTTATTAATGTCTATTCTTGTATCCACATTTTACAAATGATAACAGTGGTTTATACTGTAGTATAGAAAAAAGGTACAAAACATAAAGAAAATAAGTTGATGAGGTAAAACTGTGTGTGGGTAATATTGTATGTTACGTCAACACCTCACTAGGAAAACCTGTGCTGAGGTGTCAACGTGTAAGACTTACACGCTAAAAATATGGCAACTTCCCAAGGGCGTCACAGTTGAAAAAAGTTTGGGAAGCCCTGGTGTAAGTGATTAAGTGTGAAAAGTATTTTGTATTGTAGTAGAAACTTAGTTTTTTTTTTTTTTCACTGACATATATTCAAACTGACAAACACACATTTCTATGTGAGTGTATGTATTGTTGGATAATTCTTGAAAAACGTGTATAAATATTTCATTTTACTTATTATATTTTGGTTATGTTTGGTTTGAAATTATAATCTTTTGAAAAAGGTGAAGATCTTGATTTTTAATCCAGGCTACGATATTTTTTTTTGAGAAAGTTTGTAGATATATTTGCAGTCAGTAATTGTTTCAAAGTAAAGGGCATACTGTTAAAAAGTTTGGTTGCGTAGTGCTGAAAGTGTCTTTGTCCGTGTGTGGTGTGTGTCATCGGAATGTTCAGTGTTTTTATTTGGTGAAGACCTGGTTTTAATTATGTTTTTTGGTTGATTTATAATATGAAGATTATTATGGATGAGGTGTAGGAGAGCAGTTTTGACGTAAAGGTGTCTTATTGACAAGACGTCTAGTGGTTTGTAGATTTTGAATCTGTGTAGAATGGTAATTGCAGTATGCGTTTTATTACTGCCTTTTGAATTTTTCGAATTGGGTCAACTTTTGTGTTTGTAGCGCTTCCCCAAGCTAATATTCCACTAGTGGAAATGGATTGACACAGTTCAAAATATATAGATCTGAGTATTGTTAGTGCGAAAATGGATTTTATTAGGTGAAAGACTCTTTTTAGTTTATTAGTGATGAAAGTAATGTGATCAGTTCAGTAATTAAGTGTGTGTCAATAATAACACCTTGGTATTTAGTTTGTTTTACCC
The DNA here is from genome assembly GCF_061612785.1 of Hesperophylax consimilis. Lineage (NCBI taxonomy): Eukaryota > Metazoa > Arthropoda > Insecta > Trichoptera > Limnephilidae > Hesperophylax > Hesperophylax consimilis. The sequence goes on along the minus strand of NC_142863.1, from coordinate 5,739,164 downwards.
TTTCGGTGTGTTCGCATTGGCAATCGGATGATGTTTGTTTACAGTCATGCAAAAACAAGTCTAAGTAAGAAGGAGGTTGACCTCTTAGTGTAACACTATGTGTGATGAATTTTGTTTTGATTATGTTAATGGTAAGAGTATTTCTGTTTAGCCATTTTTTGACAAGTGACAAACCCTTTTCAGCTGTTATGAATAAATCTTTCCATGTGGCTGCTTGACACAGTAGAACTGTATCATCAGCGAAGGTCACAATTTTACTTTAAATTTCAATGTCACATAATTCGTTAATGTATATGAGGAATATTAGTGGGCCAAGTACACTCTCCTGTGGGACTCTGTACGTGATTAAAAGTGGTTCAATTTTCTCGTTGTCAATTTTAACTTGTTGTGTTCTGTCAGACATAAAACTTTTCAGTAATTCAAATTCTACTCCATTAATGCCAATGTTTTTTAGCTTCTTGAAAAGTTGTTCGTGCGAAATTGTATTGAAGGCTTTAGATAAGTCTAAATAGATTAAAATAACTTTTTTTCTTGCATTTAAATTATGTGTTATAAACTCGGTTTCTCGGTATTTGCATGTTTTACAGATAATTTTGCAGCTGTTCGTTTATTGCTTTTTCAAGAATTTTTGACAACGTGTTTAATAATGTAATGGGTTGAAAGTTGCTAACATTATTTTTATGTCCTGATTTATAAATTGGAAAAACTAGACCTTTTTTTAGGATGATCGGAAAAATTCCTTCTTTCAGGCTAAGATTAATAACGTATGTTAGTGGAGTAAGTAGTTGTTGGCTTAGTGTTATTGTTGTTTTAGAGTGTATTCTGGCACTGTTGTGTTATTTTTTAGGGATTTTATTTATTTTTTGGTGTCTTCAAGAGTTACTTCATTTAATTTGAAAAGACTTTCACTATTTTTAAAGCACTACTGAGAGGTAAATAGCTGATGCATCGTCAGTATCGTCCCGAGACGTCGGGCATTTACCAAGCGCTGCCAAAATATCTCGGATGGATAATGTTCGAGAATTTACGAATATGCGCCACGTTTTTCCCAAGCAGAGCTTCGGGATGCTAAAATGTCCCGTTTTCAGAAATGAAAAATCTAAGTGTTACCCTATAAGGAAACTTATTCCCGTTGCAGTTAGATTGGGCAAATTTGACGAAAACATCCAAATGCGAAGTAAAAAAGTATTGGCTTTATAATATTTGAAAAAAAAAAAAAAATTAATAAAGGTACAGAACAAATAACATGTTCAAATAATATTTCTTTACTTCAAATATCATTACATCAGAAAAAGTAACGGAATGGAAATAATAATATCGAACACATGAACGTTGTTGGTATATACCTACACAAAAACATCAACACCACTATTCATACATTGATCATCTCCACATCACCCGTCATGCAAGGAGGAATCCAGTAGTTCCACCTACTACAAACACATCACATGCACAAAGACAATACTCCTACTTAGGGCCTAAAGTGTTCAACCTCATTCCCGAAGCATGGAAATTGAAAAGTGCTAGCGCGTTGCGAAAATGGGTTAGCAATTGGCTTCTGGACATGGGGAGAGTCGAGAGCGAACTCATGCTAACACAATCTCACATATCTAATATGAACTAATAAGGGTTTAATTTTAAAAAAATAACTTATTTAAGTAATTAGATAGAAAAAAAATATATAATAGCGTTGATAATATTATGTAAAATTTAATTTTTTATCTTCCAAAAGGCTGTTTTGTACTTAAGAGAGATAAGGATCTAAAGTCTTTATTTCAAGTTTAAAAATGGTTATTTTTGTTCCTAATACTTGATCTTCATTGTTGTTATTATTTAAATTTAAATTTGCTGATCTTTTGCGCGGTTTTATTTCGATTACTGTATAATAATGACTAGCCATTTAATAAATAAAGATTCGAAATGTTTAAATTCGTAATTCATATGTCATACGGCATATTATATTATGGTCTAGTAATGTGTAATTTCTATCACCTAAGAAATTCTAAAAATATAGTACTATGGGATTCATATGTCTTATACTGATTTATAAATGTGGAAATTCTAACTATACAATTGTAAATGTTCTCCGAAATGCCCGGGAAAGAATCTCAGACTTGTGATGTCCCGAAAGAAACCATTCATCTGTTCTGAATGCAATTACTAATGTTATCCAAGTTGACCCTGGTAATTAATTACATCTTTGCGATTCTTTCAAGGATAAAGAAACCATCCTGTCACTTCGAATGCAATCAACAATGTTCTCAAAATTTGTTTTGACAGCATCGCCATTCCATTGTAAGAATAATATGTACTAAATACACAATTTGGCTGTCCTAAAACGGGAATCTTTCCCATTTGGACAAACAAAGGTTCATTTTGTTTTGTATTGTTTGTAATTTATATAAAATATATAAAATAAATAAAATCAATAAATTTTATTTTGTGTCTGCCTGGCACTAACTGGTGTTCTCTCTGAAGGTCAAATTGTGCCAAATTAAAAACACTACTAAACTACATGTAAAACTAAAAAACACAAACTATCATTAATAATCAGTTAAAAAAGAGTGCAAAAAAACGTTAAAAAAACTCAGAAAGTTTAGACAATACTCTGAAATAAAGCCAGTGCACAAAAATATGCATGCACGGCCCTATAGTTGAATTTTCCAAATCAAACACTCAGTATTTTACAACAAAATGAATAATCACGCAGTTTTAAAAGCGATGAGTTTAACAAGATCGCATATACAAAATGAAATCGACAAAATATCAATCTACAATATTGAGAATCAATATTCATTGGAACTGATGTAATTCAAACATATGTTAAAAACCTAGATAATAAATCCAGGGATCAATTCTTGAACCGTTGCTATTCCTAATCTATGTTAATGAAATATCAAAGTGGGATATTTAAGGAAATCTACAGCTTTATGCGGACGACACAGTAATTACCGAAACTAGACACCAAATCTAGCGGAGCTTGAAATGAAAATGAATTTTAATGTTTCACATTTTAAGCTGGTTGAGAATTAACAAACTGACCCTTAAAAAAGGGTAAAACAATGCATCACATACTTTTCGGCAACTAGAAAAATTGCAGCCTCATTATCAAAATTGGCGACAACTGTTTCGAAAAGAAAACGAACACATTTGACCTGATTGTAGATTCCCAGCTATCGTGGGATCTCCACATAAATCATGCGAAAGAAAAAATTACACCCATAACTGGTGTACTATATAGGCTTCAAGGATATTAAAAACAAAATCTGTTATCATATCTGTTCCAAATAAATCTAAAAAGGTCAATATTAAAGATTGTTATGGAACCCTCAAGGAAACCAAGTAAGAGGAACCTCATAAGAAACTTACGCAACTGGATCCTCCAGGGAATGAAGGAAATGAAAATGGCAGTGCTCCGACCTGGAAGTGGTAGGATTAGATGAACTGCCAAAGTACGTGAAGGTCACGGCGGTAATACGGCAACAGCTGTAGAACCAGAACGTGAGACGTGAAAGTAAAAACAGTAAAAATTGGATCGTCCACGACTCAGTTAGGGAGAAAGACAGGTATCGCTTGATCATGAGCGTGGACGAGGACAGTGTGAAGGCGCACGTAGGCATAAGGAAGGTCACCTTCACGCTGCGCGGACCCAACACCGAGGAGCGAATATAGGGTGTAAAATGTAAGGATTAGACCCCTAAAAACGGTTAAAAACATTTCATTCAAATAAACTTACATCGCAACCCAGCAGCGGCTGCGGTGCTCAATAGGAGAGTTACCCGGGACCGTGTGGATGTTGCGCTGATTTGAGAATCTTGGACTCACAGGGAGAAGGTCAGAGGAATAAAAATGAATCAAGGTCTACTCTGCTACAATAAGTCGGAGGGACTGACCCAGGGCTTGCGTCCTCAACAGAGGGATAGCTGGCACACTGCTCCCCGAATACTGCAGCAGGGACCTGGTAGCTGTAAAGTTTTAGGTCACGCTGGACCAAAGAAGCAAGGAATTAGTGGTGGCGTCAGTCTATATGCCCCATGACTCTACGGAACCACCACCCTCAAGTAAAGTAACTAGACTCATGCAAGACTGCATGGAGAAGGGTAGGGAACTGATACTCGGTATGGATGCCAAATCGTACAACACTGTGTGGGGGAGTACGGACATTAACCAACGAGGACAGGACCTCTTGGAATTCCTGATGACAGTGAACCTTGAGATTTTCAATAGAGTTAGGGAACCAACCTTTGTAATAAGTAACAGACAGGAGGTGATAGACCTGACCCTGGGAACCCTCAGAGTCTCAGGATGGAGAGTTTCGGATGATTCATCCCTGTCGAATCACCGACACATAGAATTTAAACTAGAAGGAGAGACAAGCAGAACGGGGACCGGTTCATATAGGGACCCAAAAGCAACAGACTGGATTCAGTATTCAGAGGGGCTTAGCATTAAAATGGTAAGATTCCCAGTTAAATACAGTTGCCCCGAAGAAATTGAGGACGGAGTAGAGATACTGAGAGACTCAATGATAAGGGCATACAACAATAGCTTCCTTCTGAAGACAAGTACCACGGAAAAAAATACCGTGATGGTGCAGACTGCAGGAATTACGGAAACTAGGCAAACCTTCAACAGGGCCAAGAAAACTGGAAACTTGGATGCTCACAAGCAATACCAAAAAGTATACAAGGAAGCAATCCGGAAAACCAAAACAGACTCCTGGTAATATGGGGAGGTGTAAACCATCCCGCAGTCAGCAAGGAACCTAGCTTGCTAAATAACCAGGGGCAGCCAAAGGTCCATTCCGGAAAGCAGATCTAAGCTTCACCAATAACTGGAAGGAAAAACTGGACGAACTGCTAGGAAAACACTTTCCCGGATAAAAAAGTTAGACGCAGGTGACACTGGCCCACCACCAGCCCGAGTTACACGGGAAGCTAAGGACTGGGACACTGCGGCTAAAATAGTTACTCCCTCCAAAATTAAATGGGTAATCGAAGGGTTTGACCCCTTTAAAAGCGCGGGAGAAGTTGGAATCTTTCCCGCACTTATACAGAGGGGCCTAGATTCAATCTTACTTCCAGTGACTGAGATCCTGAGGGCGTGTTGTGCCTTCGGATACATCCCCATATTATGGAGGAAAACGAGGGTAGTGTTCATACCTAAACCTGGGAGAACCGACTACGACCAACCAGGCGCATTCCATCAAATTATTCTCACCTCCTTCCGTCTGAAAACAATCGAGAGACCAATGGATAAGCACATAAGGGACGGCACATAAGGGTAAAACCCCTCCACGAGTTAAAAATTGCGTACCAGCCAGGCAAATCGGTCGACGCGGCACTGCAAAGGTTGGTGTACAAACTGGAGCAAGTGCAGGCCACTGGGGAACTTGTGGTAGGACTCTTCTTGGATATAGAGGGAGCATTCAATTGCACCACTATTAAATCCATCGATGAAGCGGCAAAAAGACATGGACTTGACAAAACCACCAGAAGGTGACTGAAGAACATGCTCTCAGGCCGGATACTTACCGTGACAAGGGGTGAGGTAAACATCAGAGTTCTGCTGATACGGGGTGTCCACAGGGAGGGGTCTTATCACCCTTTCTGTGAAGCCTAGTGGTAGACAACCTTATCCGGAAACTCAAAAACAGGGGCTTCCATACACAAGGGTACGGGATGCAGGCACAACCAGAGGCCTCATACAATCAACACTGGAAACAGTAGAAGAATGGTGTGAAGAAACAGGGCTGTCGGTCAATCCAAACAAGACAGAACTAGCAATCTTCACACACAAAAGAAAACTAGAGGGATGGAACAATCCAACCTTCCATAGAAAGGAGTTGTTAAGTACCTCGATCTCATCATAGATGCCAAACTGAGCTGGAAAAACCAGGTGGAATCTGTGGACAGAAAGTCATGTTCGCTAATGTGGGCAATTTTGCGGATCTGCGGCAGAACGTGGGACCTCAATCCTAAATAAAAGCCACTACCTTGGTTTTAGAGGTAGGTAGTTGAATTCATTATATTTGTAAAAAACCAAATATTAATATTATGCAAGGCCAAATTTGCCATACATGTATAAGAAAATAGTCCGCCAAATATAGTCGCATGATAGATGGCGGGATTTCAAAGTCTAAATCACCTATATAGATATTAAATAATAGTGGTATGATTACAGACCCCTAGGGTAGCCCTTTCCATAGTTTACGCTTCAATATTTTTGAGGAAGAGTGGATAATAATGGATCTGTCTGTTAGCAAGTTGATAAGAAAATGAACTTATTTTGTGGGCATTTTTACTTTTTATTAATTATTCTTTCAAAACATCAATTAATACATCGTCGTAAGCTGACGAAAGATCTAGAAATGTGGCAAATGTGCAAGAGTTTAACGATTGAGAAATACGGATATCTATTGTAAACACACTTATATTATCCATAGTAAATTTATTTTTCCGGAAGACGTATTGATAAGGAGAGACAATACTGTGATTTTCAACAAACCATTCTAATGTATTCTTTATCAAATGTTCCGCTACTTTTGTTAAACACGACAAAAGAGCAATAGGACTATAAAATGAGACTTCAGAGGGATTTTCCTCTGGTTTTAAAACCGGGAGGATTTTTGAAAACGGTGCCCTGGGGCAGCGATGAGTCGTTCATGAACGAGCCGTACAATTGTGAAAATTAAATCTCTTTTTAAACATTTTTTTAATTTGACTTATGATTGAGTCTTTCTCCTAAGAGACTGGAGTTCACACCGCAAACAATACCCCTAAGCCAAATCCTAATTGGACAGTAGCGACATTTATTTCGTATCTTAACTGCTGTAAATGTTTAAATATAATGTCATCCAATTTCAGAAAAATGCGTGTGGCACGTGTGTGTGCACATGAGTGTCACCAAAAGTGTGTTAATAGAATGCATTGTTATCGACAACAAGTCTATTTGAAGAATTTCAGCTTGATCAGATGTTGGGAAGTGGGTTATTTTCCGATTCGCATGCAAGATTTGCATTCATTCATTAAATGTATTTAATTCAAATATGTAAATATATTTGTAAATGAAACAACCAGTATTAAATAAATAATTATTTTTTCAAATTCGTAAAATGTTTCTTTAATGAAATTTGTATATATCGTAAAATATTTTGTAGAGTCTTGCATCGCGGCATCAAGTTAGCTTTGGGTACCTCCCACAAATAGACTTTTAAAGTCTTTCCTCAAAAGGACTAATTCCGTAGCACAGTTTACATAACTTAACCTAAACAATCTATTTTTAATGATCCATTTAGGTATCGGAGTAAAAAGATTTTTAAGAATTTCAACTAGAAAGATAAGTAAAAACAAAATTATTCTACCTGCTTTACAATTTGGAACAGGGTTATCCCAATTGCCTCCCTGGATGCAGGTCAGATTTTCCAAACCCTCGCTGGAATTGCCGTACCCGGACTTGCAGGTGGGATTAATTACTGACTCATAAGGCAGAAACTCGGTACAGTTATTTTCGATTCCCGATATATAACACCTGAAAGTTACAGTGAGGGATTGGACCATACGGCATTTTTCTGAAAAAAAGATTTTGTTTGAATGTATGGGAATCAACGATATCCACATATTCGGTGGATATTACAATCCACCGAATATGCCACTGAATTCACAATCAATTGGCCAGACTGTTGAAGCCAACACCCTTATGATTTAGACGCAGCCTAGGGTGTATATACTGTTTCCCAAACAGATGTTTTTTTTAATTTTTATAGTGAATACCTCACAAGAGTCCCAACTGCTCCCGTCTGGAGCCAGTGAGACTATGGCATCCCCAATTGGGGGATGTTGTGAGGTTGAAGGTAAGTGGGGAAGGGAAAGATGAAGGTGGGGAAGTACCTGGCTATTCAGATCTAGTCACTAAACACGGCTAAAGCCATTTGGAGCAACGTTTCAATTCTGAATGGTGGTCTTACACCAGGGCGATACTGGTAGTATCTTCCACTCTGGAACGTGCCGCAAATATACTATATATTATTTTAATTAATCAATTGTGAAATATCACAAATTAATCAAATAAAAATTTTATTTGCGCACGCCGGGTTCAAACCCGCGACCTTCGGAATGGCAGTCCAATGCGTTACCACTGGACTATGCCGGCCGTCGTGTGTTGATGCTTTTAGTACAACATGGGGCATAATTAATGTCATAATGTGAATGTGTCATAGATAGGTAGAGAATTAATTAAAAACAAGCACAATACACAACTGAAGAACAAGGAGTTATTGTTACTGCTTATTTGACCAATTTCAGGTCTGTTGTTTATAATTTTTTTACTAACGTGTTTGAATACTGGTTGAATTAATTTTCATTTACATTTGTTAAAAAAAACGGACAAGAAAAAACCTTACTTCTGCAAACTGGCGGCGGACTGCTCCAACTGCCTCTTTCGCAAAAAGCTTGAGCATTTATTTCAGAATGGTCATAGTTATTGTCGCAATAGTAGGTAATAAAGGTGAACTCGTCCACGGGAAACCCAGGCAACAAGTTCCTGGTAGGGCTTGTCACATTGAATTTACCGTAGCGTGGATATCTCGGCAAGACGCAGTTCAACCTGAAAAGTAATAAATAATAATAAAATCACTTTTATGTAGCGCAGTTTTATGTTATTTTACTTCAACTACGCTATACTATAATGAAAAATGATAATTTATTATTCGGTTGTCATATTCTTAAAATTAATCCAACAGTGCTCCTAACATAATAGTATTTAATATAACACAAAAAAAATGTACAGCATGCAAAGCAATGACAAGCGAACAAAAACAAGCAATATTTTGGCAGCTAGAAAAACGCATTAAATACTTTTTGTAAAAAGAAAAATTTCAGCATCATTACCAAAATTGGTAACAACAGTCTCGAAAAGAAAACGAACACAACACATATGGCCTGATTGTAGATTCCCAGGTATAGTGGAATCTCCACATAAATCATGTGAAAGAAAAAATTACACCCATAACTGGTGTACTACATAGGCTTCAAGGATTACTACCCATTCATATACTAACTTCTGTGTATTATGCCATGGTACATTAATACTTATCCTATATCTGCTATATCTGGGGCTTTGCCTCAAAGAAACTGATAACTGACCATGCAGGTGGTCCAAAACCGAGCTCTCAGAAATGTACTAGGTCTTCCATGGGAAACACTTTTTAAAAACATCTATTCAATTTCCGGTAACCTTCCAATCACAGTCCTTCCCGAACATGAAATCACAACCACCATCCTACAAATTACCCAACAATCAAGCCACTTTACAATCAAGACATCCAACCACAATACTCGGAATGACAATAAAACCCGCAATCCTCTCACAAACACTCCGAAATATGGGATAAAATCTCTTAACTTTGTTGCCTGCACTCTCTATAACTCTATTCCCGATATGTATAAAAACAGCCAGCATAATTCAAAAAGTCAAAGTAATTTGTATCTTACGCTGATGATACAGCAATAATAGTAAATGGAAAATCCTGGCCTGAAACTTTTTTAAATGCAACAAAATGTATTTCATATGTCTTATCATGGCTAACTTGTAATAGACTTTTCTTAAACTATAGTAAAACATTTTACCTAACTTTTTATAAAAACAGTAAAAACAAACCTCCCAATAACCTTAAAATTAGACTACATAATGCTAACTGTAATAAAGTAACATGCACCTCTTGCTTTGAAATTGGAAAAATTGAAAAGATCAAATATTTGGGTATATATATAGACACAAATTTAAACTGGCAACCACAAATTAATAACACCGTTTCTAAATTAAGATATCTGACGTACATATTTTATAGACTTAAGGAAGTACTCAATGTTGACAAATTAAAAATGATTTATTTTTCTCTAGTGCAATCCTCAATTATGTACGGTATATTAGGATGGGGTGGCGCACTAGATACATTTATAAAACCACTACAAATAGTAAAAAATCATATTATCAAGGTTATATATAATAAAAAGAGGACATTTTTGACTGATCAATTGTACAAGGAATCTCAACTATTCAATCTCCGTAAACTATTTTTACTTCAAAGCCTGAAATACGTCATGAAAAACCAAAATAAATTTCAAAAATATGAACCCAAAATCAACTTTAGAAGAAATCATGTATTTTATACCCCACGAACCAATACCAAACTAATGCAAACTCACAGTAGCTTTATTGGACCTCGCACTTTTAATCTACTACCAAAAAAAACTCAAGTAACAACTAAACTAGCGCAATACCAAAAAGAATTAAAGTTGTGGCTGTACAATGCAAATGTTGAAGCATATTTCATTTAATTTTAACTTTTTTCTATTTTGTTTCTGTATAGTCATTATTATTTTATTTTGTGTTCTTTTAATTCATATATATTATCTTACAATCTTTATTTTTACTTTGATTTATTTTTAATATGCTCCTCTTGCACAATCTTTTAGAATAACTTTAATTATAATCCTACCGTTTTTCTTTATTATGCTTACTGTTTTTTTATTTTATTTTTACTGTTATATATTTTTAGGTACAAAAATCTAATGTATTAAATTATATTACCCACGCACAGGCTGCGCCTTAGTGGGTTCCCTTTCATATTATTAAAAAACTTGTATTGTGAAATATGTAAATTGGGAAAAAATAAAGGAAATTAAAAAAAAAAAAAAAAAAAATGCCTTAAAAAAAATTACTAAACATATAAAAACGAAAATACGTAATTCTTGTCGTGTTATAATTTCTTTTGTTTCTTTCTCTCTCTTTTTCTATCCCCTGTATTTGTAATCGAGCAAAATCTACTTTTACCAATGTATTTGTGAGTAAGTACCCTCTTCTAAATTCCTACCTTGGCTTTGTGCCTACATGTATATCCCTGTCTGTTTGTTCTACTTAACCTCCCTTTTTCTATTGGTGTACTATTTCGTATGTGTAACTTATTATTATGATATTTTTCAATTTTTGTACTGTTTCGTATGTGAAACTTATAATTTTGAAATTGTATACCAATATAAAATTGTTCCTGTTAACTCCCACGCATGTTTTGTAAGTTCATCTCGTCCTACAATGAGTTTTGTAAGTCGTTGTGATTGCTCTAGCAAGTAACAAAAATAATATATATATTTTTTAAAGTCGTCCCAAAAATATGCACCTATTAATGTTGATAATCTAAAGTTTCTTTTTTTGTTCCTTCTTGTTTGTTCTACTTAACCTCCCTTATTCTATTTGTGTATGTACTGTTTTGTATGTAAAACTTATTTTTATGATAATTGTAAATTTTTGTACTGTTTCGTATGTGAAACCTATAATATTTGTTCGGGACGTGTTTGCCAAATATGTATACTGTATGTTGTTTGTGTCGCCATTCACCAAGAAAAACACCGCAAAATTTTCCAGGGTTGTCACAAATTTTTAATTTTACTCGAATAAAAAAATATTTTAAATAAACGGAAAATTAATAATTATTTTAATTAAAGTTAAATACTTTTCACATCAGGAAAAAATAATAGGCTTCTGCCGTGTGATACTCCTCAAAACAAGGTTCAATAGAGAGAGCTACTTTGCACTGTTTACACCGATACCTTGAAGCTTCATTTAGATCACTCCAAAGTCGATATAATCTGTGAACTGTGATATTATAATTTCTCTTTCAAGCTTTTTTGTGTCGTTAATATCATCATCACAACTTGTTTACAGTTCCAGACGCAGGTGTTTTTAGGTGCGAATAATATTTCGCCCGGCGACTGGCTTTGTCAATATTTTAATTTCGTTTTAGAAAATAGGGTTTTCGAACTGTTTTAGTCTTTTTGCCGCCTGGTAACAGATTGATGTATTTTTGAACTTATAAATATTACGATTTGGAAAAAGGGGACATCAAACTTGCAGGTGTTTACTTCAAGTTATTGACACAGTGGGTGGCAACAACTTAATCTAGTTGTATGATATGATGTTTGATACAAGTTTGATATTAAAATAACAATATAAAATTGTACCTGTTAACTCCTAACTATGTATTTTAAGTTCTTCTCATCCTACAATGAGTATTGTAACTCATCGGGATTGCTCTAGCTAGAAATATTTTATTTTTTTTAAAGTCGTTTAAAAAATATACACATATTATTCTTGATAATCCAAAGAATTATATCATCCAAAATCTCTTTCAGCTTTATATGAATGACGGATCGGTATTAAACGATGACAATCTTGTAAACTACCTCAGAATAATATTTAATAGCACTTCTAAAATTAACACGAAAAACAAAAATAAACCAGAGTGGATAAACGAAGACAAAAAGATAACCTTATAAAATTAATCAAAAAAGGAACAAATCACACCTGAAACTGAAAAATAAAACCAAATATGATCGAAAACAGAATTCCTAGAAATAATATTACTACAAAAGAAATTAAACTTAAAACAAACACACTTCGAAGATATTAAAAAAAAAAAGAAAATAAAAGTTTTAAAAAACTTGGAAGTTAATAAATAACATCATACAGACACAATCGAATACTTCTTGTAATAAATTAATCATTAATAACGAAATCATCACAAACAACGTTGAGATAAGCGACCACTCAAACAATTTCTTTTGTAACATTGGCTCCTCTTTAGCTGATTATTTTCATAACAAAATCACATGCAATCCTGGCAATGGAAAACATAAATGCATGATAACATTTGATCGTTTTATCTTCAACCTTTCTATAGAAATAGAAATAAGTAAAATAGTAAAATCCTTAAAACTAAAAGCAATTGCTGGTTATTGATACATTCAAATGCAAGACAGTTCTAAGTCTCTCCACAGAATTTTTTCCTATTGTATCAAAGTTAATTAATCAGTGACTTAAAGAGGAAACTTTTCCAGATAGTTTTAAATTTGCTAAGGTAATAACAATTCACAAGAGTGGGTCTAAAACGAATACCTCATACTACAGACCCATTTCTATATTACAAATCTGATCTAAAGTCTTCGAACGTGTAATTTACGAATGATAAAACAAACTTCTTTCGAAAAATCGTTTTTATGTAAAAAAAAAAACAATATGGCTTTAGGAAAACACCGAACACATTTTTATTTTGTAAATTTGCAAATTATATTTTGAGTAGGGGAGACCTGTACAAAACCGTATTTCTCTATAAAAGCTTTATTTCTTTAAATATTCCCGCCACCATTTCCGTCCATGTTAAGCCCCCAAATCAACGCATGTCAGCAGAAACTTGTTAAAACAAGCCTGCCCGATGGCGAGATAATACGCTTATTAAGTTTTTCGGTGATCTGATCTAATTTTACGGTTATTGAAATAATTAATAGTGAAGTTTATATCATTTGCAGGTGAGTGACATATCACTATACACATATACTATAATTATGTATATTTTAAATTTGATTAAGTAAAACATTTGGGTGATTTTCGTTAAAAGTTTAACATTTGTGAAAGAATGTGTGAATAGAAATTTCTCGGGCACAACCGTACGGGGTAAAACCGGCCAGTATACGATTTTGACCAGGAGTATTTTCGTTGAAGCATTTTTTTATGTGTTTACAGACGTTATCATCATGCCTCGTAATTACCAAAGAAAAACTACAAGTCAAGACTAGAATACGCAAAAAATTAGAATTAGAGTATCGTCCCAGGAACTATGGGTTACCTAAAAGCATCAGAAATCTACGGAATGCCGAAATCACTCGTTGATCACGTTCTTACCATGGAACGTCGCCTATTTGGGATAACTTACAAAGATCTTCGAAGCTTAGCATTCGAGTTGGCGGAATCCAAAAAAATAGTGCATAATTTCAACAAAACTGAGAAACTGTATATGGTATACGGTTTTACCCACCCCCCGGGGCAAAACCGGAAAAATTGGAGGCTTTTTTTTTTTAAATACATTTACGAATAAGATTTTATAAAATTTTCTATTACGTTTTGTTCCTTATTAAATTTATTAATAAAAAATAATTACTATCAACCTTATCTTATTTTTAATTACTGAACTACAGAGCTTCGGCCGGCGTGGTCTAGTGGTATACGCTTTTGACTACAGATCCGAAGGTCGCGGGTTCGAACCCGGCGTGCGCAAATAAATTTTATTTGATTAATTTGTGTTATTTCACAATTAATTAATTAAAAATAATATATAGTATATTTGCGGCACGTTCCAGAGTGGAAGATACTCTCAGTATCGCCCTGGTGTAAGACCACCATTCAGAATTGAAACGTTGCTTGAAATGGCTTTAGCCGTGTTTGGTGACCAGATCTGAATAGCCAGGTACTTCCCCACCTTCCTCTTCCCCATCTCCCTCCCCTCCCCAATACCCTCAGCCTCACAACATACCCCAATTGGGGATGCCATAGTCTCACTGGCTCCAGACGGGAGCAGTTGGGACTCTTGTGCGGTAATACTGTAAAAAAAAAAAAAAAAAAAAAAGCTATACGGTTTTGGACAGGTCTCCCCTACAATAATAATTGACCTTCAAAAAGCCTTCGCTTCAGTAAGCCATGATATACTTGGTATACAAAATTGGTATCGTTGGTCCTGCTCTTAATCTATTCAAATCGTATCTTAGCAACAGCTTTATTCGTTAGCATCAAAACTCAAAATTGCAACCACCTTCCAATAAATTATGGAGGTCTGCAGGGATCCATTCCAGGACAACCACTATTCCAAATTTATGTAAATGATATCTCCCAATTAGATTTAAACGGTGACTTTTTAATTACTTATAGTATTGTAATTTTCTACTGGGGTAAAGATTTAGAAATCTTACGAGAAATGCACAAAGAATACTACAAAAATATAACAGTTGGCTTCAATCAAATATCCTAACTATAAATATAAAAAGGATACATGATTTTAAGCTCAACCCGTAAAACCATTTCTCCTCATGTACCTTTAAAAATTGAAAATAACAACTTGCAAAATCCTGATACAGGAAAAGTATCTCGGGCTGTGCATAAGCACTTAACATTTAAACAGCATACCCAAGATATCAAAGATATTACGATAAAAGATAGGATCTTGAAGATTTATTTTATTTATTTCTCAAATTTTTCTACAAGGATCCCTCGGGAAGTTACTAATTTATCTTCAAGAAAAATAAAATCTGGTGCCTTCTGCAAAATTTGTAGTTGAAAAACGTTTTATAAAATTTTTAAACCGTTTTACATAAAATATTTTAATGGCTGTCCTGTTTTTATTAATCTTAAATTTACCTTAACCTTATCCGTGGGAATTCCTCTAAAAACATTTTAGATATGATAAAAGAATTAAAAAAAAAATATTATCATTATTATATGGGATGTTTCAACTTATATATATACAACTAGCTTTAACCGCGGTGTCGCCCGCTTAAGTAGTGGAGAGGTAGGTTGCAATAAAATAAAAATGTATTCAAGATGTATTTGAAGTGTTTTATTTTATAAAATATTATTTGGTAACGTGAGCCTCAATGGGTTTACAGCGAAAATTTTATATGAAAAATTATACGTAAATAAAATGAACTGCATTGAAATTATGTTAAATAATTAAGAAATAAAAAAAATTTGAGAACAAATAAAGTGATAAATATTTAAGGTAGTTTTAAAAACTAAGCAATGTGTATGTAATTAATAGTCTAGTATGATTTATGCACTATGTAGGTAATATTTTAAAATTATTTTATGTAATTTTTTTATACATAGGTACATTATTTTTTTTTCTTCAATCATCTTAATTTTGTTTGAGAAATGTTTTTTGTTTTCTTCATTTTTTGTGTCGAGTGTAAGATTTTAAATGCTTTTTGTGTCTTTCTCCAAAGCTTGTGCTTATCGACGGAGTTTTTTTGTGCTATAATATTCTCATTTTACCATGTCTTTAGGTACTTGTCTCTAACGGTGTAAACTTGTCTATGATATGAAATAAAATCTCTTCTGAAAGCATATTGGAAATTTGATTGTACTAAAGCGTGATAGACTGATGTTAAAATTTCCAATGAGAGAAAATTTCCAATGAGAGAAAATTTCGAATTTCAAAAATATATAAATTAATTATCTTATTTTGTTGACGGTAAGGTTGATTTGATCTTTCCAGTTTAGGTTCTTGTCTATTATTATTCCTAAGTATTTAATTTTATTTGAAATTTTCAATGTGGAACAGTTTATTATACAGTATTTTAATTGTGTTGTTTAAAATTGTCATGTGTAATTATGTCTAAATTTTGTGGAACGTCATTTGATTTTGTTGCAAATGGTACAACATGAGTTTTTTTGCTATTTAGAGATAGTAAATTTATGTCGAACCAGTATTTAAGAGTTTTTACATCTTCTGTTGCTTTTATTTTTACTAATTCCCATGTATTGTCACTTTCAATGATTGCTGTCTCGTCAGCATAAGAAGTTATACTAACATAAAGAGTTTGAGAAAATATCTCGTTTTAATTAAACGGGAATTCCTCCTAGTTGGGCAGTCAAAGTATTTTTTATCTACATGTGTCATTGTATCATCACCTGTACTAAATAAATAAATAAATAAATAAAAATAAAAAAAATTAGATGAATAATATTGGACCCAGTACCGTACCTTGTGGGATTCCATAATAAGATTTATCTTTATCGTTATAATATATATATTGTTTATTTTAACATATTGAGGGCGATTATTTAGGTTGTTTCTTATCCAATTTGCTAAATTCTTATTAATGTTCAGATTATCTCATTTTTCCATAAGTTTTGTGTGGAATATACTGTCGAAAGATTTTCTCAGATACCAGCACATTTTTTGCTCATGTCTAGGCTTTTGTATATGCGTGATGTGATATTTGCAATTGCATCTTGTGTGCTTCGCGATTTTCGAAATCCGTATTGGTTGTTGTGAAGAATTTTGTTGTTTTCAACAAATTCCATTAGTTGAGATTTCACAATTTTTTCAAATATTTTTCCTTTGTTTGAAATGAGGTAAATTGGTTGATAATTTGTATAAAATGGAATAACATTTTGGGTATTTCCACTTTCAAATATGGGTGAAATAATTGTTTTCTTATGATTAGACGGAATTATTCCATTTTTGAGACTAATATTAAATAGGTGAGTTAATGGTTTTATCACATGGTTTTAAATAGATTTGTATTTTTTATTTATTTATTGTTTTTGTGTTTAATTCGTACAACTCCATTTAATTTTTTTTAAATTTTATTAAAATCAAATTAATCATATAATTATTAAGTTCTACAAGTATTTTTTGGTTTTTGTTATTGTTACAGCTGTTTCGGCTTTCAAGGCCATTTTCAAACTGTGAAAGAAAATATTCCCTTAAGACCCGTTGTATCTTTTAAAAATGCTCCTACAACAAACTTGGTGAAAAACTTAACTTCATCTTCAAAAAATATACAAAATTTTCACCATCATTTTAAAGTCAATTGTAAACCAATGTTCTTTAACAGTTGAATTCAAGAAATATGTTGATTTGTCATTCCTTATTTGTGTTTTACTTAAATCTTGAGAAAATAAATTAATCAAATTGCAGTACTCTTACTGAAAATAGTCCACGAAAACGGAAAGACGCGCCCCCTCTAGGGTTAAAAATAGAGTGTAAGTGGGTGCTTAAAAAAAGTGTGATAGGGAAAATATAATTTATAATCGTGCCAGATTAGTTAGGGTATAATCTGAAAAAGTTATATTAATGATTGTGCTCAGAATTTCTCTACTGTAGGGCGACACACTACTTTGAGGTTATTATTTGCCGTCTGAGGATATACCAGCAGACATACTTACTAAAAGCTTGGCTTTAGTGAAAAAATATAAGTTTGTTAACATGTTATGCCAAGCATCGTAACTTTATTTTTTATTTTTTATATTAACTCCACACAGGAGGCCCTGAAGAAAATAATTTTCCTCTGGGCCTATGTCATCTTTGGGGATGCTGTGTGGAGGGTTTTTTTGTGGAGATGAAGGAGTGAACATGGGTCTTGAAGAGTCCCATGTTGTAGGAGGGAGTAAACACAGAGGCCTGCAATTCGTTCCACAACCGAGCGGTTGAACTTAAGAACGAATCGTAGAAGCGACCCGATCTCATGTGACAAATGTCAACCGTGTACAAATGTTGGGCGCGCGTTTGGCGTGTATCCCGACTACGCACCGGTTCCGAAGGGATCAATGACGCTAGTTCCTCAGAGCATCTTCCATTGTAATACTGATAGAACAAGGACAGCATACCTACCTGACGCCTGTGCTCTACAGTCCGTTTGTTAAGATTGGGGAATCTATCAAACGGACCGCCCGTTTTTGCACAGAGTCAAGGGTTTTTTTCAGGTATTTAGGGGCTCCGGACCAGATATGGCTGCCGAATTCGACAGTAGGGCGCACTAACGGTGTAAACTTGTCTTTAATATGAAAAAAAACCTCTTCCGTTTTGTCAGCCTAGCCAAGCACGTTGTTTCATTCAGAACTTAATCAATGTCATATTATTAACACTATGTTTTGTATATACGCTCGTCTAACTGGTCTATTAGTGTTAGTTTGTGTTTGTTGAAATTTTATTTTTTAGTCAATATGTAATTAAGTAGTGTTTTTGTGTCTATTTCTTTATGCAATTTACATGTAACAAGGCGAGAAGAAAATAGGTTTTGTCGGCAGCATTGTCGTTATATAGGTAGACGAGCGAACTATCCGCCAGGACAGGGCAATACATCGACGAGATTACGCAATTTACACGAAAATCCAGCGCAATTTTGACTGGCAAGAAGTTGTCATGTGAACGTCACCCCAAGATTAAAAAAGTGAGCACTACGTAAATATTGTTAAATAAGCTGAGAGAACTAACCTTGGTCTAAAAACAGCAATTCCTGGCGCTGAAATAATAAAAAAAAAACATTAATTTATTTATTAAAAATATATTCAAAATTAATGTGAGCACCACTAGAGATAAACCATAGGCATAAATCACATTTTGAAATAACCCCGAAATCGCCAATTTACTTAGATAAGCTGTAAGAAGCTTCTATATTAAAAGTTACATCTATATTTCCTGGGCTCCTTACAAGTTAGTACTCCATACTGTACACTCTGTGCATTTTCGCAAGTATGGTGAGTTTTAAGTTAACCTCTGAGTTCTGTCTAGTCTGTGATAATTCATAAGCCATGTGGAAGTCCATTCAGGACTATAGGTCCTGACACTCCAAAAGCACGCTCACCGAATTAAGTACCTGGTGTGCGCTTTAGTTCCTTCAACCTTCCGATAGCTGATGACGCTGCTGACCCAAGAGTTGACTGTCGTGAATTGGTATTTTCATTGGTATTATTTTTGGTAAAATGAAATATGATCTTGTGATGTTTACAAAGTTATTGTTTAATTTTAAATGAAATATGATCGTTTAGGAAATATGAAGATTCGCAAGGACGCAAGGCGAAATCAAAAACATGAGTAACGAAGAAAAGAGCTTGAAAAGAATATATGGCATAAAGTGAATGGTAGAAGAATTCGGTGACGCCCACCTAAACATGTCGGCTAAAATCAAGAGTCATAATTTATAATAAAAGAGTATGAAAGTGAAAGACGAATGAAGCGTGACGACAGAGTTGTATGGCTGTTTTTCCTATCTGCCCACTTCTTCGGGGAAACGGCATGATGGATAGTTGTGCAGCTATCCTGGTCAGCATCACTAAAAGCACGAATACCTTCAGCGGACGGAAGGAAAAACCAGTGATTTTGTAATGCACGCAAAGAAACTTACATACAAAACGCTAATGTCACGCTATCAAAAAATTAGCCTGACATTCGTGACAAAAACAACAAATGATATTTTTGTAAACAACAACATGTATTTTTGTCCTGGTATTTCCCAACCTTCCCTGATAATGATCTTATTATTTGATTGTTATTCTTAGGTCAAGTGGAAAACTCGACTCTTAAAGATAACGGATAGACTCCCCCTTCCATTCGACACTGCGTTTCCAAACGAAGGAACCAAAGATCCGGAAGAAGGTGGTTCTCCGGTTCTTAAACGTGTTGAAAATCGTTAAAGCCAGCGGGCCAGACAGAATACCTGCTCTGGTCCTTAAGAAGTGCTCTGCAGAATTAACCCCGGTGATCCCAAAATTATTTCAACTCTCATTCAAAAGAGGAAAGGTGCTAGATCTTTGGAAAAGAGCGATCGTCTACCTAATCGCTCCGATCCTTTCAATTACCGCAATTTAATAAGAATTCTATGAAAGTGATGTTTTTCTAATATCACAATGTTTTATGTACGTGTAAGTAAATATAAATCATTTAAATCAAAATTTATATTGCGCAATTAATTATACTCATTTCTCTGTGAATTATTAAAATATTTTTTATTCTTTTTTTGAATAAAAGAGATTAAAAGTGAGGTGACAGTTAGAAATGTTTGAAAAAATGGAATGTGTTTTAAAAATTTCGCATTCTCTCAATTTTTCGACGTTTGGAGTAAAAATATGTTTGTTTTTTTTTCATATTTGAAATTAAATAATATTCAATTAATAAACATCAAAGTCAAATTAAAAAAATCAAAAAGTTAAATTTATCTAGTTTCTTAAAATAGCATTTTGTTTTACGGCATCTTCAATTTGGGAGGCGGGTTTGGGTACCATCTCCCCGGGAACCGTTTATTGAATAACCAACACCTCTGTCATGGATCATCTCAAGTGGTTTGTTACGTTTGGTGACTTAGTAAAGGTGCCCGGGTTCAGGCTGGTTTGGGGACACCTTTTGACCTCTCCAACTAACCTCACTGCGTCACTCCTGGACACACTGATCCCTGGATTCCTACCCACCCCTCATACCCTTTTTCTTCCCGAAACTTCCTTTGCATCCTTTCCTTAACCCTTTGATTATTACGAGACCCAAATTGTCCCAAAACAAATTAGAAACCGAAGAGATCTTGTATCTTAATATACAAAGCTTGCCTGCACACCATGAAGAGTTACAAATTTTACTCGAAGAACGAAAACCTCAAATGATCATGCTCAGTGAAACGCATGTCACAGAAGAAATAGAAGAAGTTGAAATAAAATTTACGAACGATAAGGTAATAAGATGTAATTCGAATAGTCGGCATACAGGCGGAGTAATAATTTTACTGAAAGATAATATAAATTTTGAAACAATTTCTAACGAAAATCACAAAAAATGTACCTGGATCTTAGCAATAAAAAATAAGAAAGGATTTAGACCAGGAGTATACTGCGTAATTTATCACTCCCCAAATGCCAGTAAAAGTGACTTTATAAATTATTTTGAAAACTGGTGTTCAAATTTTTTAAAAGAAACTGATCTCAATATAATTATTGGAGACTTTAATATAAACATGAAATGCGAAACAGATTTTTATACAAAGAAAATGAAAAGCATCATCAATATTACAGGAATGAAACAGTTGGTCAAAGAATACACTAGGATAACACAATCAACCTGTACACTCATATATCTTGTTTTATCAAATGATTATGAACTAAATGTAAAAATATTAGATACACCTAAAATAACAGATCATAGCATCATTAATATAGTGATGGCAAAAAATAAAACATCAAAAATATCGAAAAAGTTATTAAAAGAAGAAACCTGAAAAGATACGATAAGAGTAAAATGATTCAAGAATTATTGATTCAAGATTAGAAAGATGTAAATAACGTAGATTTTCACAAAAATGTGAAACTATAATAACCAATATGACTGATGCAATAAATAAAATAATGCCTGAACAACGTATAGTAATTAAAACCAATAATCAATGGTATTCCAAAAAACTAAGACAAATGCAATATGAACGAGATACTTCTTATAAAATAGCAAAAATTACAAAGGATAACGAACATTGGAATAAAACAATTCGAAACAAGTACTCAAAACTTATAAAGGATACAAAAAATTAACATTTCATCAACAAAATTCAACGGGAAAGGGGAGATCCAACGAAAATGTGGAAAACACTTAAGTCAATGATGAAAAATAAATGTGAAGATGTGGAAAAAGATATCATATTCCCAACCGAATTGGCTGGCGAAAACAACATGGCTGATAAGTTTAATAAATATTTTTTGACAAGTATAGAAGAAATTAACAAAAATATCCCAATCATAGAAGAAGAAGAAATTTTCAATTTTGAAGAAAAAACTTGCGAATTGAAGTTTAAGAAAATAGACGGCCAGAAACTCCAAAGAATACTGTCCAAAATCAAATCAAAGCCCAGCCAAGATGGGATCACTATTCAAATATTAGAACATGCATTACCTGTAATAGGAGAAGAGTTTCTTAGTTTAATAAACGAATCGTTAGAAACAGGGAAGTTTCCTGAATCATGGAAAACGTCTATGGTGATACCGATTCCAAAGATTCTGAACACAAAAAAATGTGAAGACTTTCGACCTGTAAATATGTTACCAAAATATGAGCAAGTGATGGAATACATAATTAAATCTCAACTTGAAGAATACTTGGAAAATAATAGCATCCTTTGTGACGAACAATCTGGATTTAGGAACAATAATTCATGTGAAACAGCGTTAAATTTAGTAATTGATGATTGGAAGGAAGATATAGATAAAAACTTGCATATTGTTGCGGTGTTTTTAGATTTTCAGAGAGCTTTTGAAACAATAGATAGAAAAAGAGTTATTAAAATATTAAAAAAATATGGAATAAAAGGGAAAGAACTGGAATGGTTTAAAAACTACTTAAGCAACAGACAACAAACAACAAAGATAAGAAACAGTATATCAAATCCGATTGAAAATAAGCTGGGTGTACCGCAAGGATCTGTATTGGGTCCGATATTGTTTATACTCTACATAAATGATATGGTAAAAATATTAAATCATTGCAAAATAAGACTGTTTGCAGACGACGCACTAATTTATATTGCAGAAGATAATTTTGAGAAAGCAATCAAAAAGATAAATAGTGACTTAGAAACATTGTCAAAATTGCTCAAACTAAATAAATTAAAACTAAATGTAAATAAGACAAAATACATGCATATAGGCAGAACAAATACGCACGAGGAACCAAAGGTTTCTATAAATGGAGAAATCATAAAAAAAGTGGAAGAAATTAAATATCTAGGTGTTATTATAGACTCAAAATTAAACTTCTCAAAAAATGCAGACTATACAATTAAAAAAATTGCAAAAAAAAATCATTTCTTGGTAGAATCAGAAACAAGGTAAATAAAAAAAACATGCCAGATAATATACAATACAATTATATCACCACACTTTAATTACTGTTCAAGTATTCTTTTTCTCTGCAATAAAGAGAAAATGAAAAAAATGCAAATACTGCAAAATAAAGCAATGCGAATAATACTTAAGCGCTACATATACACACGGATAAGAGACATGTTAAAGCAGCTGAATATTTTGACGGTGAAGCAAACTGTGTATTTGAATGTACTTATTTTTATACATAAAATTAACTTAGAGATGATGTCTAAGGAACTGAAAAGAAAAATAAATTACAATAACGAGATACACGGACACGGGACGAGAAATTCTAAGCAAATTAGATTGCCAACAAGAAAAATAACAAGCACCCAAAAATCTCTGATGTACCAGGCCGTTCAACTCTATAACAAAATCCCGAAGGAAATTGCTGTGATAGAAAATATTAATAAGTTCAAAAATGAATTAAGAAAATATGTCTATCTCAATTATTAATGTTTCTTTTTTTTGTGACTTTAGTGAAATATTTAAAGAAAGATTATGTTTGCCAAACAATGTACATGTTTATATGTTTATAAAACTATTAGCACACACGAAGATGTGAGCTAACTTAAGATTAATAAATAAATAAAGTAAATAAATTTATTTATTTATTTATTTATTTATTAGATAATTAGACAAATAATTACATACATATTAAGGAAGCTTTGGCTGTCCAACTAGGAAATTTTCCCGTTTTAGGACAGCCAAATTGCCTGGTTTAGTTAACATTTGTACACGCTGCTGTTATGAATTTATTTCCATACTTTACATTAATAGTTAAGCTAGTAATATATAGTCTATATACATATATATTTTTCAAAGTAATCAAAATAAAAACTTTTTCAGACATATTTGTACACCCGAATATTAGTTTTTTTTTTTTTTATGAAAACACGTGATAAATGTTATCAAGGTACATGTAATAATATGCATAATTAATGAACACTGTATCAGGGTACATGATAACATATTGAATTAATTCAATTTATAGTTACAATATAAGAAAAATATTAGGTGGGTTTCTTAATTTGTTCGCTGTTACTATGCTGTGTATTAATTTACATAATCAAGGTACTTATAATATAATATACATAATCAAGAAAAATGTAAGCAAGGTACATGAAAACATATTCTCTAAACATTATCAATCACAAAAATTATTAATCAGATGCATGTTAGGAATTTTTTATAACTGCCAATAACAATGAATAAATGTGAGTACAGAATTTTTTTGTTTATCTGTTGGTCATCATAAATTCGCTTTCTACTCTTCCTAAGTCTAGAAGCCAATCTTTAACTAATTTACGCAGAATGCTTATGCTTTTCGATTTCCATAAATCGGGTAAGAGGTTGAATAATTTTGGACCAAGGTAATAGAATTGTCTTTGGGCAAAGGATGTCATAGTAGTAAGTGGAACAACTGGATTCCTCCTTGAATGTCTAGTGTCGTGATAATGATCAATGGAAGGGTAGTGGTGACGTTGTTTTTGAGTGTGTAATATAATTTTTTTTATGTATAGTTGCCTTACATCAAGAACTCGTATCTCTTCGAATAATACATCAAAACATCAGATGCCGTTATGAATGCAGGTAGCCGATAATGTCCCAAAGCGACCTTACATTATTAAAAGTTAGATATCTCTCTTCCTCTCATACAAACATTTGTGATTTTTTGATGTCAGAAAGAGAACAAAATAATGTTGTTTATTGTCTTCGGAATGTCAAAGCTATTTACCATAGATATTTTACAAATGCGACCCAAAGTGACGGATTCATTACGCGCCATTTTTTGAAAAAGTCGTTTATCTCTTGACAGTTCCACGCAATAGTAAACAGTGTTTTAGTAAAAAAAATAAATTGAAAATGTTCAGGCAAACCAACTTTTATTTGTTAATCATTACATTGTTAACGTGTTTATGTTAAATTTGGTAGATTTTGTATTATTATAATGCAATTAATGTCGTACAGAAAATTTAAGTTATTTAAATTACGACAAGCACATTTTTTAATTCATCATTGCTAATTGAATTCCCTGTATTTGATGAATATCTTTACGCATATCATGGAAGCGTATATTTTCATACAATATACAAGAAACAAATACCATTGTTTCAATATATTTACAATGTTTTCTACGTTTTTATCAACTCGTATGTCGAAATATTTGAACCTATGTCAAATCGAACAAATACCTTGTAGTGATGGGGCGGTCTATATCGAATCACTATGACGTCGATTTTAATTTCGAGTGAAAGCTCGAATAAAATATTAAGTAAATATTATTATTGTTGTGTATAATAAATACGTAATTACTTTTAATATCAATAATTTATTGGAAAAAAAAAATATTTTTAACACTATGAAACAAAAGGTAGGTATATTTGTAAAGATTCTTTTGCTACTGAGATTCAGCGTGGGATTATAAAACTCATTGTTGTTATAATAACAATAGGAATATTTGGAAATGCGGTAGCGATGCACCTCCACCTACCGAGTTATTGGGGTTTTTGATGGCCGACACCGATCAATACGACTAATATTTTTCGCGGAGACGGTAAATATCGGCATGATGGAAATCATATTTGATACCACGGACGACGGTAAGAGTGCTAATAAAATTGATTGTAATAGTAAAACTGGATGATATAAAGCCCAGTTATTTATGAAGATATTTATATTGAATTTGTACTTGCTTTCTTATAAATTTGTTATATTTTCAGAATTGATAAGTAACGTCAGTGGCGGTGAAGCTGGCCAGGTGAGCGGCAGTCGCCCAGAAGGTTGCTTTATTTAAATATATCGTTATAATATATAATTGCTTCAACGATGTCGAGGTATTGCTCTTTGCAGATGACATCAAACTATACAAGAAAATAACTGATATAAATCATTGCCATATACTACAGTGAAATATTAGTAAGTTTAGAGATTGGTGCGTTCAAAATAATTTATTTTTAAATGTAGTAAAGTGCAAAACCTTGACTTTCTTCAGAAACAAAAATCCTGTTTTATTCGAATATTCCATCAATAACATAGTTTTAGAAAGAGGAAAATGAGAGATCTTGGAATTATTTTGGACAAAAAACTATGTTTCACCAATCATATCCATGAAATTGTGAACAAATGTATGAAAACACTAGCCTTCGTATTAAGAACAACTAAAAACTTTAATTCTTTACAAGCCATTAAACTATTATACGTATCTCTAGTAAGAAGTCTAATTGAATATAACTCATTAGTTTGGTCTCCATCTTACAAAATTCACATTTACAACATTGAGCGAATGCAAAAAAAAATTCTACGTTTTATAAAGTTTAAATTAAATATCCCTGTCGAAGACTTAAAATACAATTTATTATTAAATACTCTAAAAATACATACATTAGAAGATAGACGTAAAATAAACGATTTAACGTTATAATTCAAAATACTTAACTGTAAATTCGACTGTTGTGAACTTCTGGAACTTATAAACATACATATAAACAAACATACGCACTTGAAGTGAAACAACACAAAACTGCGCTATATAAATGCTATGTTATTATTACTATACACCCACAGTAACAACACGACAAAATACAATATTCTACAGCAGCACACATAAGCGTAACTACATTGCCCACTCTCCGATACAACGACTTCACACCATGGGAAATCATTACTTGGGTGATGTTGACATATTCAATACCAACTTGGCAAGTTTTGTGAATCATTTAAAACCACAGACATATAATATTCATATGTCTATGTTTAAAACATTTTTTTATTTTATTTTTTTTTTTTTTTATTAACAAAATTTTTGATACATATACAATTCAGGTACATACATAGTAATATAGAATGAAAGAGTAACAAAAAAATCCCACAAAGGCGAAGCCTGAGCGTGGGTATTATAGTGTAAGGATAAAACAGTGGTGTTTAAAATATATATTTTTTTAAACTTGTTAAATGTATCTATAGAGATCAATGTGATTGGTTTTTTTTTTAGAGAAGTTTTTATTTTTTCTTCTTTTTTTTAAAATTTACAAACATATACACACACACACAGACACACGCACACACAGACACACGCACACACAGACACACGCACACTCACTCACGCACACACACACACACACCCACACACACACATAAGACATAGATGCATGTATATATTTCTTTGATTTAAAGAAATTAATCTTTAATTTACAGAAAGACCTGTGGTTGTTTAGTTATTTAGAAACCGATGGCTTAAATTATAGAAAAAATTAATTTCAATAATACTCCTAAACACATATAAACCTACAAATAGCTGTAATTTTCTGTTTCTGTTTCTTGTGTTTGTATGACTTGTTGCATAGTTTTTATCAAATGTAATTTTATAATTATTTTTTATGTTTCAAAGTATCTGTCAAATTAAAATTATACTACCAACCATGTAAAAGCCCTCTGGGCGTTAAATAAATAAAAAAATAAAAATAAATATACATATATAAGACTAAAAAAAATAAATATACATATATAAGACTAAAAAAATGGATTACTCAAAGCATAATAAATTGCATTAAAAAACGGGATAAACTACACAAACAAGTCACACGCAACCCAAATGATACTTTTCTGAACTCTTTCTATAAAAGGTACAGAAATACTTGTTCTCTAATTATACGAAAAGCCAAAGAATTATATTACAGAAACAAACTGATTACTGCTAACTTTGACCCGAAAAGCGTTTGGTCTATTCTGAGGGAAAGTACAAATACACAAAAAAACAAAGATGATGAAATAAAAAAAATACTTATCAACGACGAAGAAGTCGACTTCCACAAAAATCCTACACTTATCCTTAATTACATAAACAGACATTACACAAATATCGGAGCAAGCCTAGCCGAAAATATAAAACAAAAGTCGTCTAGTAACGATAATCAAGAACCTCAAAAAATTCCGACTCAGTGCAAACACAAAAATAGTGTCAGTCTTTTCAAATTACATAGAGTAACTCTGGAAGACACCAAAAAATTAATACATTCCCTAAAGAATAACACAACATCAGGTCCTGACGGAATAGACTCTAAAACAATAATAACACTAAGCGAACAACTACTTACTCCACTAACATACGTTATTAATCTTAGCCTGAAAGAAGGAATTTTTCCGAGCATCCTAAAAAAGGGTCTGGTTATTCCTATTCATAAATCAGGACCTAAAAATAATGTAAACAACTTCAGACCCATTACACTATTAAACACGTTGTCAAAAATTCTTGAAAAAGCAATAAAAGAACAGCTGCAACATTATCTGGAAAACATGCAAATACTCTCAGTTAACCAACACGGCTTTAGAAAAAATAGGAATACAGAAAACGCAATTGCCACTGTAACCGAGTTTATTACACATAATTTAGATGCCAAAAAAAAAGTAATTTCAATCTATTTGGACTTATCTAAAGCCTTCGATACAATTTCGCACAAACAACTTTTCAAGAAGCTAAAAAACATTGGCATTAACGGAGTAGAATTGGAATTAATGAAAAGTTTCATGTCTGACAGAACACAACAAGTCAAAATTGACAACAAGACAAGTGAACCACTTTTAATCACGTACGGAGTCCCACAGGGGAGTGTACTTGGCCCACTAATATTCCTCATATACATTAACGAATTATGTGACATTGAAATTGATGGTAAAATCGTGACCTTCGCTGACGATACAGTTCTTCTGTGTCAAGCAGCCACATGGAAAGATTTATTCACAACAGCTGAAAAAAGTTTGTCAATTGTCATAAAATGGCTAAACAGAAATACTCTTACCGTTAACACAGTCAAAACAAAATACATCACACATAGTATAACACAAAGAGGTCAACCTCCTTCTAACTTGAACTTGTTTTTGCATGACTGTAAACAAACATCATCCTATTGCCTATGCGAACACATCGAAAGGGTAAAACAAATAAAATACCTAGGAGTTATTATTGATACACACTTACAATGGACTGAACACATTAATTTTATCACTAATAAACTAAAACGAGTCTTGCACCTAATAAAATCCATCAAAAACATTTTTCCACTAACAATACTCAGATCAATATATTTTGCACTGTGTCAATCCATTGCCACTTATGGAATATTAGCTTGGGGAAGCGCTACAAACATAACAATTGACCCAATTCAAAAAGTTCAGAAGGCAATAATAAAACTCATACTGCAAGTACCATTCTACACAGACTCAAACAAAATTTTCAAAACTCTAGACGTCATGTCAATAAGACAACTTTACGCCAAAACTGCTCTCCTACATCTCATCCATAATAATCTTCATATTACAAATCAACCAAAGCCATAATAAAAACCAGGTCATCAACAAATAAAACACTGAACATTCCGATAACACACACCACACACGGACAAAGACACTTTCAATACTACGCAACCAAACTTTTTAACAGTATGCCCATTACTTTGAAACAACTAATGACTACAAATACATCTACAAACTTTCTCAAAAAACATATCGTAGCCTGGATAAAAAATCAAGATATTCACTTTATTCAAAAGATTATAATTCCAAACCAAACATAACCAAAATATGATAAATAAAATTAAATATTATACACGTTCTTTAAGAATTATCCAAAAATTACATACACGCACATATATATGTGTGTTTTCATGTTTCAATATGTCTGTGAAAAAAAAAAAAAATAATAATAACTTTCTACCACAACACATAAATACCTGTCACACTTAATCACAAACACGTAAACACCTCAGCACAGGTTCTCCTAGTGAGGTGTTCACGTAACATACAATATCAACCACACACAGTTTTACCTACATCAACCTATGTTCTTTATTTTTTATACCTATTTTTCTGTACTACAATATAAACCACTGTAAAAAATTGTAAAATGTGTATTCAAGAATAGACATAAATAAATAAATAAATAAATTTATTAAGATACATATACTGAGTTACGTATGTGCTTTCTAATAAAATTTATAAAGTGTTTTCCTTTTTATTATTTAAAATTTATTGTTTTTAGAAATGATCGCAGACTTCAGTGTAGGAGAGGCTGGCCAGGCGAGCGGCAAGTACATTTATATATAATTCTATATAAATATATTTATGAAGATATTCATATACATACATACATACATTTATGAAGATAATATTTATGTATGTGTGAGTTACGTGCTTGGATTCTAATAATTTGTTATGTTTTCAATATTGATGACTGGCTGGCCAGGCTAGCGGCAGTCGTGCCAAAGGTATTTTATATATATATATATATATATATAAGCCTTTTACATGGAGGAACACTGACAGGGATGAGATATTATTTTTTTTTTCATTTTTCATGATGGTAGGCATTGTTCGCGTTCCATCACTAAATTCATGTTTTTCAACTCATTGGGTGATGAAAACTAGTGTGTTTAGAAAATTACTGATTTTTAAGCGGTACTGTGATTTGACGAGATGCTTACATTTCAACGACAGTGACAGGATGTACACTAGTTTTGAAGACAAGAAACTTTTAAAATTATTGCCTTTAATAAATCACTTGAATTTTAAATTTCACGAACTTTATGTTCCGAGCCAAAACGTTTCAATTGTCTCTAACATTGTGGAAAGGTAAATGGGGTATGGAGCAATATATTAAAACAAAGGATGCTAAATTCGGAATAAAAACTTTTGAACTTCGTGATTCCGAGACTAGCTATTTGGGGTCGTTCTTTGTGTATACAAGAAAAACAACTTAACTAACTGATTCGGTACCGGGGGTCTTGAAATCCACATTCACAGTTCTGAGGCTTATAAAACCACTATTGAATAAGGGTTATACGCTTTGGGTGGACAATTGGTTCAACTCCCCTCTACTCGCTAGGTACCTTGTGATGATTTGAACTTTCCCACCCAAGTTTTCACACCCGGAAAAAAATCCCTACCCTGAGAAAAATGAAAATTATTAACAGTCGGGCGGAGGCAATCCATTACAATTGATGCCGCGTGACCAGGAGAAGGTAGATTTACAAGCTGTTTGAGATTTGGCCGTTGAAGGACTTTAAAAATAATAAAATATTGAACCTAATCAAAAAAAATATATATATAAAATACAAAAAAAAAAACAAAATATTCAAGAAACATCAAACCGATAGTGAAAAACGTACCCGTATACGACAGAATGTGCTACATAAACAAACGAAACCAATTAAACACGATTCATTATGACGAGTCGGTGAACCCAAAACATAAGAGCACATATTGTTTATAAAAAAAGACTACCCTCGCGCCCTTGAAATATAAACAAAATAAGTGATTTTTGACCTGAGTTCGAGGCAAAGGAATTTTAAAAGTAAACAATCTCGGTCTACCTAAACAAACTGGCGACGCATTTTAAAAGATAAACAAAAGCAAGATAAAAGTGATTTTATATAAAAGATAACGTAAATAATCCGTTATAGATAAACATTGGATAAGATAGTGATAATAACGGTTTCAAGTTAACAAGTGTAGACAAAACAAATAATCATTAAACAGAGTGTTAATTGTGATTTCAAATTTCAATTTCAAAGAAAAATTACAATCCAGACAGCACCAAGATGAACCACTTGACAGTGAATGCAAATAAATAAAGTGGTCTAGGCCAGCAGTAAACGGTAGCGCGTAGGACAAATGGATTGGAATTTGCAGCAACAGATAACAAGGAGCAGGGGTTTTCAACAGTTTGGAATTTGATTTTTTTTTTTTACGTAAGAAAGAAACAAGAAGATGAAGAGGAATGAAGGGAAGTAAGTTAGTTAGAAGAAAGATGCAAAGATAGAACGAAGAATGGAACTACACAGTGAAGAGGGACAGGTCGAGCTCTCCTATGTTTTGTCCCAATTACGTTGGCTAAGGACGTGAGGTCTTATCCACGATAAGTTGTGACAAGAGGAGGGGCTGTGATGATTTGAACTTTTGCCAAGTTTTCACACCCGGAAAAAAAATCCCTACCCTGGGAAAAACTAAAATAATTAACACAACAAGAAATACGGAGGAAAACAGGATACCAGCGACACCTAGCGAATATTATTGGACTAACTACAGGAAACTGTAATTAAAAAAAGAGGCGTAGTTTATGGGAGTGACGATCACATTTAGCGACCAATCGAAGATAGATTCACTAGAAAAAAGGCATGATTTATTATCGAAATTGTCTCACGCGTTCAGGAGGGTCAATGTACGCAAGTGTAAACAAATGAACCCTTTGTCTCGAAAGGCATCGAGAACATCCGGTTATGAACTCCATAAATGAAATGAAGGGTCCGAAAAATCAGTTGAGGGAAATAAATTACAGTATCTGATGACAGATGAATCGAAATAGAAGAGATGTACGGATATCAATGTCAAAATACATTATCTTAACCACTGCAAAGGTCGGAAGAGTGAGGAAACTATATGAATTTGGAATGAAACGAACATTCTGCAAAACCGGAAGACACGAATTAGAGAATGAACTGAATTACTACAGGGGAATGAATAAAAAGGAGAGGGAAAATAATTATAAATTATGTATTTTGGACTACCATGATATAGTGTTTAATAGCCAGGTTATCAATCGCTGTTACTGTAAATAAACTGAGACAAAGGAAATGAGGCTAGAAAACGATAAAATTTTATGATTTAGACCTAACACGGTTCAATATAATAAAGAGACTAATTAATATTTTATTGCTCAATTATTTAACATGACGAATATACAAACTGTTTAGATTATCGAAGGTACGTTAAATTTAATTACAGACACCAAAATAAAATAAAATATTAGAGTACATGTGAGATCGATAAACAAATAAGGTAATAAACTATATGTTGGCACCTAGCATCGTGCTACCTACACCTTTCCTTTCGATCTCCTTTGTAAAATTATTGTTGCCCATCGACCCAACTCCTACCTCCTATGCCGACTTAGTTGAACTTTACTTGAGTTGAAAAAATCGTCCTATCAAAAACGTTTGATTACGGAGCCCCCTTCATCGACCGTGTTGAAAATAAAAAAGCCATCGTGAGTGGTGAAATTTTGTGATTTGTGTATGAACCAGCGCAAAGGAAAGAAAACCGTGGAATAATAGAAAAGGCAAGTCGGCATTTCCAAACTTTCCACTCCTATTACATTTCCGCGGTACGACGGTGCTTTTCCGTCCCCAACACTATATTTTAATTGCTTGCTGCGAAAGAAAGAGAATACTGCCCATTTACAGGGTCAGATTAGGTAATGAAGCCGGAAAAAGTGCTTGAAAGATGGATAAACTTTTGAAAAATTCTTCAGAAAAATTTGAAGTGGACGAAAAAGAAGAAAATAATGCGATAAGTAAACTGAGAGAAATTACATTGGAACACACAGGACATTGAATTTTAACAATGAGTACATAAATTTCGCATAAGGGTATAAATGAAAACATTTGAGCTTTGTTTTCCAAGAGAAATTTAAATAGAAAGCTTGGTTTTGGAAGAAAGAACGCATACAGATTGACAGATTGGCAAGAACTGGAATATACACGAGAATAACAGTACTATGAAATTGATTTCAGATAGATACAACAAAAATACTATATTGGGAAGGTTTTCACACATCTTATGAGCATGGAAACGAATTTAAAGAAACATATATAATACCTACCGTCATTGATTACACAGATAGTGAATACGCTCCACATTAAAACTTCCAAAACATTAGAAAATTGCAAGTAAACACAACATAAAGTGTCGAAGTAGTTAAATCACTTCATCTTCGAAATATTCAATCAGTTAGATTTTTAAATTATCGTGTGTGCTGTGCAGTGCTGTGTTTTAAAAATATTAAAATAACAATTTTCAACTGGTAAACATACCAAACGCGCAGGCGCATTATCAGTCCGTCATTACTATCGCCATTGGTCGAAAGTGTCGTCACTTTTGAATAGTGCTAAACAGTTTGCGGGAAACAGGCGTTTGTGTATAAACTAATTACGAATAAAGTTAACATATTTTTAACTCTTTTTAAATAAATTTTAATATGGATTTAAACGAGAACTCTCTTAACTATATGACCAAGGCCAAGGATCTACTCTGTTCGCTGATAAAAATTATTAATGACCCCGGCAACAAATTTACGAAGGAGCAAATGGGTAAAATTACCCCGATAACAACGGATCTGTTAGGAACCACAGGATTGATGGCTGTTCGTATGGGAATGTTGGAAGGAGAATTGTCAACATTAAAAAGTGTAACGGATACTCAGTCTATTGTTACTAACCCGACAAATACTTCATCTTCAATAAATGATTTGCTCGCAGAGGCCGAGGAAAGAAAAACCCGGTCAAAGAACATTATTTTATTTAATGTTCCCGAAAGTATTTCAGAATCAACAACAACAATTATTAAAATGGACAGCGATAAAGTAGTTTCAGCGATTAGTGATATAAATAATGAATTAATACCGAGTGTGGTTAAGTCGTACAGACTTGGTGTAAAAAAGTCCAACAAAATTAGACCGATTAAGGTCGAATTCAATGACTCTGTCTCGGCTCGTGAGGTTTTGACCAGGAACGCAAAACTGAAAAACGGTATAAAGGCCAGTAACGACCAAACACCATTGCAGAGGACTCAACTTCTTGATTTACGCCAACAACTCGAGACGAGGAAGAACAACGGTGAAACCAATATAACTATCAAATATGTGAACTCTGTACCTAAAATTATTGAATGTGCGCCAAAAAACTGAAACAACAAAAAATAAAATGCTACTACCAAAATGTGAGAGGGATCCGCACTAAACTTCCCATGTTGCTGACTTCGGCGGCAACTATCAGCAGTGATATCTTCATTTTAACCGAAACATGGCTCGACTCAGGAATCAATTCCGCCGAATTAGGCTTCCCTAATTTCAACATCTACCGTATGGATAGGAATTCTAAAACAAGTGCCAAAATGAGAGGAGGTGGTGTAGCCATTGCTATCTCAAAAAATCTCAGTTCTTCAAAAATATCCACAAAAAACACATCCATCGAGCAACTATTTGTCAATGTGAACACTTCTAGAGGTAAAATAATAGTGGGATGTGCATACTTACCTCCGAATTCTGATGTCCAAAGCTACAGCAATCACTGCGACGAGGTTGAATCAATTTGTGCTAAATATCCTAATACTAAACTACTTCTAGTTGGTGATTACAATCTGCCACATTATGATTGGTGTAATATGAATTCTGTCAATTCTTGTTCTAATGTTAATATTCGTGTTATTAGAGATATGGCACTGTTCTTAGGTCTAACACAGTGTAATAATGTTCTTAATATAGGAGGTCGTACGTTGGATTTGGCACTGTCAAATGTGTCTGACATCTGTGTTGTGAGAAGTACCGAAATTCTATTACCTGTCGATGTTTACCATCCACCACTAGAAATATGCATGTCTAATCTTAAACCAATTCCTATCGTAAAAAAGGTAGTAGAAACTCGAAATTTCAAAAAAGCTGACTATGTTAAAATTTCTAATTTCCTTAAACAGACTGACTGGTCATTCTTTGATAGCGACGATGATATTAATGTACACCTTAAAAAATTTTACTTCATCGTTAATTCTGCAATTGAACAATTTGTTCCTTTAACGACTTACAGAGAAACTCTATACCCAAAATGGTTCTCAAAAGACCTGATAGACTTAATTTACCTCAAAAAATTATCTCATAAGAGATTCAAACAAAGTCGCCTGGCCATCGATTATACTGCGTTTCAAAAATTGAGGGCAGAGTGCAATAAGCTCTCCGCAAAATGTTACAAAAATTACATTAGTGATGTCGAAGGCTCTATCATGGACGACTCAAATTTCTTTTGGAAATATGTTAAATCCCAAAAAGAAAATGGTACTTACATACCTAGTAGTGTGTCATTCGATTCTAAATTATCCCAAAATCTTCAGGAAACTGTTAATCTTTTTGCTGATTTTTTTAGCGGCGTTTACATTAATGCAAGTGAAGACAGCAATATTTCGTGCTTTGATTTGGTTGAAACTCTTGATATATCTGACTGTAATGTAACCATAGACGATATTATATCTAAGCTGAAGAGTCTTGATTCCCGAAAATCCGCAGGACCTGATAATGTTCCGCCCAGGTTTTTAGTAAATTGTATGCATACATTGTCATATCCTATTCATAAGTTATTTACAAAGTCACTCTCATCAGGTGTATTCCCGGACCTTTGGAAGTTTAGTCTTTTAACGCCCATTTTCAAAAAAGGTAATAAGAGCGAAGTAACAAATTATAGGCCAATATGTATAATGTCTACTTTACCCAAACTTTTTGAAAGCCTAGTACTAGATAAGTTGATATCCCGAATCAATCGAACCATCTCTCCCCTTCAACATGGATTCATTAAAGGTAGATCTACTCTTAACAATTTGATATTGTACACGAATGATATTGTTAATGCCCTTAATGCATCACATCAAACTGATTCCATATATACTGACTTCAGTAAGGCATTTGATAAAGTAAACCACAAAATATTATTACGTAAACTAAAATTGTTGGGAATAAGAGGGATCATGTTGGAATGGTTTAAGAGTTATCTATTAGGAAGGTACTTAGCAGTCAAGATAGATTCGTTTACTTCTTATACATTTGCTGCCTCGAGCGGAGTACCACAGGGATCTCACTTGGGCCCAATATTATTTTGTTTGTTTATCAATGATATTGTTAATATTTTTACTAATGTTAAAGTCCTGTTATTTGCCGACGATCTGAAGATATACAGAATAATCAAAGACGATGACGATCGCGCAATTTTGCAGTTGAACCTTAATAAACTATGTGCGTGGTGTTCTGTCAATGATTTGCAACTAAATTTAGGTAAATGCCAGATTATCAGTTTTTACAAAGGCAAAAATCCACTTAATTTTTCCTATTTTATGAATGGTGCTAATCTTCTTCGTGTATCACAGATTCGTGATCTTGGTGTTATATTCCACGAGAGTCTACAGTTTAACGAACACATCGATGAAATAACAAGCGATGCGATGAGAATACTAGGTTTTATTTTGAGAATGGGAGCAAATTTTAAAAGTATGTCAACATTAAAACATCTGTATTGCTCGTTAGTACGAAGCAAATTAGAATACAATTCCACCGTATGGTCACCGTACTACAAGGTCCATTCTCAATCATTAGAAAAGGTACAAAATAAATTCCTTCGGTACATTAATTTTAAAATGAAAATTCCAATCGAATTTATAAATTACAATAACTTGCTTGCTGAAACTAAACTTCTTAAATTATCTGATAGAAGAGTGTTAATTGATTTGCTATTTTTATTCAAAATTATTAAATCTTTAATTGACAGCCCTAATTTGTTGGAACTTATTTGCATTAATGTTCCTGCTAGGCAAACTCGCAGTAAAGATACTTTTAAATTTAACAAGAACCTCAACACTAATTATTCTATTTTTTCACCAATTCCTAGAATTCACAACCTTGCGAATAAATACTGTGAACTTATAGATATGTTTGGTTTTGACAATTTTGTGAGCTTTAAAAGGCAACTTATTTCGATTCTATCGGCTAATAATTAACTTTTATAGCTTTAATAATTTTATTACATCTTCTCCCATTCGAAACCTTTCAAGTAAATTATATCCATATTTGTTTGTTTTTTATTTGCTCTACTATACACTTATAATTGTATGCATATACCTACTAACTACTTTTTATACATAACACTATGTTCCATCTCAGATCTTATTATTTCTTATTTATGTCGATATTGCTAAATTCTATTAGTTTTTGCTTTTTACAGGTGCAACTCTTATTTTGTTATTTTTTTTTTTTTTTTTAAATCTCTGTTATAATGTTCTTTACCTCACGAGTAAGTTACACTCTAATTTATATTGGTTTATCGATTTGTTAAACTCACAATTAATACTGGGTTTAAACACACCCACTTACTTACTTTTTATGTTGAACTTTCTTTTACTTACTATTTCATGCTTGGGTATATTTTATATTGAATCCATCTTATTAGTGTTTTGCTAATTTGCACAAAATTTTATTATATGTGTTGCTTTCTTACAATTAACTCCATTTATCTTCTTATGTTCAATTATTGTAATCAATGTAAATGTATATTTTCATGTAAAAGCCCATTAGGGCGTAAATAAAAAAATAATAAATAAATAAATAAATAATAACCAGACTAAGGTAGAAAATGAAGATAAACACTAACAAACATGATTGGATTAAGGGAACCCAGTGCGAACATAAACTTACCTGCTAAGACAAGAACAATAGTGATTAAATTATGAAACACAATCCCAAAAAGAACAGAAATTAGTGAGAAAATTCTTAAAGGACTAAAGAGATAGATGAGAAACGTTGAATATGAAATGTGCATAGGAGATACAGTGATGGACTGGTAAGATCCCCAGAAAACAAACGAAGTTGAACACAGTTGGAAAAACACATTTAACCTTACGACGAACTCTATGAAAATAATTAAAGGATACTGATCTAGCCCTGCAACTACAAAACAGAGACAAGTTATTTTGGAGGAGTTGGCGAATTATGGCTTTGTCATCTGAATAAGTGACAAGATTTAAATATCCGAAAATTATGGCAGATATGTTCAAATTTACGAGTTGGTTAGTGACCATATTGTGTTGAAAGTGAAATTGACTTAAGTCATTTTGGTACTAAAGACAGTATAAATACAAGTGCAGAGCTCAGTTCGGGATAGTTTGTCGGAAGTTTTGGAGAGTTCGGAAGGAGGTGAAGTCCTTAACGCGTGGATAAGTCGGATCAGGTAATTAAATAAGTCTCTGGACTTAAGAAATTTTGCGAATTTTCTACAACTGTTAAATTCAGTGTTAAAAATCTCTTTGAAAAAATTTCCATCAGTAAAATTTTAATAAGTCAGTTTTAATTTAAATTAATCAGTGTAAATAAAGTAGAGCTTAAACTCAGTGGTTTCTGTGAAAGTGAAAAGTGTTAAGTGAGTGGTGAATTATTTAAATTTTAATATTATTGTTTTATCCAAAAATAAAAAAAAACATTTAAATTCAATTTAAGTGTTTTATCGGAAATCTAAAGTGAACGTGATTGCAAATTTGTACTTACAAAAATAGATTATAATTCAGTATCAATTTTGTTTAAAATATTAATAATAAATTGTTTTAAAATAATAGTTCAAAAACATAATAATAATGATTGGATTTGATTTAATTTAATCTCTGTGATTTTACTGTTCAGTTAAAGTAATTACGAAAGAATTCAGCGGGTACTTTATCAAATGAAAATAATAAGAATAAATATTGTCCCTTTTATAAAAAAGTAATAGTTTTTTTTAACATTATTTCTGGCTTTCACCCTTTACGTGTGTTCTTGGCCATCATTTAAAATTATTGAGAAATGAAAGGTGAATTTAAATATTAATTTTATTTAAATAGGCAAATTTCAAAATTATAATGAAAATTGGAGTCGAGTTCAGACTTAGAAGAGATGAGATGTTGAATGGAGGGGAGGCAATTTTAGATAAGGCTTGATAGAAGAGAGGATATTTTTTTAGAGAGGGACAACCAAAAAATATGTGATCTAAAGTTTCCACTTCTAGACCACAGAATGTACAATCTGAGGAGTCAACGACGTGAATTTTAAAAAGATGGGAAGGAACGGAACAATGTCCGATCCTCATTCGAATGAGTGAAGAAATTTCTTTTTTGGAAAAATGAGGGAATTGCTGAAACCACGGTTTTGATGGAATAGTCCTTTGTATTGAGGCATAGCAGGCTCCCTTGGATTGACTAGCAATGTGCCAATACTCTGCCCAAACATTGCGGGATCTATCTTTGATGATGGAAAAAATGTCAGATAGGGGAATGTGGTTTACGAGGGTAACAACAGGGTTGGACGCTCCTTGTTTTGCCAAGGCATCCGCAATATCATTACCCATGACACCAACATGTCCAGGAATCCAAATCAGAGTTACAGTTTTACCAGAGCTTTGAATGGAGGCTATCATCTCTCGAATAAGGCATACAAAGTGATCATCAGGATGAAGAAGAGGACTGGATTTAAGTTTTTGGAGGGAACTGAGAGAGTCAGAGAGAACGAGGGAATGTTCGAAATTATTTTTGATTATATATTTGAGAGATTCTATTATTGCAATGCACTCGGCTGAAAATATTGAAAATTGATTTGAAATTGAATGAAATATTCTGTCATTAGAATTATTGTGGTAAACGTTAATACCTATACCACAGTTAGGAGAGTCGGGAGATTTGGATCCATCAGTAAATAAAAGAGAAAAGTTGGGCCATTTAGATGAAATAATGTCATTGAAAATATTGTTGACAGTTCGGGCCGGGAGATTGGAATGACTTTTAAGGATTCCGATCCCTTCGAATATTGTTAGGGATAGGGTGACGTGACTATATTTTAATTTGTATAAGGGAAGTAGATCATTTTGGATGATGTAAAGCTCTGAGAGAGACTTAAAATTTTTACAGATGTCAGGAAGAGGTTTAGTTGAAGCTCTGATTGTAGATGAATGGGTTGAGTCAATGAACAACGAGACGCTGGGGATAACCTGATGACATTTAGAATTTAAACATTTAAGAACAAATTTGTCAGCAAATAGTTGACGCCTTAAATAAAGAGGAGGATCAGAACATTCCACTTGAAGGGAATTGATGGGTGACGATTGCATCGCTCCAGTTATAATTCGCAAAGATTAAGATTGAATTTTGTCTAATTTATCAAGTACATTTTTTGAGGCAGTACTAAAAAGTGGGCAGGCATAATCGAGATGGCTTCGAATAAGTGCTTTGTAAAGCAACTTAATGCAAGTAGGGTGAGCTTCCCACCAAACGCCAGATAATGATCTGATGATATTTAAATTTTTTTCGCATTTAGTAATTAAATTATTAATATGGGAAGACCATTTAAGTTTCCTATCAAATGTTACTCCCAAAAATTTTACTTCAGAAGCGTTGGGGATTGGAGAATTTTTAAATAAAATTTGAACGAGGGGGTTTTTATGGCGGTTTGAGAAGGTGACACACTGAGTCTTTTGGATTGAAAGTTCAAAACCATTTAAGGTGAGCCATGTGCAAAGGGCATTCATGGCTTCGTTAAGATATTTGACGGCGAGAGGGATGATTTTGGATGATAAGAAGAAAGCTATGTCATCTGCGAACTCAATAACTTTTACTTATGGGGGAATAGTGACATGCATATCATACAGTAATATATTATACAGTAAGGGGGACAATACATCGCCTTGTGGTAAACCCTTCCAAACAGACCTACTTTGAGGAGAAATATCTGGAAGTTCAATGAAAATTTTTCTATCTAGAAATAGATTAATAATAGATTGGACAAACATAGGGGGAAGGCCAAGGCCTAGAAGTTTTTTTTTCAGGATTGGGATGGAAACATTGTCAAAGGCGCCTTTTATATCTATAAAGACGGCAAGACAAACTTCCTGTTTAGAAATTGATAAATTAATATCAGTGCTGATGATGGCAAGGTTATCTTGAGTGGATTTTTTTTTCCTAAATTCAAATTGAGATGGAGAGAGAAGCTGTTTACTCTCGACAAAAAATTCTAATCGGTTTTTAATTAATTTTTCATAAAGTTTACTGAGGGTGGATGAAAGAGCGATTGGCCTGTAGTTGGATCCAGAATTTGGTGATTTGTTTGTTTTTAAAATAGGGATGATTATTTGACAACTC
The DNA here is from genome assembly GCF_061612785.1 of Hesperophylax consimilis. Lineage (NCBI taxonomy): Eukaryota > Metazoa > Arthropoda > Insecta > Trichoptera > Limnephilidae > Hesperophylax > Hesperophylax consimilis. Next base: position 5,697,206 of record NC_142863.1, on the reverse strand, counting down.
CAGTCATCAGGCATTATACCAGTCTGGAATATTTTGTTTAAGATGCTTAAGAAGTGATATAGAACATTATCAATACTATTTTTGATTATGCTGTAAGGTATACCATCTCTGCCTGGAGATGAGTCCTTGACTATTGATAAACAATTTTTTAGCTCAATTAAGGTGAATGGAGAGTCTAGCCAATGATTAGACATAGGAGTATTATAGATAGGCGTTATTTCATCTAAGTGAGGTACAGAAGGAGGGGCAATTTTGTCCAAGAATTCATCTATCCATTTAGAATGAGACGCTCGAGGAGATGGTGAACTGAAGGAGGATCGAAATCTTCGGATCATAGACCAAACTTCCGAAATTGGAGTGTTCGGAGATACTGAACTGCAGAAGTTGTACCACCCAGATCTTTTTTTTGACCTCAATACCCTTTTGGCATTGGATTCAGCGTTTTTGTATATAAGATAGTTCTCCATAGTCATATTGTAACGATAGGAAAGAGATTTAGCTTTCCGAATTCTTACTACTTTGGAACATTCCTCATCCCACCAGGGAGTTGGAAGGAGTTTTTTTAAAAGAGATTTTGTTTTAGGGGGAGGATTTGATTTATTTATTGCAGTTATGAGCATTGATTTGAAGTTATTATAGTCATCTTTGACGGAAAATATATTGGTGTCCGGTAAATTTAGTAGGAACTTGTCCATATGAGAGTTAAATTCATCCCATTTGATGTGTTTCGTTTCAATCTTTGTCGAAATATGAGACTTGTCCGATTGGAAAGAAGTTTGATAAGTAATGGTGATCGGGAAATGATCACTGGAGCACGGGTCGGGGGACACCACCCACGAGGAGAGAGAAGCCAGACTAGTAGAACATATTGAGAGATCCACTGCACTGGGGTTTGTGCTGGGGCGTGAGATCCTAGTAGGAGATCCGTCATTCAAAAGGAAAAGGTTGGATTGATCTAGGAAATCCATCACACTTCGACCATCTCGGTCTGAGAAAGCAGAACCCCAGACGGGGGAATGGGCATTAAAATTGCCTAATATAAAGAAAGGAGGGCTTAGTTGACTTACAATTTGCAACCAAATTTGTTTATTGAAGTGGGCTGTTGGGGGAATATAGACTGAAATAAAGGATGTGTCCTTTATTTTAGCTGCAACCATTTGGAAGTCAGCATTGGGGGGTTTGATATTATTTATTGGGGAAAATGATATGGATTTCTTAATAAAAAGGGCAGCACCGCCGCCCGAACCTTCCGGGCGGTCGTCGCGGAGACAGGAATACCCTCCCACATTAAAGTGGGTGGATGGAGTAAACCAAGTCTCCGAGATAGCAGCCAAAGAAATGAAGTTGGAATTTAATGGGTTAAGGAGATCAGATTTGTTAGAAATAGCACTTCGGCTATTCCACTGAAGTATTTTGAGATCTTGAAGAGTCATTTTGAATAAATGATTTTAATGTGGAAATAATAGTAGCAGCGTTGGACGGTAGATTAGTTTGAGAAGAAATAAGGTTAATTAGAAGCATAATGAGAGTTTGGATAAATGAAGAATTGTCTTGGGAGAGTTTTTCAGAAAGTTTTAGAGAGTTCATTGAGGACGGATAATAATTATTTGCACACCCATTTGTGGCATTTGAAAGAGGTGAACCATTGGGATTTAAGAGCAGTGAGTTGTGTTGTTGCTGATCGTATCCAGGAGCCGGTTTAGAGATAGCGTTTTTGTATGTGAATTTAGTTGAACGAGAAGAAGTTGTTGTAGAAGAGGGAAGAGGGTTGGATAAGGAGTTGCTGGATAAAGCCTCAGCAAATGATTTTTTGACAGGCGGGAATAGTTTAGAAGCCTGCAGAAAAGACAAGTTCTGAGAGGCCATAGAAATTTTAATATTTTTTTGGCGAGATTGTTCTGGGCAAGAAGTGTTGATAGCTGTATGTGAGCCTGAACATTTAAAACATTTGGGTGAGGAGGAAGAAGGACATTGGTCAGCTGCGTGGTTTTCTCCACATTTAAAACATCTGGGTTGAGATCTGCATGCAGCTTTGGTATGACCAAAACGGCAGCAATTGAAACATTGAGTGGTGGGATAAGTATACATTTCAAATGGTAATGAGTTGAAGAATAAATATATATATGGGAGGGAAGAGATTGACCTTCAAAGGTGATAACTACAGATTGGGGGGGCTTTCAGGAAATTATACCCTCAGAGGAGTCCTTGTAATTTAGCCTCCTGGCTTTAATGGGATTGCCAATGTGTTGGGGGGTTGAAAGTGAAGACAGAATTTCTTCGATGGACAGATCGGTCGAGATACCTCTGACCAGGCCCATGCGAGTGACATTGAAAATAGGGATATATGCCTTGAACTTTGAATTAGATGAAATGAAGATATTTTTGATGAAACTGTTGGCAGCTGACCCTGAGAGGAATTCGACGGAGATTCGGAAGCGACCCTCGGCTTTTACACCTCCAGGCTTGATTGAAAGGTTCTTGCTATTTGATAGAAATTTGCCAAATTCAAGAGGGTGGATGGTTTTTCCTTGCTCAGTTTTTTGGGCGTATACTATGAATGGGCCACGGGAATGAGGAGAATAAAAGTTTGTTGGAGGAAGTTGAGAAAGTGCTGGTGGGGACTGTGAAGTCGAAGGAGAGTCAAGTTTTATTGGGGAAGAAGGAGTAAATTTCATTTTTTGGTAGAAGTCAAAATAACAGAATCACTGTCAGAAATTTCTCCATTTTACCCGTCTGGGGGGTCTGGAGAGGGATCTGGGGGCTTTTTAGGGGGTCCAGGAGGGAAATCTTTCTCCATTATTCACAACAGTAAACAACTACAATAATAGTATGGAAAATGACAGAAGTAAAAAAAGTTTATAAATATCTGAAAATCAGCAGCGAAAAGTGACTCCTGGAAGATCAGGAGGGAGAAGAAACCTCAAGGCACAATACACTACACTTTTTTTTTGCCAGAAAAGAAAAAAGAATGGTAAAAAAATAATTTTAGATAGAGCAAAACAAAACAACTGATGACAGCCAAATGTTATTGTTGCAATCTCCAAAGTAATAGTTAAAAATAAAGAATTCATCGGATACTTTAAAGTTTAAAGTTAAAAAATAAAATTAAATATTATCTCTTTGTCTTAAAATAATGATTCGGAAAAATAACAATAATCATTCTCCTTTGTTTCAAAATAAAAGGAAGTAATAATAAAATGACTAGTTTATATTTTGTCTAAATAATAATATTAAATAATTTATCTTCGTTTGCGACATCTTCCGGAAAAAAAAATAATTTCAGTCCTTACGTCAGCCGGAATAATTACGAAAATTAAATCAATACTTTAAAGCCGCGGTCAAATTGAAAAAAAAGGTAGTCTCGAATAAATTTAGTTATACTACATTATAAACGGCAAGTAGATAGAACTTGGAACTTTGATCGCAAGTGTCGTTTTGTTTTAACCCGACAGGAATACTTGCACAGATCAAAGCAGGTGAGTTTAAAATCAAAATATTAAATTTCAGAAATCATAAGAGGCAGCGTTCCAGGAAGCCGAGGAGGGAGAGATTAACAAACGAAATTTTGTAATATTTTATATAACAGGTTATGAAACTGGTCCGGTCTCAGGTTGCGATAATTTCAGCAAACTAGATCTACCCCAAGATTTAGGTACATATAATACCTATTAAATGGTATAACTTTCTACCACTTATAAAGATGTATCTACCACGAATACCAATTACCACATCCGTGTCAAACACAAATACTTACTTCTAAATATACTTTTCGAAATTAGGTAAACCTTATTTACCTATATATACTATGAAAATCAAAACAATAATGAACGACTAACCTTTCTAAACTATCTACTGATAGTAGATATAACGTCCCACTGATAACAGATAAATTACCCGCAAGGAATTCATAAGCCTTACTAGGTCAAGGTTCTTTTAAATAAATAAAAAGCATCCCAGCTGTTATGAATTCGATAGTAAACAAAAAACATCGGGTCCAATAAGGGCAGGTTTCTCAAAGCACGTTCTTCATACCAAATCACAGTAGGCATACTCATGTGTGTTTTATACACTTGCTAGAAATCAAAATAATATCAACAAGAAAACATTACAAATACCTAACTACGTACGTCAGAGATGAATAGTTCAGTCAAACGCCTATTTTAATTCTTCATGAGGGTAGCGACCTCAATAAAACATTTGCTGAAACAATCTTCCCTAACCATTTATACCTGCCTGAGGGGTTAGGTATCAAAAACCTCCCTATCTACTACACGAGGAGCTAGTAACCTCATTAGAAAAAAAGCTAGAAACCAAATGAATTTACACACTGTCTGTTCAGGCATAACGCTAATAAATTATAATTATTATGTTACCTACATCCTATTGTTCCCACCTTGCCATCGGGTGAGAGGGATTTCGTCTGACCGGCGCCAGTACAATTTCTACCACCTATCGATACGCGTCTCGGGTCATACCTTTCATGGGCATTTCTTTCGTGGTCGATATCGAGTGACGGAACAAGATAAATAACAAGATAGATAAGTGTGCTCGCAGTGACCCGCCGACGGCGGTTTCACTGCGAGCACCAAGCGAGCACTAAGCAGGGTACTCACCAAGAGTGTAGCATGACTTGATACAGTATCAGATTCGTTACATGTTACACGGTTAGGTGAGTATCCTGCTTTATGTGAAGATGACGCGGGCCGTAAACACACAACTGAACGTCCTGGGAACAGTGTCATCGCATATCGTGATAGCGTCTACCTAGAGAAAAATGCAAATTCGCGAGGGTCGAAGTTGCAATATTCTCTAGAGGTGATAATGTATGGGAAAACGGCTTATACAAATACATATCACACTTCGAGAGTAGAGCCATGACAAGAGATGAAATGGACATTCCTCTTCTAGATTCAGTCGAGTAGCTTGTAATCCAGGAGGTGAAGGAAGTTGGAGTTATTTTGGAATTAGTATAAGACCTAGTTTGTCTTTCCTTCGGCGTGAGAAGGGATGTCATCGGAGCACGGTCATCCGTCGAAGTGGATGTAAACCGGCCTTTAAACTATCCAGGACACGTATAGACTGATGGCTTTGTTCGTATTACTATCCACTAGAATTAATTTGGTGAAGGAGGAGCCAACTCAGTTCGAACCAATTTTCCTTCCATTTTCCCTTTACATTTTCCGTTTACTGATCAATACAATTTAGTGTTTACTAACAACTATGTAAATCTTTATGTTAGATGGAGTTTGCAGACAGAGAGGACTTCGATTGAAAATTGTTACCATTACTAATAATTGAATGTATGTCAAATTTCATATTTCTCTATTTTTGTGTTTATATTAGGTTATGTACACACCATTCACTACTACGGCAGAGGAAATAGTTAGAATTCATGTCTAGTATCGGAATTAAAACAGAATAGAAAGATTAGTTAAATTTAGATTTGTTTTAAATATTTTGAGTCTTTCGATAGCTGAGGTTTCATTCACTCTGCCTTCTAAAAGAGTATAGGTTACCACATCAACGAATTACATTAACCTTTCCATATCTTAAAACAAAAAATAACACAACGTTAGATGAAAGATTATTGTACAATAAAGCCACGAAGGTCTTGTTTACTATGTGTTAAAATCATAGGGACTCGTGGAAGTTTAGGCCATAGTTAGAAACTCCTTACATTTAAAAAAAAAAAAGTTTTTAACCCACGAAGGGTTACTTTCCATTAATAGCTACGGGTAAGCTCAGTTAGGTAGTAGATCATCACATTTGGACCACGTGACCAGGGGGTTACTCTGACTGAAAATCAGTTAGAAGTTAGATTTCTTTACGTAGTTTATATTCTCCATCGTCAAGACATCGCCAGTCGGTTAACATTCGGGCGGAGGCAATCCATTACAACCTCAAGAGAAATAAGATTGACTGCGTCGGGACATTGCGCACCAATAGGGCCAATGTTCCACTAGAATTCAGTCGTATCAACATGGCTGACGGACATTATTTCTGTCGTCACGCTGGTGATTTTGCCATAAGACAAGAAAAAGGTGACGACAATATCGACTTATCATGGCGCGGAAATGAAAATTGGACCTTCCAGGGGTAGGCCGAATATATACAAACCGAATGTTGTTAGATCGACAAAAAATATCAAATACTGGAACCCTACTTGATTGAACGCAAGCGGTGCCTTAAATGGTACCACAAGCTGTTCAAGCGTCTACTCAACGTGAGTATTCACAACGCTCTTGTGATGTATCGCCAGTCGTTTCCATCGGAGGGAAGCACATTGATGTTTAGGTTGTCACTGGTTACGGAGTTGGTGTACAAACACCTCCTGTTGGCACAGCGTCCGGCGCCAAGACTACTAATAGTAAATGACATGTTTTCCAACTCTGCCCGCCTGATCCCTGGTAACCACTTCCTAAACATCAATTGCATAACTAATGACTAAAAGAATGAGACACACGATGACTAATCTCAACCGGTAGTAAAGAAACGGCGCTTACGGTGCATTTGGTGTACCAACCGCAACAGAGTTGAAAAGAAAACAATTTATATTTGTGAAATCTGTGAGGTACCACTCTGCATGGTTCCATGTTTTAAATATTATCATACTTACGTTTGGTTTTAAAAAAAGGGATTCGGGGAAAAAGGAGGGGGGGGTTCGATCCGCGGGAATTTTAGTTAAAAAGTTTTTTTGTGTATATCAGCACATACCTATTAACATCACATTGGTTAAAGACATGGTAGAAAAAAATATTTTTGTCTTTTCCAGGAATTTAATCTACGAGTTATATTCTCTTTTTTCTTACGCAATACTAAGGCCGATGGTGTCGCAAGTATGACATATTTAGAGCGGCGACCGTGGTGTGTGCAGAAAATAAGCTTGTTGGTTTTGCAAATAATAATAAATCTGACTGAATATTCACGTCGTGTGGAAGAGCTTAGTGTTTTCTTTAACAGTGTTTTCTGCTTGTCATGACTATCTATTGGTTGATTGATATCATCTGGATGGCTTCTTGTGCATATATTCCTCTCCCACAGACGGTTCAGTACCTGCTTTGCACATTATAATACTATGTAGTCGTCACTCGACCGCCCGTCAAGATTCTCTTGAGAAAAACTTTGTTTGACTGTGTTTTGCAATGTGACTTATAGCTATCGGATAATTAGATATTAACATTGAAATATATAAGAAATGGCCCTGAGATATTTGTCCGGATAGCTTATGTTTCAATAGTTAGTTTTCCGAATCTAGCGGCATAAACTATATATTGCTGAAAACTAATATTTCATTTCATCTTGTAACAGACTTTTTAGGTTTAGTAAATTAACTGACTTTTATCATTCAGGAAGTTGTTGTGGGTTAGATTTTATGAGTTTCTTGTTTTGATGGCAAGTTTTGTTAACGCTTTTCAGTCAAGTGTTTTTCCTAAAGCAAAAGGTGTCGAAACTTTTGGAATGAAACATGTCTTAGGTGTTGACTGTTTTTTGTGTCTTGTGTACTTGTCACAAAATCCTAACACAATCAATTTCTTATTAGAGTAATTTCACCATTATGAGATCCTTTACTAATGCTTTTATGTTCGTCCGAGGTACATCATTGGATGGATGATAGCAATCGGTAGCGTTTAGGCAGGTCACGAAGTACATCGTTGGATAGGATGATAGCGATCGGTAGTGTTTAGGCAAGTCACGAGGTACATCATTTGATAGGATGATAGCAATCGGTAGCGTTTAGGCAGATCATGAAGTACATCATTAGATAGGATGATAGTGATCGGTAGCGTTTAGGCAAGTCACGAGGTACAATATTTGGATAGGATGATAGCAATTGGTAGCGTTTAGGCAGGTCACGAAGTACATCATTGGATAGGATGATAGCTATCGGTAGCGTTTAGGCAGGTCACGAAGTACATCATTGGATAGGATGATAGCGATTGGTAGCGTTTAGGCAGGTCACGAGGTACATCAAATTTTGACCAAACGGACACTTTTTGACCAAAAACTATAGGAAGTTTGCCAAGTTATAATTTTTCTTTAATTGTTATCATGGCAAAACTTGAACGTGGTATTCCTTTGCAATGACAAACCAAAAAGTTAATGCTAATGTGATGGAACATTTCAAAAACTTATACCCAAATTTTAAATATAAATTAAGTTATATTTTGTAAAACTTCATGAAACGGATTCAGTATTCTGATCATTAGAGCACAAGGCCAGCCATTATGCATTACCACAGCCGTTCTTCATCGGGACAACTAATACCCTTAAACAAATTAACGTATTTTTGAGCGAGGTTAATATGAACCATCCGATGATCTTATAATGGTAAAACTTCTCTACTGTTGTGATTTTTCATGTACGCTTAGATGATGGAGACATGAATCTATTTTGATCTGCTACAATAACATTCACTCAGGCCACCAAGACACTGTGCGGTATATTCTGTTCTCACTAAAAACGACAGTCTGCTAAAACAAGTGATTAACAGTGATAACATGTTGTACAATGTTACCTACATAAGATTAAACATGACATACAAGAAGTAATTCTATATTTGTATTTTATGAAATACCTCAAAACGGGTTCGAAAATAAATGCATTATCATTGACGAAGAAGATAATACTAATAAGTCTAAACGAAACATGAAATAGAACAAGACACAGGAAAATAAAAAGATAACGGTCACAACTAGGAATCAAATCCAGGTTCTCTTGTTTTACCGGGACAGGCGTCTTAAACCGCTTGACCACTGGCACCAATTTATTAAACGTTATATTTGTAGATCTCATATTTATTAAATTCAGAATTAAAAATATCATCTTTCAAGTATTTTTACCCATATTTTTGGCAGCAACTCTTTAACATATGACAATGAATAATTAGGTTCCAATTGTTGAGTTGTTTAAGACGTCTGTCTTAGTAAGAGATCCTGGGTTCGATTCCTAGTTGTGACCGACATCTTTTTTTCTGTGGCTTATTCTATTTCATGTTTTGTTTAGATCAATTAGTATTATCTTATTCTTCAATGACGTATTACATTGATGGGTATATACTTTTCATAATAAGTTAAAAAGAAAAAGTTTTTTAGTTTTAGGCAATTCACCCTTAAAAGAATGCTTTGTGCCGTTAGAGTTCAGATATATGTATGCTTAAACTGTTGAGGATCTATAAGGGGACGGGACATATCAGATATTAAAATCATTCAAATTAATAAACTTACATAGAATGGAATATACAAGAGAGTTGTTAAGGGACAACAAATGTGGAATAATAAAGGGAGACTGGTGGGTGATTTTAATAAGCAAACGATAAATTCCATAGCCTAAAGCAGTGGCCAATTCTCATTCTCGAGATACAGGAAATATAATATGGGATACTTTCCCATAATTTGTGGTTCGGCTCACGCTTTTATTCTCATTCGTACACGCAGCGCTATGCACGATTGCTGCAAATCAAGCGATTATAAATTTAGCGATTTGACGGAACATGGGGTCGATATAAACATTCTAAAATTATTTATTAGTTTTATTTGATCAGTTTGGAACAACTAAAAAATCCGGCAAAAATAAAATAAATGTGAAATATCACGTTTTGTCAACAAAAAGGTTTTCAATCTAGAATAATTTCACCCACCATCGTTAAATAGAACCAATTTGCAGAAAATTGATACGAAATATATATCGATAAGTATTTGATTACTAACCGCGTTCTTTCAAGGTTCATGTGAATTAAATACATTTAAATTAACTTAAGTCCGGGCATTGTTTGGGGCAATCATTTACCATAAAAAGTGGGTCGAGTCATTCTTTTAATAGTCTTCTTCAGCCAGTCCCTCATCTTGAAGATGTTGGTGAAAGCCGTGTAAGTGTTGGATCGGCAGGAAGTTTTTTCATCGTTGAGAGGCCCGTTGCTCACCACCCCATGCAGATACCAGCGGGTGGAGCCCTCCATGTCCCGTGCAGGAAATACCAATCCTCCACCACTGTCGCCCTGGCACATGGCCCTTCCTGAAAAACGCAAAAAAGATTTAATTTTCATATATACTGAAATATGTACGCTTCTTTCTTTGTCCCCTGTAAACACAAAGCACAACTCAAATGACTTCTCAAAAGATTGTTCTTTTTAGTACCAGGAATGTTTAGAGGGTAGTTTTATTGATAGAAGAAGTCGGAGACGCCCGATAAAGACGCATTATCTCTGCACTGGAATGAGATACGGAGTCGAATTAAAATCGATATAATATTTTTTTAATAGTAGCAATATGGTATATAGTAGTGAAAGGTAAAAAGAATTGGGACCACTTATCGCATTTTCTCGACTAAAGACGATATAATGTAGTTTTTTATTCATGTTGTACAAAAGTGAATGGCGTTAAATGTCGGGAACCCCCTAAGAATACTTGACACGTTATCTCTGCGCTGGAATGAGATAAGGAGTCGATTTAAAGTCATTTACAACAGTAACAATGTGGATTTTATGATACTACAAGAAATGAATGGTAGAAAAAAAACAAGAAGGACTGAGGAAGACATGAATCAAATAATTATTTGTGGTAAAATGAGGCGTACGTGTTGAAGAAAGAAAGATATGTAAGGAGAATATACGTCGTGTATGTGAACGTTAGAAGAAGTTATGTCAGGAGAATATACGTCGTGTATGTGAACGTTAGAAGAAGTTATGTCAGGAGAATATACGTCGTATATGTGAACGTTAGAAGAAGTTATGTCAGGAGAATATACGTCGTATATGTGAACGTTAGAAGAAGTTATGTCAGGAGAATATACGTCGTGTATGTGAACATTAGAAGAAGTTATGTCAGGAGAATATACGTCGTGTATGTGAACGTTAGAAGAAGTTATGTCAGGAGAATATACGTCGTGTATGTGAACGTTAGAAGAAGTTAAGGAAGCTAGAAGAAGACGTGACACGATCTAGTGAAACAAATTCTTTAAAAAAGACTTTTTTCAAGTATTATTATTATAATAAGAATATTTCCATCTTGAAAAAGCACCTAGTTTTCAGGTACATTCCTCAAAACATTATTCCAAATCATTAATAGCCCCGAGCAATGCCGGGTGCACGTCAGCTTAAAAAAACATTCCTTAAGAAAACAGTTTGTAGCAACATTAAAACTTCTCATCTCTCTTGGAAATTCTCCACATCAACGTAAACAAAATTACGAAAAGCATTACGAGCTCTTGGATTAATCGGATTTAAAATGCAGCTCTACTAAACAAAAATAAACAACAAGAAATTGTAGCAAGACGGTCGTCTCAAGTCAAGGTCAAGTCACAAGTCCCAACGACACCCTGTATAGTATTTACCATTGAGATGTCCAGCGCACAGTTTATCCGTCGTCAGGTACTTGCTGAACTTGTACTTGGACATCTCTTTGCGGCAATCCCAGTAAGCAATGACTGGCAGATCCAGGGTCTTCAGTTCATCTGATGGTTCTCCGTTCTCTGTCCTTCCCCAGCCAGCTATCTGCAAGAAATATAAATTGTGTGTTACAAAAACTCAATCATTGATATTATGTATATTACTGGTGCTTTTATCGCAGTTGAAAACCTAAAAAAAATAAAGCCTAGGATTGATTTAGATTTTAGACCTGATTTTTTTAGACAACTTTCATTTTCTCTGCAACAACAAATAAATGTTATATTTAATTATTGAAGACAATATTAGCAATTCTTAAACGAGTATTTGAAACACACAAATCAGAAAAAGATACGGTCACATCTAGGACTCGAAACCAGGACTCTCGCCTTTATATTTATTCATATATTTGAGATAGGGTCCCATTAGCTCAGTTAGTAGAGCGGTGCCCCGGCAAGGCAAGGGTCCTGGGTTCGAGTCCTAGATATGCCCGTTTCTTTTTTTGATTTGTTTGTTTCAAATATTCGTTTAAGAATTGCTCATATTATCTTCAATAATTAAATACTACAATTTAAGGTTTTACTCTTTAAGTTATTCTAAAATAAAATAAGTAAATGTTATTTAATTGAATATCCTCTTTACAAAAAAGAGGCATTCTTATTGAAATTTTCTTCCCTAAAAAAAACTACCACGTAAAACACGGTTTTTATGAATGCATTTATCATTATTTTACATTGAGAACTTTCAGCATTTTATCCTAACTATCAGTGCACTTGATATGAAAACTATTTATAAACTATTCCCTACTTGAAGCAAAGTTCTGGAGTTAATATGCAATTCCCCGTTATCAATTTTGTGCATAAGATTTAATTAATTTAATAATGGTCCTAAAATGGTGCCATGGGGCACTCCTGAAGAAGAATAATAAAAATTTCGACGGTTTCATTGCGGCCTCTTAATTTTGGAAGAAAGCACAAAACATATTGAATGATTAAATTATCAAGACTACCGCTTCTAACGTAGATATGTGTAAGATCTAGTGTCATTTTATGCCTGAGATACACTAAGCAAATACTCATTATAAAACATGTTGTTACCTTGCCGATGTTTCCAGGTAATGTTTGAAGAGTGTCAAACCTCTCATTGAGGATGTCGTAGCAAACGGCCCGGACAGAGTGGGACAACTTAAAGGGGGTCGCCAACTGCAGCAGGGCCAGGTCATGTTGATGGTTTTGCTCATCTCCGCCATACATCGGGGGAAGGTGAATTGCGATCACCTACAAATTATAGATGGTTATTGTGGTGTTAGAAAGTAATATTACAAGTATAATGTATGTCAATTTATGAGGATAAGTTGCAATACGGGCGGTAGAGCGGAGTTTGTTTTTAGTTTTTTAAATTTCGAAATTGCTGTTTGTTTACTATACTCTTTTTTACTTGTTAATAGAGCTCCTCACGTGGCGTATTTTAAGTAACTTTTATTATGTCGTAAAATATGTATCATATAAAAACCCATCAGGGTGTTAAATGAATTAATAAATATATATTATTTATGGTGACACGTGTTGTGTCAAACTGTTTGATAATGCCTTCAGAGGGCGAAATAGCTGTCACGCGTAATTATAATTACACAGCAGAACTTGTTTAAGAATAAACTGGTTTTATAAACCCAGTAAAAATATTATTGAAAAAAAAAAATATATAAAAATTAAAAATTAAAATTGAATTCTACAAATTAAATTTGATAACAATAAAAAAATATATGTATATATAGAGAAATATCCTGTATTTGTGTGGTAGGCTTTAATATAGAAATTGTCTTTCATCCTCCTTGTTGATTTTCTTGGTGGCATATTGATGTTAATTTGTTATAAAATGTTTGGTGTATTAACTGATGCATGTATAATTTTGTGTAGAAGCAGTACATTAGAAAGTTTACGTCTGACCGTCAGTGAGTGTAGTTGACAGTGCGAAATTCGGCCATTATAAATATTTTCCAAATTGACCAGATAAACCTTCACGATAAGCAATTACACGGGTTAGTTTTCTTTATATAAATTCAATCCTATAATTATAAATCTCATAATTGGGAGACCAAATTGTTGATGCGTATTCGAGAATACTTCGCACAATTGATTTATGTAATGTTAAAATTAATTCTGCCCTTCTAAAACAATTTGTGATTCTTAGCGTTAATCCTAATGTATTGGAATTGAAATTTAAACAACTTTCATACTTTATTCCTATTATTTATTTTATTAAACTAGACTCCTATAACTTGTTATGCACTTTTTGAAATCGTATCCACATGTTTATTGAAGCTAAGTTACGAGTCAACAATATAAGGCTAAAATTTTGGAAAAAGACGATTTGTTTTTTTAAGAAGCCGCCATTTTGTCAAAAAAAATATTTTGCTCTGTCCTTCAATTAATTAGAGGAATATTTATTACTAGCAGTTAAAAAACCCGCTCCGCGGGTTTTCAACTACTAGGCCCTGCGGGCAGCACTTGGTTGGGCTTCGCCCATTTTAAGTGATATTAACAACATTTACATTTAATAGATAGATATTAGGTCATTCACAGAGAGAGGGTGAGTATATATTGTTAAAACACGGAACAGGAAGGAGTTAATGAATAATAACATGCTAAATTTACGCATAATAAGAATGACAGTTGTTTTAGTAAATGAAATTTTACGTATTTGTGATGGATTATTTCAAATGAAACACTATTATTGACTACATGTCTACAACTTATATTAACTGTTATCGTACCTAATATAATTAGCTCATAGGAGACATGCAGTGCTTTAATATGTGTTACAACCGTCAATGTCTATAATTTGAATCAATATCGCATAGTTTGTCACAATTAAAGATAGTTATAACAAAGTTGACTTAAATAATAGATTAAAATTTAAAATTATTATATTAAAATTAGCAGTCGGTTTAATTAAAAGGTGTTAATTTTACTCCAACTGGTGGTAATTCTGTACCTACAACTGTTACTGTATCTAATAAAGTTTAAAGCTAGATTATATATACACCTTCATCAGGCGAGTAAAAATCTATATATAAAGGTAGATTATTACAACATAGCGCCCCTGAAATGATATCTCACAAAAGCGGCGCTATGCAAATTGTCCAATAAATATAATGTTTACATTTTATTGTGTATACACCGAAGTCAAAAATTAAATATAGATTGCAATTGGAAAGAAGAAGTAGAAGGAGGGGGAGGGGTAAGAGTAGGCTGGGTTTATAAGAATTAGGAATTACAATATGGTTAGACGGGAAAGACCAGTTAAGTGGGAAAATACTTTAAAGAGAGTTTATAAAAAAAAACTCTTGTTAATTATATCTGCTTTTATATTAACTTGTTTCCTAATTTCTAAAATTTCAAAATTATTTGTTGTGAAGTATTTTAAAACCTGAAAAAAACAAATAGCATATAACCATAAAACAATATATTCATAAGACAAATAGCATTTAATAACGGTTATTCTAATAAATTGATAATTGAAATACTAAATAAAAAAATTAAACATATTCTCTTCAAACGGTCTTTCTAAATATAGAAATTAACGATGGCGTAGAATTCTGTTTGTGAATAACGATACTTATAAAATTATATATAAAAACAATCCTGGTACTATTCAACTGGCGTTTTACACTAATAACAATGAAGAAATATATTCTAAATAATAACGATAGCAAAACCAAACAAAAAAATCAGGAGTTTAAAAACTGAATTGGGATGATTATAATTTCTTTTACAAAGGTAGAACCAATAGAAACTTTGAAGTCAGAACTAAAGAATATCTCAGGGCTCTAAATGGAAATAGTGAATCTGAGTTTGCAAATCATCTTTTGAATAATGATCACACTTTCGATAAAAATTCAGGTCTTAAAATACTTCACTCAGGATATAAAGCATCGCAAATAAATAATGTTGAAATTTTAGAAATTAGAAAACATGTCAATATAAAATCAGATACAATGAATAAGCAAAAAAATATATATAAATAATGATGAAAAATGCCATTACAAAGTGATAAGCTTCCAGAAGAAATCTTCTTATTAAACGCTTGTTAATGGAAGTAGTCAAGTATTGTGAGCTGCATATTTAAATATTCGCGCCAGTCATTTGCTTCGTTTCTATACAGCCAGAGGTGCGCTCTGTCGGCCATCTATAGCCGTGCGTATCGGTCATATTGAAGGAACGCGTGATTTTTTATAAACGTCAAAAATAATCACTAACTCAAAATCACTAAATCAGTAACTGTGGATAATTTTCATTGTAATGTAATTAATCCAATGGATTATGAACTTTCTAAAACATATTTTCTTCGATATTATCCAAAAATTATATGAGCAGAAACGATGCTTTTGAAGAAATCACGTATTATTATGAGGCGATCCTATTTTAGTATGAAATCGGGTCTTAATTATCAAGTTAGCGGAATTTACCCGAAACAGACAATTTGAATTTGACCAATCAGAGGGCCTACATCGTCCAGACGATCGCATAATAATACTATCAGTTATTATTATAATGAAATCCGTTTGGTTTTTTCATTTTAGATTAACCAGTCCAGAGATATGATGGTCAACACAAGATGCCTTTTTCGAGAGGAGTTTCTGGAGATCAGCTATAGCAGCGTACAAAATTATCATTTTTACAAATAAATAATGTTTAATTACTGTTTAACGTTGCCATAATATGTGTACAAATTTTTACTTTAATAAATTTAAAAGTCTTCTCAGGAAATCCCTTTTTTGGACCTCCTGACTGTATGTAACCCCTTAAATAAGTTAGAGAAACCAGAATCAGAAAAATAAAAATTCGGTGCGGCCATATGAATCTGTAGTATGGTTCAGAGTTCATGTTGATAATGATAGTTAAGGCGAAGCTTAGTGACAAATCACTAATACGCTTGAGTAGAATACAAATAAATATATAAATGTAAACAACTAAAAAAAAAAAATTTTCCGTAGAAATTTATGAACGCGTAAAGGAAACAACTTTTAAAAATACAGTATTATAGCTAAGGTTATCTGTGACAGTTTCACTCAATCAACTTTTTTGCTTTCTTATAAAATTATTTAGAAAATAAATAAAAATTAGTTTTTTTCTTGAAATCGAACGTTTCTAGACTCCTTTTGTCAAGCGATTTTAATGCCTATTACCTACGATATATGGTATACCAAGAATATACACATTTTTGGCTTGTAGTTTCCCCTTAACACAATAAAAAATAGTGTTGATTATTATTATTATTTCTAGATTCACAATCAAAATGGATTGAGTGATCAGATTAAAATAGAAGTTTTTTGTACATGTTTTAACTACGTTTTCTTAATGCCAAGAAAAATAATCAAAATTTGTGTTCAGAATAAATTTCCAATAGATTACCAAATAAATTATGTATTTTTCTGACAGATTACAGATTAACAGATTTTGAACCATCTCTGTTTCTACTCGGAAGGAAGATTAGACCAGTTTTTGACTCATTTATTTCTAGAAAAGTTGTGAAAGAATGGGATATTTTTTAATTTTATTTATTTATTTCAAAGAGTAGTTTCTTCTCAAAGAGGAAAATATGAAATGATGTAAAACAAAAGTCAATTCAACGAAAAGAGAGAATGTAAAGGTAGAAAGAAAGTAAGTTTAAAGTTTGGTCAGAAGGTAATGACTAGGGTTTTTAGATCTCAGATAAATAGGCTGTAGTTTTTAGGAACAATAATTGGTGGAAAGCGTACTACATTTATTGGATTCAAATAAATAATTTAAATATGGTTAGGAAATGACATTTTGTCAAGTGAAAGAATAGCACGTTTCTTGGCATGAGAAAAATAAGGAGATTTAACGCATCTGAGGCTGCGGATGATTTCAATTTCACAGAGATGCTGCGTAATCGGAGTATACAAATCTTGTTTCTCCATGTTCATCTCCAAGGCAAGGAAGTTTACACCCGAGGTGAGAAACTCTGCAGATGAGAGAGGAGAGGCAAAAGGAGGAACGCCTGATTACTTCTCAACGGTCTTTAGAAATAAATTTCCAACACTCAATGTTAATAATAAGGTAGATCTGCTGAACAACACATAGAATAAATAAAGAAATCACTTTAAAATGCCTTTCAAGCATAGATATTAAAAAAGGACCAGGAATTGATAGGCTACCCGGAGTTTTTATACGCAACTGTAGTAAGTATATCTGTCTCCCGGTTTGCGCAATCTATAAATATTCACTCACAGAATGAACGTTTCCCCTCAAGTGGAAATCAGGCGTTATGATACCCATCTATAAAACCGGTGATAAGCATTACGTTAAAAACTACAGTCCAATTTCTCAACTCCCTATTTTAAGCAGAGTTCTAATGTTACATTTCGCATTAGTCAGAAGCACACTGGAATATGCATCGTCAATTTGGAATCCACGATATAAACTTTACATAGATAGTATAGAACGTATTCAAAACAATTTTATAAAATTTATTACCAACAAATTCAGTGTACATTTGAAACTTTGCAGCAAAGACGAGCGGTAGCTGACTCAATATTTATACACAGAATTTTAAACAATGACATCGACTGTACCGAACTTCTGTCCCTTATTAACTTTAACATACCTTTGAGACGTACACGACGTACAGTGCTATTACACACACTTAATTATTAAACCAATGCAGCATCTAATTCAGCGATTAACCGAGCTCTTCATACTCTAAATAATATTAGTCTTAACTTTAACATTGACATTTTTTCAGATTCACTGCCGAAATGCAAATTTGGCATCATGTCAATAATTTAAACTGTTCAATGCGCATACATACAGACACACACACATACACACATACACACACATACACACACACACACACACACACACACACACACACACACAACCAAACACTCCCAAATACATTACACACGTCACACACACACACCTTTTTTTTTTTTTTTTGTACAATTTTTTTTACATTTTAAGTTTTCCAGTAATGTAGGCCTCACTGGGTGGCTTGCCCGTGCTGAGGCCTTCATTTTATAATATAAAAATATTATCTACATAATACATTTAAAGAGAATGTTACATTAGATAGAATAATACATTTAAAATTAAAAATACATATTACATAATAATATATTTAAAATCAAAAAATAATACATTGAAAATAATCTTGTGTGTTTGTGAGTGATGTGTGTGATGTCTTTATACTACACACGTCACCTGGTAATTAAAGAAAAAGCATACCACTTAGAAGATATTACAAGGAAAGATATCATAGGTATCATGTAAATCATGTACTGTTTGTTTCTATAATATAAAAAAAAAACCCAGCTCTCAGTTAAACCACACGAATCCATAATCACTGTACTAGTTTATTGACAAACAAAATCTTTCTGATATCCGGAATATTATTACGATAATTGTCCATTATTGCATAAATACAACAGTTTTAAAAGAACTGGCGCCTCCCCTCGAGAAGTACTTTTTACTTATTTTAAAATTAGTCAATTTAGTATTTTTTCTGTTAGTTTTCATAAAGCAGTACTTTTACTGATACAATTGTTCCCGGTATCTTTTCTAGCCTCAGTTGTTAGACAGATCATCTCAACAATAAAGTTTTCTCTGTTCTCAATGTATTTCAATTTTTTAATACGGAATCTATATTATAATCCTTTTCCATATACCATACTGAGAATAAAAAAGTAATCATAACATAAAAAGAAATTTTACAAACATCTGATTTCTGGACCAGTTTTACGTTTTCAGCCAAATCGTTATCCCAGGACCTGAGGAATTTTCCGGCGGCCACCTTGTAATACTTCGCATCCATCTTTACTAGATTAACCGGGTCAAAGAAGCAATGCGCGGCTGAAAAGATAAACATGTATTATTTTATCGCAAAACTGAGAATATTTAAAAAAATATATTCTTTATAAATCGTTATCCTAACTAGCAAGAGGAGACTGACTGTGTTGAGTGAGGTAAAGATTAAGCTATCTACATATGTTATGTATAATCATGTTCGACGGTTTGGCGCGATCGAAGATTTTGACTTGGAACTATGCTCATCATTGCGTCCGCATGCTCGAGCAGCTCTACACAAGACATCATAGATATAAAACCAAGACGCTCAATCAAATTGTAAATTTTTGTCGTACGTCCTTGAATCTTTTTTGTATCGAGCGGTTGGCTCGATATCGAACAAAAACAAAACATCGGACATGAACGATCGTGAGTACATAGTTTTAGAGATAATATCAAAAATGATACGAAATATATTATTGAATATCACTTACCACTGATTACAAGATTAACATGTATAATGGAACCTCCGCAAATCTGTTCGGTTTTATTTGATGTTTCGTCCCACTGGTAGATCCCCACGTGCCAAGGGAATGAGTCTTTTTTAACAGTGGTCCCATGTACAATTTGTACTTCGCCCAAGGCCTTTTCTAAACCGCAATCTACAAAAAAAAACTGTTTTGTTAACTTCAAAAAACAAAGCATAACGATGCTTTTTTTTGAAGGGTTAAAGTTAAAAACGTTTCGCACTAGAATTTCATGAATAATATATCATTTACAAAATATTTAGATTTGAATGTCGTATGTTTTGTACAATATTTTGAAGAGAGTGGAGTTAAGTGTTATGTCCTTCCTACAAAGAGCCCTTTCCAGTTTTTGCCTAAAAGGAACCGGAAAGAAAGTTTATGACTTAGACCCTGAAATATAAGCCTCGGGGTAAAAGTGTTTATTCGGCATTTCAACGAGCAAGGAGTAAAATAAGTACAAAATTCTCCACCTGGTTTACAATATGGAATAGGGTTATCCCAATTCCCGCCTGGCATGCAGGTCAGGTCTTCAAGGTCATAGCTGGGATTGAGGTGCCCGGACTTGCAAGTTGAAGTAATCACGGATCCATAAGGCAGATGCTTGGGACAGTCCATCTCAACTTCCGATTTAGAGCACCTGAAGTCCACAGTGAGAGATCGGACCATAAGACATCTTTCTAAAAAAATACATAGGGGATCAATGAACTACCCAGAAGTTGCTGCATAGAAACCACTACACTTCTGACCCAGTCGCAGTAGTGTGAACACTGGATTGTACAATGTAAAAGACGCACGCAAATAATTCGCACAATATTTGCCATTTTTTCGCTACACGAGAGTTATTAATAAACATAGATAGGAAATACGAATACCTTTCACGTAGGTTTCAATGAAAACCAATGTCGCTATCGACTAAGTAACTATTGGTTCTAGTGCATTCAGCCCGCGCTTTATCTTTATTACACTTGCCTTATTTTACGACAACCCGACACAAGAGGCGCTGAGAAAAATAATTTTAGGCCGTATCTCATCAGAAGTGAAGATATATATATATATATAAATTCTAATGACTATTTGTCGAAAGAGACCGGCGTAAGAGGTCAAAGGGTTTGGCTCAACGAGGCTCTCTTGATCCGGGTCAGTCGCGTTCCCCGCCAAGGGCACCCCTGTTAAGTCTATGTTTATTTCTTGGGGTGGCCTGACATGATAATACATCGCCATCCCATAGGATAAAAATGAAAATTTCATAATTATGAAGAATGGTCAGACTTTTTTGACTTTTTTTTCAGACTGCTTTGCCAAAAAAATAACAATCAATATATTTAAATAACAATCCATATTTTTTTCAGATTCCGTTGGTTGGTAGTTTTCATTTACAAAATTTTGCGAAAGGTTTCGAAAATAACGGCCACAAAGAAAATACTTACTTCTGCAAGTTGGCGGTGGACTGTCCCATTTGCCGGCATCGCAAGTGGCAAACACCTTTTCTGTGGAAGGATCGTAATTCTTGTAGCAAGAGTAAGTGATGAGGGTGAACTCTTCAACGATAGTCTTTGGCCGCAAGTTCTTGTTAGGACCCGACACCGTGAACTTCCCGTTCGATGGGTAGCTTGGCAAGGCGCATTTAGATCTGAGAAAGAATGAAAAAATACGTTTAAAAAAATCTAAATTTTACATTTTGTCAATTTAGTTCTCATCGATAGCCTTTTGTTCTTGATAGAACTGTTGTTTCACGGATTTTTGAACAATTTAAGGCCTTGGAAATAAAATATCCAATGTCCCAAATTGATTATGTTTAAGGACAGCATTTAAACTAATTAACAATATTTTTCTGATGTTGAAAATAATAAATGATAAATTTTTAATTCACCTTTTATGCCCATAAATAAATAAAACACTTCAATCTGTGGGTGGTGATCAATGAACAGTATTTGCAGTTTTCACAAACAAACTCTTACATTTTTTTAACAAGAACTGTTGCATGGAACATTTTTATAAATGTGGACCTTCGAGGTTTTCTTCCCAAGGTCTCCAAATGTTAAGCAAAGCTGTCGAAACTCTTGAAGTTGTAGATTCAACAGATCACAAACGAAGTGAAACACTTTAACAGCATGTGCTCAAACAACAAGGATGGACTTATATTTAACTAATGATGTGGTAAAAATGATAAGATTTCATTATAGATTTCATAGTATTTTGAAGTCTTCAAAATACCCCCATAGAATA
Organism: Hesperophylax consimilis; assembly: GCF_061612785.1. Lineage (NCBI taxonomy): Eukaryota > Metazoa > Arthropoda > Insecta > Trichoptera > Limnephilidae > Hesperophylax > Hesperophylax consimilis. Next base: position 5,675,262 of record NC_142863.1, on the reverse strand, counting down.
TGAAATCTTTTGTCACAATTATTTTATCAGTAAATTGGTTTAACCGGTAATAAATCATTTCAAAATTGGGAGGGGGTAAAATATAATCATATTAATAAGTCGTCTAAACGTGGCTAAATCACAGTTTAAAGATGACTTAGAAAGCCGAAACAGCTGTAACAATAACAAAAACTAAAAAATACTTGCAGAACTTAATAAATATATTATTAAATTTGTTTTAATTAGATAAGATTTCAATTTACTGAATTAATCGAATTTGAGAAAAGTAGCGATGTAAATAAATAGTCTTACTCATCCAATATCGGTTGTGGAGTGGTTGTCGAAGGAACTGAAAATTATAAAAAGGTTTTATAAAAAAATAATAGTTGAAGATGAAGTATAGATGAAATCAACCAAAAAATGCATAGAATTCGGGTTCCGTGAAAACTCAACACAGTGGCATTTGAAAACATATTTGAAAAGTAGCCCTAACCTAACGTAACATATTTAACTTGCATCACTTTTCAAAGGTGCGTTGAAGTGTCACGTTAAGTTGTAGTATGATGTGTGGAGGGCCTTTATGGAAAGGAAGGAGAGTAAGTTCTGGGAAATAAAAAGGTATAAAGGGTGGGTAGGAATCTGAGAACGCCATTTGTCAAATATTTTTTGGAAAGATTTTAGACATTTAGATAGACTTGTCCAAATTTATAAATAAATGAAATGGAAGGTTAAAATCCTACGGATACATGCTAATACACCATGTATGCATAATATCAACCATTCGTTAATAACATATATATATTTATAAAAATGATTGTTTCTTTGTTTATCCGCAATGGACTTAAAAACTGCTGGACCGATTACGCTGAAAATTTCAATGTTTGTTTTAATTAGTGTCAGAAGTGGTTAAAGGGTGGTTTGAGTGGATTACAAATAATGAAAAGTCAGGGACGCCTGGTGAAGATATGTATATATATATATGTTTCCCTGTGGGAAGATGATGGTGGTGTTATCTCTCGCTACTGCACTGACTCAATAATCGCTGTGACCTCACAACATCTTTTATTGGTCTCCTTATCAAATCCCCAAACCTATAATAAAGTGATTATTTCCAACTTAAAATATTTACCAACTTAAAATATTTATTTTACTTTTCAAAGTATTTTGACTCAGGGTTGTGGTAACATTAATAAATTTCTTTCAAAAAGAAGTGTTTTACTTTTACAGGTAGGTTTTGTTGACCAATTGTTATTTCCTCGACAGACGGAGACTTCTTCAGTGGGGAAGAAACCGGCACTACAGGAGTACTCCAGCACGCTCAGGCGACTCACATTGGCTCCTGGTCGCGGCACTTCCACCGTGCTGCTCGATGTGTAACTCCCGTTAGCAGGAAACGCGGGCAGGAGGCAACTGCAGACAGGCAAGATAACAATAATTATTAAGTTATAATTGATACCCTATTATATAAATAATACGCCCAACTACAGTGAAATAGTAACAATATCAACAATTCTAGCCGCAAGGGGGATCTAGTGTAGGATATTGACTTTGACATTCCTTTCAATGGCGGCAAATTGAATTTATTTTGTAGATTTTGGCGGTGTTTTGCACTTTCAATTTTCTATTTTGAACAATTTAAATTTAAAAAAAAAGTTAAATGTTTCAAAGAGTAGGTTCCGTGATTCTGTTTACGAACAAAAAACAAAAACACTCAAACAAGATGCCAAAAAGCGTTGACAGGTTTCAGTAGTTGGATAAATGATTTAGTTAAATCCAAGCAAATTAAATGGTTTTGATTATTTAAATCGTGGATTACACCATGAAAATGTAATTGCAAAAAAATAAGGTTAATTTATAAAAGCTGTGATAGTTCCATGTAAAACTTTGTGTTCATGTTGAAGTAAAAAATCATCGTCAATTTTGATGTTAAAAACACATTTTTGTATTTTTTTATGTGCCACCTCAGAAGAACGCCCCCATAGCGCCCCTTTAAGTGTAAAGGCAGCGGAGTTATGTCACCACCCAGTTGGGCAGCCTTCTAAGGCGGGTTAAGGTAGGGGCGGTGGGAAAGGATTTATTAATGCGGGTCTTAAAGAGGGCAGAAAAACTGAATTTCGCATGTGTTTTGAATTATCTAATATATTTTAAGGTAAATATTTACCTACGTCTGCCGTTTTTAATACGAATTTAAAAAAACCAATCATTTGATCAATTTAATGACAATAAACAACAACTTTTGAATTTACGATTTTGAAAAATATTGATGTTTAATATTATTTACGTAAATAATAATTTACGCGAAAATTCGCCAACCGACGCAAGATTTTGAAAGAACACCGGTATGAAGTTTGCGAATAATTAGCGTTTGTTTATAGGCAGTGTAGGCACTGCCAACCTAACAATAAAAAATATGAAACACATCGGAAGCTAAAAATGAAAAAATCTAAATATAATTAAAAATATGCAATACTGTGTAATAACGTGTAAAACGGATTTTTATTGCATAAATAATAAAAAAATATTTTTTTATTATGTGTTATATCTGCCAATAGGTTACAAAACAAACGCGAATTATGCGGGAACTTCATATCAGTGTTCTTTCAAAATGGTGCGTCGGTTGGAAAATTAATGATAATACTAATAATAATAATAAAAACGTTTATTTGACAATATTTTTTACATGTTTGCATACAGTTAGTATACATACATTTAGATGATTATATTGCCAAAAGGGCAACTGCTCAGCTGTACATTCCGGATTTCTCCGGGAATGTAGCTGGTTTTCAGCAGTGCCTTTAATATAATGTGTTATAAATCGTTTAATTTAAATAAGACATTTTAATTAATAATAATAATAATTCAATTTTTCAATTAATAAATTAAATTAAATTATTAATTAAAAATTAAATAAAATTTATTATTAATTGAAAATTTATGATAACATAATACAGGGTGCGGCAGAGAGGACGGACGTTTTTGAGATGGGTAGTACTCTCCCCCCTCCGTCTACGAGAGAGGTGGGGAGGGGGGGTGCCGCTTGACTCGTTAGTTCCTAGCATTGTTTTACCAGTTGTCGTCATGGAGCCGTGGACGGTGGAGCACCGCGTTTTCGCCTATGATTGTCCCGTCCGAAATGATGAGTCAGTCACCGTCGTACAGCGTGAGTTTCGTCGCCACTTCAACATTCATCGGAATAGAGCTATTCCCTCTCGAAACACCATCCTTCGTTGGGTTGAATCACTTCGCAGGCGTGGTGAACTGATCAACAGAAGACCAAAAGGAGCTCCGCGAACAGTTCGAACTCCTGAAAATGTTGAACGCGTTCGACAAGCCTTTCTTCGCAGTCCGACTCGATCTGTCCTCTCTTCCCTGGTCGCCTTATTTCCAGGTTTGGCGATATTCATTGGCCTCTTCGGTCCCCAGATTTATCCATATGCGATTTTTTCTTATGGGGACACCTCAAGGCTAGAGTATACGAGAACAAGCCCCGAACTCTGGACGAATTGAAGGACGTAATTCGCGTGGAAGCCGCCCAAGTTGAGAGAGCGATGTTGGAGAGAGTCTACGCAAACTTCCAAGAACGCCTCCAGCACTGCATCAACAATTTTGGCCACCACATGCCTGATGTGATTTTCCACACTTGACTGTCTCAAATGCTATTTCCTCGCGATCCTGATTCTATCAATAAATTTGTTTTTTAGTAACTATTTTATGATTTTTTTAAAACCGTCCGTCCTCTCTGCCGCACCCTGTATATATTAAATTGTAAAGATTGCAACTTTTTTAAATACGTACGTAAGATATCTAGAAATTTTAGAGTTAAGGAGCACCTAAGCAGTTGGAATAATAATTATTATTCTGAATTTGCCAACCACCAATCAACTTTTGGTATAAATAAGGAGTTAAAAATTGTTTTTAAATGTTATGTATTTAATTTTATTTTTACCAAATATTACAAAAATCCATCTTCTAAATTTGTTTTTGCATTTTATTATTATTTATTAACTTTCAAAAATACATTTTTTTAATATTAAGTCCCATTAAACTGATTGATATCAGTTTGTCAACGGGTTCTTTTAACAATTAGGTACTTTTTAAATACATATAAAATTTTAACAAGTACATAAAATATACAAATAATTACATTAGTACAAAAAGATTCTTTCACATAACCATTTATTTAACATACATTTCCTTCTGTGAGTCAATTCACAGCTTTTTAATGAGTTTGGTAACATGTTGTAAATTATTGGAACGAGGTATTCTAGAGTTCTTTGACCGTATTTATTCAGGTATCTGGGAACTACAAGACCATCGTTTGCAATTAGTCTTGTATTATGAACATGTGTCACTATTTTATTATGTTCAGATTGAGATGTATGCTGACACGCAATTTTAAGCCACAATAAAGCACGAACAGACAATAAATTTACAGAATTGTATAGTAATGACTTTGGTACGTCATTCCTTTGTTCGTATTTAGTTTTGTTTAATAATAATTTTACCAAAGAATATTTTTCATTTTGGACTGAAAGAAGATTTGTTTTTGTTGAATGTCCCCATGAAGTTATTCCATATCTTATTAGGGATTCCGCCAATGACAGGTATACTATTCTAAGGGTATTTGGTGGAACAAAAAACTTCAATCTATAAAGTTTGCTCACTATAGCTCTAAGCCGTGCAGACTTTTTGTATATCTATATCCCATTTAAAATTACAATCAATTGTTAAGCCTATTTCTACGTATTTTTTTTATTTTTATTTTTTTATTTATTTATTGTAAGAAACAAACAGCATTTTTTTACAGGATTAGTTATACAAGAGGTTACATATGAGGTAAGCCAAAATAGTTTCTTATGCTAATGTTGGTTAATGTGATATAATACAAGATTGTAATTGGTTATAACCATTAACTGAAAATGAAAATGAAATTAACAAAAAAAAAATAAAAATCATTTAAATATATTAGAAGGAAGAAGGAATAGGAAAGGGCAAGAGGCAGAGGAAGATGGGATGGGGACAGGAGAAGCTCATGTTGTACCTTTTCTATAACTGTGCATTAATCATTATTGAAATAAGCTCAATATTTTTACATGAGAATGGTTGTATTACAAAGTTATGGATGCAATTAAAATCATGAGAAATAATTTTAGGAGTTATGGTGATGTTATTATGAGGAGATCTGATGTGCATAAGCTTAGTTTTTTTAGCATTGATTATTAAACCTACATCATGTGACCATTTTTGAAGAGTGACAAAGTCAATTTGCAGTAAAGTACTCGCTATTAATAAATCCTCATGTGAAATAACTAATGATATGTAAACTGATAGTATATATTTCTTATTTTCAGTTAAACCTATTTAACCTATTTTACAACTGAATGAATCATGTATTACATTTATATAATTATACACAAATTTCGACTACCATAATACGGACATGTGTCTAGTGTGGTAGTCGAAAAGCATGTAAAAAACCTGTATCCAAATATATTTTTATGAATAAAGAAAAAAAAAAATATATATATATATATATATATTTCTTTAGAAGTTAATCTTTCATTACGTTAATTTATAAAAGTTTTCGACATATACGTCAACGTGTTAGTTTATGAAAAAAATGCAATATACGTAAATACGTTAATGACCTATTTTATGATAATTTAATTAATTTTATATAACCTTTTTATAATGATAACTAACTAATCACAGCTAAGTGAAATATTTTTGAAATACTCTTGTCTATAGAAAAATAAACATCTCTGTCTCTTCTTGTATGCCTATTTTTAAATTAGTTCATTTTCATTATAAGTTTGTCCTTGCGAAGAAACCATTGGTTTTGAAACATGTTTTTCCTTTTCGATGAAATAGCTGAGATACAAAGCTATTTTTTTTTAAATTAAATTAAAGTAACGCTAGTGATTTTAAATACTATCGAAGAAAAAAAAGAATGAAAAATATTAAGAATAATATATATATTACTATCTCGCAAACAATGTTCTTACCTATGAGGTAAAAACATTGTTTGCGAGAGGGTAAGGGCCTAAGTTGTTTTTATAGGCTTTGTGTTGTTTCTTAAATGGTCGGCCATGGTGGTCGTTATAGGAATAATTTAGCGGAACTATTCACACACATGTTGTCACTATATAGATTGGTTTAGTAGCAAGCAGGGGATCGAGTGGAAATTATAAATAACATTATATTTACCCCCGTAATGCACCTCCATCCACCAGGATCACAACTTCTACCAAACCTGTAAACATCAAAAGTATATTTTATTTATTTCATTAATAATATATTACAAAGACAATTAAAAGGAAATCATTTTTATGATAATTTATAAATTAAACATTGTGTTGAGTTTAATATTATAAGAGATTATTCAAGACCCAATATAAAAATTTGAGAAATGTATTAAGGGAGATTAGGTTACGGTGTAGAATGTGTGGGTATTATGGTTGAAATGTGATATTGTGAAACCGTCAGTCTCTGCCTACAACGCGGCTACTTCCCTATATCATGGAAAAGTACCTTCTACCGTTCCACAAGCCAAACAAAGATCGATCGAATCCGTCAAATTATCTCCCTATTAGCTGATTACCAACACAGAGCAAAGTCCTAGAGCTAGTCATCCCGAATAGGTACCTACCTCACCACGAGCAAAATAAGACCCTTCCTGACGAACAATTTGGTTTTCACAAACTTACACAAGTCAGAGAACACATTATCAGAGAATTTAAAGGTAAAAATTACACCGTAATGGCGCCATTGGACCTCGAAAAAGCCTTTGACATGGTATGGATGGAAGGACTCATCTACAAAATGTACATAAACAACACGCCAATATACATCATCAGAAATTGCGCAATCGTACTTAGAAAACTGAAGCTTCACAGTCAAAGTGGGCGATGCAACATCTACAAGAAGACAAATATCTATAGGACTCCCGCAGGGAAGTTTAAAAATGCATCAAGGCAGTACATGCGGACGACGCGGCAGTATATGCTTCCTCAAGAGCGCCTGACATGACAGTAAAGTACGTGCAACAATACCTCGACACGCCCACTAAATGCTACAAAAAATGGCGGCTAAAATTAAATGAGGCAAAAACTGAAGCAATAACCGTCACGCGGAAACACAAAGAAAAAACTCCGCAAGCAAAAATTCTCATGGGACTCAAGATGGACTCACGACTAAATTGGAAAGCTCGCATCGACATAGCGAAAGCAAAGACTCAGAAAGCAATAGGATCGATAATCCCAATATTCAAAAGAAAGAGTTCGCTAGCAAAGAGAAAATTCATCTGTACCTCAGCTTATTTAACCCAGCGCTTACGTACGCTTTACCGGTATGGACAAACATAGCTCACACAACATATAAAAAACTTCAAGTTACACAAAAAAAATGCATACAAATTCGCCCACAACACACCACGATACACAAACCTAAAACTCTACACGAACGAGAAGATATACCCACACTACAGGAGCACGCATACCAACTCACCTCACAACTTTACAACACTCTAAATCCGGATAATCCGTTAATTAAAGCGCTGGGTAATTATAACTCAACAACAGATATCGCTTTCAACTACAAACATAGGATGCCCAAACACCTCATCATGAAGTTTCATGAGAATGATGATAGCGACAACGAAGAAGAAGATGAAGAAGATTATTAATAATGTATCCTATTCATGCCAAATACTGTTTTTTCTCCCACATACTTTTCTCCGCGCAAGTAAAACACAAATATGTAGATTAGGGTGGAACACTTTTATATGAAAATTTTTTTTGAAATTCGAATTGGAAGATTAAAGTTGCTTTATGTAATTGTAAATAACACTTCTCAATTAATTAATAAATCATTTTTTTCAAAAGTAAACACAGGTTTAGAAAGTTATGTTGGTATGAATAAAATCATATTATATAGCAAAAATCCTTATTCGGCTCAAACTTTGACATGAATTTTCAAGATGCTAATTTAGATATCACTCTCGTCTTGTCTTGTCGAATACACTTAGAGCTGCTTCTGTCACAACTTTTACAGATCTTTCCACAGCCTGGGTGTGGCAAGGCAGTCTCATAAACTTCAACACTCTATCTTCTCCATTTTTAATTAGATCTTGCAACTGCTCATCGGAAATATTCGTCAGTATTGGGGCTTCGTATATATTTTGTTGCCAGTCAATGATGTCTTTGTAAGAACATGCATTAAAGTCCACTTTTGGCACCTCGAACATGAGCGAAACAATATTTTTATTAACTTGAATAGCCCTTAAAATGCGTCTTGCAGCGAGTTCTCTAATGTGCTTACGTGAATCTGTTATCATACTCAACAATAAATTTTCTGGATGAGCAAAGTAACTGTTTCGAATTATAACAGGGTCCACTATCGCTAAAAACTTGTTGGACAAATATCTTGTGCTGTTAATGAGCTTGCGTAAATGATTTAAACCACCTTTGCAGGATTAATGTGTTTGGTAGAAAACCAGACAGGAGCGTATGATTATACGACAAACGTTGCTAAAGTAACAAGATTTTGTTGTGGATTTTCTGTAGAAATATACAAATGCAGTATGCGATTAGCTCTTGTCAACCAGCGGGCATGGGGTAGTTTACCTGGGCTTCTCTGCAATAAATCACGAGACCAGGATCCATTTATGACAGCATTAGTAATTTCATGTTAATATTTCTGGTCTGTACTGAGATTTGTGGATATTTGTGGAGGTAGTTAACCTTCTCTCTTCTTAAAATTAGCCGACGGCAGCGTCTCGCATATCTCTAATGCTTTACCAATTTGACCTGCAAATGATTTATGTACTACAGTAGGGCCATCCAAATAGGTAAACAAATGCCTCAATGGTAACTCATTGGCGTGTAAGAGACAAATTATCCATTGCAATGGTCGACACTGTCTGTTTTCCAAAAGACGAATCACGCCTCCCACTTTCTCTGTATTTGTGTTTGTTTCATCACAGCCAATAGCCATTAAACCATCTAGTGATATTTTTTCCGTCGTTAAAAAGCTGTGGATAGCTCTTTCAATATTTCTTGCACTGCCCGATGTTGGAACCCTATACCCAACATAAACAGTACCTGGTTCTTTTATAATTGAAATATGTTCCTCTTGTACAACCACTCTAAGCCTCTTTTGTCTTTTTAAAACAGTTTTAGCCGTCTTGTCTTTCCTTCCATCGAAATATAATGAAGGAATTTATGTTACTCTTTCTTCGGTTAAAATTTGCTCGCGTTTCATTCTGTCTTATTCTTCTTAGTTTCATCCTATCTTTTATGCCTCATTTCTTGTTTGAGAGTACGAAATCTTCTATTCAGTAATTTTTTACTCTGGATAAGATCCGTTCTTCCTCAAGCCATTAGTCAGTTAGTGCGTTGGTCTTCAAAAACCATTTGTTCCTCTTTTGGAACTTTTTTTTCTTTCAAACAAGTACAGCTTACAAATTTTTGATATTTACTTGCAACTATGTCAAAAATCTTTCTACTTTGTACTCTGAATTCTTCTAACTTTTCTTCCTTAAGTTTCTTCAAGGACTTTTTCAAATTATAACACTTCGAGTAATAAATTTTTAGTAACTGTAAGATTCTTTTGTGTGTGACAATTGGAATAGAAGATTTTATGCACAATTCTTCAATTTTTGTTCAAACTTTTTCGGCAATTTCCAAAATCGTAGGTTCTTTTGTTGTGTTATTCCTTACTTTTAAGTCTTGTGGAATAGGCCAGTGCAATTAGCGATTCGCGATCGAAGTAATTCCGGTAGTCCCAATTTTTTTATATGTTATATAAACTGATCTCCTGATGTAAAATCTGAGTTTCCGACCTTGGCGCACCTGTGCTCGCGCCGCCATTTTGAAAAAACTGGCCGAAATCGGGCAAAATCTAGTTTTTCCCAAATATCTCATTTCCAATGCAAATTTCGGCTAAAGTATTTTAACAAGTATAATAGAACATAAAATAACCTACAACTTTTGTGAAAACAAATTTCTTCTATCTCTAATAGGTACCGAGGTAGAAAGTCGTAAAGGTGCGTATATTTTTGAAAAAACAAGTTTTTTGCGCGACCAGGTTTGGTTTTTTATAAATACCTCGTTTCCAGTACAATTTTGTGAAAAATTTATTGTTAATAATTTTGTAGAAAATAAAATTTGGTTAAGGAAATAGGTATATAATTTATATTTTTTATCTCTATTACGTATCCAAACTCTAATCCACCAAAACCAGGCCAAAAATTGAAACAGAGGTTAGGTGTTTTAAACTTGGCATTCCTTGATTTTATTTTTCTTTAACAATTATTGTTCTAAGAACATATACGTTGACAACAATCGTCATGCCTGTGTCAGACCTAGCAATAAATATAGTAGATAGACTATTTCAGCATATCGGTCGCTATACATTCCCAGTAGGAAGACCAATAAAATTGGCCAAGCCACTACATTTGTGGTCGCAGCTTGGTCTGACATGCCTATCAACGTAAGCACAACATACATTTAAGATTATTTATACAATTAAGAAGATAAGGTACATAAAAAAGATAAAAAATTGGTATTTTCGTAAAATTAACATTTATTGAAATTCTTTTCTTTATTAGTTAAGTTGTCAGCATAACAAAAAATAAAATTAATGGTAGATCAGTTTAGACAGAAGTACGAGCCCTTGACTATAGTTTCTTACTTCTGGCCCTGAATAGCTTCTTCATCTGTCTCGTCACTCAAATTTGTGGCGACTGGGTCATCATATTCCTCGTCATCGTCATCAACGAAGGCTTCAAAAGCATTCTCGCAGGAGTTGCCATTGCAATGAATGCAGAGTAGGGAACATTTCAAACCCGACTTTCTGCAGGTGCACTTTCCAGCGCAACCTTTTTTGCATTGACATGATATGAAGTTCAGCAAGGCCTGAGGTGCAGCTTCCTTCAACATTGTTATTGGAGTAAGTAACCCAACAGCATCCTTTTTCCACCCCCATTCAGTCGGATCTTTATCGTGACCAAGCCAAGTCTGCACTTGCAAGTATGTTCTTGAAGCGTCTTGCTGGATTGCATCTTTGGTGGGTGGTAGCCTGGATAAATTGAATTTGTTCTTATTTACTCCTTTGACAAAAATGATGTACCTTAAATTTTCCAAATTTGATTTCTCGTTGCCGCTATACAAAAGTGCAAATAGTTGTTCGGCAGCCAAAGTGATTGTTTCTGTCTTTGCTTTTGGGTCTTGAAATACACGAACAAGTTCATTCACTGAGTAGTTCTTGAGAAGAATATTACAAAATTTGTGTTTGCCTTGACCGAACGGAGCTCCAGTTGTATCGCAACCTTATGGCATGAAGGAATAAAATGTTTTCAACTATTTCAATGTGTTTAAAACATTTGTTCGAGTACAACGCGTTAGGTGATTTACCTTTTCCAAATTTTTGGTAATATACGTTGGGAGGTGAGAGAGCTGTGAGGAGTACCAGCAGATCAATATCCTGACCAACGATTATGACTACATCATGTTGAGATGATAATGAATTTGCTGTGTTCACTATGAGAACGTCAGCATCCTCTTCAGCTTGTACTATCGTTATGTGGGATCGTGCAAATGAGGTTCTGAGTAGGGAAATAAAACGAGACTTGTTCTTCTCATTTCCCAGAAACTTTTCCTGTAGCACTTGTGGGTGCATGCTTTCAAAAAACACAACTTCAGCAGAAGTTGTAACTCTGGCACGCCGTGCTCTTTCCACCCCTTTAATGCTTTTCTTTTCCATAGAATCTGGGTATCCATCGAATACCACTACTGCATTGGATCCATAATGATTTTTTACATACCTGACATATTGCTGGAAAATTACTGAAAAAGGTTGAGCACGACCCCATACCACTTTGTGCAGTAAATATCCTCCATCAATTACGTGTATTTTACTGCTTCCCAGTTCTGTATTATTTGGTAGAGGGTTGAATGATGAATAAAATATAGACTTCGTTCCTTTGCGCATGCCTTCCTCTGAGAAAAGAGACAATGGTACAGGAGATAGTTCATATTGAATAGCATTAATGGATCTATTGCCATAGTCACACCCTGATTTTTGACACTGCTGGTCACCGCCGCAAGAGAAACTATCGCATCATTACGTTTTAAGTGTAGGTTTCCAAAGTTCTGGTTGATAACTTTAGACATAGCTAATTTCCCCATCTTTTCAGCCACGTGACAAGTGACTTTGCGATCCCCGATTGTGCCACTGCTAATAGACATAATCACGTTTGTTTTAGGAAATGGTTCATGGCAAGCAAACCAATCAATGAGAGTTTGAACGTCTCTATCATCCCTCTTAATTCTTGTAGGCCTCATCTCTACATGTTGCTCTGACGTTTCTGATTCAATCCCACAGAATGACTCGATACCCTCACAAATGTTATGCAGATAAACGAATCCAGCAGTCCAACGAAGGATGGAACTGTCTGTGAAGGGAACCGGAAGGGAGGAGTAGAAGGGTGGGGGGGTAGCCCCCCCCATACCGAAGTGCCCTCTAGTAAATTTATAGATGTATGTATTTAAAAATGCAAACAAAAATCTAATAACGTGATAATAAACCGTGATAGATTTTCTGTGCGTACCTACCTAAATTTGTTTATTCTTTATATCGGTAAAAAAAATCTATTTTAACATAAAAATTGCAAAGCTTTTTTTTAAATTTTATGTTCTACAAAATTGGTATCAATAAAATTTTCATGAAATTCCACTGGAAACGAGTTATTTTTAAAAAACCAAACCTAGTTGCGCAAAAAACTTGTTTTTTCAAAAATATACGCACCTTTACGACTTTCTACCTCGGTACCTATTAGAGATAGAAGAAATTTGTTTTCACAAAAGTTGTAGGTTATTTTATGTTCTATTAAACTTGTAAAAATACTTTAGCCAAAATTTTCATCGGAAATGAGATATTTGGGAAAAACTAGATTTTGGCCCGATTTCGGCCAGTTTTTTCAAAATGGCGGCGCGAGCACAGGTGCGCCAAGGTCGGAAACTCAGATTTTACATCAGGAGATCAGTTTATATAACATATAAAAAAATTGGGACTACCGGAATTACTTCGATCGCGACCCCCTTTTTGGCGCTAATTGCACTGGCCTAGAACCCATTCGTAGAATTTCATCACATTTTCATACGTAAGTATTATATATATATATATATCTATATATCGACTACCATAATACGGGCGTGTGTCTAGTGTGGTAGTCGAAAAGCATGTAAAAACTGTACACATTAATATTTCATGAATAAAGAAAAAAAAAATATATATATATATATTCTCTTTCAATTCTGCACTTACACCAAATATCAGAAATTTTAAAATTTGTCTTCTAGAACTCATATTAATTCACTTAAAAAACGTTTATCAATAAGTGATCGTGAATATAATTGACGCGCGACCTTTCACCTTGAGACAATTATCGACACTAGTTTAAACAAAACACTGCATTTCGTAGATTGTCAGGTTCCACCCTCCGCTTCGTCCCGAACTTTGCTCCTCTGTTACAGCGCCAAAATATATTAAAAAAAGAAATATTTGATTGGAACAGCTAGTTAACTATATTTGAATATGTTATTAAATAAAATAAACCTATTTAATAAATTCTGTATTATTTTATAGGCCGCGCAAATAGCCCCTAAACTGTCGTTTTTGTAAATGTTCGATGTCTTGGCGGGGGCTTTTACCGTTGTCTGATATTATTTATATTTTTAATTGAGGTAATTGATGGCAATCGGCAACTTAATACAACTATTCCAAATGAAAATTAGAAAAAAAAAATTCTTTCCGCCCTAATGTAGATGCAGCAGGACCACCAAAGCGAAAAGGAGGCAGCCCAAAGATGAAAAAATTATATATTTACATTCAGTAAATCATAATGTCAAAATAGAGTAAAAAGTTCAGAACTTATTAGAACCGGACTATAATAAATTTAAAAATAAAATAAACTTCACTACCTTAAATAATTTAACCAATTAGAAAGACGATGATATCTCACTATATTATTTTATAAATTATTGTATAAAAAAAAAACTAAAATCTCTTCACTTTATTTGTTTTTATGATTCTTTTTTTCTTCTATTTACATATGTATGTTAAGTTTTTATTTTTTTCCCTTTACACACGAGTTTTAGACTCTTGTAAAGGTAAACATGTTAATTTTCATTGAAATATGTTCTTATTATGTAAACTTAAATAATTATCCTGTATTTTATAAAATAAATAAAAATATTTTTAAAAAATAAAAATATATGTTTTTCTTTTCCCTGTCATTTTTATGAGGTTTTTTATCCAGTTAACAATTTTTCCTCATAAAACACATTAATGTCAGTAAAATCAGTCTTGTTAATACAACCATCAGATTGTAATAGTAATAAGGCCAACTGAGCCGCAGTACTAGTTAGTTTCTTCTTGAATAACGTTTTCTGCAATTTTCTTTATTACACACGCAAATGCGGAGGAATTCCCAAAAATAATGATCCCGATCCTAACACAAAGAGACACGTATGTATTATTTGGCCTCAGTTGGCTGCTGGTGTTGCTAAAGCTGAAGAATATGATTCTCCGAATCGTGGAATTTTAGTAGAATTTTTAGGTAATTTTTTTTCCTACCAATAAAATACAAGGCCTCTAAGTCTATAATAGCCAGATAACATTTTAAACATCCATTTGAGATTGAAAAAAAAACTGTAAGGCGCAATGAAGCCGTTCCATTTGCATAAAGAACAGTAACTTTAAATTCATTAAATTTAAATTATTCAAAAGAATCGATAAAATGAAAAAAATATATATCTAAAATGCCCTGATGATGGATACTATAATGCTCTCCGAAACGTTGGGTAAAGGAGGGAAGCGCAACACGGTATAATACTCCCAAAATAAAACACTACAATCCTTCTGGCTGTGAAAATCTCAAATCACACCAGAAGCTTAGATTGTTTGTGCATAAAGACCAGTTGAAGAAATGAGCGTAACGAAATAACATTACGTAGAAGTGAATGATAGAAGAAGTTAGGGACGCTCGAGGAAGACATGCGATTCGAATACTGAAAAAAATCAACAATAATACTATTTCCACTTTCAAACTACACCCAGTTTATTAGAATTTCCAACCTCGAAACGTGACTCCAAACCGTTAATAACCCCGAACAGCGCCGGGTTAACTTCATCTATTCTTAATACATAAAGAAGAGTATCAATGAGTTTGTTTTTTATACGAGATTGATCAAACTTTGCAGAGTTGATCTTCAAAATAAGAGGAAGGTCACTGTTTACAAGTTGTAAACTATTAGACAAATTACAAGTGTTGCGCTGTTATCGAGAAAATTAATCTGAAGGGTGATGTGTTATGTATTATCGGAGTCATTTATATAATATTCTTGTGTCTATACATATATGAATATTATATGAAACTTTGCGGTATCAATAATGATATCCGTCAATTTATTCCGAAACGTAAAGAATTATTACAAATAGATCATTAAAACTATGATAGTTGGTTTCCAAAAACTAATAATGTACAGGTAACACAATCAACTCACCCAAAAACAATAGAGAAGAGCTTGCAAAGGGCTGGAACAACATTTTGACCCTGCACAAGAAAGTATTAAAAAGCGTCGACATGTTTTCGCACAACAACGTAAATTAATAATTATTCTGATAAATTTCTTTATCAAACACTGACGTGGGGTAAATGCGGGAGAAACACCACAGGGGGAGAGATGCCACAGTCGTAATAATTTTTGATGTGGCGGAGATATCATAATTTTTTTAATTGATTGATGGAGGCTTTAGAGTTGAACGACGCAAGTCAGTGCCTACTCGTCTGTGATGGTGTTGATGAAAAAAAAACGCCAAAGTTTTACTCCATTTCCATTGCTGATTACAAGCGTAACGGATACATACTAAACTTCTAAACCTATGGGTCCATTGAAAAGGATTAACAATTGAATTATTTTTTTACAAAAATTAACCTAAATCGATTTGCTAAATGGACTGAGCGCATTAACAATACAAATAATACTTTGTTCAAACTAATCTATTTTTTTTCAAAACCACTAATATCGGATGAGACAGTGCAAATGACAATATCCTAAAATCACTTATTAAAACCCAAAAAGCCAAAATGAAAATTTTTCTGACGAAATCATTGAAAAACTTAACATGTTAATTTAATAACTCCATTCATAAACAATTCTCCATTACATTCATAAATATAAAACACAAGAAATAACATAACCCAACAAACTACTACGAAAACAACATTTTGGTCAAAAAGCTTCCTTAGCACTTATTTCTACAATAGAATCCCAATCTCATTCATAGCAAATTAATTAATTTCCAAAAAACTTGATGCAGAACATCGAAAATATATACTGACACCAAATACAAATAGAAACCGAAACCACTCAACTGCATTAAAAACACCATGAAATATATTTATAATTGTTTCAGAAAAAAACAGTAAATAATATTTTTTATAATTACTTCTTAATATCCATACTACTGAATTTTAATAGTATGTAAAGGAAATCTTCAGCAAGGGAGATCCCAGTGAGGGGATTTTATTTTACTACTTGTTATGTATTTAAAAAGCAAGATAATAAAACAATTATTATTACAATCGTAAAACAGATTTTATTTTATTTCGCAAGTAAAATTTACATTATTCTTCCAAAATGGTGGCATCTCTCCCACCTTTACCCTACCCACCAAAATTTGCAATTTTGTGGAATTGGTCATTTACGGATAACCTTTCCCCAGGGCACAAGATAAGCCAGTGCAATTGATTACAACAAGACAAAATATTTATTGGTGCTAAAATCAGCAGTGTTGGTATGCCCGAATTTCTCATTTCTCTAAATTTCACTCCGATTTCCTTACAATTTCAGAATTGATTTTTGTGTAATACTTCTCACTCAGTACTGGATTCCCAACAAAAAAGGTAATTATTCGGAATTGCTGGCCACGGATTACACGAAATATTTTTAAATAAAACCTTCTGAATCCGGCTGCATTTGGGAATTTTTTTAATTTTAGCATTTTAATTTTTAATTACGTAAAATGAAATTGGTTTTCGTTGTATGAAGAGACAGACGGAATAATTTCTGTTGATGACATTTTATTTTGTTGGTATTCCTGATACAATATATAGAAAGCATATTGTCATAGCACAATATATAGAAAGAAAAATATATATATATATAAGATTTAATAAGAGAATAAGACAAAAGAATTATAGTGGTTTAATTTCTGGGTATTATGCCGTGTTGCGCTACCTCCTTCTTTAGTCCATGTTTCGGACAGCATTGCAGTCTCCACCATCAGGGCAGATGTGTGAAGATTAAATAATATACATTAGTATAAAGTTAACAAAAGATATTTTTATCAAAATCAATACTTTAAACTATAAATTTAATAAAGCTGGTAACTGTTTACATTGTACTATTATATATATACTAACATTAAGAATCATAATAATAACAATTTCAACTTCATTTATTTATCCTCGGCAGTCGTATGTCAGTAGGTAGGTATCTATGTACTTACGCTGTGCAAACGTTTGTTTGGCCTGTTATTACTATAAATAAAAATAATAATAATTACAATTTGGTTGCACCTTGGGAACTACGTTAAACATTGATATTTTTATGAATTGAAGAATGCAATTAATGAAATTGTGTCTTGTTGACGTGAAATATTTTTAATTTTGTTGTATTTATAAAATGAATCAGTACAGTGTGTTTTGTATGAAGGCCGGCTTGAGTCGATCTATGGAGACTCTTTGATACTGAAGGCCGTGGATACTGGCCGGAGTAGGTTTTATCTTGTCAAACCTTCGTTGTAAACGTCCGACGTAAGTGTCGGGTTCTTCGCGCGGTGTTGCTGTAAAAAAATCGCACGGTAATCTGAGAGTTCTTCCGTGGGTAATTTCTGCGGGTGAATATTTTGAATCTTCGCGTAATGTGGATCTCAAACCAAGAGGGATATTCTCTAACAAGTTTGCGTTATCGTTGGTTATTAGGGATGTTTTAAGGGTTCGGTGCCATCTCTCGATTATGCCGTTAGCTTGAGGGTGGTACGCGGTGGTTCGAGTATTTTTTATCCCAAATTTGTGTTTTGAAAAGGGTTGAATCGAATTGTCTTCCCTGGTCGGTGGTCACGGTTTCAGGAACGCCGTGTCGTGCTATCCATTCTGATGTCAGGGCCGTGGCAACGGTCTCTGCTGACATGTCCTTTAAGGGTACCGCTTTTGGCCAACGAGTGTAACGATCTATCATCGTTAGTAGATATTTATATTCACTGCAAGCTGGCAGGGGTCCTACCAAATCGATGTGTACGTTGCGGAATCTATCCATGGGTAAGATGTATGTTGATGTCGGCGCAACCGTGTGTTTTGATACTTTGGCTTTTTGACACGCAATAAATTGCTTCATAAAGGGTTTTATATTTTTGGCCATTTTGGGCTCTGTCGGGTGCTGTTAGTGGTTCCCAAAATGCCTGGGTGGCATACGCTGTGTACACTTGATATTACTTCTCCTCTCATACTTACAGGAACGAAAGGTCGTACATGGCCTGTGGAAATGTCACATTATAGTGATTCTTCTGTACCAGGAATTATCATCTTCCTTAAGACAGGGGAAGAGTCCTCAAAAGCCTTATTAAGTTCGTCTTCGGAACTCTGCAGGTTTCCCATATGTCTATAATCGATTGCAAAAGGGCTGATTATCTCCTTTTTACGAGACAGCGTATCTGCTACTGTGTTAAGGTGTCCGGAGATATGTTTGACATCAGTGGTAAATTGAGCAATAAAGTCTTTCCTGGCGAGGTGAACTTGAAGCGCTTCTTCGTGAACGCAAATGTGATAAGTTTGTGATCGGTGTAGATAGTGAATACTCGATCTCCAATGTCATTCCGGTAATATTAAATAGCTTCATAAATTTCTGTTAGTTCTTGGTCAAACGTCCTGTAATGGCGTTGAGTGCACTTACCTTTATGATGACAAACGAGAAAGAAATACAATGGACACTTTTGGTACCGAAATACATGACAACCTTTGCCCAAAGACATCATATTATTTACACAGAGTCTTATGTATGTAACAAACTGCTGATTGCAAATAAGTAACAATTAAAATTTAGATGGCATGATAAACAATGGAAATGTATGTATGGTAAATATTAGGATTTCGTTTATAAGTTGCAGTTTGTAATTTGAGACTTTTTATAACGGTTCAGAAATGTATCAATCTTAGTGTTTTGCTCTCTATGGATCTTTACAATTATGGGCTCCGGTTTTGTCATAAAAGCGGACACTTTCCTCTTTAGAGCTGTATGTAATTACTTTTGGGAGATTTACCAATAGACAATAGCTAAGGATTTCGAGAGGTAGATAGGTAGTTAAGCTAATTGGTCAACGCATATGAACCTAACATTTAAACATAAATTTACTATTTCAAATTATTTTTTAAACCTTAAATTTATAACACAGTTGTAAGACACTGTGTTCATTTAAAAACAGGGCATTAGATTAATTATTTTATTTTAAAAATTGGACCTTATTTGTGAAAAATATTATATTTTTTTAATAATCTTATGTAAGAAATAGCGGGAAAATATAAATGTTATGACTTAACTGTCTGGGATAAGTAAGTTCTGGAAGAAAAGAACAATAACTAATATAACCTTCAACAAAAACATCATTGAAAATCTAATGAGAAAAGATTGCAAGGAATTTGAAGACCTTATGAATTGGATCTTGTTATTCTTTGCATTGCTAATAACACTTTCCTGCATTTTCTTTAAGTATTATCTAATCTTCAACTTTTTGAGCCTATTTTTTAAACACACTATTTATCGTCTTTTTTCATATTATCATACATACTTCATAAATTATTCTCCTTCACATATCGCACCTCCGGTGCTAAACTGTCACTTATGCAAGTTTTGTGAAAATTGATCTAAGTATGAGAAAAAATAACTAATGTACCCCTTTACTTGGTGTGTCATCGTCGTTTGTGTAGTGCGTATAATTTCCGCGTGAGGGTAGTTATGTCGTTATGGTTTTGGTGCAAATCTCACCTCCACTGGGAGAAACAACGTTTGATTGGTTAGTTGTGCGCGGCACCCCGCACGAATAGCAGTCCCCTGGAGCTACAACGCCACTAAGGTCATTGTGACAATTCATTTTTATGATTTTGGAGCAATAACAACACTAACGTTGGTTGTGACATGAAATAATAAAGATACTTGTTTACGTAGTGACATTGTTTCCCCAACCCTTATGTTTTATGGTATAAAGTTTTCGTTCGATTAACAATTGTGACAATGTTCCTGATTCGTGGGGCGAAGAAGCCTGGTCAACCATTTGTGGTAAAAGAAATGAATTACGATGATTTCTTTGATTTGAAGTCACTTGAGGAAAACATGAAGTTCAATATAGCAAAAATTTAAACGGAGATGTAATCTAAACTGGTGATATTAAATGCATTAAATTCACAAAGAATTGTGAAAATTACCAATATCGAACAACTTACAAAACTGAAAACTGGGAGGAAGCAAAAGCTATAATTCAACCAAGGGGAAAAAATTTACGCGGAAGTAGAGGCAACGCCCAAAGAATAGATGACATTCCCTTCAAGCAAGCATACACTTCAAAAATACCAATTACAGAACGCAAAAAGCGTGATTTATTGCAATTAGTGGAGGCAAATATCATACCAAGATACTATGAAAGTTTCTATAATGATCTCATTTAATTTTTTGTGCTTCTAACATTCTATAAAGTCACATTTCTACTTGCAGGGAAAACAAGTTTATTGAAACCACATCGTTAAAGACCCCCTGATTTTCCTGTGAATGTGACAATAAATTTAAGGTTTTTGTTTTTTTAAGAGTACCCAATTAGTACAAAATTAATGCTAATTAAAATAATAATAAGAAAAATAAATTGTATTTGTTTGATACTGTTGGCGTAATTATAGTATTTAAATAGGAACCATACGTGACCAATGACTGATTTAATATGAAACGTCGCTGAAAACCGTTCGTAAAATGGTAAGAAGACTGAGATTGAAAAGTCTGATAAATAGTAAAGTTCTATATGTAGAATTAAGAAAGTTTGTTATACTGCTTTGATATTTTAATTAATAAAACTTTAGAAAAGTATGATATCGTGTTTTGATTGTTATGACATAATTGCCTGGTAAATTGTTTTCTAGTGCCATAATGTCACTTCTGGGAGGGTTGTAAATTTAAAATGTTTATATTTTTTTATTACAAAGTTGTGAGACGTTTGCTTTTACTTTGATATGAAGTTTAAAGTTGTAGTTTAAATAATTACCAGTTCATTTTTTAGACAAGAAGAACTATACATTATAATAGGATGTAGAATTTTCAAACGCTTCTCCTGAAAAATTACATTATTTGCACAAGTGACAGTTTAGCACCGGAGGTGCGATATTTTAAATAAATTTAACACTAAGCTGTCAATAACATGGCATTATTTTTATTATACATTCTTGTCACCAACCTCTGAACAGGTAACACCTGATAAGGTAGGTAATGACAATTAAATTATAAACCAAATTAACTATGGAACCTTTGTTATTGTTGTTTTACTGTAGTTTTATGAAAATGTACTTATTATATTTAAATAAACGCTGATTTTTCGACACTGAACCCAAATCCCAAAATTCCAATATCTTTATTTGACATTATTAAAAAAATAATATTATTTATTTAAGTTTAAGAACTCTGGTTGGGAATTAATACACGGACTGCTTCGAACAGTCGGTATTCAAAATTCACATACAAGTGCGTTGTTTTCCTTTTTTCTGTAAGATTTGTGCAATCACTGCTTAAAGTCGATTTCAACGGCTTGTGACAGTCCAATATTATTCCTTGAACCTCTGTAGCAGTCCACGGTTGGTTACCCAGCAACGTAGCAAGAAATAATTGTTTTCTGTAATGTTTTCTAATGAGAACCGTCGGAATACAAAACCATCTGGTTACGCGTTCCAAACTTGTTATTTCAATTTAACAACACCTGAGTGGCGCAAGCAGCCTAGTGTAAGTGTTTGTTTAATTTAACAACACCTGAGTGGCGCAAGCAGCCTAGTGTAAGTGTTTGTTTAATTTAACAACACCTGAGTGGCGCAAGCAGCCTAGTGTAAGTGTTTGTGGAAAGCCGAGATAATAACAATAACAGTTATTTCTTAAAAAGTTGCTGGCGCGGCAAATGTTGCAAAGGAATCAACGCTGCTAGTTCCCAAGGTCAGGCTACATTGAAATATCTGTAGAATAGACTCAGCATGCCTACATTTCGTCTGTACATTTGAGATTGCAACCGGTCTCTTATTAATCAGACGGATTGCCCTCTTTTGCATATCAAGTATGTTTATCAAGTATTTTGGGGCTCCAGCCCAGAGGTAGTATCCAAATTCGATTTTCGGACGTTGTATGATATTCCAAATTCTTTGAATAACTTTGAAGCACAGTTGGGTCTGTCTGATGATTGATTATTGCACTATTTGAATCATGTCGGAGTTTTTTTTTTTGTATTAGGCAATTCACCCTAAAGAGAGTGTTCCGTTATATATGTATGTGCCTTTAAAGTTAAGGGAGATGGTTATAATTTTATGGGATATCTATACGGGAATAGGAAATCTCAAATATTGAAATCATTCAAGTCTATGAACTTGTATAGAACTGAGAAAATGCGAGAATTGTTGAGAGAAAGTAAATACGGAATACCAAGGGGAGATTGGTGGGTGATTTTTATAAGTAAACGATAAATGCCTTTGAAAGATGAATGATTTTTACAATTAAAGAAAACGTGATCAAGAGTCTCATTTTCCATGCCGCACTGGCAGAGTGGACTATCTAGAACCCGGATTTAAAACAAATGGGATGCAATGGAGCAATGACCAATTCTCATTCTCGAGATACAGGATATAAATCTTTTAGATTTTTTCTTGCCGTGGAACCAAGGTTAACTTGGAATATGATTTTGTATTCCAGCATAAAAAGCACCAGTTCGGGTTTTCGTACTAGTCCAATTTTCTTCCCAGGAGCGAATCATGTTGGATTTAAGAATTGGGATGACGTCAGAGATAGGAATTCTAAAATCTAAAGGATTAGAGCCAGAAATTGTTCCAAGTTTAGCTAGAGAATCGGTTTTCTCGTTACTCTCAATTCCTAAATGGCCAGGGACCCAAACCAATATTGTCTCGAAATTTAATTCATCTAAAGATTTAAGGGTGTTTCTGATATTATAAATAATATAGTCTTCTGGTTTATGGATATTTGAGGAAATTTTCAACACTGCGCTTAGTGAGTCAGTGCACAGTAAGGCTTGTCGAATATTGAAAAGCTGGATTTGGCTCAAAGCTTGTTCAATTGCGAAGCATTCTGCAGTAAATATAGAAATTTATTTAGGCAATTTATAAGACAAATCTAAATCAAATTCGGGAATGGGTACCGCAGCTCCACAATCTTTGTTATCAGACTTAGAACCATCTGTGTAAATGAGTGAAAATTCTGGAAACTTAGAAGATGTAATTTTTTTAAATTTGTCCTCAACATTTTGATTAGATGAGGTTAAAATATCAGTTCGGAAGTCTGAAGTTATAACGTTAGGGATATAATTGAAAGAATCAAATGGGATGGTGAAAATAGGAAGGATAGGATATTTTTGTAGATTTTGGAGGGAAGAAGACAGAGATTTGAATGAAAGAAAACTTTTTAGAAGGAGAGGAAGTCGATTTTTATCTGTCGATCTTTTTTCGTTATTTAAGTTATTGAACAAATAATCAAGGCTTTGTTCTAAAGGGTGACGCGATACAGAAAACGATTTAAAAATATATTTATCAGCTAGGAATTGTCTCCTCAAAATTAAGGGGGGATCAACACATTCTACCTGGAGAGAATTAATTGGAAAAGATTTCATCGCTCCAATAATTATTCTGAGCGCTTTGGACTGAATTCTTTCAAGTTTTTTGTCCAAATATTTAGGAAGAGGTTCAAAAAAAAATGTTCCATAATCCAAATGGCTTCGCACTAGAGCACCATACATTAATTTAAGAGTAGTAGGATGAGATCCCCACCACACTCTGGAAACAGCTCGCATAATATTCAGCCCCTTTTCACACTTAGCCGAAATGTTCTGAATATGCGGGAGCCAGGAAAGTTTATGATCCAAAAGTAGTCCAAGAAATTTAATTTGCTTAACGATTTGAAGAGGGACATTATCAAAGCAGACATTACACTTCTATGAAGTTTTCAATTAAGCAAGCAAATTTTTCGTCCTACAAAAAGTTTTAAAAATCGTTATCTACATTGTGATTTTCATACAAAAACTAATTGTATCACATTCAAAAAGTGGATCGTTTTCCGATTATTAAATAATCAAAGTGTGAACACATCTACTATAACAGTGATTCTAAAAACAAAATCTTATTTGCGTGACAAGTGACATTTAAAGCCATAGACATAAACCTAATGAAATATTGTTCTGGCTGTCACTGAAACCATAGACAATATTTTGAATTTGAATTGAAGTGGGGGCATTTTTGAACCCAACTTTCTTGTAAACTGTGAAATGTCTAATACCCAAACACGTAGCAATAAATCAAACCTTGATAAAGAGGACAAACAAACTATGGATAAAATTTTTGATTATATCGACAAAAAGTTTGATTCTTTAAAAAAGGATATAATTCAAAAAATTGAATGTCAGAATACGGAATCTATAAAAAGTATTGAGTACATAAGTGCTCAATATGACGAAATTATTAAGAAGTTGGATACAAATAATAACCAAAATAAATCAATCCAAAACGAACTTGAAAATATAAAAAAAGAGCAAGTGGGAAAAAACGCTACAATAAAAAAATGGAACTAAGACTAGATGAAATTGAATATACATCAAATCTGCACTACCTAGAAATTGCAGGAATTCCACAAAAAAATGGTGAACAACTGGAGGAAATTATAAAAAAAGTCGCATCTGCAGCTGGAGTTCAAATCAAACACGCTGATATAAACAATGTGACCAGAACTACAGACCGAAGACTCGGGTCAAAAATCAAAAGCTCGGGCCAAAAATCCTTGTAAAATTTACAGAAATTAAACTAAAAGAAATCCTTCTATCTAAAAAAAGAGAAATGGACCTTAATTTACTAAAGGATTTGACAAACGAAAAAGTGTACATAGGTGAAGTAATAAGTCCCTACAAAAAAGAGTTGCTTTGGAAAGCAAAGCAACTAGCCAAAGAAAAAAATTATGAATTTGTTTGGATCAAAAATGGGAAAATAATGGTTCGTAAAGGTCATGATCAAAAAATTTTGTACGTAAATCATCTGGACGACCTCGATAAATTAATATAACAAATCACTTACTTGAACACACCAAACTGAAATACCTACTGAGAACATGGATAAGGAAACAATAACTACAAACAAACCAGATGAACTGCTAACTCTTAAAAACAATTTTAATATATTAAATAAAAATATACGAAGTATCAACAAAAACTTCGATGAACATCAAATACTAATTAAGAATCTAAAAATTAATCTTGATATAATTATCCTCACTGAGTGCTGGATAAAGGATAAATATTCACCCTTACATATTAATAATTACACCTCATATGCAACCAATTTGAATTACACAAAAAATGATGGTGTGATAGTGTACATTAAAGATGACACTAAAACTGAAGTCAATGAAATAAAATTCCCAAATGCAAACTGTTTGAAAATCAAAGTGGGTGATGAAACCACTATATTAGCTCTGTATCGATCACCAGCTACAACTAATATTAATCAGTTTCTTGAAACGCTTTCTAATGAACTCAATCTTCTAAAAAACAAAAAAAATGTCTTCCTCATCGGAGATATAAATATTGACATACTAGAAAACGGTCATCCAAATAGAACTGATTATCTGCAGACACTGGCCGCCCACGGACTTGAAAGTTTGATAAATAAACCTACGCGTGTTACAAATGACAGCAAATCTTGCATCGACCACATATTCAGTAAGACTGTTAAACCAACCAACTCTATCATATTCACCTCTACTATAACCGACCACTATACAACAATTTTATCTATTACAAAAAAGAAAATACAAAGATCGCAGCCCTACCCAATTATCGTGCAGAAGACAGAAACCATATGGAATGAAGTAAAACAACAATTACTAAATACAAACTGGATAAACCTACTGGAGAACCTTGATACAAATAGTGCCTGGAGTAAATTCATTGAATATATAACTCATACCATCATGTCAAATACCAAATCAATAGAAAAAAAGATTTCACATAAAAATCAACATCTTAAACCATGGATAACCCAAAGCGTTATAAATTGCATTAGAAAAAGAGATGAACTACACAGGAAAGTTAGTTTAAATCCTTGTGATATTTTTATACAACGATATTATAAAAGATACAGAAATATTTGCAAAAATGTTGTACGCAATGTCAAAGAAAATTATTATAAGAAAAAAATAGACGAATGTAACAATGACCCACGCAAATTATGGAAGATCATTAATGAAATTACAAGTGCAAAATCATCCCATAACAAAAGCATAGATGAACTAACAATTGAAAATACCCAAATCTCTTTCGAAAAGCATCCGGACAAAATTCTCGAATACGTAAACGAATTTTTTACAAATATAGGGTTTTTACAAAATTGGCAAAGCAAATCAGACATCCAAAAACTAGCATTTTACCAGAAGAAAAGGAAAGTATGAACCAGATAGATAAATTAAAGTTAACTAATGTAACCAATACTGAAATCAGAAACGCAATTGTATCCCTCAATGTTAATAAATCATCGGGAAATGATATAATCTCAAATAAAACAATAAAACAACTCCAAAATGAACTGACCTTCCCTTTGACATACTTGGTCAATCTGTCTATATCTACAAATGTATTCCCCTCATGCCTTAAAAAAGCAACAGTTATACCTATACATAAAAGTGGTAACAAAAAGGATATATATAACTACCGACCCATAAGTCTCTTAAGCTCCTTTTCAAAAATCTTGGAAACTGTAATGAAGAAGCAAATTGTTCATTTTCTTGAACAAAACAAATTATTATCACCATCCCAATATGGCTTTAGGGAAAATCTAAGCACCAATGATGCCATAGAAAATCGAACAAGCATAGCCATAAAAAACATAGATAAAGGGAAAAAGTGTTTGGCTTTATTCATAGATCTTCAAAAAGCTTTTGACACAATAGACCATAAAATATTACTAACTAAGCTAAAAAAAATAGGAATGGCCGAAACAACAATGAACTTATTAGAGTCATATATAACAGGGCGAGAACAACAAGTACAAATTGGCAAACAAAAGAGCAAACTACTATCTTTAAACTATGGCGTCCCTCAAGGAAGTGTACTGGGACCGATCCTATTCATTATCTATATCAACGATTTAACTAACCTTACCATTAAAGGAAACATAATCAGTTTTGCTGATGATACTGTTTTATTATTTCAAGAAGAAAATTGGACGGATACATTTAATGAGGCTGAAAAGGGGCTTAGTGCACTTCAAAATTGGCTTAAAATCAACTCGCTTACCCTTAATATAAGCAAAACAAAATATATAACATTTTCAATAAACGCAAGGAGCCAACCAATAAAATCACTAGAACTAAAACTACACGAATGCCATGGAAATAATATACAATGTTACTGCCCCGTCATCGAAAAAACACAAAACATAAAATATCTCGGAATAATAATCGACAAAAATCTTAGATGGGACCTACACATCAAAGGTATTACGGAAAAACTCACAAGCCTTATATATTTCTTTAAAAATCTAAGAAACGTATTAAATAAAAAGGATATGAAAAAGGTCTACTGCGCATTATGTCATTCTCGAATTGAATATGGAATCATAGGATGGGGATCTGCTACACATACGTACCTACACAACCTGAATACGATTCAAAAAGGAATCATAAAGACCATATTGAAAGTACCAATTAGAACGCCTTCAATTGAAATATTCAATTCCTTTGACTTACCAAATGTACAGCAAATATATGCCAAAAATATATTATTGAAGCTCTTCAAAAATAACAAATCCTCTACTAGACTGTGTATGCATAACACTAGATCGAACAAAAATGATATAAAAAATATTCCAAGTTATAAAACCACATTCGGACAAAGAAACTATACATACTTTGCAACAAAACTCCATAACATCCTTCCCCAAGACATAAAACTAATAAAAAATCCTAATGAATATAAATCATTAATAAAAATATGGCTGAAAGAGGTCAATGAAAAAACCCTAATGAAAACACTAAAAACGATATAGAAGACACTAAAAACGACATAGAAGACACTAAAAACGACATAGAAGACAAATAAACCATATTTAACTAACTTTAGTCCGCCTCGGCACAGGACCCCCTAGTGAGGAGGACTAAGAAATACAATATTTTATACTTAATTTCACCATTATATTTTGTATGTAACAATTATTTTATATAGTCGCTAAAATAAAAAAAAGACAGAAAAGGGGGGTATTTTTCTTTTTCGCGTAAAAGCCACTACTTTGGTTTTAAACGTAGCTAAATTCATCCCATTTGTCAACAACCAAACTTTAATATTATGTAAAGCCAAATTCAATTCCTTCGCAGCGCGCGATAGATTTTTGTGTGATAAATATATAAGGAAATCATCAGCAAAATAAAGTCGCTTGATAGATGAAGGAATTACACTGTCTAAATCACTTATATATATTAAATAATAATGGACTGATTACGGACACCTGAGGTAACCCCTTCCATAGTTTGCGATTTATCGTTTTTTAGGAAAAGTGGATAATAATGGATCTGTCTGTTAGTAAATTAATAATAAATTGAACTAGTTTTAAGGAAATTTTTATTTTAATTAATTTTCTTTCAAAATGTTAATTAATACATCGTCGTTAGCTGACGAAAGATCAAGAAATGTGGCCAGAGTGCAAGAATTAAGGGACTGAGATATACGGATGTCTGTTGTTAACACACTTAAATTATCTATGGTTGATTTCTTTTTCCGGAAGCCATATTGATTAGGAGAGATAATTCTGTGATTTTCAACAAACCATTCCAATCTGTTCTTTATCAAGTGTTCTGCTACTTTCATTAAACATGACGAAAGAGCAATAGGACGATAGGATGAGATTTCAGATGGATTTTTTCCTGGTTTTAAAATCGGAAGGATTTTTTTAACTTTCCAGACTTCCGGAATAAATCCCGTTTCGAACATGTAATTAATTAGGGATAAAAAATATTCAACCGACATGTCTGACAATAATGCTTTAATGAAACTATATAAGATTCCATCAGGGCCGGGAGAAGAATCTGGAAGGGAATTGATTACTTGATTTAATTCACTTACTAAGAAAAGAGAGTCCAGCCAGCTAGAGTGAGATGGATAAGAAATAAAGGAAGGCATTTCCTCACATCTGGCAACTGACGGAGGAGCTATCTTATCAGCAAAACCTATAATAATTTCTTCTGAAATATGTTTAGAATGCTGCGGAGTATATGACGAACCGATTTTTTTTAAATTGGACCATACGGATGACTGGGGAGATTCAGGAGACAAGCGTTCACAGAATTTTCGCCATCCAGACCGCTTTTTGTTTTTCTAAACGCGTTTCGCTTCTGCCTGGGCGCGTTTCCTAGAAAGGTAATTTTCGAAAGACATACATTTACGGAAAATGGAAATTGCTTTTCTTCTGGATTTAACGACACTAGTGCATTCTTCATTCCACCATGGGGTGGAATGTTTTATCTTAATGTTAACATTACGTTTTTTAAGTGTTTTTTCTGCAACTTTTATTATCATGTTAGGAAATAATTCACATTGTAAACTAGTGTTGACAAGGGAAGACTTAGATGCTTGAACAATGGAGTCTAATTCTGAAGAAAAATTTCTGAAATTAAATTTAAATTTAAAACTATTGTTTATCGAAAAGGGATTCGTGGAAGATAGATGGTGGAAGGTAATTATTATAGGAAAATGGTCACTGGAAAGGCGATCTTTAAGAATGTTCCAAGAACAAATGGGAATCACCGAAGATGAGCAAAGAGATAAATCGACTGCACTTTTCCGATGTTGAGGGGTAGTGAAACGAGTTGGAGATCCGTCATTTAGTATACATAAATTATAGGTATCCATAAAATCTAATAGATTATGGCCAGAACGGTTTGTTAACTCACTGCCCCAAGAAGGAGAATGAGCATTAAAGTCCCCACGTATCATATACGGGGGACGAATCTGGGATATAAATGTTGACCATTCGTTTTCAACAAAAATTGTAGAGGGAGGGATATATATTGATAGTAATGTAATATCAGATATAACAGCAGCTACTATCTGAAAATTATTGGAGAGAGTGTGGAAAATAATTTGTATAAAAGTGATAGAATTATGTATAATAAGAGCAGTGCCACCTTTGCCATCCAGTCTATCATGTCTTAGACAATGATATCCAGGAATCTTAAATTGGTATGAGGGTTTTAACCACGTTTCGGAGATGGCAGCAACTGAAATATTATGTTCATCAAGTAACTGTACAAGATTAATTTTGCTGGCGAATAGACTTCTACTATTCCATTGAAATATTTTGCTCAGTTGCGGATACATCAGGAAGGCTAGAGAGTAAAGATTTTATATAATAGGCAGCGTTGGACGGTACTTTATTGTTATTTGAAAGGATCGTAATTAATAGGGTAATTAAAGTTTGAATAAAAGAAGAATTTTCAATCGTGACTTTAGGGAAGATATCGGAAGTGGAACAATTTTTTAAGGCAGTCCCATTGGGAGCCTGGGATTTATTATTCCCATTCGGGTTAGGTAAAAGTTCATTATGTAGTTTTTTATCGAAAGAAGGAATAAATTTGGGATTAGATTTTATCGGTTTGAAAATTGTTTCTTTGTGGGAAGATGATAGAGGGGATTTAGGGGAAGAAAAATGAAAGAGAGAAGCGTTAGACGTTATCTCTGCAAAAGATTTTTTTGTAGGAGGGAATAATTTAGAGGCCTGAAAGTAGGAAATATTGTCTGCAGCCATTGACTGTTTGATATTTCTCTATCTAGATAACTCTAGACAGGCCAAACTAACAGCAGTATGGTTGCCCTTACAATGAATACAAATAGGGTTATTCGTTGTATTTTGACACTGTTCAAAGAGATGATCCTCTCCGCAATGGAAACAACGAGGAGGGGAACGACAAATAGGTTTTGAATGGCCAAAACGGCAACAGTTGAAACATTGGATAGTCGGGAATCTGTATACTTCAACGGGAAGAGCGTTATAATAAATAAATACACGGGATGGTAATGTTTGACCTCTTTTTTTTTTAAAGACCTTTATTGACTGAAAATAATTACATTTTTTTAATTTTTTTTTTTTAGACAATGTGTAGATAGTCCCACGAAGCTGCCACATGGCTGCTTGTTTGCAGGTTCTATCTCAATATACAATTATAATACAATATTTATATCTTAAATTCAATATCTCCCGTTATATAAAATAAATAACAGACTCTTACATACAATCATAGAACTTACTAAAGCGTCCCAAGTACACAAACACTTTGAATGACAATACGATAACGTACATTCAAAAGTACAAGATAATATAGCACACAGATAACACACATTTAAAAGTAATACATATACGATAACACACATTGAAAGTGAGTAACATCGTACTGTAGCACAATGCAATAGAATTAAAATTCTAGTTAACTAAGTGAAAATTGTTAATTTAATTTTTTTTGTTCTGGAAATAAAAAGCTTGTTAGTGAAAGGAAAAAAAAAACATTCATTTATATTAGAATTAAAACTTTCAAATAATGTCCTTCCTTTTCTTATTTGTTTGCTCTATTTTTTATAGATATACAGATTTTTCATTTATAAGCCACATCTTTACAGTTTTCATGCTTAAACTCTTATTTTCTGAAAAAACAAATTTATTTTTGAGCTTATTAAAAATCACTGGTACACAATACTCCAGCGTTCGGCTTCCATACTTATTTTTTATTTTAGGTATTTTCAGCCCTTTGTTTTCTGTAAGACGTGTGCTGTGACTATGTACCAGTGGTTTTTTATAAGTACTATCGCCCCAGTTATCTTTAATGGTAAGGAACCAAAATAAACCTTTTATTGGGAGCAGGCCCTCAGCACAATATAAGAGTTGCACATTGTGTCTTTGTCTATAGATATTAGGTGATACAATTTTTTTAATGATAGAGGTTTGCAAATTTTGTACATACTTAATATATGTCATGCTTGTTTTTCCCCAGCTTCTTAGCTGGTTACATATTTTAGTAACTTGCTTATCCCATTTAAATGTGTTATCTACTTTTAATCCCAGATAAGTATACTCGTTGACAAAATCAATTTTCTCACATTGGCAGTTAGATATTATTTTTCTATGGATGCATTCAAAGTTATGTGCGGTTAGTTTGGGAATATTCCTCATTTTCAAACTAGGTGATCTGATATACATGCATTTTGTTTTCTTTACATTTATAACCAATCCTACATCGTGTGCCCATTTTAGCAGTTCGTCGAAGTCGGTTTGCAATTCTTGAATCGCTATTTGAGGATTTTCATTAGATACTATAAGTGCGGTGTCATCTGCGAAAATGAATCTGCGCGCTTTTCTTAATAGTTTCGACATAGCTATGACATATATAATATACAATTTTGGACCCAAAATTCCCACCCCTGTGGGACACCAGATCTTACAAATTTAGATTTACTCATCTCATTCAATATTTTTACCTTCATTTTTCTATTTGATAAGTAGTTAATAAAAAAAGTTAGCAGTTTACCACGGATTCCAATAATTTGTAGAAATTTTATTATTTGTTTATGGCATAGTGTATCAAAGGCTTTAGAGAAATCAATTAAGAGTACAAGTACATGTTTTTGAGAGTTTAGCTGGGTGTTTATGAAATTAGAAAAATTATTAAGTAGTGTGTCACAGCTTTTTTTTTCTGGAACCCGTACTGACATTCGTCAATGATACCAAATTTATTTAAATATCCATCTAGGTATATTGCTATATATTTTTCGAGAATTTTTTCCAAGGCAGGTAATAAGGAAATAGGTGTGTAATTATTTATAATTGAATGATCACCGCCTTTAAAAATAGGTCTAACAATACTAGTTTTTAACCCTTCAGGTATTTGGCAAGTATCAATTATTGTGTTTATAAAATGAGTAATTACTGGGCTCAGTATTTTTACATGTTTTTTTTATATCATACATACGTATTTGGTCCAATCCTGGTGTTTTTGAGTTTTTCAATATTCCGATAATAGATTTGATTTGTTTTACGCTAGCTCTGGGTAGGTACATAGAATGCGGTAAATCGTCTAGCTGGTATGGAGACGCACGGACATCATATTTGTGTAGTAACTCATTTACTCCCTCATCAAAGAAGTTAGCAAAATTTTCTGCAACTTCATCCGTCGGCTTGGTCTTCAAGAAGTATTTAGATATAACTGCGTCACAACTGGATTTGTTTTTTCTTCCTAATATTTTGTTTATTTCGTTCCACGTTTTTTTATATCCTTAAAACAATTATTGAATTTGTTATTGAAGTATGTTTTTTTGCATCTAATATTTGCTTATTTAGATTATTTCTGTATTTTTTGTATTCTTTTTCATATTTCTTATTTGTTGGCATGTTTTTCCATTTTCTCCATAATTTATCCCTCGTTTGTATATTTTCTATGAGAATATCGTTCATCCAACTTTTTTGATTATGGCGATACGTATTTTTTACTAATTTTGTGATACTACTTTTTCCGTAGATTTTTTTAAAGTGTGATTTAATGTCTTGATATATGATATCCGGATCAGTGTGAATTTGAATTGAGTTCCAATCAGTTTTTGTAATCATTTCTCCAACTTTTTTTTCAGATAGTACAGTGTTGTATTCATGGTGCGATATTTTGCTTTTGTCCTTGGTATAAAGGTATACAGACACGGCAGTTATATAATGATCTGCTATTCTTGTTTCACATACGCATGAGTTAATTTCACAATTTTCTTTTTCTCTAATATATATGTGATCCAGACACGTCGCAGTTGTGTAGGTATTTACCACCGCTTCTTTCGTAATGTCTGTACCGGACGTTGTACACCGACTTATATTAATTTGCATAAATTTGAATTTATGCAGAGGTAGTTCCTTTACAAACTAACCTCTGCGCATCTTCGAATTTATGCAACAAATTCTCTATAAAACTTGTATAAAAATCTGTAATCTAATCTGTAAAATTGATCAATAAATACAACCACGGGGTCAAGCAGTCATCATTATAGACAAAAAACAAAGGCTTGACCCCCCAAAATACCTATCATAATAAATTTGTACAAAACATGGAAGACTTGCATGAAATTTGAAATTGTGCAAACGCAGTTTCCTTTACAAAACTCGCCGTTTGCACAAAATTGAATATTGTGCAAAGCTTCCCTTTAAAATCAATTCCCCTTTAATATGTAAATTTGTGCAAAATATTTAAAAATAAAATATGACCCGGGCAAGTGGATTAAGGAAACAGTCAGGGACCCAGTCAAATTCGTCCCCTAGCGAGTTGCGCAACAACGGCGCTCTGCCCTGTGAAAATTCCGGGAACCCAAAATAAATTCTCGGAATTTCTCGCTAACAAAGGGAGAGCTGAGCCCGTTGGTCCTTTAAAAGGCAGAAAACTTGCGCAATTCGGCAGAGATCCAGCACCCTTCGACTCATCAACATCTCTCCTGGACTGCCCCTGACTGCCTCTTCAAGCCTCTTCTACCCTGGACCTTCACTTCAACCTGGCCTTCTTCTTTCTCCCGGCTCCCTGGTGCTCATCAAGAAGAAACATTTTCACAATAGTCGAAGCGTCCCTTGTCAGGGCGCAGGTTCCCCCCTACCTTCCTCCCCCCTGCCTTATACCTTTCTCCCATAATCTCCCACATTTTCCCAATTTCTCCCTTTCCCTATATTTTCACTCATTTCCCCCCCACATTTTTCCCAATTTTCCCTTTCCTCGTATTTTTCCCCATTTTTCCCTTTTTCCACATTCTCCCTCCTTTTTTCCCGACTTTCCTTCCAAGGCGTCGAAGCGGCCAGCCGGCCACTCCCGCTATATCGTCTGTGCGGCCGGCGACTACAGTGCCGTCCCGTACAATGTCATATATACATTTCACTAGACCGTAATTAGCCATTAAATTTTCGTATTGCAGAATTATCGAGTCGTGTTTATTTAATAGGTTTAAGTTAATTTCTCCAAGTATCAAGATGGTTTCCTTAATATCAATGTTTCGTATTATATTTTCGAGCTGTTGCAGGAAGGTTTTTTTGTTTGTGTTCGGGGGTCAATATAATGCAAATATATGTATGCGTTTGTGTTTGTTTACGGAGAAGGTTCCATAGACGCACTCGAATGTAGTAGCTATTATATCTTTTTTTTCGAATATATGGTTTTCTTTAATATAAACCATAATCCCGCCGCCCGATCTTTTTGTTCGGCAATAATAGAATGAGTTAAATCCTGATATTTTGTATAGATTTACACTGTTTTCATCTATCGAGGTTTCACAGAGTATTATAATATCAACGTTATTTAGTTGATTATAAATACTTAGTAAGAATGTATTCCAGTACTTGGAGATAGACCTAATGTTCAAATTAACGACAGTTATTGCTTCATCACCTGTTTCATGTTTGAATTGGGTCCAGTTTTCGAACTTTTTAATCCGTTCATATTCTATATCTGAGGTCTCAAAATCAATATTAGACGCCATAGTCAATTTTAGCTAAGTCCTTTTGAATGGCTGCCTTGTAAGCCGGATATTCCCTATCTCCGGACGGGTGGTTTGCGGGCTTGTGAAATCTCGTGCATGTTGCGCAGACTGGCTCCGCAGTAGCAGAAGGGCATGTCTCACGGGTATGTCCTTCCTGGGCACAGTGCCCACATCTCGTCGTCTCCTTACAGAACTTGTAAGAATGTCCTATCATCTGACACTTTGAGCACACAGTTAATCCAATAAAATCACGAACACCGCAAACTGTCCAATCAACAAATACGCGTCCTTGCCTGACCAGTGCATGTCTCAGGTATGTGGGGACCACGTATATTCTATGGCATGTAGGTCCAGTTCGAGGGCCAGCTAGGTGACTAAGCTTACATTTTTTTATGGTTTCATTTAAATCCTCGATATTTTGTATTCCATTTAGGGCACACTCAAGAAAATCTTCATCTGACAACTCCCTTGGAACGTTGAAGAAGATGACCCTTGGTAGCCTTTTTGTTGGGGGTCGGGCGTTCAGAGTCACAAATTCGGTTACTATTTCCGATCTTAGTAGTTTCTCTTGTTCCGCAGCACTAGCCGTATGGATGATTACTCCTTTGTTTCGTATATTTGTTACTCCGGTAATTCTTACTGGATGATGATCTGGCGTGTAGGTAGCACATATCATCCAGGGAATATTATATTTCCCTATGAAAATGAATTTGTGGATTAATAAATTATCTCTGCAGGGAGAAAAACAATTCAAACCCAGTCACCAAAATACAAATGAACAGAAAAACTCACCCAAAACAATGGCATTCACAATTAGGTCTTCTATTTTTGTCATCAGATTCGGTTTCAGGCAGCAATCAGCAATCACTTTGCATTTGCACTAGATAAGGTTATAACCAGCTCACAAGAGAGAAGAATTATTAATGTCTTAGATGAATCAGCACATTCATTGTAATAACACACAGCCGAGATTTGTGACATCTTATTGTGACAAAAAAAATATGTTTTTGTCATTTTTGTCTTAAATAGACCTCTTTTGACGAAATATCACAATCTCAGATGAATCCACTGAACAGATGTAAAAGGTGACCGCAATTTGCTTATCATTCACCTGCAGAGAAAATACTATCCGAAATTGACAAGAGATGTCTCTTTTTGTCCATTCTATATCTTAAAAATTAATTAATTAATTTATGTTTATATATTAAAAATTAGTTCACACTAATTTTAAATTAAGTTTTAAATCTAATGCTTCTCCATACTCCCCGCCTTGGAAGTTCTCAGAACTTGCAAAGAAGTAAGAGAACAACGTTCAAATAAATAAACGTCAAATCATTTCAAGTGACTCTATTCACATATAATATCCAAGAATTACGTCGGAAAGTCACCAAAAAAAAGCTTTCAACAGAACGAAAAGTATAAACTTAATAAAGTTCAACTGACAAGAGTACAATTAACTGTAACGGAATATCATGGCATAGTCGGAGATAATTCGAACTACCAAAATAAAAAATAACAAAAAATAAAAACAAAAAATAGAAGTAAGCAAATTATTGAGTCGGAAGGGGATATAACTTGATAACCGGTCGTTTGAAGAACCCAAATCGTGTCTTCACCGTCGCAACGCGAACAATTTTGTCCAATCCGGGATGGACCTCAGTGATTACACCCAAAGGCCAGTTCAACGGAGGGGAATCTTCCTGCCCTACTAGAACGACAGTTCCAATCTCAATCGGATGATCAGGGGTAGCCCACTTCTGTCTGACTTGCAAGGTGTGCAGATACTCCACACGCCATTTTTTCCAGAAAGACTGAACCATACTATCCAATAATTGTTTGCGCTGAGCGAAATTAATTTTACTGCCCGTCGGAATAGATGCAGGTAAGTATTGTAATGGTGTAGTCATTAAAAAATGCGCAGGTGTTATGATTTCCGGATCAGGGTCGGAAGATACGGCTGTGAGCGGGCGAGAGTTCATTATGCACTCTATTTGCACCAACACAGTCTGAAGCTCCTCATAAGTGAGAAGCTGAGTTCCGATCACTCGGTATAAGTGAGTTTTCATGCTTTTCACGTTAGACTCCCACATACCTCCGAAATGGGGTGCGCGGGGTGGAATCATTTTCCACTCGATACGACGCTTGGCGAGTTCTCGTTTTAACGCGGGCTCATATTCCGATTCAACCAAAAACTTGTAAAGGTCATCCAATTGTGCCTTTGCACCCACAAAATTGGTACCATTATCCGAATACAAGCACGACACAGGGCCACGCCGTGAAATAAAATGGCTGAAAGCAGCCAGGAAAGCATTTGAAGTTAAGTCAGAGACCAACTCAATATGAATAGCCTTAGTCACAAGGCATACAAACAGACAAATATATGCCTTCTGCGAATGTTGTCCTCTCCGACGAGCAAGCGTAATACGTAGAGGACCCGCGTAATCAACACCGGTGTGAACGAAGGCTTTTGCTTCAGTAATACGATATGAAGGTAAATCTGCCATCTTTGGGGTAGGATGTGATGGATTTGAGCGGAAGCAGCAGTTGCATTTCCGCACCCTTGCCCTAATAACCGTCCTAGCATCCAATATCCAATAGCGCTGACGTAATATAGACATAAGAAGTCCTGGACCGGTATGACAGTTCATGACATGAAAGTGATCTATGATGAGATTTACAACACAGTCATGTTTAGGTAGTAATATCGGATGTTTAACCTCAAAAGGTAAGTCCGATTTAGAAAGGCGTCCCCCGATACGTAACAAATTGTCCTCATCAAGAAATAAAGACAAACCCTGAAGCCTTTTGGAGTGGAATTTGCCTTTCTGAAGTGCAGCAATATCATTTGAAAAATGAGCATTTTGCACGGAACGAAGTACAGCCTTTTCAGCATTCACAAGATTATTGACAATTCCAGAGGAAGGTGATATCTTTTTTATGAATCGGAGAATATAAACGACACTCCTTAGTAGTTTATCCCAAGTGGATATACGCTGGGCCAGTTCACCCAGAACCGATTGTTCACCCAGAACCATTGCAGTGAGCACATTAACTTTGTGTTCAGGCATTTCACCGGTATTGGTGGGGCGAAACGGTTTTACTGGCCATTCCAAAGGTGGGTGGCGAATCCATGATGGGCCGTTCCACCATAAATCATGTGAAACGAGTTGAGAGGGTAGCATGCCACGAGAAAGGCAATCGCTCGGGTTTTCAATACCGGCGACATGGTAAAAATTTTCCGGAGACAAATTTTCCTGGCACTGAGCTACACGATTGCTAACAAACACCGACCAACGATGCGGTGAGGAATGTATCCAGGAGAGCGCAATGGTAGAATCTGAAAACGCGTATGTTCCTGCAATAGAAAGACGCGCACGATAACTATCTTGAACCGTCCGTATCAACTTTGACATCAAAACTGCGGCACAAAGCTCCAAACGAGCGAGAGTTGTCACTCTCGTGGGAGAAACCTTTGATTTTGCACACAATAACCTCACTGAAATATTTCCAGAGAGATCAGTGGTGTGCAAATAAATCACGCAGCCATAACCATTCATGCTCGCATCGCAGAAGGCGACAACGAGCACTGTACTGTCCTTTAGGACGCCAACATGGCGGGGGATTTTTACTGTCGAAATTAAAGGAAATTCCTGTGTGAGAGCCGAAAACCTTTGAATAACGCTCTCAGGGGGTATATCATCCCAACCAATGTTACACAGCCATAGCTCCTTAATAAGTAATTTCGCATACAGAATGACAGGGGCGACCAAGCCGAGAACATCGAACAAGCGGGCTACTATGGAGAGTATGTTCCGCTTCGTGCACTTCTCTTGAACATAAGAAGACGTAAAGAAGAAGCTGTCATCAGCTGGTTCCCACGAAAGGCCTAACACCTTAGCGGCATTGTTAGAACCAACAGTAAAGTCCACTGGGCTTCGGTGAGAATCTGGAAGATTCTCAAGTACCACTGAAGAATTACTAGTCCATTTTACCAAATCAAAGGCACCGGACTCAAACAACGAGATCAATTCTCGCGACAGACGTACGGCACTGGGTTCATCTACAATAGAATATACCAGGTCGTCCATATACAACTTAGACTCTGCCACATTGGCAGCGTCCGGAAAATGTTGTCTCATATCCTGGGCCAACTGTCGAACAGTGCGCATTGCCAAGTATGGACTAGCTGTTAGTCCGAAAGGGACCCGATTGAATTGAAAGGTTTGTATGGGATCGTTGTCCGCGAACCGAAATAGAATTTTCAAATATTTGCGATGCTTGCTTGGAACCTCAATCTGCAAATACATCTGCTTTATGTCTGCAGTAATAGCAATGGGAAAAAGACGAAAGTCTAACAGAAGCAAAAACAGATCGGCTTGCAAATTCGGACCAGTATAAATCACGTCATTTAATGACAATCCTGTATGTGTCTTAGCGCTCGCGTCAAGTACAATCCGAGGCATAGGTTTATCCGGGCGAGTGACAGCGTGATGCGGAATGTAATATCCGTCATCGGTAATATCCGACCTTGAAACTTTTGCTAAATAACCGTTTTCAATGTACTCATGAATAACTTTATTATAATTCTCCCGCAAAGACGGTGAATGTTTAAATTTTCGCTCCAAAGCCATAAATCGGCGCTGAGCAGTAGCAAGGGAATTACCCAATTGCTTCGGGTCTTTACAGAAAGGTAAAGCAACAGAATACCTTCCGTCGACGGTGCGAGAAATGGATGATATAAATAAATTCTCACATTCCGTCTCTTCCGGACTTAGAAATTGCATGTTGGGTATTTCCTCTAAGAGCCAAAATTTTTGTACTAAGTCATTAAGCGCAAGTGCCGAAAATGACGTACTTGTATTAAGCACATTACTAGGGTAGTCACCCATTAACACAAAACCGAAAGTAGTCGCTAATGCCGGAGGTTCGCCGTTACCAGATTCAACCCTGTTCCCTAAATAAATATATGTGAACAGTTGTGCACCTAATACTATATCCACGCATCCAGGAATATTCCACGTTAAGTCAGCGAGAGGTATACCCTTTAAGTAACTCATATCACCCTTGGTTATAAAGTGATTAGGTAGCTGATCTGTAATACTGTCAATGACAAGCGCATAAATATTATATTTATTATTCGGGTACACGCGGGACTCAATGTCCAAATAAACGTAACCCAAAATTGGTTTGGATGCTGAACCGATTCCTTTTACAAAGGAATTGTTTAAAGGAATTATTGGTAAGTTAAGGATCTTGCAACAATCAACAGTAATTAAATTGTTTTGTGAACCGTTATCCATTAAGCACCGAACAATAACTTTATTTCCATTTTTACTCTTTGCGAATACTTGCGCGGTTGATAATAGAATCGTATTATGTGTCGCTTTCACAGAAAGGGAACATGAGTTATTTATGTTTAGCGGAGGTTCTTCTAATTGTGTATCACAATTTTCAGATGTCCCTGTAGATGTTCGCGACGTGTGTGCGTGGGTACTTGATGGAGTTTTAGCATTGTTATCAGCACTGCCAAAATGCAACAAAGTGTGATGACGTTTTTTACAAACCTCACAAGTTAAACCCGATTTACACGCGTTTATTGTATGCCCTCCACTAAGGCAATTTACGCAAGCATGTTTTGACTTTATAAATTCAAAACGCGCCTGTGAAGAGCTCATATTTTTAAATTTAACGCAATCTTTAATTGTATGATTAGTTTTATTACAAACAAGACAACAATTTGTGCGCGAAGCCGTAAACCGAGGTACATTCTCGTTGCTAGCAAGGAACGATTTAAAATTTTTATTAGAACGAAATGACGACGTAGTGGGCAGTTTTTTACCGGCTTCATTTGAATTGCCTAAACGTTCTAAAATCTTAACCTGATCTTGAACAAACGAGACTAAATCGTCATATGTCGGAATCTCTTTATTCCTGACTGACAGCTCGAAAATCTGTGCGATTTGAAAATCAATTTTTCTAAATGCACAATGAAATAAGATAAAATCAGTTAAATTTTCAATCTCTAATTGTTTTAACGCTGCTACTGATGCAGAAAAATTTTCAATAAAAAAGTCAAGACTGCCAGATGTATTTGTACAATTTTTTGCATCAAGAATATTATTTAAATAATGTGTGCCTAGTGCACGTTTATTTTGAAATTTGTTTACCAAAGCATTCCAGATTATATTGTATGTGTCACCTCCAGGTACAATGCCTGAAGTAACCTTTAAAGCGCCGTGTGTCAATTTACCAATTAAATATTGAACACGCTGGGCGTCGGTTAATTGTCTATTATTATGTACATTAGATTTGAAAGCTTGGTAGAAAGTAGGCCAATTTCCCATTTTACCATCAAATGATGGTAATTCCAAAGGTGGCAATTTAATAATACAATGATCCCGCGAATCGTTGCGTGACGCGTTTTGAAGGTTAAATCGACTTCGTTTGACCTTCAAATAAATATCATCAAATGCATTTAATTGTTGGAAATCCGGTTTAAATGAGTCGTCCAAAGTCAACTGACGGTCGTTAAGTTTATCAATAACGGTTTCAAACTGAACTCTCAAGTCTTCAATCATATCCGACTTTGTCATGAAGTTTTCATTTTTTCTTGACTCGAAGGTATTTAAATTATTTGATAAATTATACAATTCATTCATCCGCAAAAAAAGATTTTCCTTTTTTGCCGTCAAAAGAGTCAACGTTCTATCCTGAATATCTCCAGAAACTTCTTCAGCAATTCTCGGCATTTTTAATGAGATGACAAAATATTCTTAACCAAAAAAGTATACAATATTGTTGTAAGTATTGTAAATTAGAATTCTCCAAAAATTACGACAATTCCAATATATTATATGTTTCGAATCTACCAAAGAATACGTAAAAAAACGAAACTAAATTCACTATACCTAAATAATATTAAGTAATTTGAGCTTTAATGAAATTTACCAAAAAAAATACGCAAATTTCTAATGCTAGAAAAATTATTTATGTATGCTAGAAATTGGTACTGATAGGTACTTCTTAAATCACCAAAAAAATTACGTGAATAGAACATCCATTTATCATGTTTCCAAATCTAAATCACTAAATATTAATTAATTTTCGCTAGCAATATACCCGAGCTACGTAGGACCAAAATTATGGATGATGATCTGGCGTGTAGGTAGCACAGATCATCCAGGGAATATTATATTTCCCTATGAAAATGAATTTGTGGATTAATAAATTATCTCTGCAGGGAGAAAAACAATTCAAACCCAGTCACCAAAATACAAATGAACAGAAAAACTCACCCAAAACAATGGCATTCACAATTAGGTCTTCTATTTTTGTCATCAGATTCGGTTTCAGGCAGCAATCAGCAATCACTTTGCATTTGCACTAGATAAGGTTATAACCAGCTCACAAGAGAGAAGAATTATTAATGTCTTAGATGAATCAGCACATTCATTGTAATAACACACAGCCGAGATTTGTGACATCTTATTGTGACAAAAAAAAATATGTTTTTGTCATTTTTGTCTTAAATAGACCTCTTTTGACGAAATATCACAATCTCAGATGAATCCACTGAACAGATGTAAAAGGTGACCGCAATTTGCTTATCATTCACCTGCAGAGAAAATACTATCCGAAATTTACAAGAGATGTCTCTTTTTGTCCATTCTATATCTTAAAAATTAATTAATTAATTTAATGTTTATATATTAAAAATTAGTTCACACTAATTTTAAATTAAGTTTTAAATCTAATGCTTCTCCACTTACTCCTAGCTGGGATGGCTTAAGTGCTTCCCTGATTATTTTCTTTGTTTCTTCGCTATCTTCCACCGATGGTAATTTTGGAAAAAAACAGACGGATGGCCTCGGTTTTCCTATGGGGACGTCCAAACGCGATAATGGTGGAGGTAAGTTCACTTTTTTACTTGCAACCTCTGCAAAAGAGAGACTCGCTTCCGTAGCGTCTGCCACTCTTTTCATCACTGGTCCTAGGTCTAATTCTAGCTGAATAATTTTGGAATGGAGTTGCTTATTTTCCTGTTTTACCACCATTTTTTCCGCTAGCATTACTTTATTTTGCGCTTTTGCTAAGGCGAGTTCACCTCGGAGAGTTTCTCTCTCCAAAATTAGTTGACCAACAGATCCCAGGACGCAGGTTATATTACTGGCAATCTTCAACTGTTGCTCCTTGGAAACCTTTGTATTTCCCAAGGTATCTTGTAAAGTTTTGAGGGCATTTTGAGTTTCTTTTAAAATTCCTTGTGAGTTCAAGGGGATAAGGTCATTCTCATCATCAGAAGCTTCAGATTGCGACATTGTTTTTGAATTTATATTGAAGACAGTTTCGATTGTAAACAATAGGTATCACAGATTCGCAGCACAATTGCAACCAATAGGAGCCTTGAGAAGTGAGCTCATAATTAATCGTCCAATCCGCGCACTTGTTACGTTGTACACAACACTTCGGTTT
Organism: Hesperophylax consimilis; assembly: GCF_061612785.1. Classification (NCBI taxonomy): domain Eukaryota; kingdom Metazoa; phylum Arthropoda; class Insecta; order Trichoptera; family Limnephilidae; genus Hesperophylax; species Hesperophylax consimilis. The sequence goes on along the minus strand of NC_142863.1, from coordinate 5,630,931 downwards.
GGTAAACAGTGAGATCAATTGTTTATAATATTAAAAAATCAATGGTAAAAATGTTAAAAAAAACACGGGAGAACACTACCACGTGGTAAACTTAAATTGTTTTTTAATACGAATTAGTTTTTTCTTCCGGCCGAATTATTCAAAATTGTTTTCCATGTATTAAATGATAGCTCGACAGAGCGCGACGCTTTGTAGGTACGACGTGAATTGTTGAATTGAACCTGAATTGACCTTCGAAAGTAATAACAGCGGATTGGGAAGGTTTCCATATAGTGGAGCCGGTGGAAGTATACTTGAAATTCAAACGACGTGCTTTTAAAACTTTTGGAGTTAATTGAGAGTCATTAAGAGCGTCTACTATTTCTGTTTCTGATAGATCGGTTGGGATACCTCTTACTCTGCCCATTCTGGTTAAATTGAAAGTAGGAATGAAAGATTTAAATTTATTATTTGAAAGAGAACCTATTTTTTTAACAAAATCATTAGCTTATGTGGCTGATTTAAATTCTATGGATAGTTTGAATCGACCTTCCGGTTTTATTGATCCATTTATAATACCGAGGTTATTGAGTTTTGAGCTAAAAATAAATTTACCAAAATCCAGGGGGTGAATTATTTTCCCCTGTTCAGTCCTTTGGACATTGACAATAAATTAAGCTGAAGATGAAATAGAATACATGGTCCGATTCGAGCCGCGGTCAACAGTGGTTGTGTGTACCTTACTATTGCTTAGTGCCGTTCGCCCGTTCCTGCGCTGCGTACAGATAAGAGATTATTGTTACATTTTATTTAATATTGTTTATCGTTTACCTATTTTTTTGCATTCCTACTTACGGCTAATCCGTTTTTGTTTGTACAGTCAATGAAATAGACTGCGTATTATTTATTCAGTTTAATTTTTAAAAGTTAAGTTTTTTTTATATAATGGAGG